>NC_139914.1:2991666-3657500 GCF_905171665.1 Trachurus trachurus
AAAGAATGATGTGCACCGACTATAATAAACATCGGTTTCTATTCCTGTAAAGACCTCATCAGACCACATCTCTGCAGGACAGTGTGAGTCATGAGCTTTAATCGACAGAACATTTTGTCCTTTACCCAACAAAGCTAGACACTAGAAGACACAAACACAATCAAACACATGTAGTGAACAAACCAGAACAGACGATTTGGGCATCAACGAGTCAAAATAAAGACGGTTTTATTCGCTTGTCTCACCAACAAAGGTAACGTGATTTTGACTTTCGATCCAAATCAGCTGTCGCTCAGTGTTAGAAACGGCAACAAACATTTAGATTCACATCGTATGACAGTGTGTTTTCTGTGGAAGGAAGTCGATATGGGATGAGCACGTTATCTTGATTGGATGCTGCACATGAAACAGCCGTTTTTCTACCTGTACACTGTCAGTTCTTCAAGATTTACACAGCTTGCATGAGGTAAAATACAAAACATACAACTCTGCTTTGCAAAGGAGCGTGCATGAGCTTTTTCTTTTTCTAGCATCGCCCCGTTCTGTCTGTCTGTCTGTCTCTCACAACCACCTTCCTGAGCAGCAGCAGTTTGTGATGTGAAGCCGTTTTCTTTCAGTGTTTGTGATAGAGTCCAGTGGGGCAAAGACGCGACATGTTCATCCCACCTCAGTGTCCAGCAGAAAGCAGACAGCTCGCCGTTAGCTGCTCGAGTCCTGAGTATCTGCTGCTGCTGCATCGTTCTGTGGTAAACTGAGCAGCTCCTGGATCCTCTCCATGTCCTTGTTGGCCTCCTCTGCCTGACAGCTGACATTCAGATCTCCTATCAGCTCGTCCGTCAACTGCAAACGGGCCGTCCTGAGCAGAAAGGAGGGGCTCGTTTATGAAAATTGATTTTTCTTTTTTTTTCTAGCATGTAAAATAAAATGAAAATCTAACTTACCACTCTGCAAGTCTGAGCTCATACAGCTCCCTGCGCTCCCTCCTCCTCCTCTCTCGGACCGTTTCTCCAGTCAGAGACTGCATGCTCATGATCAATGCACCGGTGGGAATCCTGCACGGAACAGTTTATCATCAATACCACGTACATAAATGTCATGCAATCATAAATATAACATTTTAAAGGGATAGTAGCATTTTTTTAAAAAGTGGGGTTGTATGATCTACAAATAGCCCCTAAGTACTTTAATTGCAGTAGAAGACCCTCTGCACTCCTCCCGTTAGCAACGCCAGCCCATAGCCCTGCCCAGAGATTTACAACATACAGTGTTGTGAACAGACTCAAAGAAAAAGCCTATTTTCGTGGCCTAAAAGAGGTTTTACCTAAAAAAAATACACAGTTCCATTGTTCGCTATAATATAATTTTTTCCAGCCCTTCAAAGTGCAGAAAAAAGCAGTTTTTATTTGGAGCTAACCAACTGCTGATCGGCGGGCGCTAACCCTGGGCGGAGGGATACGTGAGTTGGTTAGGTCCAAATAAAAACTGCGTTTTTCCTGCACTTTGAAGGGCTGGAAAAAATTATATTATAGTGAACAATGGAACCGTTTCTTTGGGTCTGTTCACAACACTGTATATTGTAAATCTCTGGGCAGGGCTATTATGGGCTGGCGTTGTTAACGGGAGGAGTGCAGAGAGTCTTCTACTGCAATTAAAGTACTTAGGGGCTATTTGTAGATCATACAACCCCACTTTAAAAAAAAAATGCTACTATCCCTTTAAGGTGTGCATAATGTGCAATCAAACATTTACAGAGACGCAGCCGCAGCGTGAGTTTATTATATCGAATTCCTGAAACTCTTTGAAGTGTTACACAATCCGTTTTGTAACTGTTCTGTTACAACAGCTACTTTCGTTGCACAAATCCTCCCAGCTGTTTGTCTTTTACACAACTGTTACATGTTAGGTGGCAAACTTCCTCCTCCTCCTCCAAGTCCCACCTCCACCGTGAGCCTGGGTGGGGAGGGAGGGGTTAGGGTGATTCTGGGGTGAGATCTGGAGCGTGATGTGCTTTCCGATTTAGCTGCCTGCTTTCTTTTTTTTTTGCCCCCCCTCTTTGCACCTGGCGGAGTCGGGGGCTGAGGCTGTTTGCACACATCAAACGCTCCAGGTGGCTGGTCACTGAGGCAGACAGGGAGAGTGAGAGCTGCAGGAGGAGGAGGAGGGGGGGGGAGGGGGGGGGGGGGGGCAGTATAGAGCCAACAGGAGAGCGGACTAATCTGAGCCAACACAGAGCTGATGACCAGAGACAAGAAACCAGCCCCTCCAGTCTGTTACACCATCAAATACCTCACACTCAATCTCCATTATACGATCACATTCAAATCTGCTCCTGGCTCTGTGTGTGTGTGTGTGTGTGTGTGTGTGTGTGTGTGTGTGTGTGTGTGTGCTCAGCTGAAAGTGGCCAGAGAGGCGAGTGAAAAGTGGGACAGAGAGAAGAAGAAGAAGAAGAAGGGGGGGAAGCAGCACAAGTCCAGATCAGACCATGGTAGATGGAGATGAGAGGCTGGAATAACAGAGATGGTAGAAATGAAGAGGGTTGCAGCTGCTGCCTTGGCCTGCCTCCTTGCTCTCGTACCCAGAACACGGCCCTCTGTGGCGCACATGAGTCCCTCTGGCACCGCGCAGTCAGAGGTGGAGAGGGGGGGAGGAGGAGCGGAGGAGGAGGGGAGGAGGAGGGGAGGAGGGGAGGAGGGGAAGAGGGGGTTCAGCTGGGCGACAGAGGGTCGCTGGGAGGGGTGCAGCTGGCTGCCAGAGCGCTCACCGCTCTCAAGCACACGGGCACACGGATAGTCAACACGCACGGGAGAACACGCATGTCTGTTAAAAGCAGAAATGAGCAGCGGCTCCGGACAAAGTGACGGGATGGACACAGTGATCAGTGGCCGTTCAGAAAAAGCAGAAATCTTCGCTCATCTATTTCCTTGGCAGGTGCGTCGGAGGGTGACGATTAAAGGGATAGTTAAACATTTTGGAAAACTGGCCCATTGCCATAATCCCTATAGTCATAGCAGTAGGTTCGTTACCTTTAATTGTCGGTGCAAGCTGTTTTTAGAACGGCGGAGCAGAGCCGTGAGCTGCTCAGAGCTACGCTACGGAGGCTCATGGGGTTTCCCAATCAAACTCATCAAAATACACAATCCAACAACTCCACAACGCTCTGGTGGACAAGTTGTGACCTGCACATTCACCACGCTATGAGATAATAACAGAACGTTACCAGAGTTGTTTTAGAGGGAAATACAGAGACTGCTTGATGAAAAACTGTCCCTGAAGGCAACGCGCATCAGTGGTTTAGCATGAATTTCCCTCTAAAACAACTCTGTGTGGTAACGTTGTGTTATTATCTCATAGCGTGGTGAATGTGCAGGTCACAACTTGTCCACCAGAGCGTTGTGGAGTTGTTGGATTGTGTATTTGATGAGTTTGATGAGGGAAACCTAGAAATCCCATGAGCCTCCGTAGCGTAGCTCTGAGCAGCTCACGGCTCTGCTCCGCCGTTCTAAAAATATCTTGCACCGACAAATAACGGTAACGAAACTACTGCTATGACTATAGGGATTATGGCAATGGGCCAATTGCCAAAATCTTGAACTATCCCTTTAAGTCCAAATCAAACAAAGAAGAGTTCCCGCACACATAGCCAACTTGCAGAATTTATTGCGATGTTTCGGTCGCAAAAAAGTTAAAAACATTTCTAGAAAAGAGTGGTAAAAATTCTAAAAAAAAAAATCTAGAAAAGTGGTAAAATTAAAAAAAAAAAGAATAATTCTCAAAAAAAAAAAAGTTAAACAATTCTAGAAAAATTGGTAAAATTCAGGAAGCAGAGGCCAACCTCACCCCAGCACGGCTCCGATGATCGTCCCCGCCACCACGCCTCCGAGGCCCAGGTTCAGTCTGAACAGGCCTCCAGTGACAGCTGCACACACACACACACACACACACACACACACACACACACACTTTTACTGATATCATTCATAACTCAATTGGCTGCCATGTGTTGTACTACATCTTACAAATGTCATCGGGTTAACCAGGGTTGTACAAGTTTTATTACTATTGACAGGAGTAAAGAAATCTGTCATTTCATTTCCATCCTTTACAGTATTTATTCAGGGAAGCAGCCAACTGAGAGCAGACTCTGACGCCCTGACTACAAGATTAAAAACTATAAAATATAATCATGAAATTGGCAATAAAATAAAGCAATAAAACAATGTCAGATATTAAAGCACGTTGAGCAGACACAAGGAGAAACAGCACATACAGTAATGAATAGCCACAGCATCAGGGAAGGCAGGTACAATTATTATAAAAGTTACCAGACAGAGTTGTTTTAGAGGGAAATTCATGCAAAACTGCTGATGTGCGTTCCCGTCGGGAGCAGTTTTTCATCAAGCAGTCTCTGTATTTACCTCTACAACAACTCTGTCTGGTAACGTTGTGTTATTATCTCATAGTGTGGTGAATGTGCAGGTCACAACTTGTCCACCAGAGCGTTGTGGAGTTGTTGGATTGTGTATTTTGATGAGTTTGATGAGGGAAACCAAGAAATCCCATGAGCCTCCGTAGCGTAGCTCTGAGCAGCTCACAGCTCTGCTCCGCCGTTCTAAAAACAGCTTGCACCGACTATTAAAGGTAACGAACCTACTGCTATGACTATAGGGATTATGGTGATGGGCCAATTTGCCAAAATGTTTAACTATCCCTTTACCTGTTTCAGTTTGAGAGGGTCCTGCTGTCACAGAAACTAAAAGCTTTCTTTCCTCCCTCAGTGTGGTAACGATGCTGAGAGTCTTGATGCATGATGGGAGCTTCCCAATCAGTGCTTTGTAAATAAACAAGAGGCCATGTTGCTCTCTGACCAACCCACTTTTTTTTTTTTAATACAAGTCGCTTTGTTTATCCAGTTTGTCGCCATAAAAACTGTCAGTACTCAATTTATAGACTCAAGCTGTGACACACACCCAGTTTCCCTGAAAAAAAACACAACACATAGTGTGTTATTAGGCTTTGTGGCTTGGTGTGACTCACCTCCAGCTGCAGCATAATGACTGACGGCGTACTTGTCCCTGTAGACAGACAGTCCTGTGCTGACTGAACTAGAGAGAGGACAGACAGAGGAGAACCATCACTGGAAATAACAAACAACAATCAAATACATCAATACAAGACTTACTCTAATATTAATGACCGTCTGCTCAGCTGCATTACAGAAACAATTAGATGGTTAGAGCTAAAAAAAAACAAAACATTCTGCACTAAGTGGTTACCACAGAGCTTATACAAACTGTTCCCATCGGACTCACAATTACACAAGATGTTCATAACAGTTTAGTCTGAGCTGGTTAAAGCAAAACTTTAACTGCATGAAACTTCAGAAATTCCTTTTTCCCTTCCTTCTATCCCTCCATTCATCCTTACTTCTTTTTCCTTCCTCTTTTGATCCAATTGACCTGATCTGTTCCCTATATAATACCTCCATCTTTCTTTCCTTCCCTTTTCCCTTCCTTCTTTCCTCCCTTCTTCCTTCCTTGAACGAATCTGTTCCCTCCCTCCATCTTTCTTTACTTCCCTTTTCCCTTCCTTCTTTCCACAATCCTTTTTCCCTTCCTTCCTTCCTTCTTCTTCCTTCCTTGAGTGAATCTGTTCCCTCCTTTCATCTTTCTTTCTTTCCTTCCTTCCTTCCTTCTTACTTTTTGACCCAATCTGTTCCCTCCCTCCTTCTATCTTTCCTTCCTTTTTCCCTTCCTTCCTTCTTCCTTGAACGAATCTGTTCCCTCCCTCCATCTTTCTTTACTTCCCTTTTCCCTTCCTTCTTTCCACAATCTTTTTTCCCTCCCTTCCTTACTTCTTCTTCCTTCCTTGAGCGAATCTGTTCCCTCCTTAAAAATATCTTGCACCGACAAATAACGGTAACGAACCTACTGCTATGACTATATGGCAATGGGCCAATTGCCAAAATGTTGAACTATCCCTTTAAGTCCAAATCAAACAAAGAAGAGTTCCCACACACATAGCCAACTTGCAGAATTTATTGCGATGTTTCGGTCGCAAAAAAGTTAAAACAATTTCTAGAAAAGAGTGGTAAAAATTCTCAAAAAAAAAATCTAGAAAAGTGGTAAAAAAAAAAAAAAAAGAATAATTCTCAAAAAAAAAAAGTTAAACAATTCTAGAAAAATTGGTAAAATTCAGGAAGCAGAGGCCAACCTCACCCCAGCACGGCATCCTTTCATCTTTCTTTCTTTCCTTCCTTCCTTCCTTCTTACTTTTTGACCCAATCTGCTCCCTCCCTCCTTCTATCTTTCCTTCCTTTTTCCCTTCCTTCCTTCTTCCTTGAACGAATCTGTTCCCTCCCTCCATCTTTCTTTACTTCCCTTTTCCCTTCCTTCTTTCCACAATCTTTTTTCCCTCCCTTCCTTACTTCTTCTTCCTTCCTTGAGCGAATCTGTTCCCTCCCGCTCCCCCCATCTTTCTTTCTTTCTTTCTTTCTTTCCTTCCTTCCTTCCTTCTTACTATTTGACCCAATCTGTTCCCTCCCTCCTTCTATCTTTCCTTCCCTTTTCCCTTCCTTCTTTCCTCCCTTCCTTCCTTCCCTTCGTCCTTCCTTCTTCTTTCCTTGAACGAATCTGTTCCCTCCCTCCATCTCTCTTTCCTTCCTTCCCTTCCTTCCTTCCTTCCTTCCTTCCTCCCTTCCTCCCTTCCTTCCTTCCCTTCGTCCTTCCTTCTTCCTTACTTTTTGACCCAATCTGTTCCCTCCCTCCTTCTATCTTTCCTTCCCTTTTCCCTTCCTCCTTCCTTCTTCTTTCCTTGAACGAATCTGTTCCCTCCCTCCATCTCTCTTTCCTTCCTTCCCTTCCTTCCTTCCCTTCGTCCTTCCTTCTTCCTTACTTTTTGACCCAATCTGTTCCCTCCCTCCTTCTATCTTTCCTTCCTTTTTCCCTTCCTTCTTTCCTCCCATCTTTCCCTTTGTCCTTCCTTCCTTTCTTCCTTGAGTCGGTATTTCATGTGACACACGACGACACATGCCGGTTTCTGTTGCTTACTTGAACAAGGTGACGAACGCAGCCACTCTCCAGCTCCATCTCCAGCCGTATCTCACAAACCCTCGGATCGCTGCGTTGTGTGCCGATCGCTCAAGGAGTCAAACAGAAATAGAAATATTAAAATACCGCTGTCATTAGGTATTAATATGACAGTTCTCATTATAAATCATATAGTATCATAAAATCTGCCTTGAACCACAACCTTACCACTGCTTCCACACGGCTGCTGTACATCTCCGCCTGGCTGAGCTGGATGTACCTCTGCCTGGCGTGGCGTGCAGCCGGCAGGCCGCCGTAGATCAGGCCTGCTACCGCGGCAACGACGCCGCTCTTCATCACGTTGGTCAGCTCCTCTGGGTAACTCTGGCTCACTCTGCAGGGACACACAACAACAACAGCATGTCATTCGTGATGCATTTAAAACACGGAGGAAAAAGCTGTGGTAAATTAATATATATACCATGCAGTTTGTGTAACTTGACACAGAAGAAACAGGAAAATGCACAAATAGTTTAGAGTTTTATTCTATATTGTTACGGTTGTGAAGTTAACATGTCACCTGGGTGGTGATGGAGTCTGTGAAACTGACACTGTTTTCTTTAATCTTCCAATAACTGTCATGATTAATAACAACTGATATCTTTGCATTTTCGCTTGCAAAATGAACAAGTTTGTTGTTTTGTTGATAGTTTAAAGGGATAGTTCAACATTTTGGCAAATTGGCCCATTGCCATTGTAATGGTAAATTTGAATATTCCTTTGTTTTAATCACTTGAGCTGTCCCCACACCCTGCTTCCCCCAAGATATCAGATCTCCTTTTGTTTGTTACCCATTTGTGTATTTTAATCTCTAGACCTTGTAATTGTAATTTCAACCTCTTTGTAAAATACCCAACCTCCCACCTTCTCACCAAGATACCAGACTTTTAATTGTAATTGTAAACTCAATTCCTTTGTATTTCAAGTACCTAAGACACACAACCTCTCACTTTCTCATCAATATTCAAACCATTTGGTATTTTAAATTGTGTTGACTAGACCTCTTAACTTCTCACCTAAACACAATACCCTACAGGATATGGAACACACCTAGGGGGCGTTCCTAAGGTATAAATGTTTGGTCTCCCCATTTCTCTTTACCATCACCGCTTGGGTGAGGATTGACCTTTCTTTGCAAGGAAATAAAAACATGTTGGCCGGCAGAAGGTCTCTATTTCATTATTCACCAACAGCAAGCAACTAAGAATTTCCACGACACCATATTCGCTATAGTCATAGCAGTAGGTTCGTTACCTTTAATTGTCAACCCTATGAGATAATAACAGAACGTTACCAGACAGAGTTGTTTTAGAGGGAAATGCAGAGACTGCTTGCTGAAAAACTGTCCCTGAAGGAGTTGTGGAGTTGTTGGATTGTGTATTTGATGAGTTTGATGAGGGAAACCAAGAAATCCCATGAGCCTCCATAGCGTAGCTCTGAGCAGCTCACGGCTCTGCTCCGCCGTTCTAAAAATAGCTTGCACCGACAATTAAAGGTAACAAACCTACTGCTATGACTATAGGGATTATGCCAATGGGCCAATTTGCCAAAACGTTGAACTATCCCTTTAATGATCAGCTAATCAATCGGTGAAGTGAAGTGAGATCAAGTGGATGCAGAAACTGTTCATGAGATTTAAAGCAGAAGTAAGCGATCCGGTGGTTTTGGCTAACTTCCTGTCAGCAGATGGAGTTAACAGTCCCCGCCCTCGTCCCTACGTCACCACATTCACGCGCATCCCTTGGCTGCACACACAGAGAGGACCGCCCCTTTATGCCGTTCTCTCTCCTCATTGGATAAAGGTTGTAGGATACAAGGAAAGTTTTCTCCTCGGCTTACAGCAGAGCAGAGTGACTGACAGACCCGTGTTTCAGACCAAACACTCTATATAAGTGATTGCTGTCGGAATATACAGTATAACTATTTAAGACTTATATTAACACAAACATTACGCTTACTTCTGCTTTAAGTTTTAAAGAAAGCAAGGTGAAACAAAAGTTTGAAAACACCAACTCTTTATCGAAGAGATCCTTGATGCGGTCCCATCCTGTGTCTGGGAATTCTGGCTTGCCCATCCTGCTTGGCAAGGTGCTCAGAGCGGAGACGGGCGCAGGAGCAGGACTGGTGGAGGAGGAGGAGGAAGAGGAGGAGGAAGAGGAGGGCATCTGTGCAGGCTGGGCAGCAGCCACATCAGCTGCATGGACCCTGGGGAACAGGAAGCAGAAGGAAGGCGGCCTGGCGCCCTGGATGAGGCTCTGCAGCAGGCCAGCGCTCGCCGGGCCCCCGGGGGCCGAGTCTGCCTGCCATCTTTGCGAGGCGAAGCCTGTTCCGGGCCGCTCTGGACGCATCACGCTTCAGCTGGCTGCAGCGGCAGAGAAGCAGAAACACATGGCCACGGGTTGGGATGATGTTGCACTCACTGCCTCAACTTAAGCTCCATCCTCAAAACAAATAGCCTTCGGGCGAGTGAAATCCTGGCAGGGCCACACAGGCTGTTAGACTCAGCAGCTGTTAAATGGTGCAGTCTTATCAAAACACACACAAGCAGATTCTCGGGGAAAACGCTTCTTTCTTAACCTCAGAATACATTATTATATTTCTGTGCTGCTGCTGCTGTCCACAGGTCGTCTGAGTGGGACATGCTGGCTGGTCCCAGGTCTGAGGTTAAGAGAAATGGTGGCTTTTACTAAAGCTGTGTGACTTGGGAAATGCCACCTAATAAACATAAGAATATAACTGTGAATATATTTAAGATGAAAGAATGAATTAAAACAAATTCAACAAATGTCAGTCAATTTTTCCATCTCATATGTAATATTTACTTTTAACAGACATGTAATATATGATATTATTTCAAAATATAGTTGTTGTACCCTCCACATTTTGCAGACACAATTAATATGAATGGGATGACGTCTAATTATGATCAGTGACCAAAACCTGCTGCTTGTAGCTTCTTAAATAGCGTGAAAATAACCTGAAATTCGCATTTGTCAATAATGAAGCCATTTCACTGACTGATAAAGTAAAGTGTCTGAAAATACAATAAACCCTCCTGTCATTTATGAACTAATCTGTGACAAGGCAGTCCTTCTCTGCGACATATACACCACTTTTATACACTCTTATTGCATACTATTGTCGCATTGTGCAAACATAAAGCTAATAAATTGTATTAGTGTGTTTAAATGCATTTGTCTGTCAAAAATTGGGAAGATAAATGTAAGTATTCACCTTGTCCGATAACGGAACCCTTAGCATTAGCTGTTTACATGCTATTAGCTTCTATGACATTTAACCGTTTAGCAGCGGGTTTCCTCTATAAACTGCCTTAGTCCTGGTTAAAATAAATGATAAATCATTGATATCTCGTGTTTACAGTTCACTCTCACCTCTGTCCTTCTCCTGTCTGCTTCTCACCTGTGACTTTCCGACAGTGCGTCCACCGGCATCTCCTCTGACCTTTGACCCCGGCTGCAGCTGCAGCAGCTCGGCCGCCGAGCCGACAGCGCCGCCTGCAGCTGGAGGACTGAGCAAATCGCACTCAAATTTGTGCAAAAAAAAAAAAGTAGAGATGTCAAAAAATGAAAACTTTATGAACCAAAATTTATTGGTATATTAAAAAAAAAAAAAAAAAGCTGCCTAAGCAGTGACAACAATTTGAACGCCACATTATCAGGCATAAAATCACAGCTTATTGGTCAAATCAACGTTTCTTTTTCTTTTTTTTTCAACAACAGGGCAACTTCACCACAGGGAACCAGACTGCAAATCAATGACATGACCTTACATTAGACAAAAATGTGCTTGCTCGCAGTACAATACGAATATTACAACATATTCAGCATCATCCTGTATCAGTAGACTTTTTCTCTAAAAGGTAACAACAACAACAGTCTTTATGAAACTAATGCAAGTCATTATATTGCTAACTGTTGGCACTTTGTGTGAAATGAAATGTTTGTCCGAAGTATAAAACAATGTTATTGCATCCTTTGTATCAACAAGTAGATCTTTACAGTACATGGGTATGTATGTCGGTGCTCTGGACCTCGGTAACAGGCTGCTGGAGTTGCTCCAGTTGTCCAGCAGAGGGCAATGTAACAAAACAAAAAAAAGAGATTCAAATCAAAACATCTTCAAATTAAAAAAAAAAAAAAAAAAAACTACCATCTTATCTAAAATGTTCAACATGACCACTTTTCTCCGCCAAGAAAAAATATTCAAGCTACTTCATGACTTGTGCAGACATGGACCTAAACCATTAGATCAGAGTTGATCAAGGAACGCTGACAAACACGGTTCAGATGATGAAAAAATAAAAATATGTAGTGGATACGACCAGCTCCTCCCAACATAATACCATACTGCAAAACAATTTCCTATCATTTAAAATTAGACTTGTAGGTTGATGCACGGCCAACTGGGAAATGTTTGTTTGTAGTGACTGTCAACATTTTTCTTTAAGGAAGGCACTGAACTTTTCCTACCCCACATCCTTAGTACAATTCAAAACAACAAACTGCATGTATCCTGGCTGGGTATGCGTAACTTGATTCATGGTAGTTATTATGGTGAATAAACACTGAACCAGAAGATGATCGGTAAAGATCTGAAGATGTAAGTGGCACCTGAAGTTATGGCAGTGAAACCAGGGTCAACTCTCTCTATCTCTCTCTCTATAAACTCTGAAAAACCTCTGAAATGTGTAAGACTTAGTTACGCCTCATGTAACCGTTACTCCTCCTCTACATTAGACTAAAACACTGATCTCATTTAAAATACATGTGAAAAGCACGAGTCAAAGCTTCAGACTTTTCATTAGCTAAAAAAAAAAAAAAAAGGTGGGGTGTTATTGTGACAAAACTGGAACGCAGACAATTAAATGTTGTGGACTGGTTTACATTCATCATCATGTAGAGGTTTCTCTTCAATACATCCACCCTGGTGCTGCAGAGTGACAGTCCTATAGCTCCGTCCTGCCGGGTCTGTGGACGACCTGGTTGTAGCTGCTCTTCCTTTTGGGTTTGTAGGTGAGGAGTTGGCTGAACTCGGTGAGGAGTCTCTCCCAGTAGCAGGACACGTCCCGCATCCTCAGGTGGTCCAGGATGAACTCGTTCCCCCTGGAGGAGGAGGAAGAGGAGCAGAGAGTCAAGTTCAGCCAACGCACGGTTCCCATTGAAGGGATAGTTCACCCAAAATTGAAATTTCACTCATTATCTACTCACCCTCATGTGGACTAAGGGCTGGGAGAAGTTTCAGAGTCCTCCGTGGCTTCTCTGAGTTACAGGGGGTCTCGGCGTAGCAGTGCATGTCCATATGACGGTTGCAAATGGATACCAACTGTCTTCGTAACAAAAAGACACACCAAAAAACATCCAAATACCTCTTCAATACCGCTTCAATACAAGACGGACATTACATACGAGCAGCATGGAGGTATTTGGATGTTTTTTGGTGTGTCTTTTTGTTACGAAGACAGTTGGTATCCATTTGCAACCGTTATGTGGACATGCACTGCTACGCCGAGACCCCCTGTAACTCAGAGAAGCCACAGAGGACTCTGAAACTTCTCCCAGCCCTTAGTCGACATGAGGGTGAGTAGATAATGAGTGAAATTTCAATTTTGGGTGAACTATCCCTTTAAAAATCCAGTCGTAACAAAAAACCCTCCATTACCTTGTGGCGATCTCCTGTGCGACGGCATCATTGTCTTTGACAAACTGCAGAAGTTCCCTGAGGTCACAGAGAGTGTGAACAGTTTCATTTCGTGAGAACTGCAACGTCGGAATCGATAAATGAATGAATGAATGAATGAATGAAGGAAGCGTGGAGGAGGAGCTACCTGACGTCGGAGAGATCCTGCTTGACTGGGATGTAGTGGACCCAGGGCTTCAGCTGAGGGTAGAAGAACTCCTGCCACTCGTCGCCGACGTGAAACACCAGAGAGCCACAGAGGAAGAGATGTTTCAAGCGGAAGCTGGCTGCCACTCCCCGGAAGTTAAATAAATACCTGGAAAAGGAAGAAGGTTTTTGCGAAAAGGTGAAATTTGAGCTGATTCTCTTCAAGCAATAATGCAACTAACAATAAGTCGTTTTTAATTGTTTATGCATGACAGAACCGTTCCATTCGTCTACATTTCTTCTTGAAATAAACAAAAAACGAAAAGCAAAAAGAGTCCAACTTACTTGTATTTGCAGTGATCGACAAGTGGGATTTCCTTGGCTGGAGGTTTCCCTAGTGTGTCCTGTGACGGAAGCACATGTCAAGGTAAATGTCTGACACCCTGGAGGCTTTAAAGTCATGTTGAGGTTGTAAAAATGACTGACACAGAGAGAGTGGATTATCTTATAGCTTTATAATTATTATGAATTAATTTAACTATGGTTTAAGACCAATGAGACTGACCTTCTCAGACTTCCAGGCCTGGTTCTTTGTGTACTCTGCATCCACCAGATCAGGAGCTTCTCTGGACAGGAGGATCAGAGGGTCTCGCTCTGGACTGGTCCTAAGAAAAAAGCAGGGGAAAAAAAAAGAAAACTGTGTGTAAATCAGCTCGAAAACAATTCAGGGGTGAAATCTCGATCTGCTGCAAAGCCAAAAGCAAGGCGCTGTTTGACAGGTGAGGATGCATTGAGAGCATTTCTTCTGCTCAAGGCACAGTGATACAAACGGTCCCTACAGAGTCTAGAGCTGGCAACATTTATAAATTGTCACCTCGTGTAACTTTGCCACCAACTGCAATAAGGCGATAAGAGGAAAGTGGTATAAAGAATAGTCAGTGACCAATATGAAAACAGATTACTGACAGGAGACTCACCGTGAGCCTCTGAAGAATCCTCTGGACTCCTTCTTCTTCCACGGCCACTGAGCTGCAGACCTGACGGAGCACATCAGACGGACAGGACACACTGAAGTCACGCGCTAAATTAAATTTTAAAGCAGTTTAAAACAAAAAGGTATTGAGAAACAAAGGGAACATGAAAATGGTCAACTTTACTTTTTCAGGTCATCCCTCATCAGATCCCATCTCCCCAGTCCAGTTGGGTAGATCGGCCACACCGCAGGCCCGCCCTCCCAAAACGTCCACGCCGGGTACATGATGTCCTGGTAGTCTGAGGTCTGCACAAAACCAAACATACACATGCAAAAACCCGTTATTACATTTAATAATAAACATGTGTGTATGTGCGTGTTAAAGCACCACCCATAGTCTGACCTTACTGAAAGAGAAAACAGGGAGGGTGGGCTGCACCCAGCTGGGGACTTGGGGGTAATCCCTGACGTTAACCACCATCTCCAAGTCAGGTAAGCTGTCGATCACCTCCAGGATGAAATGCTCCACGCCGCTGCACCTGCAGACAGAGAACCGGCTTTAGGCAAAGCAAAGCAAAGCAATCACAGCTGCAGACATATAGATTTTTAAGTATTGACTTTTCGGTTTAAACTTTAACTTTTACCTTGCAGGGAACATGCAGTTGTGTTCTCGGTACAACTTGTGACCGATGACCTGGTAGTGGGTGCCCACCCCTCTTTGCACAGTTGCAGCCATGACTTCCTCAGAGATCCCACCTTTAAAGGGCCGCAAGTCATGTTGCAGGACACTGAAACAGAAATAAGTCTCCTTATAATATCTTCAAGACGAATAAAAAACCATTTATTACTTATTAACTAAGCATTAGCTCAGTAAAGTATATAATAACAGCTGATATTCTTGCATCACACGCACCTTAAATGGCAGCTGCAGTTGACAGAGTTGCATGAAGTGTAACCTTTAACAGCACCAGATATGTTTTCTCTTATTTTCTTCCACTCTTTGCCTGTGACACATAAAACAAATGACAAATTAAGACATCAGTGAATGTTCACTTTGTGCCTAAACATTGTATCACATCTGTCATATCCTCAGATGACACCTAATGTCCTTTACGTTATATTAGTGTGAGCTAATTAGCAGTTAGCTGACCTGTAGGTAAAAGTACCGGAAAAAGACTGAATATTAACATCTTATATCTTATCTTTACATTGCTACTGTTAACATAGGTGCTAACTTTTAACCGCAACTCATCCCAAAGTTAGAAACCAGGTTCAACTGTGTTAGCTCGGATGCTAACCAGTTAGCTTTGTCCAGGGATGATGAATGACTCCCGACATCAAAAGTTACCTCAGTTATTATCTCTCTCAAATAAAAACGCACCAAAGTCTCACTTTTTCACCCCCGAAACGACTTCAGAGAGTCGTATTTGTTGAAAGAATAATGAATTACCTGCAGCACCGACCACACTTAAATGACAAAGTTGGAGGAGTATTAAAAGCCTCCACAGCTGAAGGTGCTCCATTTTATCTGCTATCCTCTAGCAGCGTCTGAGGGGAAACAAAGCAGCGATCTGCGATCTGTTAATCATGTCTGGACCCGGCTATTACGGTATGCGCACAACGATTTTTCTTTTTTTTTTTTTATCCAATTTTTATTGAGTACAAGTGCAATTACACAAACAATACAAATAATTAAACAGGAGCCAGGGGTAGTTTTCAAATATAGGCATTAAATAATGAGCACAAATGAAAAGTTTTAGCAGCTTTTTTGTTGTTAGAGTCAGATATTTCCTTTTCAAAAGCTATAAATAAGGGCTTTGAGGCGCACAACGAAATTCATTTAGCACCATTAAAGGGATACTCCTCCAGATTTCCCTCCCTCCACAATTGCATTCACATCCACTGATGTCAATTCACTTCTCATTAACTTCATAGCAGGAGATATCACTTTCCAATGCATAACCGAAGCACCTTTTTATTATTATTTTTTGATGTGGATAATGACATTGCTGATTAAACAGCTGATGGGATTCCCAAAAGCTTCTCTGTTCTCTCATTTCAGAATTTATTTCAGGGAGGCATGAATGGCAACCTCATGAATGATTGTCCTTTTTAATGTGCTCGACTGGGTTTCTCAGTCAGGGAGAGAGAGAAAGAGAGAGAAATAGAGAAATGGGGTGGGGGCATATTCTCCTGAGATGTGGCCAGCAAAGCTAAGTGACGGAGAGAGGAGGAGACAGAAGACAGGTGGAGAAGGAGTGAGAAGCACACAGAGAGAAAACTGATTAAGTATTAGACATTAGAGAGGAATCGTAGATCAAATCAGTGGGTGAATTTCATATCTGTTCAAGCTGAGGCCGTGAGAGGTTCTGTGATTTCTCTGCCAACTTCAATCTGACTCACACACACAAAAAAAACACCTTTCAACAAAACAAGAAATGCAGAAATTCTGGCTTCCTCTGCTGTGCGGCCTGTGCCTCTGCCTGGCTTTGCTCTGCAGCGCCGAGGAAGGTCTGGAGTTCCCCAACTTCGACGGGAAGGACAGGGTGCTGGACATGAACGAACGCAACTACAGGAAGGCTCTGAAGAGGTACGACCTGCTGTGTCTCTTCTACCACGAGCCTCTGCCGGCCAACAAAGGTCTGCAGAAGAGGTTCCAGATGACGGAGCTGGTCCTGGAGGTAAGGCAGAGATGGAGAGATGGGACAAGGAGCAAGGATGACATAAAAACTCAACATGTGAAGATCTGTCATGCTTTATTTAAAGGGATAGTTCACCCAAAATTCAAATTTCTCATTATCTACTCACCCTCATGTCAACTAAGGGCTGGGAGAAGTTTCAGAGTCCTCCGTGGCTTCTCTGAGTTACAGGGGGGTCCGCGCAGCAGTATAATGGTTGTGAATGGATACCACTTTTCTTCGTCCAAAAAGACACACCAAAAAACATCCAAATACCTCCATACTGCTCGTCTGTTATGTCCCTCTTGTATTGAAGCCCCGACATGAGAAACTTTTCAGAAAAAAATGAAATAAGTCTATATTTTAAGCTTGTTTGTAGTGGAAGCTCCCAGTGTCTCGGTTCACTGCTCTTCCTGTGTCAGTGCAAATCTTGTGTGATTTGCACTGACCGGCGGAACAATTTCTCATGTCGGGGCTTCAATACAAGAGGGACATTACAGACGAGCAGTATGGAGGTATTTGGATGTTTTTTGGTGTGTCTGTTTGGACGAAGAAAAGTGGTATCCATTCACAACCATTATATGGACAAATACTGCTGCGCGGAGGACTCTGACACTTCTCCCAGCCCTTAGTCGACATGAAGGTGAGTAGATAATGAGTGAAATTTGAATTTTGGGTGAACTATCCCTTTAAAATGACATAAGCAATTAGCCAACAAGAAGTCAAGACAGACGTATAGGGGAGGTGAGAGATGTATCTATTATAACCTACAGTGGGATATCTAATGTCAGCGATAACATGAACATGTCTCAATAAGCTGCAGCTCCAGTCCCCGAGGGTTAGCCTTCACACCTTCACTATAATCCAACCTGTCATAACAAGTCATTCATTTTAGTTCCTCGCATCATAATGTTGAAGGAAAGCAGGTTTCCCAGCTGTCACACTTACTGTCATACGATGATAACCAGTGTTTTCACCTGTGTGCGTCTCTAAAACTGGCAGGTATAGCCTTTAGTGGATTTAATCCCATTATTCACACACTCCTCTGTGGTTCACATGTATCCAGGGATCGTTTTCTAGGTCATTCTGTTAATTATAGCATGCACTCCCAAACCTCTACTATCTGGCTGTGAACCAGAAATAAGTAGATGCTCTGGGTTGGGATGAAATGGGAAAAAATAGAAATGCAAACTGTTATTTTATTTGATTTATTCACTTGTTATCGATTTTGCTTTCCAGAGTTTCAGCCTCTTCAGTGTTTTCCTTCTGCAAGAAAGTCAAGCAGCTTTCTTTCTGACACATTTCAACAGGGGGCACACACAAACACATCTAAGTAATGTATTATCAAAAACCAAAGTCTGATTTGAAGTGATGTTTTCCAGCTCACAGCTCAAGTCCTGGAGAACAAAGACATCGGTTTTGGGATGGTGGACTCCCACAGGGACGTCAAAGTGGCCAAAAAACTGGGTATGTCTCTTTGACCCATTGATCCTGTTGCTGCCACACTGCCAGGCAGCTGCTGCTGAATGAACTTCTTAAAGGGATAGTTCAACATTTTGGCAAATTGGCTCATTGCCATAATCCATATAGTCATAGCAGTAGGTTCGTTACCTTTAATTGTCGGAGCAAGCTATTTTTAGAACGGCGGAGCAGAGCCGTGAGCTGCTCAGAGCTACACTACAGAGGATTTCTTGGTTTCCCTCATCAAACTCATCAAATACACAATCCAACAACTCCACAACGCTCTGGTGGACAAGTTGTGACCTGCACATTCACCACGCTATGAGATAATAACACAACGTTACCACACAGAGTTGTTTTAGAGGGAAATACAGAGACTGCTTGATGAAAAACTGCCCCCGACAGGAACGTGCATCAGTGGTTTTGCATGAATTTCCCTCTAAAACAACTCTGTGTGGTAACGCTGTGTTATTATCTCATAGCGTGGTGAATGTGCAGGCCACAACAACGTTGTGGAGTTGTTGGATTGTGTATTTGACGAGTTTGATGAGGGAAACCAAGAAATCCCATTCACAATCCCATTGCAACTCACGTCTCTGCTCCGCCGTTCTAAAAACAGCTTGCACCGACAATTAAAGGTAACGAACCTACTGCTATGGGATTACGGCAATGACCCAATTTGCCAAACTGTTGAACTATCCCTTTAAAAGTCACAGGAAATGCTTGTATGTGTCTGATCAGGTCTGGAGGAGGTGGGCAGCTTGTACGTTTTCAAGGACGACCGTGTCATCGAGTTTGACGGGGAGCTCTCGGCGGACACGCTGGTGGAGTTCCTGCTGGATGTGAGTGGAGAGAGGACCGATCCCGCTGCTCTTTTCTACAGATGTGTAACCATAATTGTCAGCCAGAAATGAAATCCTCAAGCAATTAGCAGCTGCAGCCTAATTAAAGTGCTTGTAAATGATGTAATTCACAGTAACACAAGTTTCAGCAGGAAAAACGCTCATGTCATTTAACACCAACGGTATTTTGGATATGCTTTTTCACTTTCTTATGTCTCAGTTGTTTTTTTTTAATTTTTATTCCCAAGTATTGTGAATAAGCACATTTTCCAAAATATTAAACCACTGCTTCAAGCTTTGGCTGCTTTGTAGAGTTTCTCAGCTGTTGTGTCTCCTCCAGGTGCTGGAGGACCCAGTGGAGATGATCAACAGCGCCATGGAGCTGCGAGCCTTCGAGAGGATGGAGGAGGACATCCGCCTCATCGGATACTTCAAGGGAGAAGATTCACGTTAGTTCATCGCTGTTTTGTGTCTACAAAGACGAGGCAGGCGGTGTGTAATAATAATGAGACAGTGAACACATGCACATCTGCATTAGCGGCCCTGCCATCATGCCGTTCCCCCGACGACGCTGCTGGGATCTGGAGGCTAATGGAGCCACTTCACCACACAGCCTCGCTGGCTGCTGAAGGGAAACCTGATTCCAGACTGTGGCACTTTCACTCAGTCCCACGAGAGCCTTTAAATAACTTCTAGTTCCCTGTCTAATAGGTCAAACTGCAATTATAGTCCTTCCTAAAAAAAGACAAGAAAAAAGGCAGGAAAAGAGAGATTGTGAAGATGCTGTCTGCTGCGATATGACAGTGGCATGAAGTTTCATTATAGAGCCCATTTCTGTGCAGAGATAGTTTGGTCCTTGGTGGTGACCTTGTAGGGAGCAAAGCCCGGAGCGCGTTACAAGCGTATAAAACTGTATTAAGAGGAGACTTTGTTACAAGGGTGAGGACAGCCGGAGCAGGATGGGAAATTGAATGAAGAGAGTGAGTTTCACCGCTTGCCTCGCCTTCCTGATCACATATTGTTGATCCGACCGGGGAATGCGACCAGAATGTGAAATTTCTGCACTTCAATCTGTTTTGCTTTTCTTTTCTTTTCTTTTTTCTTCCTCAGCTTTTGGTTTCTGTCTGCCCTGGTTGAGTCTCTCATCATTTTCCTGTTTCTGTATCTGTGTCTCCCTTTCAGATTTTAAAGCTTTACAGGAGGCATCAGAGCGTTTTCAACCTTACATCAAATTCTTTGCTACATTTGATAAATCTGTAAGTTTTCAAGTATATTATAAATAAACATTATAAAAAGTAAGTGAAAAAAAAACATATTGAATTACTTTATGTGATTATTTTAACATACAGTCGACTCTTTCATGTTTTAGGTGGCCAAACATCTCTCCCTCAAGATGAACGAGGTGAATTTCTATGAGCCGTTCATGGAGGAGCCGGCCATCCTGCCCGGCAGACCTCTGTCAGAGATGGACATAGTTGAGTTTGTCAACCAACACAGAAGGTTGGTGTGATTTATATCTCTTTAAACGCCAGTATTTAAGCCTGTGGGTGTGTTATATGTATGATGAAAATGTTTTTTTTCTTTGTACAGGGCGACACTGAGGAAGCTCAGGGCAGAGAATATGTTTGAGACATGGGTGAGTAGAGCTGGCTTGCATAGTACTATATATTTTTTATTTTTTTTTTGATTGATTCAGACCTGTTCGGGCTGTTGTATCAGGATGATCCAGCTCTGTACAATTTCCTCTATTTCTAGGAGGACGACATGGATGGAATACATATCGTTGCATTTGCTGAGGAAGAAGATCCAGGTTTGTACAGTAAATCTGAATCAGAGCTTTTTTGCCCTTTGGCTATTATTGCTATTGGTTATTATTTCTCTTTTTATTTCCGTCTGCTCTATAACCTTCCCCAGATGGCTATGAGTTCCTAGAGATCCTGAAAGACGTGGCCAGAGACAACACCAACAACCCAGAGCTCAGCATCGTCTGGATCGATCCGGATGACTTTCCTCTGGTTCTGCTTCACCATTACAACAATATCTTTATCTCACACAGCCAGTCAGTCATACCCTACACTGTCTCTGATGATCCTCTTATAGTGAATGTGGTTTCTCTTGTCTCTCCAGCTGACCACTTACTGGGAAAAAACCTTCAAGTTGGACCTGTTCAGACCTCAAATTGGTGTTGTCAACGTCACAGATGTAAGTGCAAAGACAAACCTGAGTTCAAAGTGAAGCGTTAACTTCTTACCCTCTGCTCTCTGATGCTCTTGGTTCTCCGTCCCAGGCCGACAGCGTGTGGCTGGACATGTCCAACGACGAGGACCTCCCCACCGCGGAGGAGCTGGAGGACTGGATAGAGGACGTCCTGTCAGGAAGGGTGAACACAGAGGACGATGATGAGTCGGCCGACGAGCAGGAAAACACCGACAGCTACATGACAGAGGACGACGAGGGGGGCCGTGACCCGGACGACGAGGACAACGAGGACAGGGATGACTAAGACTGAACTCGACTAGACCACGTCCAGGGCCGGTTACGTTAGAAACAAGATTTTGACTCATTCAGATGTTCTCATTTCAAAGAAAACAAGATGTAGAGATGTAGACTGTGGTTTAAGTAATTAGGCTGATTAAAGGTCACCATGGGAACAATTGTGGCCCAGTTTATATGAAAGTTTGCCTGGAGCAATAAAGTTTCTGTGCTAATTTACAGCTGCAGTTTTGATATTGCACTTTTATTATATTTTGATTTATTGAGCAGCCTGAGCAGCTTGTCTGTTACCGTACGTTAGAGCCTTTTCACTGCAAACTGCTGCTGTGACAGAAAACATTAAAGTTGTCGGCCCTAAAAACAAAACAACGAGCTGAAAGATGCATAAAAAAGCCGAGAGGAACTACAGAGTCTGATGTGATCTTTAATAATATACATAATAATCTGTTCTTAATATGAAAATAGCAGCTTTAGGATTGATATAAATAGTTATAAGGACTTCTATTGGTGTGTGTCTAGCGCTTGAACTGAATCAAAAGAGTCAATCTGTATTAAATAATAATAATCTAACACAAACCTGCATTCAAATAAAGTACATACTTTTTAATGAATGGAGCCTTGGTGCAAATTTTCACTATGTTAAAGCATAAAGTAATAAAAACATATCTACAATGTGCACGTCTTTTACTTTGACTAGTACATCTATTATCTGTTTGTTTTAGAATTAAGGAGGACATCAGTGATGCTCAACACAACAGATTGGTGTTTTTTTTTCTCTCCTCTGGTCAATTAGCGTCTTCACCTTGAATTATTCAAACAGCAGTGAATAATTCAACATTGTTATGCCCTGTAAAGGGAGCAGGGATCTGGACGGTGAGGCTGGGGGGTGAAGGGGCTGCCCACCGGGGGCACGAGGAGCGGACACACTCGTGCTGAACCTGAACCACTGGACATGAATTAATAATACGGAGGCCGTGCAAGAATCATGACTCCCCTGGAGGTGGATGTGCTGCGGTGTGTAAACAGGATGTTTTGTGCGACCGTGTGGGATTTACACATAATCCACGGAGCAGACACAAAGATGAGAACCTTAAACGGCGGCACATCATGCATGCATGTGTTCATCTAACTCTGACCTCGGGCAGCGAGACGACAAGTGTCACAGCTCCTATAGGTTGTATAATCCCATGAATGTCAAGTGTGATGGTGTTTTACATGAACGCAGACTTCAGGCTGGTTTCTCTCCCAGGAGAGGAAACATGACAGCAGCACAGTGTGACGATCTAACAGGTGCAATATTACACAGCAAAGAACAAAGACAAGACATGAGTAAGATGCATTAAAGGTGGAGATTTCTGTTCAAATCTGAAGCCACCAGAAGCTCCAGGCTCCGGCTTTGATCTGCACATAACCAACCCATTACCGGAGAAATAGAGAAGGAAGAATGAAGGCAAGAAAAACTTTCCATTTAGATGCAAATGCTCCTCATTTTCCACTCTATCCATCTCTCCCCTCCTCGTCCTGGTCCTGCATGGATCAGGCCTGGAGTGGGAGGGATGGAAGAGGGGAGGGGGGGGTGGGATTAAACCACGGACAGATGAGTTCCGACAGGCGGCCTCGCGCCACGGGCTCGCAGAAAAAAAAGGATGAGGTTGTTCGTTTTTCAGCAATGGGACGCTGACATTGACATTCATTTACCCACAAGGCCCGGCTGCGCGGCTCCTGACAGGCTGACGGCGAAGGCAATTACCACACAGCTCCATGACAACAAGAAGCCACCAAAACAACCCCCCCCCCATCCACCCCATCCTAAAAAAAAAGGGTGAGATTTGTCTCCGGTGTCAGACGGCAGGAGAAGACGTCTAATGGGCAGAGACAGAGGTGAGAGGTGACGGTCTGCAGTCGGGGCAACACACCGCTGCATGTGGAGAAGCAGGAAGGCACTAAGGTAATAAAAGATAGAGTGCACCTGCAGCCGAGTCATTAAAAATAAAAATCCATTTAAATACACTTCCATTCATAAACAGTTTGGCTGCAGGAGGAATGGAACAAACAAACAAAGAAACAGTGAAAGTGAGAACTTCATTATCCTGAGAGAGTAGGTTCCTTATCTCTAAATAGAAACAAAGCTCCAAACCAACTGACAACTTATTATTATTATTATATACTGTACAATACAGCAGATATACAAATGTTAATAAAAATGTTTATTTTTTATTTTTTTGTACAAATGCTAATGCTGTGAATCTGAAACATCTTTTACATTTCAATGCCATGTGATCGTCATGAAGCTGTCCAATGAGATAAAACCAAACCATGACATAGTGTGTAGTGTTGATGAAGAGGAGGAGGAGGAGGAGGAGGGGGGGCTGGTCATGTGAACTGGAATGGCATACACACATACACACACATACGCACATGCTTGTTTACATAAATAGATACAGTGTAAAAACAGGAGGCACAGTCACATTGGGATCATACAAAGTTCATCTGTCAGTAGGTACAAAACATGAGCAGTGGCAGGTGCTTTAAAAAAAAAGAAAAAAAAAAAGAGAGAGATCTGCTGCTGGAAACAGCCAAAGTGTTGTTGTTTTAAAGTTCTTTCCAGGCAGATAATCAGTTTATTACAAGTTTACAGTGACAGAATGGTTTTATGAACAATATGTTTCCTATGAAAACACGTCGTCTCCCCTCAGGCAGAGAGACGACGTGACAATAATACATCTACCAGCCAGGGGGCAGCAGGCCACAACGCTGCTCACAGCCACACACACAGGACACACACCGACTTCACCACCGGTTGTGTGTTTATTCAGTGTGACTCTCTGTGTGAATACACTGGAGACATGAGGACAGGGACAGCGAGCGCGGTCAAATGTGACAGGATCTTAAAGTGTCGTTTTAGTGCCATTAGCTTCATTTCACTGTGAATTTTTTTTCTCTTTTACAACAAAACAGCCTTTATTCATCCGCCGGAGGAAGAAGTTCCAGTGAAGCGGCTGTCCTCCAGGGATTCAGACAAAAGAGGCATGGGGAAAACCAGCCGGTCCAGTTGGGAAGGAGGTTTACACCCTGCTGCTGCAGCTCGCAACTGTTGACACTAGTGTTTCTAGTAGTGATACATGCACATGGACTCACACTTTAACTGCTGCTCATTCTCTAACAGTGTTGGAGCCAACGTCAGGTCTGGATACATTTTAGTATAATGACCATTTCCCACCAGCAATGTGCAGAAACTCTTCACTCTCGCAGATGTTTTCACATTAAAGGGATAGTTCACCCAAAATTTAAATTTCACTCATTATCTACTCACCCTCAACGGTTGCAAATGGATACCAACTGTCTTCGTAACAAAAAGACACACCAAAAAACATTCAAATACCTCCATGCTGCTCGTATGTAATGTCTGTCTTGTATTGAAGCCCTGAAATGCGAAATTGTCCCGAAAAAAAATTAAATAAGTCTATATTTAAAGCTTGTTTTGTAGCGGAAGCTTCTCGAAGCTCCTCTTCCTGGTTCGTCAAATTTGGACGAACTGGGATTTGGATGTTTTTTGGTGTGTCTTTTTGTTACGAAGACAGTTGGTATCCATTTGCAACCGTTATATGGACATGCACTGCTACGCCGAGACCCCCTGTGACTCAGAGAAGCCACGGAGGACTCTGAAACTTCTCCCAGCCCTTAGTCGACATAAGGGTGAGTAGAAATTAGAAAAAGTGAAATTTCAATTTTGGGTGAACTATCCCTTTAAGAGGAGATCTGCCTGGGGCGAGCCGGTTCCCTAATGGTTTTGATGACACACCAGTGATGTTTGTTGCGTGTTATTGTCTCTCTCTGTTTCTTTCTTTCTACACTGTCGAATAAAAGGCGAAAGATATCTTGCAGCGGGGCTTTTAATTTGAAAAACACCATCACATGATTCTGCTGTTGTGGAAATACAGTCTTACACTAAGTTTACCGTTTACAATGCAGAGAATGTGCAGTATTTATAGTGTAACCCACAGAGGGGGAGTCTGGTCAGTCATCAGTAGTACTTTTTTCTCTTTTCCGACATCGTGGCTCCGTGTCTCCTCCTCGCCGCCTTCCCTTCCCATCACGTCAGGCCGATGCGGCGGAGATGAAAGCCCTGAGAAGGTCACTGAACCGGTGAGGCAGGGCAAATGTTTTTGGGCATGTTTCCATCTCTGTGCATCTCTCATGGTCTGCTTCATCCCTGCGTTTTTTTGGCCTCCCCGGTGTTTTGACACTGCGTGCATGTTGTTGATCCCAGTATTTTAGATTGAGCTCCGTTGCACCTGGAGAGGAATCGTGCGCCAAAACACCCCAAAGCGTCTCGACTTTGGCTGCGAAAATTAGCACTCGAGGGTGCTACCGTGACGGCTCAGGCCGGATATGTTGGGAGTGTGACATCTTAAATGTCCCTGCAGACGTCCTGAAGTAGCGATGAGCGAAAGGAAAAACAGTCCGAGATGCTTTCTGAGCAGGAGGAGATTGTGTATTCCAACCGTTTGAGGCATTTAATGCAAAATCTGTTTGCTTTTTCTTTGTAAAAATCTTTTAAATTTGGTTTTCAGGAGAAAATAAATCCATTTCGTTCTCCACCTGTTGACGTCTGAAAGCGACCGCTGTCAAAGGTCGTAGAAGAGACAGCGGATGAGGTTTGTCATGCGTCTCCACCAGGTTTCAAACGTCAAAATCCGAGTCACGCCATCAGCCGTCCTTAGTGGTTTGTCCGTCCGTCCCGTGGAAATAAAGGAGTGACCGATGTCAGAAACCTTGTGTTGTGTGGAACAAGTGATTGTGACACATGCACACACACACACACACACTCACACATCCTGTATGTGCACGCAAGTCCATGTCTGAGGCGTCCGAGCTCCTGTGAGCATAATCCTGCCATGATTCTTCTTTTCATCCAAATCAAACTAAAAAAAAACCACTATATTCAAACATGTGTGTGATATACAGATTCATATATGACATATAAAAACTCAAAAAAAAAGTAAAAATAAAAAACTGCAAACCCAAAATAAAAACATTTGAGAGCGAAGAAAAAGGGAGTGAGGAGTAAAAAATAAAATAAAAAAGTGCTACACGGAGGTTTCGGACTGTAGCCGCAGGACAAACTTGTGTGACTTGGGGTCGATGTATTCCTCCGACATCTGGATGTAGGGGATCTTCTTCGTCGTCGCCACCAGGCTGAAGTCCGCACACTTGAGCACGAAGACGGTGCCGTCCTTCAGGCCGCTGGTGACCGACGCCTCGCTGACCAGCGTCCACTGGCGGGCCAGCCAGTGGTCCCGGCTGTACTGCAGCGTCGGCCCCGGGCTCAGGTAGCTCTCCAGGAACGCCTGCATAGAAACACAATGTCAAAGTCGTTTTATTGGTCTCCCGTGGGAGGACAAAGGATAGTGGTGCTACACAACAAAGTGCAATATGCCTCAGAGAGTAGAGAGTAGGGCTGGGACAACGCTTTTCTCCCTTCTACGATTTTTTTGGATGCCGATTGGATTTAAATTGCGATATTGGAGATTTTCTCGATTTTTAGTCTGCATTTTTAACACCAGTGAAACAGTTGAATTATTATGATTGTCTACAGACAATCAAACCTACAAACAAGCTTAAAACATATACTTCGACATGAGGGTGAGTAGATAATGAGTGAAATTTGAATCTTGGGTGAACTATCCCTAAGTATTTGAGATTTGGCTTTGACTGTGAGATTACCAAACCAGGATGTAACGCCGTATCTAAGGATGGACTCGATGGCAGCGCAATAGAAGACGTTCATGATGTTAGAGCTAACGCCGAACAAGCGGAGCCGGCTGAGAAAATGGAGGCGCCGACAACCGTCACAACAGAGAACAAACCCGACCGTCGGTGCGATCATCAGAGTGGGAGGAGACTTCACCTTGGGCGTCATGCTGTTGGTGATGCAGAAGGCCAGGTGCTGCTGGATGCTCTCCATGCTGTGGCAGTGCTGCTGCTTGGTGGTGCGCAGGTACTTCTGCAGGGCGCGGGCCATGGAGGGGAAGATGGCCTGCGCCGCCTCCCGGGGGTCCATCACGTCCCCCGGAGACTTCTTCTGCTCCTCCTCCTGCATGCGCTTGATGTGTGTGAACGCCTCCTCTACCGCCACCACCAGGCTGGAGGAGACACGGCAGACCACGCGCAGATTAGCATTTCTGTCACTTTTCCAATACGTTTATCCAGACTGTCTGTCTATCTACAGCATCTATCTATCTATCTATCTATCTATCTATCTATCTATCTATCTATCTATCTATCTATCTATCTATCTATCTATCTATCTATCTATCTATCTATCTTATCTATCTTATCTATCTATCTATCTTATCTATCTATCTATGGTATCTATCTATCTATCTATCTATCTATCTATCTATCTATCTATCTATCTATCTATCTATCTATCTATCTATCTATCTATCTATCTATGGTATCTATCTATGGTATCTATCTATCTATCTATCTATCTATCTATCTATCTATCTATCTATCTATCTATCTATCTATCTATCTATCTATCTATCTATCTATCTATCTATCTATGGCATCAATCTATGGCATCAATCTATCTATGATATCTATGGTATCTATGATATCTATCTATCTATCTATCTATCTATCTATCTATCTATCTATCTATCTATCTATCTATCTATCTATCTATCTATCTATCTATCTATCTATCTATCTATCTATCTATCTATCTATCTATCTATCAAAACAGAAATATTTGGTTGGTGAGAATATGAACCTACAAAAACAGAATATGAGGATAAATGATGCTTTATATGATATATACACTGCTCAAAAAAATAAAGGGAACACTTAAACAACACATCTTAGACCTCAATTAATGAAATATTGCAGTTTAAAATCGTTATTCAATATATAGTAGAGTGTGTTGAGAACAAAATAACATAAAAATGATCAATGTAAATCAAAATTATCATCCCAGGTTGATTTCACACGGGTGTGATGTACTTGGAGTTACAATGTGTTGTTGAAGTGTTCCCTTTATTTTTTTGAGCAGTGTATGTTAGAAAAGACTTTTAATTTCTTTATAATATCAAATATCAGCCCAATAACAAGTCCATAACCTCAGCCAGAACGGCTCCTCACCGTGCTTTGCGTTTGCGGACGCGCCGGTCGTGCTCCGCCTCCTCGTAGTACAGCTCGTTGTGGCTCGAGTCCCGGCGGCGGGCGGCGGCTGCGATCATGGCTCTGGACTGAGAGTGTGCGAGTCCTGCTGCTGCGTTGTTCCCTGGACCTGCAACGACGACAAACACATAAAACAAGACTGGTTACCATCTGTGTGTGTGTGTGTGTCTCACAGGTAAAAACTCAAAGGCACAAAGGAACAAAGAACTCTGTGGTGATGACATAAAGTGCAATGTGAGGGAACAAGCTGCTTTCAGAGTGGAGGGGCGGATCATCGATGCACATAAACCTCAGTCCATTTCCTTTTATCACCGGGATTATTAAAACCCCGGGAACTGACAGGGAAAGCCGCACAAAGTCGTAATTATAAATTGTTACGAGGAGTGCGATAACTCAAACACCCAGCCAGCCCGCGCTCGGCTATTGATATTCAAACATTCCCGTTACTGTGCCATCGGGCGCCTTCAGGAGGAACGAGGTGTCCAATTAAATGAGCTTTTAGGGCGAACTTCAAAAGTTTATAATATTTGGAAGGAGGACAGGAGGCAGCTGATGAACTCTGATGCTAATGCAGGTTAAAAGAAGGCAGAGAGGCTGAATTATTAATGCCGGGGCAGAGATGGTGCATGAAGGGAATAATTCATGGTGGAGAGCGGGGAGCTCGCAGCACTTCCTGCTCCTGGTGTTAGTGAAGGAGAAGAGCGCTGTTAGTGGTGAACGCCAGAGTTCAGCCAACTTGTAGTTTTATACAAATTCAGTTATTTTAACTGCTTGTGTTTGGACAGTGGGAATAAAAATAACCACTGTGGCCCATCCCATATGAGATTACAAGACACATTTAATAACAAATACAAAACAAAGACTAGACAGTCCTTCCTGTTGGTGTTACCTGCCACACAGGTGTGACATAAATAAACTATTTAAGATTAGTACTTTCAGTCCTCAACTATACATCGCTCTTCGTCTCATTGCCCAAGCCTTTTCAAGAAATAAAGAAAATGCAAAAATATTCAAATGAAAAAGAAGTTTTAGCTTCTCAGCATCGTCTAACCACACAAATTCCTTATTTGGATCTACCTTACTAAACAGTTTTTGTCTTATAGAGTCATAGGAAGGACAGTAGAACACAAAATGAATCTCTTGGATGTCACATAAGTTACAAATTCTATCGTCTTCTGCTGTGCCGACATCTCTGCCTGTCTCGATATGAAGACCAAGAATACCAGCTCTCATAGAGCACACAGGGATCTTTTCTTTTTAGACAAATTATACAAAACATAGTTTTCTGGGCCAAATACCTGTTTTATTTCACAGTAGGTACACAGTTTTGGTTTACCCCAAGTATCTAATGCCCATCTATCTTTACTTTGTTGAAAAATAATTTCTTTTAATACATTAATCTCCACTTTCTCTTTGTTATAATAATGGTCTTCATATCCAGCTCTCAGCAAGATGTCATATATTTCCCTATTTCCCCTAATAATAATAATATTCCCTGTCTGTATCTCTCAAATGTGAACATGATGCATGAATCAGAATTAAATGTTTCACTTATTTAAGATAAATAAGGATCTGCCTTTTTTTGGGGGGGGATTTTCATTTCATATTTGGAGACTTGCTATGCAAAAACACATTTTACCTGCTGGGAATCGTTTCCAATCCCCGGCGCCTGCAGCGGAGAAAACAATATAAAAACCAAATGGCTTGTCGAGCATACGTAATGAAATATCAAGTGAGCGCATGTGGATGGAGTGTAGCCGAGCCGCTCAGGGCTCCACCACTCTTTAATTAAGGAACAGATGATTGTCTGTCCCTGAGTTCGACTTATTTTGTTACTTATGAGGACGGCGCGGCTGCAGAGAGGAAGGAGTGGGAGGTAAAAGCTGGAGACAGGAGAGTGTGAGAGAAAGAGAAAGAGAGATGGAGATGGAGATGGAGAGGCCCCTGACCAGCTGCTGCAGGATGAAAACGAAGGAGGATGAGACACGAGAGAGAAATGACAAGACCGGCGGCGTGATAGCTATTGATTTATCAGCCACCGTCTCCCACTAACATCTGAGAGGAGGGAGGAGAAAGAAAGGGAGGGAAGGAAGGAGAGAAATGGCTGCAGAGGGGAAAAAAGGAAAAAGAAAAAAGGAAGAGGGAGTCAAGTTAGTGCAATTAAGTGAAGCTTGAGTACACTTAAGGGAGAGCGATAATTTAATAGAGGGTTTGTGTTACATTCTGCCAGCTGCCGTGAGGACGACTTTCAACTTTTTCATCAACCTGTGGCATGCAGAGGAGAGCTGAGGTGTGTGTGTGTGTGTGTGTGTGTGAAGCAGGCAGAGGCAGAGTGTGTTTGTGTTGAAGTTCAAGGACACGTAACCAGGACAGATTCAGATCCACACTCTGCGTACTCACTGTCCAACAGGTAGGCTGTCAGTTTAGCTCTAAAGGCGTCTTTAAAGGGACGAGCGTGAAGAGACACACAGGGAGAGAGTCAACGTCGTGTACGTATGTATCAGGTCGCCACAACTTGCATTTTTGCACGTTGTAGCCCATTAACTACAAATCACCTGTGTTTCCAGTTACAGTTGACAATTTTCCAATTACGCTGCAGCAGATCCGTTTTCTTCCTTCCAGGCAGCCGTTTGTTTCAGCACATTCCACTACGCTAAGGAAATCTAATCAACTTGCCGACACATGAACTCCAGAGCTTATACGCTCGATCTGTCACAGGGAGCAACTCAGGAATTACTGTTGTGTGATGATGATGGGATTATAAAGCAGTTTAAACAACTGTTTTCTTAATATCAATTAATTAATATTATTTCTTTCCTTTCTTAAACCTCACCTTAAATGACAAAATAGAGTAAAATCAACCAGTTCAATAAACACCACACAGTTTAAAGTCGAAACAGTGAATACAGAAACGCCTGTAGAGGAAAAGTAAGAACAAAAACACACAAAAAAACAACAATGTGAGGTTATATATATAGAAAACAATCCCACTCACCCTCAGCTGGGGCTGCTGGGAACTCACCATCCACGTTGTAGACCTTGAGGCCGGCCAGGTGCTTGGCAGCGCGGGACTTGGAGGCGGAGAGCAGCGCCGGGTTGTGGACTGGGAAGTCGCAGTAGTAGTGCTCTAGGATGGAGAGAGCCGCCCGCTGAATACTACGGAGGAGAAGAAGGATCACAAGGATCAAAACGTCAGTTAATAATAATAATAATGTGAGAGGTTGAGCTTTGTAAATGAAAAATGCTTTTCATTTCTAATAAAAAACACATAGGGAGAGCCCTGCAGCTCCACGACAGAAGAGAGGGAAGCGCAGAAAGAGAAAAGTAACGGCCAGAGGAGCTTTGTCTGAATAATAAACAACCGGATCTGGACACTGAAGAAAACCTGACACACCAACATGAAATAAAAGAGACGATGAGAAACCAGAAGGCAACACCTGAGAAGTAAAAGATCTAAGAGTGGCACTTCAATTCATGCTGCAGTGGGGAGTTCCCGCCATAAATGATACAAAACACTCAAATACACGTGAGGACGCAGCGAGAAGATCAAATATAGTGACGTTCAAAGACGATCAAGTGTGAAGTCCTTTATAAATGTAATTTTAATGCACTTGCACATATGTTACATTAGCCTCCACTTTTAGACAGTGTTTATTATTCTGTATATTTATAGAGGACGTACAGCAAACTAAACCCATTACCTATTGTTTTTTCTTTGTCAACCTGTCTGTTAATTTATCTTATTCTTTATTTTGACTGGTCGCATTATTTCATGTACCTGTTCTGTATGACCTGTAATCAATGTGTTTGTATTATAAAAGACATGGGATATACAGTAAACTAGGTAAACTAGCCTTGTTGGCTAACTCTGGCCCACTTACAGTTGTTCTTTTAACTCTGTTGGTTAGTGGTGCACTGTCCCTATGAAATAAACTAATAATAAGGCAGGAGCAAGGTGAAAGAGAGTGAGAGGCATGAAAAAAAAGGTGTTTTGCGTTGCTGTGGAGCTGCAGCCACAGCTCACTGGGATCCTGGTGGTTGAGGGAGCGTGCCAGGTCTTGTCCTCCACAACACGCCGCTATTAAAACCAATTGTACATAATTGTAGCGGGCGTTCTCGCCCATTGTGCCACATGACGCTTGGCCTCTTTTACAACAGGCGCTGGGACTGAGTGAGTTACAGTAGAGGTTAAATCCAGACCACATTCTTCCTAAAACTCACAAGTGAGTGATACACACTCCCTCCCTCCCTCCTTTGGAAACACTCCGGCGCTCTGCCGCCAGCCTGCTTGTGATGCTAATATGAGCTAATGTTAGCACACTGTAAATAGATACTGTTGTGTATTAATGGGCTGCTACTTTTACGCAATGTTTCAACGCTATCCTGTAACTGACACATGTGGCCACAGTTTAGCAAACAGCGATGAACGTCATTCATGTTCGACTGTCTCATAAAGACTGATTCAGATTGATACGTCACAGATCTGAGGAGCCGAAGCAGCCCAGACCTAATGCTGCCTTCATGTGCTAGGGTACAGATGGTATTTTCCACTTGTGAACTGGTATTTACCAGTGCGTTGTGTTCATGTGCTTTTGTTGTTGTACAGAGAAAATAAAGATGGTGGACACACAGATTCAGACTTGTTACTTGGGTAAAACCATAGATATATACACATGCAGCATCTACGTGTTTGTATCTATGGGGTAAAACAATCTTAAATTGCCTAGTTCATCTCTTACAGCAAGAAGATGAATTATCAAAATTCAAACGGTAAATATTAATATTCATGGAGATTTAGCATTGGCTATTTGGCTAGCTTTTTAAAAGCGTTTTTTTTTTTTTACTGTACATGATGCACGCATACATAAAGTGAATAGCTGCTAACTGTTTTCTAAAGCAGTGGTTCTACACTGGTGGGTCGGGACCCAAAAGTGGGTCGCGGACCCGTTCTGGATGGGTCTGGGACAGCTGGTCAAAAAAGTAAATAATATTTAATGCACATCTGATGATGGACATGTCTTTTATTTTGGAAAAATAACTTATTTTGAAAGGCACGTGTCACATGAACACATGCAGTTGGAATGGTCCTCCTCACTTTCTTATTATTTGCTCTGAATGCAGTGAATCTTGTTTTGTTTTGTGGGTCTTTATTTTGTGCAATTTGATATTTATTTACTTTTGTGAATATGCTCTGAATGCAGAGATGCATTAGAAGTCAAATATATCGTTTTGTTGGTCTCCATTTTGTGCAGTTTGATATTTTTTTATTCACTTCCGTACATGCAGTTGTCATGGTCCTTCTTAATTTCATTCATGTGCCCTGAAATGCACTTTGCTCAATAAAGAGCAAAATAAGTTTTTAAAGGCTTTAAAAAAAAATTCTTGGTTTGAATTCTATAAAAGTGGGTCGCGACTTAATGACCAAGGGAAAATGTGGAGCCCAGAGTGAGACTAGTTGAGAACCCCTGTTCTAAAGGCTTGCCTTGCTTACCATTAACGAATCTTGCGTTGCTCGCGGCCATGTTGAAAAGGTCAAAGGTTATTCCCTGGGCAGCTCGGGCATCAAAAAATTCTACGAGTTGCCCAGTGGAAAATACCACATGAGAGGGTGTTCATGTGCACTTTTCACGTCGTCTTTTGGTATTTACCATAATTACCATAGCACATGAAGGCACCATAAATACACCTGTAACCTTATCAGCACAAAGAGACATAGTAGCCACATACAGGATCTGCTCTCTGGGCTCAGTGGAGACCAAAACACAGCTAATTCAAGAATGTGGTTGAGAATATTGGATTTGTCCTCATCAGGTGAAAAACGAGACGCGACTGCGCGCGCTGGATTTATAAATAAGACACCGTCTACTCACTAATTTCATCAACTCAAATCAAAATAAATAATAAAACCAATCCATGCAGGTTTCAAGCTCACTAGATGTGATGCAGTAGTGTAAACCATGTCACATACAGGGGTTTATAGCAGCTAGACCTATGACTGGACAGCAGCAGGCGCAGCAGATGTTGACAGCTGCTAACAGACAGGCGACTTTACGGCTCAACACGGAATCCTTTTTTTATTCAGTGTGTGGATGTGTGGTTGTGTCCATAAACATGTGAGTCCTCACTGTGTCCGGTCATTCTTCAGGCCACGCGGAGCGCTAACTCAATATGCATGAACAACAGCACAAGCCGGCCCTGCAGCATGCGCTTCACATTATCCCACAGAGGGATCACAGTCGGCCAACGACCTCTGACCTGCCGATGAAAGAAAGCACCTTTAATTTCTATTCCTGCCTCAGAACAAACCATACATAAGTAATGCTCCATTTGCATTAGCGCAGACGGACACAAACAGGCATTAAAGATGTCATTCATTCTGGCTAACACGGCCATCTGGTGACAGTCACATGTGCAAGAGCAGACAGAGGCAAAACAGCCCCAAAACAGATGTTCGCTTTGATTTAGACAGAAGATGTATCATGATTAAAGCAGCAGAGAAACATGGTGCTTTATCTGCCGTTAAATAAATACTCCTGTTTCCTCAATCCTCCAAATCTGTCTCATCTACAGTCACTGTGCAGATTATTCCCCCGATTTTCAACCTAACTGAGATTATTTCAAAAGCAGCGTGTCACACATAAGAGATGACAACAAACAAGCCATTGGATATTAAAGGGATAGTCAACATTTTGGGGGAATTCACCTACTGTAGGTTCATAGGGGTAGCCGCCGCTCCTTAGAAAAATACTAGCGGAAACACTGTTAAGCATTCAAAGCTCCATTGTTGGGTGCTGAGTAAGAGTTCCTGCTGAAACACAACTTGGATCAATTATTAAGCTGTGCAAACATGACACAGAGACGTTCACAGCTTCTTTGGCTGTGTAAACTCTGTTAAAGAAATGAAATGAAGCTTTGTGAATGAGCAGGAAGACCACTGGCTGCTCCAATGCTGCTGCTCAGTCAGGACTGACCAGTCAGGGAATGTAAACTGGGAAGTTCCCAGCAGGGAGTGTGTGTGTGTTTAACCCCCCCCCGACACACACACATACACACTCTGCAACAACACTCCTGCAGGCCAGGAGGAATGCGTTCATATTCGACTTGTCCGGTCTGACGAGGGGGACAAGAAAAGGATTCCTGTGGCCCTCAGATTGGCATCAAAGGCCAGGCGGACAGAGAGCAGCTTTCAGGACCCGAGGGCCCGAGCAGGGTCCTCGTTAGGACGGGGCCGAGGCTGGATGTCTGCAAAACAGGAATGTGTGCAGCAGAGATACATGAGAGATAGCTGCTCTCCTCTCCTCTCACACATTCATTCATGTTCATGGCTTACATGCACCGTTTCGTTTGCATGTGTTCTGTGCAATTACCCATCATGCGCACGCGTGTCCGTGTCTGTGCGGTTGTTGTGAGTCGGGGCTGACCAGATGCTCGGCCGCGGTCTGCAGGGACGGCTAATTAGCCGTGTTTACAGTCACAGACGGACAACAGAGCGAGGCCGGGCCCGCTGCCGGCCGAGCAGGGATGAATGGCACAGCTTACAGAGGACAACACCCCCAAGGCAGCCAGCAAACACAACAACCACACCATTACACACACACACACACACACACACACACACACTCTCACTTGTCTGACCTGTTTCTATGAATGCCAAATCAATATGGAAATCAATGCATTGTACACATTACACATTTTAACCCATTAGCCTCAAGTCAGCAGCACAGCAGTGGGCTCCTGGCTTTATATCACTGAGCTGTGTGTTTCCTGCAGCTGCTCTTCTTATATGATGAAATATTTCTATATGACTTCCCACATACAGACATAAAACAACCTGCATCAGTCAGGAGATAATATAATATAATATCTACGTTCCAGTTCAAAGACCTCCCACTGTTTAGTCGGGGCAAGTCTGTTTCCTGTGCTGTGTAATTTCAGTCAGAGACGCTCACTTCAAGGAACGGCCTATTTATAGCAAGTGATTATACAGTTAAGATTTGCCAGAATAGATTCTGTCCTATGGGGAAAGCTCTCCAAGTGTCTGAGCAGCAACAACAATTCTGCTGGAGAGAAATAATCCTCTCAAAAATAAACACAGGCTCAGAGTCCGACTGTGTGGAGTGGACACACGCTGGACATTTGCTTCTTTTATTTTATGTTTAAAGGGATAGTAGCATTTTTTCAGTCAGTGCACAGCCCCCAGTTTCACATGTACGCTCGCTCGCAGGCATTTAATAAAACCTGATGGATTTATGAAGGATGAACATTTTTGAATGACAGCATGGGAGGAATATCATCCTTCATCTTCTCACACATTAAATCTTGATGCGCTGCAATCAAATTACCAACCAATACCAATACAAATCACAATATATCTGCCCATATAATCACAATAAAACGTTTTTTTTGGCGTATTGTGCAGTCCTAATTACTATTTCTTATTAAAAAAAAACTAAAGATACACCTTAAAGGGATAGTAGCATTTTTTAAAGTGGGGTTGTATGATCTACAAATAGCCCCTAAGTACTTTAATTGCAGTAGAAGACTCTCTGCACTCCTCCCGTTAGCAACGCCAGCCCATAGCCCTGCCCAGAGATTTACAACATACAGTGTTGTGAACAGACCCAAAGGAACGGCCTATTTTCGCGGCCTAAAAGAGGTTTTACCTGAAAAAAAATACACAGTTCCATTGTTCGCTATAATATAATTTTTTCCAGCCCTTCAAAGTGCAGAAAAAACACAGTTTTTATTTGGAGCTAACCAACTGCTGATCGGCGGGCGCTAACCCTGGGTGGAGGGATACGTGAGTTGGTTAGGTCCAAATAAAAACTGTGTTTTTCCTGCACTTTGAAGGGTTTGCTAACGAGAGGAGTGCAGAGAGTCTTCTACTGCAATTAAAGTACTTAGGGGCTATTTGTAGATCATACAACCCCACTTTAAAAAATGCTACTATCCCTTTAAGGTGTTTCTTTAGTTTTTTTTAGATAAAAAATAGTAATTAGGACTGCACAATACGCCAAAAAACGTTTTATTGTGATTATATGGGCAGATATATTGTGATTTGTATTGGTATTGGTTGGTAATTTGATTGCAGTGCAGATGAAGGATGATATTCCTCCCATGCTGTCATTCAAAAATGTTCATCCTTCATAAATCCATCAGGTTTTATTAGATGCCTGCGAGCGAGCGTACATGTGAAACTGGGGGCTGTGCACTGATACCAGGGAGTCTGGCTAAAAATGGGACCTTCCTGTTTTTTCCCCTCAGAGACTGGAAGGTCATAAAAAAAACCTTGTCGGTCGAGTCTGAGCTGTTTCTTTCCAACACACACACACACACACACACACACACACACACACACACACACACACACACACACACACATCCTTTTCTTTTCATTCCCACATACATTTTAGGATTCTTCAACACTACGCTCACATTAAGTATTAATCCCTCCTTCTCCATTCTCTCTCTCCCCCTCCCTCCTGTGGCGCTCTCTCCTTGCCTTGCCTCCGTCTCCTGGGTATTTCCTCTGTACTCCGCCCTCTGTCTGCAGCTCTTTTCTGAGGAGTTTCCTCTCTGAAGTCTTCCCCACCCTCCCCTTTCTTCTTCTGGCACGATTTCCTTCCCCCCTACCAGCCACTTTGTCTGCATGCGTCTCTCTGCGCCTTTTCTCCCATCTCAGGTTAAACATTCGACTTCTCTCTTTTCCTTCCAGCTCATCTATCCCTTGCTTCACTTTTCCTCCTGCATGAAATCCTTCCTCGCATCTCCGAGTACATAACCGCTTTCTTCTGTCTTCCTTTTCCCATGTCTGTCACTTACGGTGTCCCAGTTTCTAACTTTCCCTCTGCATTCATCTCACCCACACCTCCTCAGTTCTCCCCTATCCCCTGATCGCTCACATCAACCTACCGGTGCCTCCTTCCTTCCATCTCTACCTCTCCTGTCTTCGATCTCTCCATGCACGGAGGTTAAAAGCATCCCTTAAGATTTACTGAGGAAGTTTTGCATCTGCATACACACACCTGCATGTCTAACAGCCCTAAATCACCGAGTGCATCAGAGCCACAGCAGCAACCACCAACGTACCCAGCTCGTCCTGCTGATACAAATACATCCTACTAAGGTTTCACACTATTTGCTCACATAAATTCTGGTGTCAGCCGTAGTTTTGAAGCCGTAAATCTTCTCTGTAACAAGTCCCAACAGCAAGTTAACACTGCTGAGAGAAAGTTAGACTCCCACCAGACATCCGAGGATACATTTCATACTGTGCTATATTTGCTCCATCAACAAATCCTGCAAACACAACAAGTATCTGTGTATCTAAAGCCTGATATATATACATGATATATACATCGGAGCTGAAAATAGTCCCCAACAAATGGACTGTTTCTTCCTGTTTGAGTAATGTTTGATAAAAACGACAGAAACCAGCTGTTAGGAAATGATTTAAAGCAGAAGTAAGCGATATTTTTGTGTTAATATAAGTCTTAAATAGTTCTATCTTCTGACAGCAATCACTTACATAGAGTGTTTGGACCGAAACACGAGTCTGTCAGTCACTCTGCTCTGCTCTGAGCCGAGGAGAAAACTTTTCTTGTATCCTACAAGTTTTATCCAATGAGGAGAGAGAACGGCATGAAGGGCTGTGTGTGCAGCCAAGGGATGCGCCTGAATGTGGTGACGTAGGGACGAGGACCAATAGATCCATGACGAGGGCGGGGGCTGCTAACTCCATCGGCTGACAAGACGTTATGATGCGTTCAAGGCAGCCCGTAACTCGTGTTTTTCCGACCTGTGAAGTCGTACCAGTTCGATCTGGTACGAGTTCACGGGTCGGAAGTTACGAGTGGCCGTTATAGTGACTTTCACAGGCAACAGGTCGGAAAAACACGAGTTACGGGTTGCCTGGAACGCTACAAAGTCGTAAGTCGTGACTTGAAGCTGTAATTTACGGTTTCAAAAGCCTGCCTGGAACGCAGCATTAGCCAAAACGACCGGATCACTTACTTCTGCTTTAACCATTAAAACCAATTATTTGTGACACTTTATGTCTCTATAAGAAATAAACAGTCCAAAAGCACTTTGTCTATTTTGGTCTTTTGATGATGTGTTTGCATTAGTTACACTAAATATTATGCATGTGTATAATATTGCAAAACTTTGCTTTTTCAGTATATTTTTCTTACTTTTCTACTTGAGAATGAACAATAATGAGACAAAAAGAAGAAGAAGAAGAGGAAGAAGAAGAATATTTACTACTATATTTAATATCAACTATTTACAATACTTCCTATTGAAATAGTTGTTTTTGTTAAAGAGCAATAACCTTTTTGTCTAACCATAAACAGACTTTATATCAACAAGACAGTAACAAAGGAACTGCGAAAAGCCTGAATCTGGAAAGTCGAAGTGTCGGGCCAAGCAAATACTTGCATGCACATTCCTTCTAGATGGCCTACCCACATGAACACTGTGTTTCTATTGTTTTTCCTAGTAATTGCAATGGAAGACTTCAAATTATTGCCACTTGACAAAACTTTTCCAGAGTTGTAAAATCCTGTCTCTGAGGCGTTTGATCGGCCTCAAACCTCATCACATCAGCACCATGGCAACGCCCACACGCCGGCGCAGCCCCTTTTATTGTTGCCGGGTTGATTTATATCTGAAAACTTAAATGCTGCCTCTCAATGACAGGGTAAACCATTAAAATCAACCACTTATACATAAACAAAGAGGACGTTTAGACGAGTCCGTGCGTGTTTGTCTCACCTGAGCTGTCCCAGGTTGTAGTGCCTCGTCTCGCCGTCCGTGGAGCGCGTGACGCACAGGGAGAAGCACGGCTGCAGCTGCCGCAGCTCCAGCAGGACGATGGCCAGGTAGTGGATGAAGAGGAGGGCGTCCACCAGCGACACGGCGTACTGCACGATTCCCTGGTAGTTCTCGTCCTGCGGGGCACAAACAGTCAAACATACTGTATAATATAAACAGCGGCAGGAATAATATTCTTTGAGCCACATGCAAATATAGTAAATGTGCATTCCAAAAATAAAAAAGTCCTGCAGGGGTTAAAACATGTCAGACAAGATGTAGAGCATATGAATATTTAGATCGATTTCAAAGCACTGCAAGCTCTCTAAACCCCCCTATTTATGTGTGTGTGTGTGTGTGTGTGTGTGTGTGTGTGTGTGTGTGTGTGTGTGTGTGTGTGTGTGTGTGTGTGTGTGTGTGTGTGTGTGTGTGTGTGTGTGTGTGTGTGTGTGTGTGTGTGTGTGTGTGTTTTGCCAGGAGCATGAGGGACCAACTGGGATTTTAAATGATGACTCACAGTAAACATGCCACTGGAGAAGTGTTTGGGTTGTCTGTGGTTTTGTCAAGTTCCTACAGGCATTACAAATTAATGAGATGAAATGTTGAGACCTCTGCCACAGCTAATGGAAATATTTGGTTGTGTGTGAAAAAAAAAAAAAGCACGTTTGTAGACTCGCTCGAATGTCCGTATGAGCGTTTTATTTAACCCTCCTGTTGTTCTATCTGTTCCCTTCCTCCATCCTTCCTTCTTTCCTTCCTTCCTATTTCCCTTCCTTCTCTTCGTCCTTACTTCTTCTTCCTTCTTCTTTTGATCCAATTGACCCGATCTGTTCCCTACCCCTCCACCTTTCTTTCCTTCCCTTTTCCCTTCCTTCTTTCCCTTCTTCCTTCCTTGAACAAATCTGTTCCCTCTCTCCATCTTCCCCTTCCCTCTTTCCACAAACCTTTCCCCCTCCCTTCCTTCCTTCTTTCTTTCTTCCTTATTCTTCCTTCCTTGAATGAATCTGTTCCACAATCTTTCTTTCCTTCCTTTTTCCCTCCCTCCCTTCCTTCCTTCCCTTACTTCTTCCTTCCTTTTTGACCCAATTGACCGAATCTGTTCCTTCTCTCCATCTTTTCCTTCCCTCTTTCCACAAACCTTTCCCCCCTCCCTTCCTTACTTCTTTCTTCCTTATTCTTCCTTCCTTGAATGAATCTGTTCCCTCTCACAATCTTTCTTTCCTTCCTTTTTCCCTTCCTTCTTTCCACAATCCTTTTTCCCTCCCTTCCTCCCTTCCCTTCGTCCTTACTTCTTCCTTCCTTTTTGACCCAATCTGTTCCCTCTCTCCTTCTTTCCTTCCTTTTACCCTTCCTTCTCTCCTCCCATCTTTCCCTTTGTCCTTCCATCCTTCCTTCCTTCCTTTCTTCCTTGACCCAGGAGGACGACAGGAGGATTTTAAACCCTTTAGTTCTCGGCGCTCACCTGCGAGTCGAGTATCCTGACGCCGTAGAACAGCCAGTAGGAGATGACGAAGAGCAGCACCAGCACGGCGAGCAGCGCCCTGAAGACGAAGACGCGCGGCAGGCCGGCGCGCGGCGGCCGGAAGAAGAGCGCCCAGACGGCCAGCAGCAGGATCAGCAGCTTGAAGGCCACGGAGATGAAGAGGCCCTCGCAGGCCGTGCCGCAGCTCTGCAGCCGCTCGGGCCACAGCAGGTGGGGCAGCACCAGGAAGGCCAGCGGCGTCAGGAACACCAGCAGCCCCACGATCACGGCCAAGGTCAGCGTGAAGTAGCGGCGGCAGTCCAGCCCCACGCTGTCCTCCAAGTCCTTGGTGATGCGGACGATGTCCTCCTGGGACAGGCTGTGCTCCGACGTGCCGGTGACGGCCGTGGTCGTCTCGCCCCAGTTGTCATCCTGGAAGCGTGAGAGAGAGGGAGGAGGAGAACAAGAGAAGGATTTAAAGGGATCGGTCGACATTTTGTCAAATTCGCCTTTTTTGCCGTAATCCTTGTATAATAGTTATAGCAGGAGGTTCGTTACCTTTAATTATCTGTGCATGTTGTTTTGAGATCTCAAACTCATCAAATACACAATCCAACAACTCCACAACGCTCTGGGGGACAAGTTGTGACCTGCACAATCACCACGCATTTTCGCTTGCAAAATGAACCAGTTTGTTGTTTTGTTGATAGTTTAAAGGGATAGTTCAACATTTTGGCAAATTGGCCCATTGCCATAATCCCTATAGTCATAGCAGTAGGTTCGTTACCTTTGATTGTCGGTGCAAGATATTTTTAGAACGGTGGAGCAGAGCCGTGAGCTGCTCAGAGCTATGCTACGGAGGCTCATGGGATTTCTTGGTTTCCCTCATCAAACTCATCAAATACACAATCCAACAACTCCACAACGCTCTGGTGGACAAGTTGTGACCTGCACATTCACCACACTATGAGATAATAACACAACGTTACCAGACAGAGTTGTTTTAGAGGTAAATACAGAGACTGCTTGATGAAAAACTGTCCCTGAAGGCATCAGCATCAGGGGTTTTGCATGAATTTCCCTCTTCCCTCTTCCCTCTTTCATTCTACAAAAAATTTAAGTCTTTTCATCACAGATTTTTACTGCAAATGAATATCGGTTATCGGTTTCCTTGATTACTAATATTCGGTATCGGTCCATCTCTATTTTCGATGCTCCTACTTCTACCAGAGGAACATTTCTGATGGATCAATGCTGCAAATAAAAGCAGAGGAAAACAGTAAAATACAGAGATTGGTGCAAAGCGTTGTATGACTGAGCTTCCTCTACTCTACTGTAACGTTTCCCTGTAGTTGACGTCATCCAGCAGGGAGGCTGCGTTGCATTGCAACACACCCTTTACTTGCACCGGAGGCTATTTCCAAGCATGAGAGAGAGAGAAAGAAAGAGAAAGAAAGAAAGGAACAGAAGATGGGAAGTGGAAAAAGCAAACAGAGGGAGCTGCTGACGACTGGGCCTGACTGCATCCGCCGATAATGAAGGTCAGCCGCGTCGCAGCAGAGCCGTTACAACAACACAGATAAGGACTCTTTACACAGTAATCATAACAAGCTGCTGACATGGCCTCCACCACCACCACCACCACCACCACATACTGAACTGCAGCTACAACAGCACATATTACATTACCAAAAGGTACAGTAACTCTCACTGCAGATGAGCGCTGTTCTAAGATGTTAGAGAGGGGGATCAGAGGCGAGTCGCGGCGATGTATTATGACCACTTTAAACCGAGGGGGTGGGGAGGAGGATGGAGAACATCCCAGAGGCCTCAGGGGCGAAGCTGCAGAGATGAAGCAGAACAATGAGGAGGACCCAGGCAGTATGCTGCTGAGGTTGTCTTTGAAGCCAGAAACAAGCTCCTGTGTGCTGCGCTCAAATACTAATAATAGATTTTTTTCACTACTGCACAGATCATCAGTACTTCAGGCACATTGATGTAACAGAGAGGAAGGGAATCGGAAAGGGACAAGAAATAACTGGATATGTCTGTGATATTCAGTCATTTCAAACAAATGGCTAAAACAAATCATCAGTTTCTTTGAGCCTCTAATGCCTCATTTTCCAGCTGCAAATAGACCAGATGCATTAGTTCCTCCATGAAGAGAGGATGTATTTGAGAAGTATTTTCATGCCCCTGGAAACTATATATAGTATACCGTATTTATACTGTACAGTATGTATAAAGTAAATGAGCAGCGGCTGAACAAAACCTTGGTTTATTAGGAGTTTCACAGTCAAAACCTCACTTAAAGGAGAATTCCGGTCATTTTTGACCCCTAAATCGTTGTCCTGATGGTCACCCAGTACCATAGATATTTGATTGTTTTTTGAGTGTTTGTTGTGGTTGAAAGAATTGCCCCCATGAGTTAGCGTTGTTGCTATCCCTAGCGCCGTCTAGACATGGTGTTTTTTGCTCCCCACAACACTGGGTGACCATCAGGACAGCGATTTAGGGGTCAAAAATGACCAGAATTCTCCTTTAATCTGCTTCATCAGATCATGGGTCAGATCATGTTTAATCCAGTTGAGAGTGGTCACAAGTTTTGGAAGTGGAAGGACATAAAAGCCACGTAATTTTTATCCAATTGGCTCTAATTAAAAACATAATCGCAAAAAAACAACCCCAAAATGATGAGCTCTGTAAACTTTAGTTAGTTCACATTTATTCACAGCAGCAACATCATTCTCAGGAGTGGACATGTTAACTGGCGGTGACCTGCTGGTCTCGTCTCTCTGATGAGGTCCAGCAGCGCAGAAAGAAGACTGTCTCACTTTCATCTGACCTTTGACCTGACGAGACAGTCGTAAATACTCATCTTTCCATCTCCATGGGCCGAACGTCACGGCCGAGCCGTCTCATGAGCTGCTGCTGTAAAACCAGACGGTGGAATGCACCACTCGGGTTCAAGAGGTCGGAGAGCGAGTAGCTGCCACAACGGGCCTGTGGGGACGGACACTCCCTGACAACATGACGTCCATCTGACTGCAGAGGGACATTTCTACTCATTTATTCATAAAAGTAATCATGTATTCAGCGTTCCTACACATTTGAAATTTCCAAATTCCATACTTTTTCCAGACCCTAATTTCCAGACTTCAAATAATTTGGGATATTTGAGTAAACAGATGTGCGTAATATATAAAAAAAAGCATGCAATTAATCGTTTCTTTTCATTATTCTGAATGTGTATGCCATGAGATTGTAGCTAGGTACAATAGCACATATACAATAATGAATTAACCCAAATAACTTCAGATAAGACCAAACCCAGATAAGTATTAAGATAAATAGATTGTCCATACTTTCCAGACCTGTAAATGTATAAAATCAAATTCCATACTCGTGTAGGAAGGAACCCTGTGTATTCAACTTAAGAGAGAGCTTGAATCTGGAGAAATCTTGTACCAACAACATGATGCGATGTCCAAACAAATATCAATAATTCATTTTTCTGTCCACTCAATTGAAGTGGAAATTGCTCTTGGAACAGAGCAGGTGAAGCCACTTCATTAATAATGAGCGAAGCTTCCCCTCGGCTTCTCCACAGAGATCAACGCAACAGGGTTTACACTCACACAGAGCCATTATCCCCTGTAGAGTAAGCAAAACATCGTCTCCACAAAAGGAGAAGCCACAAAGCTCCGTGAGAGCCGTTGCCTTATAACACTGTATAACTATAGTTATAAACACATCATAATGCTTTATAACAATAATCATAACACACTATAAAGCATTTTATCTTGACTTATAAGGTCAGGTATTATAACACGTTATAATTGTTAGTAACTCAATGACAATATCCACATCGATAATGCATTATAAATATAGTTATAATGTGTTATAATTGGCTTATAAACGTGTATAATTATCATTATAAACACTCATGAATTATCATAAGGCTTTATAACAATAATCATAATACATTATAGAGCATTATAACTTTATTATAATACTTGAACGTATAAGCCATTATAAAATTAAAAAAATATATATTTATTTATTATTTATGATGTGTTATGCTTATTGTTATAAAGCCTTATGATAATTTATAAGTGTTCATAATGATAGTTATACACGTTTATAAGCCAATTATAACACATTATAACTATATTTATAATGCATTATCGATGTGGTCATTGTCAGTGAGTTACTAACAATTATAACGTATTATAATTCCTGACCTTATAAGTCAAGATAAAATGCTTTATAGTGTGTTATGATTATTGTTATAAAGCATTATGATCATTTATGAGTGTTTATAACTATAGTTATACAGTGCTATAACTGCATTATAACTCATTATAAGTATGGTTATAATGTGTTATAGAGATAGACGTCAAATATTTCAATGTCTCGGAGAGTAAATATAGCACAAGCGTTGAGCTCGGCGCTTCTTTCTTGCCTCACTGATGACAGATTCTCAAGTCTTAATCTTGTCTGACCACAGTCTAGCTGTTGGAGACAAAGATGCTCAGTGTGTGTGTGTGTGTGTGTGTGTGTGTGTGTGCACTGTTGTACCTATCTAAGAGGGGACATCGGCGTCGTTACACATTCACCAACAGGGGACCAAGCAGCCAACAGGGGACTTTTTTTAGGTCCCCTCTTGGACATGCTTTAAATCAACTAAAAATCATGTGAAAAACCTTCTGGTTAATTTTTTTAACTTTAGCCAAGAGGGGACCTGAGTGTGTGTGTGTGTAAAATACCATATTCAGCAGTGCCCCGGCAGGCTGGAGCAGGGTTTTTAACGACTCATTCACACACGTCGTTTCTTACACTCCTCCATAGTGTGAACGACTTGCAGCCCCGGCAGCCTTTCAGACTGTAGAGAGGCTATCAAACAGGCTCCTTAGTGAACAAACCAGTACCTTGAAACATAATTTGTTATTCTTTGTAACAAAATATAAAGGTTCTGTTTTCATGGATGTCTTAAGTTTAAACTCAACACTGTATTAGGTATAATAGACATTTTAAAATATTGAAAAAATGGATCACCGATAACAAAATTTTAAATAAAATGGTAATTTAGATCATTTCTGTTGAATTCTGATTAAACATTAAAAATAATTGACCTTGCTATTGTTGCTTGTCCAGTTTTTTTAAGCACAGGGTTTCAATTTTACAATATACATGTGTTCTCAATCTGTATAGGAATTATTAGTTGACTTACATTGCAGAAAAAGGTCCACACTTGGTTTATATGGAATGACAGGGGTCCACTGTTGGTTGGTGCATAATGACACATGACCCCACTTAGTTAGCACGGACTGACATACACACTCCATCATGTGAGTGTGAAGTGATAGTTTTTAAGAGAAAACTTTCATCAAAACTTAACACAAAAATTTATAATGAGTAGCACCAATAATGTTGTAATTATTTTTAAAATGTAGGATGTACTACTGCAACACACATTTCTACAGTCTATTCATTTTTTAAGAGAGGGTTTTAGGATTTAGGGTAATCTTAATGTACTTGCATCATAAATCTGTATTCATAAGGATGTATTTTATTTACTGTTTTATATTACAGAAAACTCAATGGCAACCTATGATGATATATTATGTAGAAGTAAACCATCAAAGAGTAACTGATATTAAAGTATTGGCATGGCAATTTGTTATCTTTGGGGAAAATACAGAGGGTTTGGGAGATCATCAGTTTGTCAGAGATACAAGGGATAATTCATTGAGAGGATTAATCTCACAAAGTCCCTATGTTAAACTATTGCCAGACACATTTCTACAGTCTATTAATTTTTCACTGTACTGGTGTTTTATACTACTTAACTGCATTATTGTCATGGGAAAACACAGTTTGACATGGCCTGATGGCTCAGAGCCACAAAAAGTTACTTTTTGGCCACGTACATCTCATATAGATAAAGCCCTGTTGGGGGCACCTATTGTCAGACTTTTACTTTTTAAACGCATGTGATTTCAATTAAATTTAATGTATTTGCGTCATAAATCTGTATAGGAATTATTTGTTGATTTACGTTTTAGAAAAAGGTCCACACTTGGTTTATATGGAATGACAGGGGTCCACTGTTGGTTGGTGCATAATGATACAAGTGCCCACTTAAGCCGTTTTCCCACTAAAATTAGCGGGTCGACGCGGGTTTTTTAAACGCGGGTCGACCCGCTAACAATCGGCATTTGGCCCCTTTCCCATTGACCAAAATGAGCCGAGTCTGACCCCCCGCTGGGGGATCAGACAGAGCATAAACCAGTCGCCCCGCTCTCATCCGCGGTGCAAGAGACACACACAGTCATGCCACAGCCGCCCGCCGCGAAGTGTCCGTCCGCCGAGGCAGACTCTCTGGCTGGCTGACCTGGAGCACCAGGACCGCGGAGGACAGAGAGTCTGCTGCGGCCGGATGACGGACGTCCGCGGCACAACACGTCAGTTAAACAGACTGTCGCTTCTTTTCTTTTCTTTTTTTCTATCGTTTTTGGTCAGTGTTCTCTGATGTTTTGATCCCAGTCTCGGATGAGAGCAGAGCGGAGCAGAGCTTTGTTTTGGTACGTGATATGAGACGCGACCGGCGCGATGACGTAGCGTCACGTAACGTTCAGTGTCATCACGTAAATTAGCGGGTTGACGCGGGTCTGGCGTTCCCACTGCAAGCCGTTCGGAGCCGAGCCGATTAAAGGCGGTTTTAACCCGCGTCGCTTGCCGAGTCGTTTGACCCGCGTCAACGCGGGTCGACGCGGCTCGGTGCGCCTTTCCCACTGCCACCAAAAGCCGATTGTTAGCGGGTTTAAACGGGTTTTTTGGCCAGTGGGAAAGGGGTATTAGTTAGCATGGAGTGAAATACACACTCCATCATGTATGAATAAGAAAGAAATAAGCAAAAGTGATCATCCGTAAGATAAATTTTTCATCAAAACTTAACACAAACATTTCTAATAAAGTAGCACCAATAATGTTGTAATTATTTTTAAATGTAGGGTGTACTACTGCAACACACATATCTACAGTCTATTATTTTTTCCCCTACAAGAGTTTTATACTCCTTGACTGCATTGTTGTTATAGGAAAAATATTTGAATTAAAACTCAGGGTTTTAGGTCACATTTAATGTACTTGCATCATGAATCTGTATTTATGAGGATGTATTTTATTTACTGTTTTACATTACAGAAAAAGGTCCACACTTGGTTTATATGGAATGAAAAACATGTATGGGAAAATAAAAGAGGAGCTGGGGGGTCATCAGTTTGTCTGAGATACAAGGGATAATTCTTCTAGAGGATGGATTAACCTCAAAAGCTCAAAACTTTCATCAAAACGTAATACAAACATTTATAATGAAGTAGCAACGGTAATGTCGTGTTTTTTTATGTGGGGTGTACTGTGAAAACTCAATGGCAACCTACGATGATATATTATGTACAAGTAAACCATCAAAGAGGTACTGATATACAACAATTTGATATGGGAAAATACAGAGGGAATGGGGGATTATCAGTTTGTCAGAGATACAAGGGATAATTCATTGAGAGGATCCCTATGTTAAACTATTGCCATACACATTCACACAGTCAAAATGTTTCAGTTCTAGATTGGACTATTGCAATGCACTTTATGTTGGCGTCTCCCAGTCTTCGCTCAGTCGCCTCCAACTTGTCCAAAACGCTGCTGCCCGTCTTTTAACTAACACTAATAGACGTGAGCACATTACTCCTGTTCTTAACTCCCTTCACTGGCTCCCTGTCCCTTACAGAATTGATTTTAAACTTTTAATGTTTGTTTTTAAAGCACTTAACGGCCTGGCCCCACTGTATTTATCTGAGCTACTTTATTAGAAATGTTTGTGTTAAGTTTTGATGAAAAATTTCTCTTAAGGATGATCACTTTTGCTTATTTCTTTCTTATTCATACATGATGGAGTGTGCATTTCACTCCACTTACTTACATTCAAAACAGACTGACTGAAACATGGGTACATGCAATATAGAGTCACAGAGCATTTTTATGAGCTACCATTCTCTGCCAGAAATGTTGTCTGGGAACAACATCTTACTTAACATGGCACAAGAAATTAGGATTCATCAGATTGCCAAAGATACAAGGGATAAGGCATTGTGTGGATGGAATAACCCCAAATAGCTCAATGTTGAACTGCTGCAACACAAATAAAAAAAGTTGACAGTGGTGTGGACCGTGTCTGAGGAATATAGTTCTTGCTGTGTCCTAATTGTCCTTTACAAGGCTTTGTAAGGCTTTGCATGTGTTTTTATATTTATGCGTTCCTTTATTTCCCTTGATTTTCTAAATACCTTTTAATGAGTAGTTTAACAGGGTTTTTTGGGGGGTTATTCCGTCCACACACTGACATATTCCCTGTATCCATGACAATCTGATGAATCCGAATTTCTTATTCCATGTTAATTGTTGTTCTCAGACAGCATTACTACTAGCAGACAATGGTGGCTCATATAAAGGCCCTGTCACAGAATATTATAACAGGTAATTACACACCTTCACAAAACTCATCAAAGAACTGACAATTCTTTAGACAAAATGGAATATTGCTGGTACACCCACTCTTTACAGTTGCCACAGAAGTTGAATCACCAAAGGCCATAGGTGCGTAGTAGCACATGGCCAACCTAAGACCTGGGAATACCTGTGTCTCAGTCGGTCTGATTTGGATATAAGATGTTGGCTGAAAGAAGGTAGAAACTCTGAAGCCCAACCTGAAAATACCTAACGACCATCGTCAGCTACGACAACCCATCCCCCACACTGCCCACACTCGAGGACTGACACAGGTCATCTGGCACTCACTCCACTCTCACTCCATTCACTCACTTCTCAGATCCCAGTTCAACAACTCTACCTTAAAGTTAGGACCTGTGAAATACATGAGTGCTGGTGACTTAACTACTTCAATGTAGAGGAATGTTTTGTGCCCACATCATAGACTGAAACCCCATTAAAAATGTTCAACTCTACTTAGAAAACTGTGTGTAAATGTAATGAAGTCACATTTCTTACTTCAACATGCACAAGGTTATACCTAGATAATAAGGAATATACACACTTGTGTTTAGCTGGGTACTGAAACGAAAGAAAATCATTAGGAAACAACCAAAATAGATAACAAATGAATTACTTAAAATATAAATAAATTAGATAATGTTTTACCATCTTCTGAACACAATTAATTGAATTTGTTTATAATCCACTTCAGATGCTATGAATAAGGTAATATGGGATTGTTGAATGTACAATCCACACATCCTGAAAGCAACCAGACCCATTTCTGCTGAGCACCAGTGTGAACTGAATACAGCTTTTATTGTGTACTTCCCACTTAATATAAACTCTCTGACCCTGTGCCAATCCTGTACCTTTTGACAACTTTAAATTAGGTTTCAATTCATATACCAATTTCATCTATAGATGTGTATGACTATGTGATACAGTGTGTAATATACAGAAGGAAAAAGAACACAAATTTAGTTTTAGTTTTAACTTTTGTTGTGGACCAAAAATATGCAGACAGGTATACATGAACTCCAGTAGAGCTAATAGTTTGGTAAATAAAAATGTGTTGCAGACAGAAAACCGAGGCACTCGTGAGGGTACGACCAATTAAAATGCCTTTATTGGTACATGGCTAATCTATTTAAAAGCGAGTTTAAAAGCGCTTTTAAATAGATTAGCCATGTACCAATAAAGGCATTTTAATTGGTCGTACCCTCACGAGTGCCTCGGTTTTCTGTCTGCAACCCTTTATGGATCTCCCCAACTGAAGAGCACCTGAGGGATACACTTTTCTGCAACACCCAAGAAGCACTCCATGCACTGCGTTCCTGTCTGAAAATAAAAATGTGTGTTGCAGTAGTTCAACAGTGGGTATTTTGGAGTTATTCCATCCACTATAGCTGATTTATCCCCTGTATCTCTGGAAATCTGATAAATCCTAATTTCAGAAACATTTCTACTGGCACACCATGGTTGACCATATAAAGGCTGACAAAATATTATACTGATCACAAGGCATCACACACCTTTACAAAACTCATCAAAGACTTGACAGGGTGGATTATTGCTGGGACACCCACTCTTTACAGTTGCCACAGAAGTCCATAGGTGTGTAGCACATGGCCAACCTAGGACTGGAGAATTCCACTGTCTGTTAGTCTGATTTGGATATAAGATCTTGGCTGAGGGATGCTAGTCTTTTCCAGGTTGCCCTTCAGAGTTGCTAACGACCATCGTCAGCTACAAGAAACCATCCCCCACACTCCCGACAGTCAAGGACTGACACAAGTCGTCTGGCACAGATTTAAAGCCCTCACTCACTTCTCAGCCAGTTCCACATTTAGAGTGGAGAGTGGAGGTAGAGTTAAGCCTACCACACACATAAAGATAATCGGGCTGATTTTGCCCCGATCTTCCCCCTTCCGACCAAAGACAAAAATCGGCCGATTATCCTAAGGTTTTAAGATTATTTTATGAGATTCTCTTGTAGTGTGTGGTGTGTTAAGAGTCAAAATTCTCACAACAATCGCCTCAGAAAACGTTCGGCGCTGAATTGATAATCGTAAATATTAAACATGTTCAATATTTACAAATCAAAAGTCATCTTGCATGTGGAAAGCTGGTGTTGTGCTGAGAAGTGCCAAGCTCTGCATGCTGCTCGCGGCAAGCCACTTCTCGACACAACACCGGTAATCCCACAGAGAGCCACGGTGCAGCCCTGGCATTAAATGAGGTTCACACAGACATTCACGCATACACGGGAGATTTCCTGATAGCCGATAGCAAAGACGGTAGCGATCATAGCCAGCAACAGCCAGCAATAGAGCAGCCATGTTTAAATGATCATGTGACCGCCGCTCACAGCCGCTTTACTGCTCGGCCTCCGAAGCCACAGACACACACAGATGGTATCGTTGTAAAGGCTGAAGTGTCCCGCTTTCATTTAAAAAAATTACATCACTCTCATTGTCCATTCCGGAAATAGACCGAAAGAGTAGCTACAACAATACTGATCTCTTTCTGAGTTTTCTGACCGGAGGGTCACGACTCTGAAAAATCTTAATGTGTGTGGTGTGTTGTGTTTGGAATATCACAGCACACCACACACAATACGATCAAAACTGTTCAATCACAGATTTTTTATCTTCACGTGTGGGGTCTTTCACAGATAAAAAATTGGTTGAAATTTAGAGAATCTTTATGTGTGTACCAGGATTTAGGATCTGTGAAATACATGAGTGTTGATGACTTCACTACTTAAATGTAGAGGAATGCTTTTGTGTCCACATCATAGACTGAAGTCTATGGGTGGGAATTGAGAACCGGTTCCTCTTCAGAACTGGTTCCCACGTGATAATTTCCTTGGGATTATGTGCGTGCATGCTTAATGATTCCGCTAATCTATTTAGCTTTTTTTCCTTTGCAAATGTGCATGTTTCTAACCCAAACAACACATGCCGTGTTCAGGTCAGAACGAAGGCAAACACGGCGTCGAGACAGAAGCGCTCTAAAGTGTCGGGGTAGATGTGATGTGACAAAAAATATTCAGATTTATAAAACACTGCATACACACACTTGCAAGTAAAGTGCCTACAAGGCACATACATAATGTAGATAGTAAGGAATATACACACTTGTTGTTGTGTTTAGCTGGGTACTAAAACATCAAAAATTCATTTGGAAGCAACCCAAATGTGTAACAAATTAATCACTGAATCAGATTGCCATTCTACTATTTGTTTTCAAAATAAATTTGATTAGAATTAGATTTATTGTGTACCTCCCACTTAACTCATTGAGTGCCATTGACGTATACTGTATACGTCAAACACAGTTTTCTGCGGCTGGTAAATGGGGACGCTGTCGCCCACACTGTGAGTAATTTTGGGGTTTCTGGGATGTGTAGAACGAATGAGACTGTAGATCAGAGCAAGAAGTGAAATAGAAGGAGAAGACGAGTGCGATCGCTACACAGAGATACAAAAAAAAGTTGGAAAAAGTTTCTATTTCTAGAGAAAAACGACGGGCAGAGCCTGGAACAAGTGTAACGTGGAGCTGTGATGAAACATTTCTCTTACGGATGATCACTTTTGCTTATTTCTATCTTATTCATACATGATGGAGTGTGTATGTCACTCCATGCTAACTAAGTGGGCACTTGTATCATTATGCACCAACCAAGAGTGGACCCCTGTCATTCCATATAAACCAAGTGTGGACCTTTTTTTTCTGCAATGTAAAACAATAAGTAAAATGCATCCCTATTAATATAGATTTAGAATGCAAGTACATTAAAATTGATTGAAACCATGTGCTGTTAAAAAGTAGAAGAGTGACAATAGGTGGCCACCACAGAGCTTCATCTATATGGGACATTAGGTGACTACAGAATAACACTTTGTGGCTCTGGGCCATCAGACCATGTTGAATCCTGAGTTTAGTTATTTAAAGTAGTTTTCCCATGACAACAATGCAGTCAAGGAGTATGAAACTTCATTAAGTCAAAAACTTGACAGACTGTAGAAAGGTGTGTTGCAGTGGTATATTACTTAGTGAGGTTAATCCATCCTCTAGAAGAATTATCCCTTGTATCTCAGACAAACTGATGACCCCCCAGCGCCTCCTTTATTTTCCCATACATGTTTTATTGTTGAGCCATAAATGTCAATAACTGAAATATTCCCTTAAGTATCTTGATAGGTTGCCATTGAGTTTTCACAGCACACCCCATGTTTTAAAAAAAACTACAATGACAACTTCACCAGTGCTAATTTAGTTTAAATATGTGTGTTTGCATGTGTTTGTGTGTGTGTGTTGTGTGTATTAATAGTTACAAATGTTTGTATTAAATTTAGATTAAAAATGTATCTTAAAACTTAGCAATTTATCTCATTTCTGCTTATCCACCCATGCTGGAGTGTGTGTGTCACTCCGTACCAACCAACAGTGGACCTCTGTCATTCCATATAAACCAAGTGTGGACCTTTTTCTGTAATGTAAAACAGTAAATAAAATACATCCTCATAAATACAGATTCATGATGCAAGTACATTAAAATGACCTAAAACCCTTAGTTTTAATTCAAATATTTTTTCCTATAACAAAAATGCAGTCAAGGAGTATAAAACTCTTGTAGGGGAAAAATTAATAGACTGTAGAAATGTGTGTTGCAGTAGTACACCCTACATTTAAAAATAATGAAAACATTATTGGTGCTACTCTATTAGAAATGTTTGTGTTAAGTTTTGATGAAAAAAATATATCTTAAGAATGATCACTTTTGCTTATTTCTTTCTTATTCATACATGATGGAGTGTGTATGTCACTCCATGCTAACTAAGTGGGAACCTGTGTCATTATGTACCCGCCAACAGTGGACCCCTGTCATTCCATATGAACCAAGTGTGGACCTTTTTTCTGCAATGCAAAACAATAAATAAAATCCATTCCTATTTCCTATTAATTGGTTGAAACCAAATGTCTAGAGCATTTTGACCATTTAAAATTGAGATGATAGTAGATCCCCTCTTGGACTGCTAAGAATGACAGAGGCAACGCATTTATGGATGAGTAAAGACGGACGAGCAAATTATCTTTGTTAAGAAAAAAGAATGAATCTATATTAAAGCCGGTTTAAAGTAAATGTTGTTGCTTATACTGCAGAACTTGATATTAGTGCATGCAGTCATGTTACTTCTGAACTGCATGCAATTCAATAAAAAATATTCACTCTCAAATGTGGCCATGATTATATATTTATATACAATTTGTACTACAGAGACTTTAAAATAAGTAATGATAACTCTAAAGTTATATTATCCATTTTTGAAAGAAACTGAGAAAGTCATTGTTGTGAACAAGGACTCATTAGGTGAATGAATGGGTCGTTAGGTGAATGAATGGGTGCAGACAGCTCCACTGCAGTATGTGGAGGTCCACTCTTTGATAGGTAAATGTCGCTCAGAGATCCAAGTCCCCTCTTGGCAATTTCTTTAAAAATAATTAAAAGTCACATTTTCAGTAATATTATGGTAAGACACCTTAAAAGTAAATTTTATATTCCATGTTTGTTTTTTCAAAATAAGTGTAAACATAAGACCCCTCTTGGCAGCTTGGCCCGACAGGTCCCCTGTTCCCCCTATTGGTATGTATGTGTGTGTGTGTGTGTGTGTGTGTGTGTGTGTGAGAGAGAGAGAGAGAGAAAGCAGATCAATAGGCATTATTTGTAAGGAGGACTATCTCTCTGAGCACAGTCTACCTCGAGAACACTCCAGGGAGACATGAATCACCGCTTCTTCTGCCTTGGAGCGCTCATCACTCATTGGCCTTGTTTCACACACTCCTGAATCACACACACACACACACACACACACCGCTCAGGGACTCTTTAAAGATCTCTATCACCATTTCTTCTTTCTGTTTGCAGCTCTGAACAGAAAAGAGACAACACATAAACTATATAAGCAATGTGACAACTGGGGCTGAAACGGTTAGGTTAGTTAAAAAAAAAATGTATCAAATGTACATGTTGTAAGTCTTTTTTAAATGAATATTTGGGGATTTCATCTGGTTTTAAGATGCATTTCGAGACCTTTGCCAGGCAACAAAGAAAACTATCCAGTTCCCTCATAAAACTACAACTTGTAATGTGACGATAAGCACTTTAAGAAACCAAGAGCTGCTCTCTAATCAGAAAAGACCTGAAAATCCTTTAATATCATGTTCAGTGCGTTTATCCCCAAGGTTTCAATAAACCTTCCTCTCTCTAGTCTGGCTCAGACTGTTAATAAAATTAGGGAAAGTGTTGTGATTGGATCCTCACTAGTACATGTATACAGTACCTGGGCTTCCCCCTTTGCTGACTCTGCCTAAAAATAGACATTAGTGTGTGACCCACATTTCCTCCACGGGATTAACCAATCACCACAGGCCGATCTGGTTCAGCACCAGCAGCCTTGCAGGAGACCCAGTCCCATTTATCACTGGGAAATAGGAACAAAAGGATCAAAAAAAAAGAAAGAAAGAAAGAAAGAGGGAAAACAAGGGCAAGAGCACGGTTTCTGTGTCCGACAACAAGACAGCCAATTAAAGAGAGGAGAGGGATTGATCCAGAGAGGGAGGGGAGGTGAGAGCAGAGACAGGATGACGAGCACGCAGACTCACCAACACGTGAAGCGCTCTGCTCACTCACTCCTCGTCACAGAAACACAACACAACAACACAACACAACTCCACTTAAACAACACCTGTCAGGTCGACTCCAGAGGTTTATTCGAGCCCCACGAGGTTTTAACGAGCAAATCATCTGCGGTGGGAGGAGCCGAGGCGTTCCAGCAGAAACTAAACAGCTGAGTAACGGAAAAACATCCAATGTGACGTGTTCCTCTCACACACCGTTAAAGGGATAGTTCACCCAAAATTCAAATTTCACTCATTATCTACTCACCCTCATGTCGATTAAGGGCTGGGAGAAGTTTCAGAGTCCTCCGTGGCTTCTCTGAGTTACAGCGAGGCTCCGTGCAGCAGTATTTGTCCATATAATGGTTGAGAACGGAGCTCACTTTTCTTCGTCCAAAAAGACACACCAAAAAACATCCAAATACCTCCATAGTGCTCGTCTGTAATGTCCCTCTTGTATCGAAGCCTCAACATGAGAAATTGTTCCGAAAAAAAATAAATAAGTATTTTAAGCTTGTTTGTAGCAGAAGCTCCCAGCACTGCTCTTCCTGGTCCGTACAAATCTCACGTGATTTGCACTGACGCCGGCGCAAATCACTAATTTTTTTCGGAACAATTTCTCATGTTGGGGCTTCAATACAAGAGGGACATTACAGATGAGCACTATGGAGGTATTTGGATGTTTTTCTTGTCTTTTTGGACGAAGAAAAGTGAGCTCCGTTCGCTACCGTCATATGGACATGCAGTGCTGCACAGAGCCCCGCTGTAACTCAGAGAAGGCAGGAAGTCGACATGAGGGTGAGTAGATAATGGGTGAAATTTGAATTTTGGGTGAAGTATCCCTTTAAACAAGACGAGGGGGCAGAAGGGAAGCTAAAAATGAACAAGGCTCTGCTTCTCTGATGGAAAGATTCCTCTCATTTGTTGTTAAAACTGTTTTGATCAACACATAGGAGACAAATCCAGCCTCCGATCCTAATTCCACACAAATGACTTGAAGGCGACGCGGCTGCAGGGATGATGAGGGAGTGCAGCCGGGTCACATGCTCGTCCCTCCGCTGATTGGTGGGTTTTCGTTCGCCGTTCTCTCTGCTCGCAGTTTATTTCATTTACTTAGTGATGGAGAGCGACGGCGGTCCGCGCACGTACTCGGAGAACTGGATTTGCCTCGAGCGGACTGCTTCTCATTACCGACTGGAGACTACCGCTGTGAAAACTGCTGCTGCTGCTCTTTCATTCACCGTGGTAGCGGAGCAGCAACCGACCACGCTGAGCAGGAGCTTTGCAGTGTATATGCAGTAATAGCTTTTTTTTTTTTTTTGAGATGTGACACTGGAAAAGAGGCGATAACAGTTTTTATTCAACTCTCTAAATGTTTTGTTTTTTCACTGCCACCAATCTCATTCAGTATTAAAGGGATAGTTCAACATTTTGGCAAATTGGCCCATTACCATAGGTAAGGTAGGTAGGTTTGTTACCTTAAATTGTCAGTGCAAGCTATTTTTAGAACGGCGGAGCAGAGATGTGAGTTGCAATGGGATTGTGAACGGGATTTCTTGGTTTCCCCTCATCAAACTCATCAAATACACAATCCAACAACTCCACAACGCTCTGGTGGACAAGTTGTGACCTGCACATTCACCACGCTATGAGATAATAACTAGGGCCGGGACTCGATTAAAAAAATTAATCGAATTAATTAGAGGCATTGTAATTAATTAATCGCAATTAATCGCATTTTAATCGCATATAAATATTTGACCTGAGAACAGTGAGAAGCATTTTTTTCCACATGGATTTTAGTATACCATTGAAAGACTGAATACATAAGCTTAAGCATTCAAGGTGGTACTTAACCAAGACCAACAGACTAGGGATGCAAATTATCGATTAATTCATTAATCGATATTTGATACATACAGATTAAATGGTCTTTCCTTCCAATACACTATGATGATTACTGTAGTATTTAACTAGGCTACTTAAATCACAGTAGCATGAACTGATTTGTTGAACTCAGCCTGATGTAAACATTAATAAAAGTCAGTAACCAATCACACAGGCAGCTCCATGTTGTCCCTGTGTGATGTTCAGGGACAGGTCAGGACAGTCTGAAGACAGACAGCTCTGAGGGTGAAGTCCTATCATAATGAGATGAGCTGCACCTGTGACAGTGACAGGTCATAGATATAGCGCTGCAGCTGAGCAATTAGCGCTGTATAGCGCATTTAGCGTGCACCCGTGTCTGTGTATCTATGTGCAGGCAGAGATCAGAGATGGTGTTTTAAATAACCATGCTAGCGTTTCACCAGCTCTCATCTCTGCCAGTCAGCCTCTCAAACTGCCGCCTCTCCCGCGTGCGGGTGCACCGCACGTAGACACACGTGAGAAAAAAAAAAAAATTCAATTTTTTTTAAATAAGTGCGATTAAAATGCGTTAATTTTTTTAACGCGTTAATTTTTGTGTAATTAATTAATCGTAATTAGTGCGTTAAAGTCCCGGCCCTAATAATAACACAACGTTACCAGACAGAGTTGTTTTAGAGGTAAATTCATGCAAAACCACTGATGCGCGTTGCCTTCAGGGACAGTTTTCCATCATCAGTCTCTGTATTTCCCTCTAAAACAACTCTGTCTGGTAACGTTGTGTTATTATCTCATAGCGTGGTGAATGTGCAGGTCACAACTTGTCCACCAGAGCGTTGTGGAGTTGTTGGGTTGTGTATTTAATGAGTTTGATGAGGGAAACCAAGAAATCCCATTAGCCTCCGTAGCGTAGCTCTGAGCAGCTCACGGCTCTGCTCCGCCGTTCTAAAAATAGCTTGCACCGACAATTAAAGGTAACAAACCTACTGCTATGACTATAGGGATTATGGCAACGGGCCAATTTGCCAAAATGTTGAACTATTCCTTTAAAACATACAGAGGAACACGTAAGCAACCCAAGCTGACCCATCAAGTGCCAAGTGCAACACCTCTCTAATATGGAAGCAAGTAAATAACCAAACTGACACATTTCTCCGTAGTGTCGGTTACCGCGCCAGCTGCTGCGCTCGATGCCGTCGTATTTTGGTTTTAGCGCGTCGATTAAAAATACACCACATTCCACAGGCGGCTCCGGCATGTGAGGAAGTCAAAAGTTTGACCGTAACCAGCTGCAGCAGCTTGGGACTCACAGGAGTGGCAGAAGAAGGAAACCGGATAGGCCAGAGGTTCGCTCGATTGCATTCAGACTCACCTGCTCATCCCTGGTGTCTCTGCGGATATTGAGTTTCGCCCTCTTGAATTCTCGGTTCTAAATCTGTTCACAGTTGAATTTATTACTCTGAATTTGAGGGGATGGTTTGGTTGTATATTTTACACTTTCTCTGTGTGCCATTCAAAGTTTTATTCCCCAAGAAGATTTAGTTGTGGTTTTAAGAAGCAAAAACCATCTCGGAGTGGTTTTACAGGTTGGTGAGGTGAACAGGAAAGAGACTCGGGGCTCTATCATCTGCAAAAACTAAATGCATGAAAAATGCATGAAATTTATGTATGTGAGTGAGGAAGGCAAAGAAAAGAAAAGAAAAGAACTGTGTTGAAAAAGAGTGGTAATGTTGCACCGAGGCATCTATAGCAGCAACATGTGCAGCCAACTCACTTCCTTCATCTGTTTCAGCAGCTTTTCAGAACGGTTGAGTGGAAGCAGTGATTTGATAAAAGCACAGAATCTGCATTCAAAGTATTTCTTTGAGGAAATATTTGGCGAGGCTGCGAACAAACTAAGTGCTGCAACGTGATCCAGTAGCTGCTGAGCTTTAAAGACATCCAGCTCCACATCTGAACTGCACACAGGCACTTGTTGGGATGCATCATGTTGCATTACAGGATTGCCTTCAGGGAGTTTCTGATGGTTTTGGCTCTCACTCAAAAGACCTTTTTTTTCATTTTATGATAAATCCCATCACAGCTCCAAGTCTTTCTTTCCAAAGAAAACAAATTCCACAGTTTCAAACAATAGCCAGCTCCGATTCTGGGTGAATTAAGTTCATTTGTGTTGATAAAAATCATAGTGCGCACTGCTACAAGTTCACTATGACAACCTGCGCCTTGTTTCTGTCCACTGAACCACACAAACAGCTGAGAGGTGAAGTCTAATATCAGCAAAAGATGTGTGTTATAGTTATAAATACATACAGCAGGCTGGCTAGTGGCTACACACACTAACATGCCATGTTGTGGACCAACGACGTGCATTCAGAAAGCTTTCAAGGGGGAGTGGAAATAACAGCTATTGTTTCTCACAGTAAATCAAGCGTCCACTAAAAGCCTGTTTTCTGTTGTGGGCTGCAAACAAATAAAGCCCCCCCTCCCTCCTCCCTCTCCGCTCCTCGCTCAGCCAGCGCAGGAACAAAAGCACTCTACTCACTCCTGGGAGGCTAAGTGTGCGTCAAAATATAGCCAAGCATGCATTCCCAAGGACTTCCTCACGGGCGTTTAAAGCCACCTTTGTTCCAGCTGCGGACGGCGTGCCAGGCTGCCAGGAACTTGTCATGGCAAAGGAGGGAGGGAGGGAGGGAGGGAGGGAGTGAGGCACTTGAAAAAGTTTGTTGGACTAATCGTGGGATAGAAGAGTGACTGCGAGACAATGGGAGACTGACAGCCGAGGCGGCGCTTGACAGAGAGAGGTAAATTGCAGTATGGATGGAGTGGATTATGTGCAGGATGTCAGTTAACCATTAAGGGCTGACACAACGGATCATTTAGAGAAACGCAGGAAACGATAGTGGGAATATTCTGAGAGATGGGCATTTATCTGTCAATCATTCATTCAGAGGAGGAAGAGGAAGAGTCGGTCAAAGAGGAGGATTTACCATCCAAACTAAATCTCATCCAGTAAAAAGACGTGCAGCACGTACACAACAGCTCATCACATGCTCAAATCAAATGCAGATACTCATCTTCAACCAGCCTGTTTACTGCTGCAGGTCATGGTTTATTCATCTGGATCAATTATATTTATTTAATTCTTCCATAACACGTCCCAGAAGGGAAGACGCTGCACCGCACCGCACCGCGCTGCGCTGTACATCTACAACTCCTCATCACCATCAGCGTTAACAGACCTCTGGAGCTCAGCCCCACTTTGCTCTGTAATAAATGTAATTGGCAGATTTTACTGTGGAGTCTGTGAGTAGGAGGATTAACCCTTTCAATTTCCCAGCGTTTAAGTGAGGCTTGCACACACACACACACACTCACACACACTGTTTGGTCTGTGTGTCAATCAACACATGGACAGCCCTGAGCTACAGCACCGCTCTCTGCATGTTGTTACATCATTCACTGGTTAAGATGCTTCAGTGCAAAGAAATTGTGGTTTGGTTTGGTTTTAAAAAAAAAAGAAAAAAGAAAGAAAAAAAAGAGAGAAACATGACACACTGTGTCAAACGTCACTTTCAGAGACAGATATTGCACTGGACTAACAGGCAGCTGCCTTCCTTCCACATGTTCCTGCAGTGGCAAACTGCAAAAGAAAGAAAGAAATAAAGAATAACGGCCGAGAATGATACAAGATGTGTGTAACAAGCTGAGAGAGCGGCTCCACCTGACAACCCGGATCAGGAGGAGATGGGCGAACCGAAACCACCTAACAACAACAACACAACACAACACAACACAACACAACACAACACAACACAACACAACACAACACAACACAACACAACAACAACCTCTCTGTGGTGTTTGCTGGAGCTGAACTGAGCTCAGGCTCTGATGAGACAACGTGTCATCAACACATCCATAAAACACAGGATGACGTGAGATTCCAGCAGCTACAACGAGAAACCGAGAATAAAACAACACGATGTGTCGATTAAAAATACAATATTAGTAGAAAGCAGCGGTGGATGACGCAGCACAAACACATGTTGTACTGAGGAGGCCCGCAGCCTTGGAAATAACATCTGTCCCCATGGCAACGATCAATGAGTGTTGATGGGTTTTACCTGGCTTGGTTTAGGAGGGACAGTGTTAGATTTTCCTTCTGTGGCGGTGACAATCAGATCCTGTATCTTCGTCTCCGTCTCTGTCTCCGTCTCGCAAACCTCAAAGACCTGCAGCAGCTCATCCGCCGCCTCCATCGCCGCCGAAAAAAAGACTGCGTGTGGTGGTGGGAGGGGGAGAAAGCCCCCGACCGACCGACCGACCGGCCAAACTTTACCTCCGCTCTGCTCGCACGAGCGTCGTCATCCCTACACGCTGCTGCTTCTCTGTGACCTCCCTGACTTCCAGCCCCCTCCCCTCTCCGTCTTTATATAGAAACCTCTCCCATCATGCCTCAGGAGCTATTGTATGGGACTGTGTGTGCTCACTTGCCACGTAATGTAATGTAATGTAATGTAATGTAGGGGCTTTATGGAGGAAGGCGGGGGAGAGTGTGGGACGTCCTGAGAGAGGGATAATACATTAACAAAGTCCACAGAGTGAACCAATAAAAAACAAATGAGGTGACATCGCCGTATCCATCCAAAGATTTCTTTCTTCCATCCTCCTTCCTTCCTCCTTCCTCCTCCCTCTCTCTCCCTCCATCCCTTTTATCCATCTCTCCCTCCAGGCATCCTCTCTCATTCTCCGCTCGTCTCTTGCCTCAGCGCCACTCTCCGTCCATTGCTTCTGACTCAGTGAGCAGTGTGTGTGTGTGTGTGTGTGTGTGTGTGAAGCGGAGAGGACAAAACCTGACAGTGCGCCGTCTTATGAGATAACTCTGGCGATGTTCTAAATTTGTCAACAAATCCCACGTAAAGACCCAAATCCACTCGTATCGATTGTGTATCGCTGGTTCAGTTTGTTACTGTAGTTTGTTTTGACGGAGCGTCATCGCTGCACCAGATGTGCATTCATCCACAGCAGAAAATAGTCTCTAACAAAAGCACAGTTTTTTTTTCTTATTTGAGTTACAGCTAATAAAAACTAACAAGTTCCAATCTGAGGGTGCAGAGATCGATAAAAATATAGATTTGCGGCCAGTTTTTTTTTGAACATTTAACATTTAGAGAAGTGAATTTTCATCATTTCACTCATTTTTTGACAAAAAAACAAACATAACAGCCCTGAAGGCCCTTTGAAGCCCCCTCCCAGCTGCCACTTCCTGCTGTGATCGGACCTTTAAGCTATTATTTTGAAATTACAGTGATATATGCGGTATAAATACACCTCAGTCCAAAAGGAGACAACTGAAAAAACCGCAGCGATGCCAGAAAGCAGCGGAGAGCTGTTAGATCATACTGACCTGACCACGGGTCTGTAGCCACAAAGTTCATCCACACAGACAGAAAACTTTAAGGGATTAAAGCGTCGTCCAAAAAGCATAACTTCCCCTGTTTGAGCCTGTCCAGCAAATGGAAACCTCTGTTGCATGTCGTTCTCCATCTTTCTCTCCTTTTGCAGCTCCTGTCGACTCACCGACACAACATTTAAAAGAGAAAATCTACCAGGGGAAAGTGTTTCTTGCTCTCTGCTGCTTCGCCACCCCAGCGTTCAACAAGCACACACACACACACACACACACAAAGGATAACCTCTGCGGGATGCTGTCTCCCAGGCAGCCACTCACCACGGGGAAGAAATCCCAAACATGAACGCAAGTGCTCTGCCTCTTCCAGAGAGCCGTCGTCGCCGTGGCGGCCGCCGCCTGCGAGCCCTGTGCGGTCTGGACCGGCCCAGCTACCTGCGCCATGGTTTTAGTTCGCCAAGGAGGAATATGCCGCCGAGGTCCGGCTCTGAAGTTAAGCAAAGCAGCTGGGATCACAAAGCAGCTGCGTTTAATTGGGTTGGATGAACTGAGCTGCAGGGGGGGTGAGAGGAAGGTGAAACAGTGGGCGGTCGAGGGGCGCAGATTTAAGGAGTGGATGGAAGGAGAGGAAGATGCAACTGGCATAAATAACAGCTGTATAATACTCTGGTTGTCTGTAACACGCACCAATGACCCAGTCTGGATGTGATCTTATACCAAACAACTCATTTTCAGCCTCAGAATAAAATAGAAAAATAGAAATCCATTGACGAACGTGTTAAATATTTTCGTACGTGTTCGGTCTTGACTCACGCAGACGGTGACGTTCAGCGACCTGTTCTTCTCCGGCAGGAAACAGGAAGCAGTAAACCGCGTTTATAGTGAGTGTGTGTGGTGGTGCAGGAATGTGAGTTGTTTGGTGTAGAAAGGGGATAACCGGCCGCATGGAAACTCCTTTTCAAAATAAAACAGGAAACCATCAATTAAAAAGTCCTTTTACAGTCATTTTGAGGACAGATGATGAGAATTACAGTGTTGAGCTACCAGCTTTAAAAAACAACAATCATAATGACAGTTCAACTGTTTTTCCTGCAACTTTCCACCAAGGAGCATGATGGGGAATAATCTCAAAACAAATAGTCACCCTACAAGGTCCTTAAAACAGGAAATCATAAATTAAAATAGGGTTGTGCCAAAAAATCTATTCACATAAGAATCACAATTCTCATTTAATACGATTCAGAATCGATATAAAATGTCCCAAAATCGATTTTAAAGAATAAAAAAATGAAACAAATCTGCTGGCTGTCGGCCTCCGTTTCCAGGCAGAATGTTTAACTGCACTATTCTTTTAATAATGAGGCACTTTTAATGTTGTTACTTAAGCAGTATGTGATGTTGCTTTTATGCAACAGTTTCAACAAATCCATCTAAGCATGGATAAATGTTTAAAACTCAATAAATGTGAAAAAGACACTTTAGTCATTCTGTCTTGCAGAGCACACTGGAGTAGATCCGTTGCACACCGATAGACTGAAGCAGAAATCATTAGGAATCAAATCGTTTTCAATCAAAAATCCATTTTGAATCGAATCGTAGCCCCAAAACTCGTGAGACAGTAAAAGATTCTCACCCCTAAATTAAAAGTCCAAATACAGTGATTTTAGGGGCTCATTGTGTCAATTATAGTATTCACTTCCTAATTTTTTTATCATTATTATTATTATGATGATGAGACTGTCAGACTTTAGTCTTTTAAAAGTCTTCTAGTGTGTGGCAAACATTAGAGACACACAACAACACAACATGACCTAGTAGTTGTGAAAGTGAACTGTCCTCAGCGACATGGCAGCCATGCAAAGCAGACAGGTTCAGACGCAAATCCTGTTGCACTGTTTCTCCACCAGGAAGCAGCTGATGTCATATGACAACAAAGCGGCGGCGACACAATGAGCAGAATGCCACACTCTCCTCCTGAAAGCACCTGTGCAGAATAAATCCCCCTCTGCTTCGTGCCCCCCCCCCCTCGTTGGGACGGGGAGATGCCGGTCGTCCAACAATGCCCGGCGGTGTCAAAACATCACATGTTCTCCTGAGCGACGCCTCGTACGGTGCTTCTCTCCACAGCGCGCTCCTAAGCCGCAAAGCTCGGCGTGCTTCATTGACTTGAGCAACTTCCAATCCGCCTCTCGCTATCCAGTTACACACAACAATAACAGCGGGATGAACTGACCTTGTTACTCAGATGATTTAGTGTCACACTCACCTCCATTGTCCTTCACAAACATCCAGCCTGCACAGTAACACAGAGGCAGACTCGCCACAGACATCGACCGACTGGTACCTCTCCTTCCCACCTTTAAGGTCTGGCTGCTGAAAAAGCACTCGAGTGTGTTACTGTTTTCCTACATCCACGCCCTTCCACGCAGCCTGGAGCTTTTTCTTTTTACCTTCCCTGCTGAAATTGGAGCGACTTGACTGAGGTGTTTCTTGTTCAAACATATCAAGTAGTCCCCGAGCAACGCATCAGTTTTTACTCTTTGATTTCCGTGATGTAAAACACATGAATTAGTCAGTTTAAGAAGCGCTGACGAGTGGATTTTAAAGAGCCAGGATAGAAACTGGATATTAAAGGTCCCATCATTTATAAAGGTAGCTATTTGGATTATAAAGCAGGTCTAGGTTCTACATCAGTACTGTAAAACTATCAAATCTACATCTCAAACTCATCATAGGAACAAAGTAAGATATTGGACCGTTCAGTGTTTAAAGGGATAGTCCAACATTTGGCAAATTGGCCCATTGTCATAATCCCTATAGTCATAGCAGTAGGTTTGTTACCTTTAATTGTCGGTGCAAGCTATTTTTAGAACGGCGGAGCAGAGCCGTGAGCTGCTCAGAGCTACGCTACGGAGGCTCATGGGATTTCTTGGTTTCCCTCATCAAACTCATCAAATACACAATCCAACAACTCCACAACGCTCTGGTGGACAAGTTGTGACCTGCACATTCACCGCGCTATGAGATAATAACACAACGTTACCAGACAGAGTTGTTTTAGAGGGAAATGCAGAGACTGATGATGAAAAACTGCTCCGCGCATCAGCGGTTTTGCATGAATTTCCCTCTAAAACAACTCTGTCTAGTAACGTTGTGTTATTATCTCATAGCGTGGTGAATGTAAAGGTACTTTAGGTAAAGGTACTTTATTTGTCACATATACAGCTAGTACAGTGAAATTCTTTCTCTGCATTTAACCCATCCCTGAGGAGCAGTGGGCAGCCGCGGTGCAGCGCCCGGGGACCAACTCCAGATTATGAGCCAGTTCCTTGGGGCACTGACTGGAGGATCACCCTAGCTGGCATTTTTTTGTGGTGGGGGAAACCGGAGCACCCGGAGGAAACCCACGCAGACACGGGGAGAACATGCAAACTCCACACAGAAAGGACCTGGGCGGCCCGGGATTCGAACCCAGGACCTTCTTGCTGTGAGGCAACAGTGCTAACCACTGTGCCACCGTGCCGCCGAATGTGCAGGTCACAACTTGTCCACCAGAGCGTTGTGGAGTTGTTGGATTGTGTATTTGCTGAGTCTGATGAGGGAAACCAACAATTCTAAAAATAGCTTGCACCGACAATTAAAGGTAACAAACCTACTGTTATGACTATAGCGATTATGGCAATGGGCCAATTTTGCCAAAATGTTGAACTATCCCTTTAAGTGCTGAACTACTACTACTACTACAAATGTGGATCACTTCTCTCCTGCATCTTGTGAATATTATTTTCTGCCAAGTGGGAAACGACACACACACGGACACCGTCTCTCGACAGCAGACAAATCCTCACACATACACACACACACACACACACACACACACACACACACACACACACACACACACACACACACGCTGCATGTAAAGCAACCCCTCTCTTCTTTTCTATTTCCTGCGGCGGCGCATCGTCACTCGCGTCCATGAGAAACTTTTGCTGTGGATGGGTGAGGACGTCCCTGCCGGCGGAGACGCGAGGCGAGGCTCTGATTAAGTCCCAGCGGTGGAGTAATGAGCGGCGGCGCTGCACAGTTAGACTCGGAGATGAGCCTGACACACAGCAACAGACGCACAACATTCACAAACAGGAGCATATGTGAGACAGCAGAACCAGATCTACACACACACACATTTGCACAGACGAGGATTTGTGCTGAGCCTCTCTCTCAGTAGTATTGGTGGCCCTGATTACTCAAACTAAAGCCAAACAGTCCCCGCCCTGTCAGCAGCAGCACTGCAGGCCGCAGCATGAATAAGACATGAGCAGCAAAATACTAAGGAAGGCTGTGTGTGCTCTGCTCTCTGGCAAATCCTGTCGTGTGGCAAAATTAGACACAGTACGCTGACATACAAAATAAAAAAAAAGACACAGTCACACGTACGCGGGGCTCTGCTGCTGCTAACGAGTTGTGCCACAAGGCGAAAGTCGGCGCCAACTAGGTCAGTGAGCGAAGGTGAGCGGTAGGATTGCCTGCGTGTTTGTCATCTTTCCCCTTCAAGCGGGTTAAAGCCGAGCACTTGGTGAAGGCCACGGTGCCAGACAGTTGTTTGGCTAAAAGAACAGGTCACTGTGGGGTAAGCCAAGACAAAAAACTAAACAAAACAAAAAAAAACCCGACTTGCTTTCATTAAATACACTTGAGTTGGCTGCTGCTTTCTGAGCGTGATGGAACAAGACGGACGCCGAGGTGGCCGAGTGTATCAGGACTCTGGTGTGAGCTATCAGCTGTTACCGGATGGATGAAAGCTTCTAAATGTCAGAGTCAAATGTTAAAGGGATAGTTCACCCAAAATTCAAATTTCACTCATTATCTACTCACCCTCATGTCGACTAAGGGCTGGGAGAAGTTTCAGAGTCCTCCGTGGCTTCTCTGAGTTACGGGGGGGTCAGCGCAGCACTGCATCTCCATATAATGGTTGTGAATGGGGCTCACTTTTCTTCGTCCAAAAAGACACACCAAAAAACATCCAAATACCTCCATAGTGCTTGTCTGTATTGAAGTCCCGACATGAGAAATTGTTCCGCCAGTCAGTGCAAATCTCGCACTGACACAGGCAGAGCAGTGAACTGAGACACTGGGAGCTTCCGCTACAAACAAGCTTAAAATATAGACTTATTTAATTTTTTTCGGAACAATTTCTCATGTCGGCGCGTCAGTACAAGAGGGACATTACAGACGAGCACTATGGAGGTATTTGGATGTTTTTTGGTGTGTCTTTTTGGACGAAGAAAAGTGAGCTCCGTTCTCAACCGTCATATGGACATGCAGTGCTTAACGGCGCCCCCCGTAACTCAGAGAAGCCACGGAAACTTCTCCCAGCCCTTAGTCAACATGAGGGTGAGTAGAAATTTGAATTTTGGGTGAACTATCCCTTTAATAGTAGGTGTTAGATCTGATCACACAGAACACATTGTTTTAGCAGCGTAAACGCAATGCATGCTGGGCCACAGCTGACATCCTCCACCACGGTCTAATAACGTCGCATCGACGCATCCGAGTTGTTCTGTGTTCAAGCGAAAACATTTTCACTCTTTCAATTTCATCATTATTTAATTGTGAAGCCGTGAGCCGAGCACTGATACGCTGCATGACCCTCCTCCCTCCCCCTCTGTGTGTGTGTGTGTGTGTGTGTGTGTGTGTGTGTGTGTGTGTGTGTGTGTGTCTCTCTCTCACACAAACACACTGACAACAGAGCCATCTGTCATAGTTGGATCAGCTAAAAACAACAACACATCGCGCACGGCTGTTTGCATGTAGAGCGGAGGGATCTGACACACACACACGGGCCTGTAAGTAAATGAGAACAGTCACTTTTACGATACTTATTCTGATGAAGGCCAGAGCTGGTCGTAATAAAAAACATTCATCTGATAAGAAACCTGTAAACGTTGATAAAGAGCTGATAAAGTGTATTACTTTATAGTTTCTAATCTATCAGATGCCAGTGTAGAGGTGCCAACACAAACAGGTAAAGCTGTGTTTATAAATCAGCACCATAAAGCCCACAAGTCACACCTCGCAGCATTACTTAAAGGACAATTCCGGGCAAATTCAACCCGGGGCTGTATTTTCCTAACATTTTAGGTCTAAAAGAAGGAATCTGAAGATTTTCAGTTTAAAGCAGATATCAGTGGAATGTTTTTGTTAATATAAGTCCTAAATAGTCCTATTTTCCGTCAGCAATCACTTACATGAAGTATTTCAGCCTAAACACGAGTCTCTCCGTCACTCTGCTCTGCTGTAACCCGAGGAGAAAATTTTCCTTGTGGGATACAAGTGTTATCCAATGAGGAGAGAGAACGGCATGAAGGGCTGTGTGTGCAGCCAAGGGATGCGCGTGAATGTGGTGACGTAGCACGAGGACCAATTGATGCCTGACAAGGGCGGGGGCTGCTAACTCATGGTGCGTTCAAAGAAACTCGTACTTTGTGTTTTTCCTTCCTGTGAAGTCATACCAGTTCGATCTGGTACGAGTTCACGGGTCGGAAGTTACGAGTGGCCGTTATAGGGAACTTTCACAGACAACAGGATGGTAAAAACACGAGCTACGGGTTACCTGGAACGCTACCAAGTCGTAGTTGTGACTTGAAGCTGTAACTTACGGTTTCAAAAGCCTGCCTTGAACGCAGCATTAGCCGAAACGGCCGTGAAGCTGATATCTGCTTTAATGTCTCCTGTTTTGCGGTAGTTGTGTCTGTCCCCGCATCGCCACAGCAGCGATGAATGGGAGCATATGGAAGTTCTGCTGCTTAGGCTGTTTCCATCCCTCAAAGCCGCAATTTTTTTTAGCTTTCCGACTGCACATGAACACACTGAGCGTCAACTTGGGTCTCGCGCGAGACTCCGGGGGACTTTGAATTAGATCTAGTTTTATAAACATCGGCTTGCTTGAAGTAGACAAACTTCTGGGTGCATGTTTGAGGGATGTAAACAGCCTAAGCAGCGGAACTTCAATCCGCTCCCATTCATCGCTGCCGTGGCGATGCGGGGACAGACACAACTACTGCAAAACAGGAGCAATTAAACTGAAAATCCTTCTTTTAGACCTGAAATGTTAGGAAAATACAGCCCTGAGTTGAATTTGTCCTGAATTGTCCTTTAATGCTCTTTCCAGAGTTAACAGCATCACACACACAGGACATGATGCTGATAAACATTAAACAGGGTTAGAAATTAGGGATTTTAACTGACTGACAGCTGACCCCAGATTAAACCTCTCCGGCTGCGTTCATTCACACACTTCTTCCTCCATGTTCAGCACTTTTTTTATGGATCTAGTTAGTGATACACAATTTCAATCATAATGACTCAGCGAACCTTCGACAAGAAGCGATTACCACTTCGCTGTTCTTGTTACAGATCATAAAATGAATGTTTTGCCTCCATAATACTAATTAGCTGTTGCTCATCTTCTCCCGGTGTTCTTGTTATTGGACCAAGAGCTACGCCGAATTTCAGGTCGCAACATGCCAACTCTCAGCCGACCTGCCCACCACACACAGTGTAATCTGAGCCACCTGTCTTTTAGCTGCTCTGCCTTGTATGACTCCAGGAAACATAATCTGCTATAAGAGAGTAAACATGTCAGTACACTCCATTTGGCATGAACAACATTTATCAAAATAAAACTAAAACACACTGTGGTGGAGCCGCCTGTACATTATCAACATATGAGTTATTTGCACAACACATGCAAACACTAGACAAAATATGACATTGTCCTACCTTATATTTCTCTTTTATCAAATAATCCATCACATAATCCATATTTTCATCATGTACTCGGACATCAAAGTCTGCATGGTTTCTGAGAATCGACTTTGAGTATTGACTGACAGTAAAAAAAAACAAAAAAAACAGCTAAGCTGCAGTTTTAGCTCGGCCTGGTCCATTTCAGCAGGGGCCACTGTCACCACCTCCTCATCTTGCACTGCACCGAATCATCAATTATCTCAATCCCTGCAGTGAAATACAGATGTTCCCTCCGTCAAATGGGATAAAGCCGAGTTGCGCTGACAAGAGAAGCGGCCTGCTGCGTCCGCATCCTGCAGCAGATATTTGTCAGCAATAGATTTCCTGAAAGTGACGGCCCAGACCTCGCCAAAAAGTGGACTGGCCCTGCTGGCTTTTGCCCTGCAATACCAGATGGCCCGTCCCAGCCCGGGCTGATAAACACAATTATCATTCCAACTCATCTTGACTAGTGGTTGATAAATCTCCTGTGCTCCAAATCCTTTACAAATCAGACTAGCAATATTATCTGATCTTATACTGGAGGCATCCATAGAGCAGCTAGTGGGGAAAACTGCTGAGTCACTCTGTGGGTGGTGATGCAGCAGGACTGTGTTTAAATGACAACAAAGTGTGAGTGTTTGTGTTGGGTCGTACCTGGACTTGCTCACCCCGAACGGCCGAGTCGCCCAGCAACGGCTCTGCAGGCGGCGTGTTTATTGTTACAGACTTTTCTGAGCGGCTGTCTTTATTGCGGGACTTGTGTCGGTCCCGGCTTCGCTCCCTGAGGAAGAAACAAAAGAGAAAGAAACAGGAAATGTTAGTGTTGTATCGTATCGATTTTGCCGTAAAGGGGGAGAGACAAGCTTTTAAAAACACTTCAAGGTCCACAAGAGACAAATGTCCTGACTTTGAGTTGTAGAGTTCACTTTATCAACACTAAACCCTACACTTCCCATGATGCACTGCGTTCCATGGAACTCTTTCTGTTGATAAATCCCAGAAAAATCAATCTGCATGTCCTTTACTTTGCAACACATGCTATAATTTGCAGTTTTTTTTTCCACAATATGTTTTATTGAGCATCAACATTACAAAATGTCCAGAGTGGAGACAAGTAAAAGACATAAAACAATGTGCATTTTTTTTGTTTTGTTTGTTGAAATTAAACCATCCCTCCCCAACGTCTCACCTCCTAGCCCTCCAGTTTCTGCTCAGCAAACATAACCTTAAAAAGTTGTTTAAACACAAAGTGTCATACAATGAGAAAAAAAAGGAAAAAGACCAAAGAGAGAGAGAGAGAATATATATATATACACACAGGTAGAATTGGTAGTGAATCTATGGTGGATATAATCTGCAGTTTTTAAAGTCCTATCCAAGGTAACCTAGATGACATCACCGTGATGCGCATTTGTTTTGTCAGGCTGAGCAGCGTTCCTGGGACTCAGCGTTGTTGCGTGTCCCTTCTGTCCGTTTCCTCGCTCTGTTATTCACCTTGTTTATTGGACAACAAGCGAGTCACAGAAGTAAACAAACACGCTGAGAGAAAAACTAGTTGAGAGTGAACACAATGTGAACACAATGTGAACACAATGTGAAGACAATAAGAGAGCAGGCGGCTGCTGTTGGACTCAGATAAGACCAGAGCTGTGAAGTTCAACAAATCGCTGCTTTGTTTCAGCCTCCATCAAATTTCCCACCGCTGAATGAATATACAGTATAAAGGCCGTGTGAACTCTGCCCCACATCGCCTCCTCCCCCCTCTCTCTCTCTCTCTCTGCCTCCTCCCTCCATCTCTTCACTCTCTGTCCCTAACATATGAGCTCCATTAGCCACCCAGACCCCCAGCACTTATGGCCCTAATCCTGTGTTAGGGCATGAACGGTGGGTCTCCACATCCTCCGCCAGCATCGCCATCACCACATGGCAGCGTGCCCGCTCCGCAGCTCCATTACCACAGAGGAGCTCAGCAGCAGCAGCCCCAGTTAATCCCTCATCTGTCTCCTTCCTTCCCCCCTCTGGCTGCTGACATCGTGGACACAGTGGGCTCTACAGTGCGTACAGCGTTTTACAGTTCCACACACACACAACACGGCAAAACGCTGCAAACACAAGAATTTTCAGGTTTTCATGCAACAAACTAGCCTAGAAATCTAGACGCTCCCTAGCAGCAGCAAATATATTTGTCAGTGTAGAAATGAGTCATAGGAAGTTTTTGAGTCTCGAACACCGTTTGTGTTCACCAATCACAGCGCTCTGTCTGTTTAGAGAGTCGTTGGGCGGGCTTAACGCGGTGACGACATACTTGCGACGGTGAAAAACATGACAAGATGGCTTTGGCGGTCTGAGAAGTGAAGCTCACTTCCGCGTTCAAAAAACTGCAATCCCCTCGGCTTCCTCTGGGGACTGGTACCAGAAGGGAGCAACTCTCCATAGACCCCCATGTTAAAATCGCCGACTTTACGTCCTCAATAAACATGATCAAAGCCTGGTACCATTACGTTTTTTGGTCTCAACCGATAGTTTCTACCCCCGCACACACTCTGAGGGGGGTGAATTTTTTTTAAAACTCTACCGTTTTACTGTTATTAGGTTTAAAATTCTGGCCAATTAGGGCGCGGAAACGTTGAGTGACAGGTCCGGAGACCGCTGCTTCGAGGCCAGTGGGCGGGTTCTCGGCCGGCTAACCACCGCACCGCTCCAAATATGGAAAGTAGAATCCAACATGGCGCAGTTCAAACCCCCGTAGTAGCGGCACAAAACAGACTCCCCCAAACCAATGGGTGACGTCACGGGTGCTACGTCCATTCTTTATACAGTCTATGATCGGCGTTGGCATCAACTTTGAAATAATTAAACTTGTCATTTTCTTTAAAAATTGAGCAAGAAACTGCACTGAAGTCATTCAATTCGAAGAAGGATGTATTTGGTGTTTTGCCGACGGGATATGGGAAAAGTTTAATGAGAAAAAAAAAAGTTTAATAAAGTTTAACCAACGTCATCCTGCTCTTTGCTGTGATTGGTCGTAGCGCTACCCTATTGCATGCAGAGGCAGTTTGAAAGACAGCCTTCATCCCGCCCCCTGGATTGAGCCGAGGTCTACCGGTCGTTGCCAGACTATAATACATTTTAATGATTTAGTCTGGCTTGTCAGGTTAGCAACAAACAGCAAAAGGAGTTTAATTAGTGCGAGAGGAGCTGTATTTCCTAGATACTTCATGTGGAGGACACTTAGACTAAATGCGAGGCGGACGACAGACCCCCAGAGCCAGGAACCATCAGATCTCATATAGATAATATAACGTCATGCTGAAAGATGCTGTCAGGAGACAAGTGGACAGACATATTGGACCTCATGTAAATAAAGCGGCGTCCTGTGGTTTCCCGCTCGGCTGCTCGGCTGAAGGGGATTCCTCCCGCGCGCTGTTGTCTCTGTCCTGCCAAATCCTAATTGAGTTTCCCGCTGTCTCCGAGCATATTGTTCAATGGTAATCGCTTCTTTTGTAGCAGCAGAATTACACAGAGGTGTAACAAATCTAATTCCCACCACAACACGGGAGGGTTTGTTTTGTGTTGCTCGAAGACGCACAACAGAAACTCAAGTGTTTAAACCCTAGCTCTGATGTCATCTGGCTCTTTAGACTAATGTTTTCATACAGCACACACTTACACCGCTTCTAATCTGCATAATGTTCTTAATTGTTTGTTTCTCTACATGCACCTTTGTTTTGTGCTTGTTCTTTGGCTCAATTATGTTCACTGCAGTCTGCTGTCATGTTTAATTAAACACTTGTTTAATATTATTTTTATCTGGTTTCTCTGGTTTTTGCATTTTGAAGAATTCATTATGTCGAGGTAATTGTTTTGTTAAAAAAAAGGAGTATTTTTTACACGACACATCTGGTGTTGTTGAGCCTCAACACACATCCTGTCTGTCAAACTCTATTTCAGTCATAAAAAAATACTCTTGCAATAAATAACACCTCCTACACCAGTTATCGTGACACAAATCCTGTGACTTTTTGCAATTCTACCATTCACATTACACATCCACATTTGACTGATTGACAATAAAGGATAGATTAGATCAGCTTTCGCCAGACAAAAGACAGAGTGTCTATGTGAGATCTGATGTCCATAATGACCTATAGATAAGATACATAAAACTCAAGTGACACTTGAATGCTTTTCTCTCTCACAACAATGATCCATAACCATATAATGTACAGGACATCCTGTCCACGGGGGTAATGGAGGCAGAGGTATAATTGACAGCACTGAAACTGTTCCAGGTCCAGCAGAGCTGCACTGCATCCAAGTGTTTTGGTTTAAGGGTGTTAACCAGCCTGTTTTCCGTCTCTATTCTTGTACTTCCTTTAGAACGTGGACAGAATTTCCTACAGAAAATCACAACAGCAACAGCAACTCAGTTTAAACTGCAGCACACAGAGACAGAGAGACTGAGAAGGCAAGCGAGCGCCACATAGCCTGCAGCGACCTGCTCCACTGACAGACTGACTGACACAACGTTATCTAATACATCCAGGAGATTAGGAGCTTTTAAACATATTACAGCTATCATTATTACATTATTAGGTTAAATATTAGTACAGCGATCATCAGCGCTGGGGCGAGGGTTTTTCCTGTGGGAGTGATCATCAGTCACTGATTACTATTATTAATTGGGGAGGAGGGTGGAAGGAGGAGGAGCAGCGAGGTTCGCAAAGCAGCAGAGCAGCGATCCCACTTCAAAGTCATCAGCTGAATAATCTGCAGAGTGAGGGAACTGCAACAGCAAGGAGCTTTCTAACGCCACACTTTCTGGGAAACGTAGGAAATCAGAGTGGTTACACAAAAACGACGATGCCTTGAATGTAATTACAGCATTACATGGGATATACAGCTCTGAAAAAAATTAAGAGACCAGTTCAAAATGATCAGTTTCTCTGGTTTTAGTATTTATAGGTATGTGTTTGAGTAAAATGAACACTTTTGTTTCATTCTATAACAAAATTTCTCCCAAACTGGAAATAAAAATATTGTCATTTAGAGCTTTTATTTTCAGGAAATGGCAACAGGTCAAAATAACAAAAAAATTCTGGTGTTTTCAGACCTTGTATAATGCAAAGAAAACAAGTTCATATTCCTTTTAAAACAACACAACACTACTTTTTAAATTTAGGAAGAGTTTAGAAATCAAAATTGGTGGAATAATCCCAATTTTTAATCGCAGCAGTGTTTTATTTATTTATTTATTCATAATCTTTCTTCCTCATTAAATATGATTTGGTTCAGGTGATCAGCTAAGTAGAGTGAGGTGTGCTTGTGTTGGAGTTCAATAGACACTGGAATCGATGGCTGCCATACATGTAGAGATAAGGCTGATTTATAAAGAGACATTTTGGAGTGGTCTCTTTATTTTTTCCAGAGCTGTATGTGTGAATATAAAACATATACATGTTTAAATCTGTAACACCTGATCACAAATTCTTCCTTTAAAGAGATCACAATCCAAACATATTGGGAAATACTTAGTAACACTGTCTGTCTGTCTGCAAGCAATGTTTGTGTCATGCATGATTCACCGCAGACATCGTGCTGTTGTCAAGAATATAAAAGGTGAGGGAACACCTGGTTCTCACCGAGCTGGCGCGGCTACAAATGTGTGAGAGGGGAATGAAAAAAAAAAAAAAAAAAAAAGGTGCAAAGACGACGTAAGAGTGAACAGCGAAAACGAGCGATTTTTGAAATTGTGGATGCAGACGCAGGAAGCAGAGCGGCGAGCAGACCTGTGGGCTCCAACAGACCGGCCTCTGTCTGCCAGCCCCTCCCCCTCCCCCTCCCCCTCCCTCTACCTCTACCCCCAGACCTGGTTTCTCATCCCCCCACCCTTCAGCAAAGCTTCTGGGGGTGAAACCTCGCCTCCGACGCTCACACACACACACACACACACACACACACACACACACACACACCTTTCCCTCCCCACATCCTCTTCCTGCCTCATTAGCATGCAGACGGCTCGTTGCTATTCCAACGCTGCTGTGCTATGATTTGATTAATGGAATTTGACTTCCAGCGTGGATCCCTGTAACGGTTACGGCTTTTTGGAAGAGGGGGAGAGGAGGGAGAGGACACGGCGCCCGGCGAGGGGCAGAGATGACTGAGAGAGAGAGAGAGAGAGAGAGAGAGAGAGAGGAACAGAAACTGAGGCCCATGTTCTCCTCTCCTGCCCTCTGTACCAAAGTGAGAGAGAGGTGTTCATACAAAAGAGAACTGCAGCAGATCCATCGTATCAGGGGAAAACAGGTGATGATCTGTTGAAAGTATTTCTGGGAGAAGATCCACAATTTACTAAATTAGCTGCACAATATGTAACATTCTGCCACGATACTAGAAAAGTACATGAATGCTGATCAGAATCATTATTGATGTCATTTAATATTGTTGTTGTTTTTATTATCATTTGTTACTATCAGAATCACTATTGATGTCATTTAAAGCAGAAGTAAGTGGAATATTTATGTTAATATAAGTCTTAAATAGTTATATCTTCCGACAGCAATCACTTATATAGAGTGTTTGGTCTGAAACACGGGTCTGTCAGTCACTCTGCTCTGCTGTAAGCCGAGGAGAAAACTTTCCTTGTATCCTACAACCTTTATCCAATGAGGAGAGAGAACGGCATAAAGGGGCGGTCCTCTCTGTGTGTGCAGCCAAGGGATGCGCGTGAATGTGGTGACGTAGGGACGAGGACCAATAGATCCATGACGAGGGCGGGGACTGCTAACTCCATCAGCTCACAAGAAGTTAGCCAAAACGACCGGATCGCTTACTTCTGCTTTAATATTGTTGTTTTTTTTTATTATCATTTGTTACTGTCATCATTTAAGAACAATATGTGTATGTTTTATAACAACTTGCAACAGTCTAATGATGCCCAATCTCTCACTCATTTAGACTGTGTATAAGAGAGAGAGAGAACTTGATCAGCACACGTGCATGCTCACACACGCATAGGGTAAATAATTTTATGTATATACTTTTTATTTATTTGTATATTGTTGTATATATTTGGTTTCATGAGTTGTATTGTGTCACTGATTCCTAATGCTCTGGCAACATAGGTCTTTAACTGTCGTGCCAATAAAGCAAATTTGAATTGAATTGAATTGAGAGAGAGAGGGAGCAGCGCCTCGTTGTAACACCTGAGGATGAGTGCGGCTGTGATCGCTGCTCTCTCTGGGATGGCGGCGGCGGCGGCGGCGGCCAACTAGCGCCGCACGCCAAACTGTCTGCGGACCAATTTGTTCTCTCTCTTCGCCTGGCAGAGCAGCACGCACACCTGTGTGACACCGCTTTGTGTGGATGTGATGTGGGCGTCAGCGCCAAGGCAACAACAGAGGGTGGGTGGGGGTTGGTGGGGCTGCAGCCAAATGGGTTGAGTTATGAAGCCAAATAAAAACTGACCAACCAACCACACAGTGAGCTAGGTCATCTCCATCCCATAATAACCACGTTACGGAGCAGGGGGGGAGCGCGAGCTGCGAGGAGATCAGCTGCTGTGTGTCTAATGGGGCTGTTAAAAAGAAATCTATCTCACACATTACGCCTTAATAAGTCCAACAAAGCTACATTTGTTTTTTTAAAGTGGAGATCATTGTTGCTATAAAGAGACTGACGAGCTGCAGGCTGAGTTGAAGAGGCCCTGGGTGTGATAAGCAGCTCTGTGTCCCAGGATTAGCTCCGTACAGATAACACGGACAGGAAAACTGGTTTCCCACTGCCACCGAGGTCAGGCTCTGTTATGATAGGGACCCGCAGTCTGAAGACTGGAGCTGACACTGCAGCTCACAACAGACTCAGAGTGTGGGCTTTTTCCTGAAGTTTAGGGCTGAGATCCTTGATTTCTCTGCTCATTCTGATCTCATTTGAAAACTTTTTAAAAAATGCCCTTTATGTCATGTTCAGTGTTGCCAATAGCCCAGCACTCAATGATGTTCAGTTAAAGCTCCAGTATGTAGGAATTCCCCCCATCTAGCGGTGCGGTTGCATATCTGAACGTATTCTTGATGTTGCATTCATGTGAAATCAGGCAGACGTCAGACAGACAACAGACGCTGCATGTAACAGGATAAACAAGTGTCTATGTAAACAAGTGGTCCGCCAGCACGAGGCAATATGTTGTCATGGTGATGTCGTTTTACCGTCTTTCTCTGGTGGAGTAAAATGACATCCGGTTGGTTTGCCGACGGCCGTCTGCCTGACTGCACCTGAATGCAACACCAGTGCCTCCGTCCTTCCTCACACTACACAGTGGTGACAGTTTTAACAGGCCGAGCCCACAGCTCCGCTGAGTTTCCGTGGTTACCTACGGTCACGCTGCCACGCAACGTAAAAAATGGCGATGCAACATGGCCGCCTCGGTTCAGTGCACCCCCCCTTGTATATTTGTAACGACTTGTAACAACTCATTCTAAGGTACCAGAAAGCTTTCATTTGTATGCGGCTGTGATTCCACTTCAGTGAAATACGTATTTATGAAAGACATATTTGATTTTTGCTAATAAAAAGCCAAATAAGTTACACACTGGGGCTTTAAATATCACATATAACAAAGGAAATCATAAAATCTCAACATTTGTGCTGAGAAACCATCACTGTCGATTCATTTCCTGTTCATCTGTTAACTTGCCAAAATTTCAAATTTTAGGAGTTATGATAAAAGACTAAGGACAGCGCTTCTTATTCAACTTATTCAGCTACAGGTCACTGCTCTAATCTCATTAATACACCATTCAAAGTCATTACATGTCTATATAAAATGTTTATAAAAGGTCCTCGAAGGAACATCGTCCTGAATGGTGCTACTACTGAATGACTGGTCTTAAATGACTCACTTAGCCCCATGCGTATGCTGGGTGCTGCCTTATAATTGGAGTTATACCAATCAAAAGAACCAATTTTCCACATGAGCAGCTGCTAATATGAAATTTGCAATTAAATAATCATTTTAACAGTCAAAATTGACAAGAGTGAAGGAGGAAGACTCTGAGAAACTTTACAGAACTTTTCAGTAGATCAAAATAAAGAATAAAAGAAAAAAAAATAGCTGCAGAAGAAGAATAAAACTGTTTCTGAGCCGTAGATATAAATAAAGATTATAATTTTAGGCCACATAAACCCTGGAAATGAATCCATTGGAAAAAAGAAACAGTTGAGGCAATTATTCCATCTCCGAAAACATGGCAGCCTCTTTGCTAATTCAAATCCAATGCGTGAAAATGACATCCACGCCCTTCCCCCTCAGTTTTAATGTGCAGCTCTGCAGTCTGGCTCAGTAGAAACTACATGGGCATCGCTGTTAGAGGCAGAAGTACGGAAACGACTGCCCTCATGGGTGTTCCCGTTTTTTTGTGAGAGGAAAATAACAAAGCTCTAAATTCTGATAACAAAAATTGGTGTCAGCAGCATGTTTTGTTTCAGTTTTTTGGCAGGAATTAGGGATTGTCCGCGGACCGAGCAGCCACCGAGGACGCCAAGGAAATGATATGTGTAAGTATCTTGGACACTTAGTTGAAGATGGTTTGACACGGGGAGCCAAAAGACGCGAGGAAACAACTCCAAAAACCCTGCACCCTTCTGTTAATGGAAACCAAAGCCAAACTCATTTCATTCTCCTATTATATTCTGATAACACACACACACACACACCCACATGCCTGCATCTGCTCTCAGCGTCGGTGTAATTAGACAACGGCGATCTGGAGCTGGCTCACGCGCGGTGCACCTCAGGAAGATTAGTGCTTACCTACAGAGGAGGAGAGCCAGTGGGTTTCAAACGCTACAATTTCAATTTCAGGTTTTTCTTTTTTTTCTCTCTCTCTGTCTTTGTACATGAAACAAGCAGCCAGACGGCGGCTTCGGAGCCTGGCAGCGGCGCGGATTTCTCCCGTTCCAACTTGCTGTCACTGGGTTAAAAAGAGGCGGGTAGGACCAAACCACCGACCCCCTCTCCACTCCACTCCTCACCCTGGTTCTTTGACTCCAAAATGAAGGGAAACCACTTTTACTCCATGTAACTTTAAGAGCAGTAGGTTGGTTACCTTTAATTGTCGGTGTAAGCTATTTTTAGAACGGGCGGAGCAGAGCCGCGAGCTGCTCAGAGCTACGCCACGGAGGCTCATGGGATTTCTTGGTTTCCCTCATCAAACTAATCAAATGCACAATCCAACAACTCCACAACGCTCTGGTGGACAAGTTGTGACCTGCACATTCACCACGCTATGAGATAATAACACAACGTTACCAGACAGAGTTGTTTTAGAGGGAAATTCATGCAAAACCTCTGATGCACGTTGCCTTCAGGGGCAGTTTTTCATCAAGCAGTCTCTGCATTTGCCTCTGTCTGGTAACGTTGTGTTATTATCTCAAAGCGTGGTGAATGTGCAGGTCACAACTTGTCCACCAGAGCGTTGTGGAGTTGTTGGATTGTGTATTTGATGAGTTTGACGAGGGAAACCAAGAAATCCCATGAGCCTCCGTAGCGTAGCTCTGAGCAGCTCACGACTCTGCTCCGCCGTTCTAAAAATAGCTTGCACCGACAAATTGCCAAAATGTTGAACTATCCCTTTAAAGCTACAAGGGCACATTCCTGCCCTGGAGAACGCCTGCGCCGACCCGACACAAGGGAGCAAAGAACAAGGAGTGAGGGGGAAAAGGAGAGGAAAAGAGATAAAGAGGACAAGAGGCGAGGAGGATAAAGAGTGAGGGGGCAGAAAGTGCCTGATGACATGAGGGAGGAGACGATGACAAGGCAGCGCTGAGGGCGAGGCCTCGCATGTTTCAAGAGGACGCGGAACGGGAACAGGTGGCAGCAGGAGTGGGAGCGGCGACGGAGACCCTAGGGAGGGGGGGGGGGGGGGGGGGGTATGTGGCAGCAGAAGTGGGGGTCATGGTTGTGGAACAGGAGCCGTCCCTCTCATCTCCTCTCAGGCTCTCAGCGTATCTGTTGAGCCATCAGTCAGCCGGGCCTCTTCAGCACCTGTCTCCCCGCTGCCTTCCTGAGGCCTGTCAGCCGCCGCCATTTCACCGCTGACAGACTAATGCGCCCACACGAGCCGCGAGCCGCCGCCTCCACACACATGGGGGTGGGGGCGGGCAGGATACACGGGAAGTGGGATCATGGAAAGTCGGAAAAAGGAAAAAAAAAACAGAGATAAGAAAAGAAATCATGATAAACCGATAGAAAGCAGCAGAAAATACTGAAAGAGTAAGGAAAATACAACTTTCCCCCTGAAAAGTCCTGTGTTTGAGTATTTCTCATGACAACCTCAAACAATGCGAGTTACTGTTCAGCTCTTTCACTATCTGAATGTTTCCCACACATGACGTGACAGAGACCAGGCCTCAGAAGCAACTTTAGGCCATATTGTAGTTTTTTTTTTACCTCATGTGGTCTGTATTTTTCTCCAGCAGCTATTTCAGGCCTCTCTGCTCCCAGACATAAACATCCTATTCATTTCTCCTACACGCTGCAGCGCTGCAGACAGTTGGACAAACTCTGGCTACCAAACTTTTGTCAGGAAAAAAAGTAGATTAAAAAAAAGTCAGCGGCGAAGGCGTGAAAATTTCAGGGGCGGAATTAACTGCGAATCCCAAGGTGCGTTTCAGAGAGAAGCATCGGATCACTGAGCTTAACGCTGCATGTCATGAGCTGCTAAAGGCACGTGGAGGGTCGCGAGTGTTGTGTTGAAAAAAATACACGCTCCGATCTGCAGCTTAAATCCATTCACTTTTAAAATCTGGGTCAATTTTAGATGAATTCTTTCACTACATCACTACTTTCATTCACTCGCACTCCAATTTGCACCAGACTTCCTCCCCTTAACTGACCCCGACCCTCTCCACAGGGACCGCGGCTGTGCCTCATGGGTAACTATAGCAACCTGAGCCGTTACATCAGAGTCCTGGGTTTCTATACAGAAGATTAAAGAGATGTGAAGAAATGGAAAAAATAAATTGAGGAACAACTCACTTTGCTACTCTATTTCTGAATCAATGAACCGTACCTCTCTCCTGACAATCAACATTTTACAGCTTTGTGACATTTTACATTATCATTCAAATATGAGTCAAAGGGATAGTTCAACATTTTGGCAAACTGGCCCATTGAAATCCCATGAGCCTCCGTAGCGCAGCTCTGAGCAGCTCACGGCTCTGCTCCGCCGTTCTAAAAATAGCTTGCACCGACAATTAAAGGTAGCGAATTTACTTTATGTTGAACTATCCCTTTAAAGAGTGTGAGTCTAAAATAGATATTCACTTGATTAGTTGTATATAAATAGATTTTTGCTCTGCAGTAATTAAAATGTCAGCGTTTCATCAACTAATTAATATCACAACAGATCCTCGTGCAAGAAGGTGGGAACAGATTTTCCCCAAAAAGGGAAAATGTGGTTGAACTTGTCCACTCCTGCAGCGCTGCAGGTGAAAGCAGAGACATGAGAAAACAGAATTATTGACGGAGCAGGACGTACCCGTGCCTGTGTGATCCCCGGGAGCGTCCGGAGTAGTAGGAATAGCCCGAGTAGGTGGACTCCGTGTCCATGGCGATGCGGCGGTCTTTCCCGGGCGGCCGGGCTCAGGGGGGGGGGGGGGGGGGGGCGACGCGGGGGCCCGCTCTGCTCGGCCGCTGGCAGACGCGGCGGTGGAAGCTTCGCTCGCTCGTCTCTCCGAAGCCGGAGGCGATGGATCGACTCGCTCAGGAGGCCGACAGAGCTGGCGAGCTGTCTGCAGTCAGGATGGAAAGCGACCCCGAGGGCGCCCGGCGAGGAAACATCAACCTGGAGGAGAGAAGGGAAAGACAGAGAGAGAGAGACAGACGGGGAATTTGAATTCAAAATGTGAAATGTCTGGGAAATGTGCCCACATTTGACTGTCAGACACAGGAGGAGCCAGAGAGGATGAGGCTGCGTCTGACACGGACCAAAGAGCATTACAGACTCAATCATTCCAGTCACAGGCTTTTTCGTCACATCTATTTTTACCAAAAAAAATATTTGCAAACACTTATGCGCCTGTGTTTATCAGCAGCTGTATCCTCCGGCTACAAACCTGCACAGTGACAACACTCGGGACGCTGCGCTCCAGCTGAGTGCTCCACATATAAAAAAAGAGAAACACAGTCAGCTACCATGAAACAGCAAGTTTGCTCTAATTCCCATATGACTGACAAGACTGAAGTCTCTGACACACTCCAAGACGATGAGTGCAGCGAAGATAAAAAGCTTTGTCTCTAAAAGTGCTGCTGCTGGTTTGGGAGCTGCAGTGGTGAAGTAAAAACAAAAAACAACTGATGCTCTGGTTTTGACTTTAGCAGTTCCACCGGCGTCGAGGTAACATCACCAGGCTGCAATTTCATTACTGTGTTTCCTAGAGGAAGGAATAAACGATGCTGAGAGAATGAATGAATCGCTGGTGGCGAGGACACGCTTCATTTGAAAATAATGAATCTTTTTCAGCGATGATGTCGACACCAACAACAACTCCACACAGCCTCACAACCAATGCACTTAAAAGGCATGGGTAATCAATTCAATAAGAAAATGTTCTGGCTATCAGGGTTCCAGATTTACGCATGATAATATTGATTATAAACATTTTTATCAGTTGATTAGAACTCGCAGTTTAAAGGGATAGTTCACCCAAAATTCAGATTTCATTAATCTCATTATCTACTCACCCTCATGTGGACTAAGGGCTGGGAGAAGTTTCAGAGTCCTCCGTGGCTTCTCTGAGTTACAGTGGGGCTCCGTGCAGCACTGCATGTCCATATGACGGTTGAGAACGGAGCTCACTTTTCTTCCGAAAAAAATTCAGAAAAAAATTAAATAAGTCTATGTTTTAAGCTTGTTTGTAGCGGAAGCTCCCAGCACTGCTCCCAGTTCACGGCTCCGCAAATCACGCGAGATTCCGGCAGAGCAACACTGGGAGCTTCCGCTACAAACAAGCTTAAAATATAGACTTATTTAATTTTTTTCGGAACAATTTCTCATGTCGGGGCTTCAATACAAGAGGGACATTACAGACGAGCACCATGGAGGTATTTGGATGTTTTTTGGTGTGTCTTTTTGGACGAAGAAAAGTAAAGTGAGCTCCGTTCGCTACCGTCATATAGACATGCAGTGCTGCACGGAGCCCCGCTGTAACTCAGAGAAGCCACGGAGGACTCTGAAACTTCTCCCAGCCCTTAGTCGACATGAGGGTGAGTCATAGGGGTGAGTAGATAATTAGTGAAATTTCAATTTTGGGTGAAATATCCCTTTAAGCCATTATGAAGTTAAAAAATCTATTTCTCATTTCTCTTGATTGATTGATGTCATTCTTAACAACATAGTGTTATATACATACAGTAATACATAGTTCTAAGTAAAATGTACAGCAAAGAAAATGTTTTCTGTCTGAGAGAGTTAATTAGATGTAAATGTGCTGTTGCGACATGGGTCACGATTGTAGTGGGAATGGGAATTCTTACATTTCACTTCAACTGAAAAAACAAAACATAAAACTTATGATGACATATTTTTGTCAGGGCTTGTACCAAAGCAGCATGTTTCATCACATCTGGTAGAATTTGATTTATAGGCAGCTTCTCTGGTTTGGATGCTGCATTTGTAGTGCAATTTCGATTAGAATTTCGATTAACTGTCCGGCCTCTGATTATGAGTCGCTGTTTCAGGGGAAACTGGACCTGCATGAATTTCATTTCTCCAAGTTGCATTCTTTCCCAAACATGATCAATGTGGAGTCACGATCACATGAATCAAACTCCCCTGGAGACTGCATTAAGGAGGGAAACGCTGAGCGATAAGAGGCCGTTCGCTGAGCGCATTCGAGCCGGTACGATCAGAGCGAACGGTGTGAGATGTGAGAAAAGGAAAGAGGAGAGGTGTATGAGCCAGATAAATTTGGCTCAGAGTCGTTAAAAGCGCCGCACAAAAGAAGGGAGAGAATGAGAGATGAATGTGAGTCATGGGTGTATAGCTGAAAGGCATGCTGTAAACTGCAAGATGAAAAATGTGTAAAATACACAGGTAGTTAAAGCTTAACTCAAACAGGCCTCAGTCTAATTTTCTGCTCAGATAACACTTCCTCGCATGTACTTGTGCACTTTGAGCCCGTCTGGCTTAAACAAGCAGCAGCCTGACGGAAAGGAGGACAGATCCCGCTGATATTAACCAGAGGACTGTCTCAGATTACATTATGAGACACTTAGGCGGTAGCTGCTATCTGTTGGCATTATTTCTAAATGATGTATGGGCTATTGGGTTTTCATTCGGAATATCTGCATCCATTATTTAGAGTTCCTTGTCTTCCTGTCTCCTGCTTCATACCCTCGATTTGTCCTGACATGGTCTGAAGCTGCGGCCACCTCCCGATCCAAACCGGCCCTGCAGCTCTCAGGCCGACTGATTTATGGCTCCGGACGCCTCGGAGGTTGTGAGAAACCGAGCGAAACCGAGACATCCACAGCACTTTCCTGCATTCACAACTCCAGAGGGGAGAGGAGAGGAAGAAGAAGAGGAAGAAGAGAAAAAAGAAAAACAGCCACTTAGCCAGATTTTGTGCACAAACTACAATCCTTATCTGCCACTTGAAGGAGAAACATAACATCACAGGGTCCAAAAATACACTGTGGCACAAAGCATCTAGTGTGACCCAGTTCTGTGGAGTGTCGGCACATCTGTGAGTGACTGTGTGTGCATGCGTTTGCGTGACTGTCGCAGGCTCCTGCAAACGCTTTGAAGGTTGTGCAACTGCATATTTGGATATGCTCATTCTGCAAATCATTCTAAATGCCTGAATCATCCCCATGTGGTGACAAATCCTCCCTCGACTGGTTCTCCTCAGCCGCGCTGCCAGCCGGCTGCATTAGTGGAAACTTCATGTGAAGCTGAGTTTCCCCAAAAGCTTTTGTTAAACACGAGGATCTTTTTTATCTCCTCTGTAAACATGTCGACAACAGACAGCTTTATTTCATCTTATTTATCTTTGCAATTGGGACGTGGAGATGGAGCCGTCTATTAGTTTAAAGCAGAGGTCTTAAACCCAAATTACCTGGGGTCCACTCCTCATGTTCTCGCTCTCTCCTGGAAAGCCACTTGTAAGAGTAATAGTTGGACAATTTGGGAAAAATGCACTTAAATGCAGCGAGCTAAAAGTGGAGATTTATAGCTGTAGCCCGCAGCCATTTAGTTTCACTTAAAATAAAGACTGAAACAGAGGGAAACAGCTGGCCTAGCTGCACCCAAAGGTGGAACAAAACCTCACAATTTTACTAGCTAAAACATTATTTTATAAAGTTTCCTGAATCCGTACAAGCCAGGTTTCCATTTCCAGTGTTTCAGTTGGTGATTTTTACACTTCCTCTACACAACAAAAAGCCAAATGTTTGTGAGTTTCTTTGACGTGTGGGAAAAGGTCAGTGCAAGAAACTGAATGGGCCCATTCCCCAGAAATGTTTCCTTTAAAAGTGTGAGATAAAAGGAGCTTGGTTAGTGGCCAGGACCACGGCCCTGCTGCGGGAGTTCCCCTGTTGAATAATGACTTGTAAGAAAGCTGGACACCACAGAGGCATTTCCATCACCTGCTTTAATCCTCTTAAAAGAAGGGCACGCGGCTCAATGAGGGATTAATGCTGCGTGGTCCAGGTTCAGTCAGAGTGCAGCCCACGAGGAGAGAGCAAGGAGAGGTTAAAAGCTGATCGATGACTCCCTGCTTCGCTGTTTCTCTTTAAAATCCAGCGCTCAGTGTTACCTTCATACTTTTAAACTCTGACTATTTCAAATAGCTCGACGCTGGGCAACAAGGTCAACATTATATTGAAGTGAAACAGGATAGGTGGGTGTTCCAACATGAGCTTTCTGTCTTCGCCGTGCCGGAGAAAAACTGGTAAGCGGAACCACTTCAACTTTTGCAGGGGAGAGACTCCAAAGCTGAAACAGGAATCCCCGACTCTGAGAGGGGAGGGGGAGGGGGAGGGGGAGGGCTGGCAAGTTCTCCACAGTAATCCAAGACCCCCGCTGAGCCGCCGGCATGTCTGTTTGTCCTGGCAAACAGTGGCAACAAGCAGTGGGAGGAGGAGGAAAGGCAAAATTATATCACGACAATCGAGCATGAAGGGCATCGGCAACACGCGGGGCTGTTTCATGGATTTCTGAGGATTCATATCGACTGCGTTTGAAAACTAGTCCAAATTCCTTGATGTAGCGAAAGCACCTCAGAGATACGTCTTTGATCTGCAGAGCAAAAGAAGAATTACAAGACTCAGACGTCAGAATAAAACACTGTTTCTCCTGAGAAACAAAACTAGGCGGAGAGGGGGGGAAAAAAAAAAGCAATCAGGTGTGGGAAAGAAAACCAAGCGCACACCCAAAGAACAAGAGTAAAATAAACATCCAGAGGCATAAACAGGAAATGTAAGCAAACAGCAGACAGCCTTCTTTCCCTGAGCAGAGAGCTGGAGCCGAGTTACACCGGAGCCACGGGGCATCTGCTGTAAACACGCTCTACCTTTCACATCACAGCCAATAAACGCCGTCAGCGTCGCCGCTCGGCCAGAGTCAATTATCAGCGGCCGACACCAGAGCTTTTGGACAGTTGCTAATGCGACATTTCAAACGCCGTGATTTCATTTCATTTGCACAAAAAACAACCCCAGCAATGTCTTGTGGTTTTAGGTTCTTACACACAGAGAATGTGTAAATATGAGGCCTTTAAGGTGCCGCCAGTTGTTTGTTTCCATAGCTGATCAGAAGTGAACTGAAACTGACCTGTACAACTGTATGCTTACAGCTCCTGGCGTTTGAATACAAACTGGACCAGAAGCAGAAAAAGCAAGAAGCCGCTTTCTGCCAAAGGAGCACAAAGATATTTTTGATCCAGAGCAGCAAAAATATATGAAACTAACCGACCTTTATGCAGTTGTTCAGGGGAACTCCACCGATGCACATGGCTGACCCAGAACCTCCCCGGACTTACTGACCCCACACAACAGATGAAAACACACACAGAAGCGCAGCCCGGTGCCCTCGACACGCTGCGGCCGGTCGCTCAGTCAGAAGTCACCGAACCGCCGAGGCGCTGCCCTGCAGACTGGCCCCGGCCGCTCAACTTCTGAGGGAAGCGTTTACTGCATGAGTGGGAGTCGAGCAGGGAGCACAAAGGCTCCTTCCAGTTTTCCTCTGTAAAACGGGAAATTAAGCGTCTAATGGGCCAGAGAAGATGTTCTCATTTGAAGCCTCCTTTCAGGCGAGCCATTCATCCATTCTTTCTCTTAGCAGAATAGAAGTGAAAAGAACTCCTGCAGCTCATTCACACTCAGCGGAGACTTATCCTGAAATCCCACAGTGTTCGTCTTTGACACCAGCTTCTATTGGAAACAACTACGATCACTTACTCACTCCTTCACTTTTAAAAACAACATAGTAACGTGTGTTTGAGATATTAAATTGAGGGATAATGGTGCAGATGACCGGTGGACAACCTCTCCAGCATCACAGCATGGGCTCACGTGCAAAACGCGGGGATTAACACATGTTTATGTAATTACTTATTCATGCTGTGAGGTTCTGCTCGTCACATCTGCATTTGTCATTCATAAAAAAAAACTGAAACTAGCCTGCTCTGTAGTCGTTTCATCAGCATGCGGCTCACTCTCACTCGTCGCCTGCCTCGCCTCCGTAACCATGACGCCCCCCGTCGTCGTGGGATCGCCTCTATCATCACTGAGATAGCGCTATCCCCTCGACGACCGGTTCATGCAGAAATAATGATTTCACCTCAGAGAGGAGAGGAGAGGAGAGGAGAGGAGAGGAGAGGAGAGGAGAGGAGAGGAGAGGAGAGGAGAGGAGAGGAGAGGAGAGGAGGCATGCCGGGACATGAGGGAGCATAAAACAAGTCAGTGTGGTCACATGCTGGCTGTGGTGCTGCTGCTGTCCACGGCGTAAAGAGTAAATGAGGGCCATTACTTCTGTGGAATTCAATCAACATTCCCGAGTGTCACCGGTTTTAAATGCTGAGACATCCTGTGAGATCTGGGACAAGGGACAAGGAAAGCAGAGACGCAACCGCAGAGCTGAGAGACAGAGACGACGACGGGCCGAGGTTCATTTCATTTAGAGGAAATCACACCCCCCAAAAAAGCAGGCGCCAGACCGCTGTCAGCTTCTATCTGCAGTGAGTATGAGGTATGTCTGACTCACACCGCTGTGTTGGACTCACATTTGGCCTTTACCTGTTGCATTTTTGAGCTGGTGTTACTAGGCAACCACGAGAAGCTGGTCCTCAGCGGTCAGTCAATAAACGAGCCGTTGATGAGTGCATCAGATGGAGTCGCATTGTCTAGTCCTTATGATCCAGGTGACACTCAGAAAAAGCTGAGATAACTACGGCAACAGCTCTGTCAAAATATGAAATAAATGTTAAAGGGATAGTTCAACATTTTGGCAAATTAGCCCCATTGCCATAATCCCTATAGTCTAGATGTGCAGGTCACAACTTGTCTTTGGAGTTGTTGGATTGTGTATTTGATGAGTTTGATGAGGGAAACCAAGAAATCCCATGAGCCTCCGTAGCGTAGCTCTGAGCAGCTCACGGCTCTGCTCCGCCGTTCTAAAAATAGCTTGCACCGACAATTAAAGGTAACAAACCTACTCCCTTTAAAATGTGGTGATACTCAGGGAGGTTCTGAGTCGTGGATTTATGAGAGGCTCATTCACGATGGACAGGAGAGGTTATAGTATCTTTGGGAAGGTTTTAAGTCACATTGAATCCATCTGAATCTAATCTAATCTAAAATGTGTGTATCCGTGTCTGTGTGTTGACGTTTGAGTGAATTATCATTCTGAGAAACGGTGCCAAGTTTGGTGGTAAATTGTGGTTTTGTAAGATTTGTAAGAGACCACAACCCTCAACAGGTTTTTAAACCCTCTCTTACAAACAACAATTACTTGGTTACTACAGTTACCAATCTAATTAGTGGCCAGTATAATGAAGCCCAATTACTGAGTTAGCTGGATATCTTTGAGCTTACATGAGACCAGAGATCAGATGACTGGAGGAATATAGTCTCCATTCTCACTGGATCCTAACATGGAAAATCACATTTATTTGGAATATTCTGATATTATTCCGACTCTTTCTATGATTTCTAATTCTATTCCAGTTGTGCAACTGTGTTCTACATGTTTTATCTTGCCGAGCGTCATTTTTTAGATGCCACAAAGACCTTATTTCCCCCCTGAGTATCACTCTTTCATCTCAATTGCCGGGCAGGAAAAGCACAGAGTGAACAGACAGCAGGAAAAAAAATGAGAGTGAAACATTTGTCTGTTTCCTCTCAAGAGACTAACTTTTCTTTACTTCTTTCATTTTCTACAGGAACACTAACACCAGAGGTCAGAGACGTCCACCAACGACAGACAGAACTTTTCATTAAGTTAATAAAGGTGGGGATGAACGAGTCCTTTCTTCTTTCTTCTAATTCGACAACTTGCGCTACATATCACCTGTTTAACAGTTGAACTGTAGTCAAAAGTCAAAGTGTCAACAGTCACTTGAGGCTATTTACCAACTAACCATGTAAACAGTGCGCATGATGGAGCTCAACCTCCTGTTTATCCAAAATCTCCATGGTAACAAGTGCCGGCGAATGCAGCACAATGCCCCGTGGCTGGAATAACTACGACGTCTAAATAAGGAATAAACTCCGGTTCGATATCAGCCCCCGACCCTGTTAAATAAAATGTGTTTAACGTCCATCAACGTGCATGTTGTGAGCTCTGCAGGCGAGCAACACCCTCGTGTAGTTGTAGGTACCTCGCACACACTCACCCTGCTCAAGCTCGCTGCTCACACATCTGACAGATCTTGACAGGTGTCGTCATCGCTATCGATGTTCTCTCTCTCTCTCTGCAGCTGTCACACACACCACGGCCACTTTTCTGGGACGGGAAGGGAAGAAGAATTCATGTGCGATGTGATGTTAGTCTCAGCCACAGTATTAAAGCCTTTATAATGAGAGACTTGCACAATAAATGTAGACGAAGAGACTGTTCTTGTCACCATGCATTAACTTTTCCTCCTCCGATCAGGTGTGAGTTTACAGGTGACTCACAGATGTAGTTTCATTGAACAAAATAGTTCAATGAAAACATCTGTTTCATACATGTGCCAAGGCAGACTGACTACTCATCTTCAAAGTTTCGGATGATGATGAGCTTACTCATTCATACAGGTTTAATAGGTGTAATGAAGTGTAATAGATCTGGGATTCACACATGTCATGTCAGGAAAAAGAACAAACTGCCTGTATTATGGTCGGGCAATTCAAAGCAGTGGTCTACCTGTAATATTTCAGCAGTGATTAAGATATTCCAAAAGTACTGCAATTATCATAACTGGCGCAAATTACTTATGTCAATCAAAAGTTAGCAGATTAAAGCAGAAGTAAGCGATCCGGTGGTTTTGGCTAACTTCTTGTCAGCCGATGGAGTTAGCAGTCCCCGCCCTCGTCCCTACGTCACCACATTCACGCGCATACCTTGGCTGCGCACACAGAGAGGACCGCCCCTTTATGCCGTTCTCTCTCCTCATTGGATAAAGGTTGTAGGATACAAGGAAAGTTTTCTCCTCGGCTTACAGCAGAGCAGAGTGACTGACAGACCCGTGTTTCAGACCAAACACTCTATATAGCCTAAGTGATTGCCGTCGGAAGATAGAACTATTTAAGACTTATGTTAACACAAACATTCTGCTTACTTCTGCTTTAATAAAGAAAAAATAATAATTAGTTTCTTTACAGTCACCAACACAACATAGATTTGAGTTATAAGACAATTTGAATAAAGTGTTTTTCAAATAAATAAACTAACTCTCCAGAATGATCAGTAAACTGCAGACAGCCAATGACTGTGGAGTACAGCAGCTAAAACAAGCCACAGAGGCACCTGTTCAGTTTACCTTGACCAACTCTACATGGCTGCAACTGGCCATGCATGTTGTCAATAACAGTAAAACATTAGGACGACGAGAACTGACTCCAGTCCACACCTTTTTACTTTACTTTGAAGTGTCTGTGATGCAGCTGCTGCAGCTCCGGAGCAGGTTTTTCCACCCGGCCCCTGCAGCCTACCTGTGACCCGGACCTAGAGGCAGGAAACTCCCTGGTCTCACCGTGGCCTCGACAGCCCCCCCCTCCAGCTCTCCTTCACCAAAAAAAAAAAAAAAAATGATACGACCACTTGAAACTCCCAGATGACTGTTTTCACACCGGTCTCTCCACTGTGTGCTTCCCGGTGAAAAACCACAGCGTATCCGTCCGCGTCAGCTCCGCCGCCGCAGGTTACAGTTCACGGCTGAGCTGCGGTGCACCGGCCGGGGTTATGCGGCTCCAGTCGACCGTATGCAACATAGTTGACTCTCTCTCTCCCCCTCTCCCTCCTCCTCACCCGGTCTCACAGCGGCTCTGTGAGTTTCAGACAGGGGAAGCCGCTATAAAAACGTATAACCGACCATATAATAATAATATTAACTACATAAGCGGATGGGGAGGGAGGGAAAAAAAAACCGAACAAATGTAGTGAAGTTCCCCGGCAGTGCAGGTCCAAGTCTGACCGCAGTTTGAGGACATTCAAATGAAGTTGAAAGCGTTTTTTTTTCTTTCACACAGGTAGGTAGGCGACACACACACTCACACATACACACAGCTAAGGGCGTGTTCCTCAGAAAACACACTTCGCCCAACACTAAGCAACAGTTTTCCCCCCTGTGTGTGTGTATGTGTATGTAAAATAGAGCAGACACAGTAACCTACATTTGTGTAAGCGGTCGGTATATCCAGTAAAGACACAGAGCCTCACTGCTCACATCTGCAGGCAGCACACATATGTCAGACAGACAGAGGCTCCGGCGCTATGAAGAAAAAGAAAGAAAGAAATAAAATAAAAAAACATAACTCACCTTTTATCGGTGATAACATCCCCCCGTGGTTGATAATGTATCCAGAGGCTGTTAAATAGTTTGGCCCACGGCGGCGCACACACGGTCGGCTCCAGGAGGAAGCAGCCCTCGGTAACCGAAGGAATCACCCCGGCCGTCAGGAATTTCACAGGGGGCAGTGCTTCTCAGGAAAAATCGGGGGCTGCAGTACCGGGACATGGCGACAGGGGGCGTGGTGTTCAACACAGGTGGACTCCCCCCTCCTGTGTGAGTCTGAGACAACCTGCAGCATATTAACAGTTAATTACAGTGATGCTTCATTGGTTGTATGTTTATTTTCTGTATCACCCTCCAGCAGGGGAAAAGGGACTCTGCAGGAAAAGAGTGAAAATAAGGAGAAAAAACAAACAAACAAAAAAACAGTAACTACTTGATATTACTTCTTTTTTACTCTTCTTTAGGTTTAATTGTGAGTTGATAGATAGATAGATAGATAGATAGATAGATAGATAGATAGATAGATAGATAGATAGATAGATAGATAGATAAATTCAGGTGTCTCTCGCTCATCCAGACAGTTAAAACACAGACCAGTGCATACACTGTAAATACATACAAACCCAGCCTAGTGTGCAGTGTAAGAGCACGTATAAATGTGGAAGTGGAGCTATAGAATAAAATCACAGTGTAAGTGCATGATAAGAATTGTATAAAAGATAAAAGACTGGATAAAAAACTATAAATCAAATAAATAACAACTAATAAAAAAGATCAATAGAAATTGTTGCACAGGTTCTCGTCAGTAGCAGGAGAACAAGCCATTAGCTGAGGACGTCATTTTATGTCTATTTCTGTCTTTGCTCCCCTGTGTGGAGTATGGGTATGTCCTATAAATTTGTAAAAAAAAAAAAATGTATACAAGATGTAAACTGTTGAGGACATAATGCTGTATGGAATCAATAAAAGAGTTAATGACAAAAAATAATTACAGTGATGTTCAGGAGGGTTATAATACAATACAATAATATAATACAAATACAACAACAATAATAACCTTATGCATAGATTTATGTGTTGTCTTGATGCCTCAGAAACATCAACAGTAGCTGCTATCAGTATCAGTCTCTGTACATAGAATACGGTGAAATATGGAAGTTCTAAGGGCTCAGTTCCACATCAGATTTACCTGATTTTTTCTGTGTGTCATCCTGAGGTCAAGTACTATCAGTCTAAAGTGGAATGGTTGAGTAATAACAGGTAGTTTTTAAGAAATATGAATCCTAATGTACACAGAATATGGTCTTAATAAGGGCTTTTATTCTGAAATTCCACATCAGATTTGCCTGTTTTTTCTGGGTGTCATCCTGAGGTCAAGTAGCCTACTATCAGCCTGAAGTGGAACTGGTACAATTTTTTTTTTAGCTTTATTCTCTTTTATTGTATGTGTTGTATGTCTGTTGTTGTGTTGTACATCTTGCCTATGGACCATGAGTCTGAAATAAATATATATTATATATACACAATAAAGTGCATTGCAAGGATAGGAAAAAAAATATTAATGTATCCAAGACAGATACAATACTGTGACAGTGTACCGCGCTCTTTTATCCTGTTTTTTGTCACAGTTCATGAAGCTGAACAATAAACAGTGATAGAACCATTGACTCTCTCTACATACCAAACACAAACAGAGGCGTGATAGCAATCTGGGCCCGGACACAGTCTGTGAAAGAGACACAATGAAGTCTTAAGCGGCTTCTTTTAAAAGTGAGAATGTAAACAAATAGTCTTCCACATACCTAGCCTACTTCTCCTTCAATAAAAGCAGAGCACAGACATATTTTAGATCCACATTACATGCATACCGTACCATATCGTATTGTAAACGTACTGTATAGGTATTATTGTGGGAAAGGGCCTGGAGCTGCAGCTGTCATACACTCACAGTTTTGGGAATGTGTTTGTGATCTGCGTGCTGATGCCTTTGGAAATGCAAACAGTGTTCAAAGGAGTGGTTACAGACCTGGGGTTGCCACTTCCCCGAGGGGTCAGGAGATAAATGTGAGTAATGGAGAAAGTGTTTACTTAAGTAAAAGTAGCGGCCTATAGGCTACAACAGTGTAAAGGCAGACAGCGTATTATCTCTTGAATACAAACTCACAATGATGCGTTATAATGTCGAGCATACTGAGGCACCTTTGACCTCAGTCAGTTTATGTGGTTAAATAAAGGTTATACAAACCCAAAGCAAACATATTTACACCCCCACCTATACTGTTTTCACATTTCTTTGTTGCTGCTGCCGACCACTCGTCCTCTATTGTGTCACCGGACAAAGGGGGCACGGGCCGGTCCATTCAGACAACGAGCACACATGAAAGTGCAAACAGCACGGCAACAGATGCCTCCAGCAATTACGCAGCTGTATATGAATCAATATTTTCTCCTCCTTTGAAGGGATTTCTCACTCCAACACACACACACACACACACTCGTAGTTGTACCGCATCCCCTCCAGATTACAATGGAGGTCGTGACTGGGACGTGACCCCTGGGCCTCCCCATGGAGAGCCAAATAAACACCAGTGTTGTGTGGAGGATGGGGGAGGGAGGATGGGGAGATAGGTAGCTATTGTACATCTGCAATTGTCCATCTGTATCTGTAAATAAAATCCAATCACATACTGTAGATGTAGTCAGACTGGTTAATTAAACACATTTAAATTGAATTTCTGACATTTGTACTTTAACATTATTATTATAATATTTAAAAACTCAAATTTGATGTTGTTGTTTAGTACTTTGTCAGAATTCAGTACCACTACTGATAAGCATCTGTGGTGGACAGTAACGGAGTACATTTACTTGAGTACTGTACTGTAATGGGAAATTTTGGTGTAACCCATTGTATGCTGTACAAGGGTTGTATAACCATGTTAATTAAGTGAACTTCCTTTCACCTTGTGGAAAGTGGTACTCAGCTAATCCTTTTCTGATACCTGTATGAGACAAATCACTGAATCCACACAGAGCAGGTTAAAGGTCAGACCAGTGCTCTGTGTTAATTTACAAGGGGAGTTGTGTCCTGGCGGTGAAGCCAGGCACAGCTACCAGTGCCATATATTTTGTCTGCTGTTCAAATGTGTTTTGGGAACTATAAAGATAGCGCCCTGAGAACGTCTTCAGCTCACTCACTCACTGACTGTACTCATGTTCGGTTGTGTGTGTGACTCCATTCATGAATGCCTTTTATTAAAACTCAAGAAAGACAGCTGACGTGTCCAATTATCCTTTTTTAAATATTTTATTGAAGGAACAACATTTTTTGCCACCACAGTACTTAAGTACATATCCAGAGGATTTGTACCTCACTTGAGTATTTCTCATAATCCGGAACCAGTCTATTCCCACACCCAGGCATATTTTACAGTACTTATTACTCTTACTTGAATACATTTCCAAGACAAATATTATTACTTTTACTCAAGTTAATTTCTAGGAAGGCTGAAAAGTACTTGTTACTTTCAGGTCTGCTCTTTTTTTTTCTAAAATCCTATTGGACACAAGCTGTGTTTGTCAAAGAAGGAAACCCTAACCCCTAAAAGCAGCACATCAGTGCAGCTGGTTTCAAAGAGTTAATTCTCAGAAACAAGAGTTAAAAGCTCCTTAAATTCATTTAGAAAAAATTATAGTAATTCATTGATGTGAAAAATAAGAAATTTACTCTTACTCTTACTTTTACTTAAAGTAAATTTAAAAGCATGTATTTTTGGATACTTAAGTACCTTTAAAAGCAAGTACTTTTTTACTCTTACTGGAGTAACATGTCGACTGAGCTACTTTTACTTGTAACGGAGTAAATTTTGACCAGTATTATTAGTACTCTTACTCAAGTAAGGGGTCGAGTACTGTGTCCATCTCTGACAGCATCTGTTCATTCTGCTGCATCTGATGCTGTCAAACACCAGAGTTTGAGATCGCTGCGCCACCATGTGGCCGTTCACCGCCATTACGTCACCTGAAAGTTTCCAGACGCGCATCCAAACTCTTCCACGCTGCACACGTGCATGTTCTGTCATTAATGCATTAAAAAAACAATACAATAATACAATTATATGTGCTTGTTATTTCTATAATAATAAAAAAAAATCGTATGTGTTTTTTTTCCTGTAGCCTAAAGCAGGTTGAATTCTATTGGTGATTAGTGCAAACACTTCAGTAATCTATATGTTATCTACAAGATCTGTGAATCAATCAGCTGCAGTGAAATCACATTACACAGCTGAATGGGAGCGCGAGCCACCCCTGGCAGCCACGCGCGTCGTGTGAGACGACGAGCAAGCGAGCACGTGCTGACACCTTTTCACGTTTATTCAAAGCGGGACGCGCGCACAGATGGCCCCCATTGAGAGAGGCGAGGTGGGGGCCCCTGAGATCAATTCAATTTGGTGTCCGGAAGATGGATGGATCCCTCCCCAAAGACACGGCTTTTATGAGTTCGGAGGGTTTTTTTGGTAAATAGAGGAGAAAAATGAAAGCGTGTGTAAAAATGAAGACGAAGTGGGAAGAGATGCAAGTTGATGAGACCACACGCATACATGCAGAGAGGAGAGCAGAGGATTCAGGCCTCGGCAGGATGAATGTGAGTTTCCTGAGTTTGCAGTCAGCCAGATGAGATTCTCTGCTATATGACAAATCAGCTTTAGAGGACCAACAGGCAGCTTTTTCAAAGTAAGAGAGCGTGGTTATGGTTAACAGTGGGCAACGGTGCAGATGGAATGACATAAATAAGATACAGAAATGAAGGATTTTACCAAAAGAAAATAAAAATTCCAGATTTTATTTTTTATTTTAACGTTCACATTTGCCCAATTTTGGATCTAAAACACTGTTCCCAACAGGAAACAGGAAAAAAGTGCCGGATGCAAAGACAAGTTACCATGGAAATATTAAAAACACAACGTAAACAGTGACTCTAAAGCATATTGAGACAAGGGCAGCAACAACAACTAACTGATTCTTTGGTTCCCAACCAAACCAAACAAAACAGGCAACTGCAACTGCCCCCATGGAGGGGCCGCGAGCCCCCGGAGCCCTGAAGGCCTTCAGATGAATGGCGTCTTTGACAAGAAGTTTTTGGGTATTTTGATTAATTGCATATTTGTGTAGTAATATGCACAAGAGAATACAATAGAAACTGAAATCAGAGGGCCCTTAAGGCGGATTTTGCATGTTGGGGCCCACAGCTCACGTCTGTCCCAGGACCCCCACTCTCCCTGGGTGGAAGACTGTGAGCAAGACAAAATGTGAAAAATATTCTTGAAGAAAAACTGAACGCCGAGCTCTGGGAACTGGACCAACATCTCCACACTAATCTTTTCCAACAACAACACTCTCTAATTTCTGCTGTTACACTTATTATTCTGTCTTATCCATAATGATAAAGCGGAGGAGAGTGATAAATGTTTTGGGGGAATTGAGATCAAGACGGGGCAGAGATGAGCAAATGATTCATTTTTAGTGATAATGACGGGATTAAAGCAGAGATAAGTCTTCCCTTAATGTCTTTATGATGCAGTAATTATACATCTAGGACGTCTCTGGCTGTGTGTCTGCTCCCTCTGAGACCGGGAGGACAGGCAGGGACAGCAGGATGTTGAATAAACTCCCCGTGACTCACAGCCGCCGCAACAAAAGCCCAACAATTGGATTTAAAAGATCTTAACCAAATTGAAACCCAATGAATATCACCATTTTTTAACTCGCCAGATTGGGCCTTGTGTATGTGTGTGTATGTGTGTGTATGTGTGTGTGTGGCGGGGCCCTAATGCATGCACACACACCTTATGACAGGCCCCCGTGGTACAGATGGTCCGAGCGTGAGCCTGAATGAGAGGGGGACCATCCGCGGCTGCTGACGCATTGTGGGGGGACGTCGTCTTCAATACAGCACTTAATGAGAACAGACTGACTCCTTTTCTCCCTCCTCCTCCCCTCCCCTTTCTGCATCCTCCGTCCATTCTCTTCCTCCCTCCTCCCTCCCTCCTCCTCCTCCCCCTCCGCTCTCTGATTCTCCACTTCTCCTCTCCTCCTCTGCCCATTTCCATCTGTTTGGAGACAAAGGGCCACGAGCCAGCTCCAGCTCCGGGACCCTGCTGGTGAAGTAGGCAGGGATAATACGGCCCATCCCGGGGGCTGCATTTCAACACATGGACCAGGGCTTTGTACTTCTGCCTGCACGAGCACCCTTCATATACACACTCACTGGGGGCGTGCACGGCGTTTCCGCGCACACCTTCGATGAGGGAGGGGAGAAAAAAAAAGAAAAAAAAGGGGGAGAGAGAGGGAGAGGAAGGGGAGCAGGAGTCGCAATATTGACGGGGGAGCTCTCGCCTTGAACATGAACACTTCCCATAATACCCAACGACGTGGAGAATAAAAGAGAGGGCGAAAAAATGAGGCAGCACAAAAAGCCCCAAATGTTGTTCCTCGTACTGTGAACATATGGCTGTTTGTTGTCATACTCTTTCTCCCTGTCCAATTTACACACAGAGAGTGAGCTCTCAGAATTAAATGGGTGTGTAGTGTGTGTGTGTGTGTGTGCTTTGAGTGTATACCTGAATGATGATGAGGAGAAGGATGTCCAAACGCTGATAATGGCTGCTGTATAATCCCCTGCCGTCTGCACACACCTCCTGACATATGGTCAGTCCTCGGCCCCTCCACCGTTACATAAGCCTACGGTGCAAAAAAAGAGGGGGGGGGGGGGGGGGGGGGGGTTGTGGTGAAACGTGGCACTTTCTCACACACACATACACACGTCACGCACACATACACACAAGCATGCACCGGCCACACTGTCAGCCAGGCTGTTCAGTGCCCTCAGCAGTTTGGGCTGCGCCTGTCACTTCCCTCTCTCCCCTTGCCCCTTCTGGAGGTTTGTAAAGAATAAATTGAAGAGGACTGATGCTACGGAAGCTTTTGGGGATGAGGAGCACAAATGGCCTTGTAGTGCTTCACGGCGACGTACAGATGGACTCCTCCATTCAATAAGCTTGAGCAGAAGTCTGTCTCCACGCCATGCCAGAATCACAGAGCTTGTTTTGTGTTTCTGAAGAAGACAATCTGTTGATGCAACATATTGGTGTTCTTTTCTTTCTTTCTTTTTCTTTCTTTTCTGTATAAAAGCTTCTTTTTAAAAAAAGCCAGTCCCCAATTTTGGATTCATCAGGTTTGAACGGTGTAGAACAAATAGAAATCTAATGATTATTAAACATTTTATTGGTTCAAAGTGATGCAAACTGATGACGGAGCTGGTTTTGTGGCTTGTGTTTGTGATTTATCCGACAGTTTTTATATACTACACATAATCAATGGAAACATTATGTGCTAATCCAAGTGGGAAACACAGGGACTTAATCTAATGTTTGCTGATGTAAGCCTCCACAAGCAACTACTCATACAGGTCCTGTTAAGGCTGTGTGTCAACATTTCATGGACAGCGTGTAATTCCTTCCGTCGAAACTTAAAAATGACTTATCTGAAAGTTTTCCTCAGCCGTGGCTTGTAAAAAAAAGCAGCCTTGTCTCTGAACAAACTTTTCTTGACCCCCGTGGGTGCAGCAGCTGAAGGTAAAACTCGAAGGTCAGGCCGAGGACTGACTGTGACTGACAGATGCCACAAAACACACACACACACAAAAAAAAGAGAAAGCGAGACACAGGAGGAGGAGGCCCTTGAGCTGAAAAGGAAAGAAGATTTTTCTAGCGGCCTTCAGGCTGCACCGCTGAAACCAAACCACATCAAACAAGAAACGTGGCTTCGCTACGACCTCACTGCAGCTGCCACACATGGACACAGCTTTATTTCATTTTTTTATATAGTTTCTAATGATACACATTTTGACATATGGATTCTGTTGCTCAGTTGGAGCATCTTAGGTGAAGGGTTCGATTCCCAACGGGGCCACCAATACTCATGCAAAAAAAAAAAAAACATCTAATCTAATCTAATAATCTAATATGGCTCAGATAAAAGCGTTCACACATCCCCCACATCTCCTGTTCTGTAACTTAACAAGCTCTTTATAGCACAATCGATGGGAATAGGCGTATATATCACAAATGAATATAAATATTTGGATCTTTTTTCTTTTTTTTTGCTCATACCATTTGGCAATATTACATCTCAGCGCTCGCTCTCTCATAAATTTCCATCTCTCCCATCCCTCCTCTCTCCCAGGGTTTCCCACGGGAGGTGCCAGACGGCCAGTAATTTGGTTGTCTTGGCTCGTCTGGAGTAACACCTGCCCCCTCTCTGGGGAGGGAGAGAGCCTTTCAGCCAGGAGCACACATGTAGGCTACCACTGCCTTTAGCTGCTGACCACTGTGTGTGTGTGTGTGTGTGTGTGTCTGTGTGTGTGTCTGTGTGTGTGTGTGTGTGTGTGTGTGTGTGTTACAGAGAGAGAGGAAGAGAGGGAGAGTTTTCTTTATCTGCATGGGTTTCCACTTATTTCATCTTGCAGTTGTGCAGGACTGTGTGTGTTTACAGTAGTGTGTGTGTGTGTGTACAGTAAGGAGACTTTTCATCTGTATGCTAAATGGGGTTTGCACATGTTTCACCTTGTGTGTGTGTGTGTGTGCATGTGTGTGTGTGTGTTTGCACAGTAGACTAAACATGAGGTGTGTCTATGTGTTAAGCCTTCTTCTTATGCGCTCATTTGCTGATTTGCATGTGCATTTACCCCCCCTCTTGCCCCCCCCTCCCCCCTCCAACCAAACACCATTGCACGTGTGCGAGTGCAGGCGCCTGACGTCATCGTGTACCATATCCATCATCGCCATCAGCTGTTTTTGTGTGTGTGGGTGTGTGTGTGTGTGTGTTTGTTTTTCTACATTACAGAATAAAATAACTTATTAAAATATTTCAAAACAGGAAACAGAATCAGTGTTTTTTTTTTTCAAGTATTTCCGTTTTAATTAAAAATAACACCGGAAAATATGAAAAGTTTGTCCATTAGAAACCAGCTGTCACACGATACCTCTACTACAAAAGATCTGCATAAAGCAACAAGTAGCCTACACAACCCTGAAGAGACAAAAAATCTTTGGATAGAGGATATGTCGTTGTTGTTTTGTTTTTTTTCCTTCACTATAAAATTACTTATTGAATTTCGTAATACAAGGCAGAGACAAATAAATAAATAAACCAATCAATCAATCAATCAAAAATAAGAACATCAAAACATTGAAGATAATAAATTCAAACTATTTTTCGAAATTGTTATTAGTAGTAATTATCTTTTTTTTTTTTTTGGTCACAGCAAAAAAAAAGAGAGAGAGAGAAAAAAAAGAGGTTTAAGAAACAGTTTGATTCTTTACGTGATTACATAGAGAAGCATGTTTCTCTTTTTAATTGAATTGAAATTGAATTATTAAGTATTAATATCATCATCCATTGAGCAGCCCGATTCTTATTTTTATTCTTCTTCCTGCAAAAACCTCTTAACGCAACAATTTAGGGAGATAATAATAAACATTTATGGGGCCATCGAGCCCCATGTTGAAGTGCTTATCGTTGCTATTGATAGACAACAGACGTGACATTAAAAAAACAAAAAAACAAAAAACAAAGATAATGACGTTACATGAAACCAATAAGTTATGCTATGGATTAACAGAAAGTGCCATTTTCAGTAGAATAGAACACACCAGCATCACTTTCAAAGGTCAAGTTCACAGCCTAAAATATAGAAGCAACAAACAATATACATTTATACAGAGAGACGCCGGCCTATGGAATCAACGGAAATAAATTAGCATTAAATATTCAAACACAATTAAATAATAAATAATCCCATACACATTATAAAAAAAATGATTAAGGTCACAATTTTATATGTCATAAGTGGCACTTAACGCAGTGAATCTTTTTTTTTTTTTCCTTTTCGGGAAAAAACGTCATCTAAACTAGATCTAAAGCAGCTATTTGTTTACATCCGTTCACCACCCCAGTGTTGGTGTTTTTTTTTAATGATCAACATCGTTATTATTATTATCATTATCATCATTATTATTAGTAGTATCATTATTATTATTATTATTCCACCTCCTGGGCTGGAAAAGGTATTTTTAAATTATTATTAGCCGTTTTTTTTTATTATTACTTAGTTGTCGCCAACTTTGCACCAGGACTCCCAGCTGTTAGGTATGGCAAAGAGAAGAAGATGTTTGTTGGTTTGTTTTGTCTGTATTTTTTCCAGATTTGCAGATTTTGGAATAAAAAAAAAAAAGCCTAAATAAAACTGAAAAAAAAAAAAAAAAATCGCAGAGATGCAGCGAGTCCCTGAATCTCACACAGGTATCAGACTGTCACTTTGTGGATTGACCACACACGAAAAGAAAAGAAAAAAAGGCAAGGGAAGGGATTAAATATATTTTCCATTGATTGAAATGCACCTTTATGTTATTGTTTTTGCATCTCATTAGATGTTTAGAATTTAAAAGCTAGAAACACCTTGCCATACCCAGCTGACGCCCAGGATGCGTTTGAGTCCAATCTACCAACCAAAGTAGTGGGGTGATGCATGGGGGGTCACTTTTACACATCCAACACGTGATTCAGATAGGAGATGTAGCATATAGCCAGTCTGAGGATCTCGATCTTGGACAGTTTCTTGTCGGGGGGTAAGGTGGGGAGTAATTTCCTCAGCTCCGCGAAGGCCACGTTGAACGCCTCCACGCGGATCCTCTCTCTGGTGGCGTGGGCCGAGCGGTACTTGGCCGTGGCCCTCCGCCTCCTCCGCTTCTCCTCCCTGGTCAGGGGCTGATCGGATTTGCACTTATTGGCCCTGTTGTCCTCTCCCTCCGCCGGATCATCCGACACGCAGCCGGCCGACTTGAGGCCGCTCAGGATGCTCTCCGGGTCGGACTGAGTCCAGGAGAGGTCCGCCTCCGCCTGGTCCGGACTCAGCATCATTTTGGCTCCTCGGTGTTTGACAGTCGCTCCTCCAGAAGAAACCTGCAGATTGCACCACAACAACAACAACCATTAGATACTGGTGCATGCTCCTTTATGCCCTCACAAATAGCCCATCACCTCCACTTGTTATTGACCGAAAAGCACAAAGAAACTGAAAGAAAAATAAATAAATAAATCTGTGCATGACATGTAATTGTTTTGAGTGTTTTCTGACACCCTGAGGCCCTCAGTATGAGAAACCCCACAGCAGGAGCTTGTGTGGGTGCCAGGGCCCCCCATAAATACAGTCTACCACCATTGCATAATAACATTAAACTCCATCAATAATAAATGGCTGGAAATACAAGGGATGGATCATCTATTAAAGCCTCAGGCCTCAAACACATGCAGCTCTCTTTAGAGTTTTCTTCCAATTTATCTTTTCTTGTTATCATTTGATTTGATTTTTCATTTGAACAAATTAAAAAAATAAATTAAAAAAAAGCTAAGTTGTGATGATTTGTGAGGGAGAAACTCCCTCTTTTTTTCTTTTTTTTTTAGTGAATTAACATATTCAGAGTTGGCCATCTGTCACAGTGTGATGAACACATCTGCTTGGCTGAGGCCACAGCGACTTGACAGCATGGAGGCACAAGAGTGAAAAAATAATGTTGACATCTGCTGGACATAAATTTACTAGCTGTTGTTTATCTTTATATATATATAGATTATATACATATATAAGAGAAAGTTCAATATAACAGTGAAAAGCTCACCTTGACAAAGAGTTGGGAGGTGAAAATCTCTTGAAGGGAACTTGAAGACGCTCTTGAGCGGAGCCTCAACTCCACATTAACTCATATTCCACCGACTGGACAACCATCAAGTCTCGCAGAGAGCAGCCTCCGGTGGCAAATAGATTTTTTTTTTTATTACAATAAATAAACGAAAATTATTCTTTTACTTTTTTCCAGCCAGGAGCTTGCAACATTGGAGGTGTTTTCAGGCAAATTGTCCTTTTTCTTTTTTTTTTTTTTTTAGAAAAAGGCTCCAAAAGTCTTAAGAGGGGATTTGAAGAAAAAAAAGAGAAAGAAAAGAGAAAAGTGCTGATAATGATGTGAGCATGGAGCAGTCAACAGCCCCCCCGCCCCTCTATCTGTCTCTCTGTCCCTCTCTCTGAGTGTGTGATCCCGGCGATGGAGAGACAATAGACGGGAGATGAGATGGGCAGATAGTGGAGAAAAGTGCAGCAGCAGCAGCAGCCAGGGCTACTCGTCCATCCGAGCCTGGAGGAAGATGTGTGGATGGAGGGGGGGCAAATAAAGAAATAAAATAAAAAAAGAAAAGGGGGCGAGATGAAGCGGAGGCTCTTCCCCGTGTCAGGAATCAGCGGATCGGGAAGGCAGAGCACTGGTAATCCCCCTGTTCTTTCCTCCTCCGGTCCTTTCTTCCACCGAGTGTCATATGCGAGATAAGATCCAAACGATCCCGACTAATAAAGGCTCACTTCAGGGACGGAGGGAACCGAATATATTTGAGGAATGGTATTGTCTAACGCCGCCCCCTCCCTCTCTCTCTCTCTCACACACACACACACACACACCTCCCTCTCTCTCCTCACGCCCCTCAGCCCTCGAGCGCTCTCCCCTCCCGTGGGAGTAGTGTAGTGGGCAAAGGGAAAGCAGCAGCAGAGATGTGGAGCCTGATAAAGGGATGGAGAACGAGACAATATAGAAATAAATACCTTTTTTTTGTTGTAATTGTTAAGAAAAAGAAGAAAAAAAAACTAATGATGTGTTTTCAAAGTGCATAAAAGAGAGAGAGAGAAAGAGAGGATTTTCAACTTCCTGCATGAGCTGCTTTCAAGTCAGAGGTCCATTGGAAAACGTCTCAGTGATTTTTTTTCTATTTCTTTTTTGAAAATTCAAAAACACTTCAGGTAGATGAAAAAAAAGCTTGTTTGAAGAATAAAAGTGCATTTTTTTCATATAAAAGTTCTGCAAAATTCAATATTCTTATATAGTTCTGCTGTAAATGATTCTGTGTGTGTAAAACTTAAATTTTTCTAACTGAGATTTGTTTGTGTGTGTGTGTGTGTGTGTTTGTGTGTGTGTGTGTCTGTACCTACACCTGTGGGAGGAACTGACACACACCTGAGTCTGCCTGATTCCAGCTGAAGCCAATTTTGGAAACAGCAACAGTTCAGCGGCGGAGGTGGAGGTGGATGGTAGAAACATTTCTTTACTTCATTTACTTTTAGTCTCTGCTGTTGTCAACTTCTGTCATTTTACTGTTGTGATGACAGAACAGAAGCAGAATGCTCTGAATGAGACATTTGTGTTGTTTTAACTCACGGAAGAGAATAAAAAGTGTTAAATCCTTCAACAAGATGTTTGTTTCTGCTGATTCATGTTATCTGGCTGCTTCAGTCTAAACAGTGACTCATCATATATTTGCTGTATAAAGCTCTGCTGTCCTTTGCTGGACGTTATACTTTTTTCTGTTTTAAGCAAACTTGATGGATGCACAGAAGTTTCTCCTCCTCCTTCTCCTCCTCCTCTTCCTCCTCCCATCATGCATCTCTGTGCCCGGTGGCACCACCAGTGACGGGTCGGGGGGGGGGGGGGGGGGGCACAGTTCCAGAGGAGGGGCAGTGGCCAGTAAGTGTGGGGACTAGCTGCGCCTAACGAGGTGATTAAAACGATAAGGGGAAGCACGGATGACTTGCCGTGGCCTGCAGCCACCGCCGCCGCCATGGCTATTGCCACCACACACACACACACACACACACACACACACACACACACACACACACACACACACAATGAGAGAGCGAGAAGTACTACCACAGTGCCAGAAGCTCCATAATCAGTGAAAACTCAGCATGTGTGTGAGAGAGAGGGACAGAGAGAGAGAGGGAATGTGTGTGTCTGTACATGTGTGTGTGTGTGTGTGTGAGATGACGGACAGCTCGCCCTGGGCTCCGGTCGGGTCCGTGCAGTGTGTGTGTGTGACACAGAGAGACTCACAGCAGGGTGTATCAGAGACATGTCAGGACCAGGAGACAGAGGCCTCCTGACAGCTGGAGCCCACGGACACACACACACACACACACACACACACACACACACACACACACACACACACACACACACACACACACACACACACACACACACACACACACACACACAGTACACACAGTACACACACACAGCCTAATTGCTCCACAGACGGAGAAGTGGAGATGCTCTGCGTGGCCCAGACCCCTCCTCAGCCCTGCGAGGCCCTCGGCCAAACACATGAAGGACCCCTCCAAGGCTGTTTAGTTTGTGCCTGCTGCAGCTACATCCCCCAGCTGATGTGATGTGGCCACTCTGGAGACGGCGAGGCCGACTGCAGGGCGGCTCCGCTCGGGAAGGATGATGACGTCCGCTTTAGTCATGACGCTGCCGAGAAACGATTTGTGGAGAAAATGACTCGCTGGATAGAAGCTATGTATGTATATACAGTAAGCACCTGACCCCTCATGTTCCAGAGAAAACAAATAAAGAGTGGCCAGAAACAGACAGAAAACTAAATAAAAGAACCTCTTTTTTATTTTAGCAATAACCAAAACAATCCAACTCCAAAATTAGGGGACAGAAAGAAACGTTTTGTTTCATTTTAGGAGCCAAAAACGTTAGATGGAGTTGTTTTAGAGGTAAATACAGAGACTGCTCGCCGAAAAACTGCCCTCAACAGGAACGAACGCACATCAGCAGTTTTGCATGAATTTCCCTCTAAAACAACTCTGTCTGGTAACGTTGTGTTATTATCTCATAGCGTGGTGAATGTGCAGGTCACAACTTGTCCACCAGAGCGTTTTGGAGTTGTTGGATTGTGTATTTGATGAGTTTGATGAGGGAAACCAAGAAATCCCATGAGCCTCCGTAGCGTAGCTCTGAGCAGCTCACGGCTCTGCTCCACCGTTCTAAAAATAGCTTGCACCGACAATTAAAGGTAACGAACCTACTGCTAAGACTATAGGGATTATCGCATTGGGCCAATTTGCCAAAATGTTTAACTATCCCTTTAACCATTTTCCTCCATAAACAACTCAAGTTCCCTCTGTGCTTCAAACCACCAACCTACAACTGCACATTGAGCCCCACTGAGAGCGATGTCTGACCTTTATGCTGCATATATTCATGATTATAAAAAAAAAAAAACAGGTGTACAATTTCACTCCATGATTATTACAGCCAAGAATTTGCAATAACAACTATATGATATAATACAACATGATACTTTTTTTTCTCCAACTACATAAATAGAAAGTCATGGGTTTCTGGGAGCACAAAGTTTTGTGTGTATTAAGTTAGAGACAGCGTAGTTGTGTATTAAAAAGCAGATGAGACTGCTTGGCACTGGCAAACTTTGAAGAAGCAGGTACGATGGGCAGGGGTGAGTCTAAAAAGAGGAGGCATTGCTTAAGAAAAACATTGACGAACAGAGGAAGAAAAATCCTCTAAAATATTCCACTGATTGAAGCTGCAGCCTCACGGCCACCTGCTCCGCCTCGTCCTCCCTCCCACAGCAGCATCACCTAACTGGAAGCTACCACCTGCTCAGGTAAGACAAACAAACTGATAAAATGTTAAAAAATAATAATAAAACAGGACATAACGATGCAAACCCTGTTTCCACCCGACTGAGCAGCTGATCAGAATAAAAATAAAGAGATCAATGGATCAAAAACCTGTGAAACATGAAACATCAGCAGCAAAACAAACCTGCTGCACAGAAACACTGAAGGGAAACCGACCTTTGACCCCCGGGATGTAAAACATAATCAGTTAAGCAGGTTTAGCCGACCATTGGCCTTTGACCTTTGACCACCACATTCAGCTCTGAGTCCACGTGAGCCAAATTCCCAAAATGATATTGAGACGTCATATTCAAGAGGCTAAAACCGGGGCTTTATGAGGTCACAGTGACCTTGACCTTTGACCTCTGACCACCAAAATGATGTGAATCCAAGATTATATATTTTTTTATCAAACAAGAAATTCCATTAAAACATGACAGCACTCTGACGTTGAAAACATCCTAACGCACGGTGAGCAGCGGTTCAATAACAGAGCGTTTCTGAGATACAAACACACACACACATATACACACACACTGGCAGAACCAGTCTCGTGCATTCATGCAAACACATTAAAGAAACATTTTCAACCTCCCTGAGCGTTTTGAACGCCAACCTGAGCCCTGGCGGTTTGAAACCAGTTCAGATAAACAGATCCGACTGTTGGTTGATGTATCCCTTTAAAGGGATAGTTCACCCAAAATCCAAATTTCACTCATTATCTACTCGCCCTCATGTTGACTAAGGGCTGGGAGAAGTTTCAGAGTCCTCCGTGGCTTCTCTGAGTTATGGGGGGGCTCCGCGCAGCAGTATTTGTCCATATAATGGTTGTGAACGGAGCTCACTTTTCTTCGTCTAAAAAGACACACCAAAAAACATCCAAATACCTCCATACTGCTCGTCTGTAATGTCCCTCTTGTATTGAAGCCTCAACATGAGAAATTGTTCCGAAAAATGTAAATAAGTCTATATTTTAAGCTTGTTTGTAGCGGAAGCTCCCAGTGTCTCGGTTCACTGCTCTTCCTGTGTCAGTGCAAATGACCGGCGGAACAATTTCTCATGTCGGAGCTTCAATACAAGAGGGACATTACAGACGAGCACTATGGAGGTATTTGGATGTTTTTTGGTGTCTTTTTGGACGAAGAAAAGTGAGCCCCATTCACAACCATTATATGGAAAAATACTGCTGCACGGAGCCCCGCTGTAACTCCGAGAAGGCACGGAGGACCCTGAAATTTGAATTTTGGGTGAACTATCCCTTTAAAATAAAAATAAAAAACAGACCACCTTAGGAGTGTGAGTGTAGTCTGGGTGGAAACGTCCTCTTACTGTGCTTCCTGTAATGACTCAGAAGTAGCAGACACACAGGAAAGGAGCAGATCGCTGATTTATGGTTATGATTATTCTTTGCAGGGCTTATATCACCGATCCAGCTGAGGCCTAATACTGCAGCGTTTCACAGGAAATAAGATGCAAATTTGAAACCTTTTTTTTTTTCTTTTGGGAGACAGGTTCAGACTGTATTCTAGACTACAGATCTTTATTTTCTTCTTTCTTTCTTTGAGTAGGTGGACGTCATTTTAAAGAAGCTGTCATCAAGAAGTCGGCAGGTGAGACGTCTGTGATGGAGTTGTTTCTCTAATCAGTCAGAGCTCAGTAGACCCCGCAGCTGTCTGACTGGCTTGTTGCAACAAAAAGAAAAAGAGAGAAAAAAAAAAAACACCTTGAACTCATGTGACATATTCCCACCTGTCACCTATCACACACACACACACACACAGAGTTTGAACATTCCCAGAGAGCAGTGGGATGGAGCTGTGAAATGGGAAGGATTAGTCACTTTGTCAGGAGATGTATGAGGCTTCTCTCAGGTGGACGGCGAGCCACAGGGGGCGTGTGTGTCTGTGTGTGTGAGAGAGAGAGAGACAGAGAGAGAGAGAAGGAAGAAATTAGAGAAGAACAGACGAGTGGAGGTGTGCAGAAATGAAGACAAAGAGGGAGAAGACGCAGTTTGGAAGACTGGGGGTCCGCTGTACCTTTGATTACAGCCTTGAAGAGGCCTTTCTAACCAAAGTGTTAAAATATCAGCAGCTGAAGCAGACCACCTCTCAGCTATAGGTTACAAATGTAAATTGTGCACAAGTTGGTTGTGAGGGTCGAAAGAGGAGTGGATTGCAATTGTGAAAGAAATAATATGACATGGAAAAACTGACTTTCTCCTTGAACTTGTACATGGATAAATTCACTACATACTGGAGGAAATGGACAACTCATCTGGAATAAGAGGCCCCTCATCACAACAGGACACAGTTAGCATTTACTAATGTGATTGATTGTGTTTTGTTTTGTTTGAGTACATGTGGTACTTTATGCTTTATGATATGAAGGAAAGACTGTGGGTAAATAGGACTAAAAGAACTGAAATGTCTTTAAAACCTGGACCTAGCCCTATCTCTTAAAATGTACACGTCATATTGATTCATTTTCCCCCTGTGTATTTTATTTTCTCCATCTGTGCCCTTTTTTTCATATTGTAAAACTTCTTAAAAATAAATAAAAGTGTGTGTGAACCCCAACTTGCCCATGTGTTGTGTTGTGTCTTTTCTTCCAGGGGTAGTGAAAATATATTAGGCAGTGGCCTGGACCCTGGGTGGAGGGGGAGGAAGGGAGAGGGAGGGGGGAGGGGGGTTGTTGGTTCAGGCCTGAACAGGAGGTGTGGGATCCAGAAAGCTGGGGGTCCCATGTGAGAATGTGGCCATCGTCAGCGCTGCCGTGGCAGGCCTCGGCGCCATCTGTGCTCCCAGCAGGACGCCCAGCGCGCTCACCGCCACCCAGACACATATGGACACACAAAGGTGCTCCCTACTTTCCCTCTCATGGACAACACACAGCCACGCACACACACACACACACACTGGGGAGCGAACAGCGCGACGGGAGGAAGGATGACGAGTTTGTTGATTGCGCAGCGAACAGGATGATAGCGTCTTGTTGATGATGCTGACATAAGTGCGATGACTTGGGAGAGCGAGAGGAGGCCTCGTTACTCAGCAAACAACCCAGCTGTGCTCTGAAAATCACACACACACACACACACACACAGCGCTATGTCTCATTACAGTAAAAACATTGCATTGTATATTGTTTGCCGTAACTAGGAATTACAAGCTGTTCGGGAGGAGAAACACAAATTCAATTTAAATTTTAAATGAAAAATGCAGCTACTTGTAGCAGAGATATAAAGCCAGTGTCTGACTCTAACCAATGGGAGTGAGCTCACGGTCTGGAGCTGTGATTCATTACCAAGTGAGAAAGTCTCATCTAACGCCAGGCAGAAAAGATAATAAGCTGTTTTTCTAAACCGTTTGTTGTTGCAGTTTCTACAGCAGTGGTTCCCAACCTTTTTTGGCTCTTGACCTCATTTTGACATCACAAATTCATGATCGCCGTCAGTTCAGATATTTTTATATGCTGCATTTTGTTTGAACTCAATTTATATTCAAGAAAGTGAAAGTATAGTTGTTTAAGATTGTGTGTGGTGTTTTTAATCAGAATTTTAAAAAGAATAATAATTAGTTAAAAGAATATTTTTATCAGTCATTTTTTAAAAATAATTTCAGGCGACCCCATTTGAATTCCAGGCGACCCCACATGGGGTCCCAACCCCAAGGTTGAAAAACACTGCACTACAGTAAATAGTTTGTCCCCTTTTCCTACACTATCCACCTTTTTCCGACCGTCAAAAACGTAAGCCGGTTTTGCTGGTTTTGCTCTTCCGGTGGAATTTTATGTTTACGTTTCCATGGTTTCGATAGTCGCGGTAAATGCATGGATTTTATTTTATTTTTTTCCCAATGAAAATCTGTAAAACGCATGGATCATCACACCAGCTTTTAACAGTGGATATCACACAAATTGACATCCGTGTTAAAAGCCAGCGTTAATAGATCCATGCGTTTACCGCAACTATGACAACGACTGAAAACCATGGAAACGTAAAACGTACAATTCCACCAAACCGGCAAAACCGGCTTCCGGTTTTGACCATAGATGACGTTTAGAAACTTGTGGATAGAGAATCAAAGATGGCCGTGGCCTCGGTGATGTCACCTCTTCACTCTGAGCTCATCCAAAACCAAAACTGATCAGCCGAGCAAAAACTCCAGCAACTTTCTCCCTCCTGCTGGACTTTTTCTCAACTTCCTCATCCAAATGAATCCCATCCTGACCCCCCCCCCCCTCTCTCTCTCTCCTTCCCTTCCTGTTCAGCACAGACCTACATTTTCCGTCCCGTTCCTCCTCCTCTTGCCCGCTGACCCTCCCATCTTGGCCCCTCTGAAGCTGCACCTGCCTCGCTGCCTTTATTGGTGAGCTATCTTCAGCTGCCCCCCCCTCCATCTCTCTGCACCTATAACACACCGGGCCCGCTGCCTCTCTGTCTCTCTCTCTCCCCCAGCGGCCCGTGTCCCTGCACCAGGGCCTCCAGCTGGCTGATGAGTTCATTAGGCCCAGAGCTTTGCCAAGGAGCGTGGCGCTGCTCGGGCCAAGCCGGGAGGGCATCAGGGGGCCCCTGGTGGCCGTTGGGCACAGGCCATGGTCATTGGAGGCGGGACAGCAAAGTCCCAGAATGTCCCACATGTCCATATCCGGGCTCGGTGTCCGTTCTTGGAGCCGGAGACTTGTTATTTGGTACATTAGCAATCTGGTTTGGGACTCGTCTCTCCCTGAAACTTCAGCGGGAAGAGTGCGAGGCGCTGCGGTTTGAAGGGATCCGCGGAAACAATGAGGGAAACAGATTTCTAATAATCCCCACAGGTCGCAGTGACATCTGGCCCCACACTTGAGCGTTGGCTCAATTAATTCGGAAAACACAAAACAAAAAGCGCCGGGGGCAAAGATCTGGGGGACTTAACAAGCCGCTTTGTATGTGTGTCTATCACTGTGTGTGTGTGTGTATTGATTGTGGCATTTGATCAAGTCAACAGCAGCGCGTTTGTGTGTGGATTTTATTCAAATTAACAGAGGTAGGTAGGTATAGTTAGTTGTCCTCTCCCTCCTGTGGTAGTCTACCTGCAGCTTCCTTCTTTCCCTCCACTCTCACCCTTTTCCCTCCTCAGTCCTCCGCTCTCCTTCCTCACCGCGGCCGGGGTCACCTGGGGTCGGGGCCTCCGTGGCTGGGCTCAGGTGGAGCCTCAGCTGGGCAGGAGGGGGGGGGGGGGAGGAGGGAGAGGAGGGGAGAGACAGAGAGAGAGATAGCAGAGGAGTAGGAGAGGAAACGACGAGGGCTCTGTCCCACAAGTGAAGCGAATGAGAGTCCGTCAAAAATAAATGAAAAAAATAAATAAAAAAGGAAACAAACTCGTGCATTCATGCAAGTTAAAAAAAAAAAAAAAAAAAGACAACAGCTTTGTCCCTCACTCCTCTTTTCTACACCTCCCCCATCTCCTCTCCTCCCCTCTTTCTCTCTCTCTCACCCCTTCTCTCCTGGGAGAGGCCTGGCCGGGCTTGGCCTGAACGCCATCTGCTGCATAATGTAACGGGATGGAACTCCAAATCCTTCATTTCCACTCACTGCCTGTCATCTGTGTGTGTGTATGTGTGTGTGTGTGTGCGCGTGTGTGTGTGTGTCCACTCATACAGTTGCATATGCACACATAAGAGTGAAAGGGTGTGAATGTTTGAGCGCGTGTGAGATCTCATTTTACGGATGTTGTGACATTAGCTCGTCCAGCGATGATGTTGAGTGATGGGTTTGATGAAATAAAAGGTGATGCCAGATGCATGTGTGTGTGTGTGTGTGTGAGAGAGAGAGAGAGAGAGAGAGAGAGAGAGAGAGAGAGAGAGAGTGTGTGTGTGTGTTTTTTTTCTTTTTAAAGGATTATTCCACTGTTTCAAACACGGTGTTGCAGAGTTGTCGCTGTTGTCTCCTCAGACGTAACAGAAACATCCAGATGAAACGTGAACTCTGCCGCCCGGCCGGGTGTCGATAAACACTGCTTTTTGTTTACAAGTTAACAAACAAGAAATACACACACACACACACACACACACACACACACACACACACACACACACACACACACACACACACACACAGAGTTGTGTTTAAGCAGCCCACCCCTCTCTGCAGCGCTGGTAACCCGGAGGTGCAAAGAGTTGGCCCTCCAGGTCCCCGTGGGGCCACTGTGAATTGGGGGGCCATCTGTTTTCCGGTAATAAGCTTTCTCTTCATTCATTCATCCTTCGCCCTCTCTTCCCCTTTCTCTCTCTCCACCTCTTCCTCTTCTTCCTCCTCCTCTCCTTCTCTTGTCTTATGTGCTACTCTGCTTTTACACTGGATTGTTTGCAAACGTTTGCGTGGAAGAAAAAGACACACACACACAAAAAAAAAGAAGATGCGGATAGACGGACAGATAGAGACGGAGAGCTGAGTCCACTCTGCTTCTGGAAACAGGGGGACTGGACTGGAGACATGGTGAAATATCACAGTGTGAACCCTGATCCCAGACCAGCTATCCATGGCCGTTGACATAGAGTTAACATGACACATCCCTCCTCACATAAACCCAAACACCCTCCAGCTGCTGGGCACGCACTCAACTCTGCTTTACATTGGATTTCCTTTGTTGCTATCTATCTACGTATCTATCTCTATCCATCCATCCATCTATCTATCTATCTATCCATCCATCCATCCATCCATCCATCCATCCATCCATCCATCCATCTATCTATCTATCTATCTATCTATCTATCTATCTATCTATCTATCTATCTATCTATCTATCTATCTATCTATCCATCCATCCATCCATCCATCCATCCATCCATCCATCCATCCATCCATCCATCCATCCATCCATCCATCCATCCATCCATCCATCCATCCACCTACCTCTATCTATCTATGTATCTATGGTATCTATGTATCTATATCTATCTATCTATCTATCTACCTACCTCTATCTATCTATCTATCTATCTATCTATCTATCTATCTATCTATCTATCTATCTATCTATCTATCTATCTATCTATCTATCTATCTATCTATCTATCTATCTATCTATCCATCCATCCATCCATCCATCCATCCATCCATCCATCCATCCATCCATCCATCCATCCATCCATCCATCCATCCATCCATCCACCTCTATCTATCTATGTATCTATGGTATCTATGTATCTATATACCTACCTCTATCTATCTATCTATCTATCTATCTATCTATCTATCTATCTATCTATCTATCTATCTATCTATCTATCTTATCTATCTATGGTATCTATCTATCTATGGTATCTATCTATGGTATCTATCTATCTATCTATCTATCTATCTATCTATCTATCTATCTATCTATCTATCTATCTATCTATCTATCTCTATCCATCCATCCATCTACCTCTATGTATCTATCTATGTATCTATGTATCTATGTATCTATCTACATATCTATCTATCTATCTATCTATCTATCTATCTATCTATCTATCTATCTGGGTCAGAAAGCAGAAGTAAAACTCCCATCATCCTCCTCTGCTGAGGCCGTTAAAGCTGCTGCTGATGACTGACTGATTGTTTAAGTTGTTTTTTTTTGGGAAGAAACATTTGATATTAGGTGGCGCTGGATCGATTAGAATAGTTGCCATGGCTACGGCGGGATGTGATGGGGAGAGGGAGCGGCTCTTGAGTCTGAATGGAGCGCCGTCCAAGGTTCCTGGCGTAAAAAAAAAAAAAAAAAAAAAGTGCGCGTCTCTCTTGCTCTCTTTCATAAGTTAAATGCATGTGTGTGTGTTTCTCTAACACCACTACGACACACAGTTATGTTTCATTACAGGTCGTGCATGACAACATCGATATGTCATCTGATATTGTTCATTATCCCGGCCGTTGCATTATCCGATTTATGCCTTTCTGTGGCGGGTTTCAATACAGCCCAGTGTTATATCATGATTATGGGCTGTATGGGCGCTGAGATGCTGTCTGCATCTCATTGAGGCAGAATGAAGTGGATCAATATACCAGAGGGGGCTGAATCAGGGGGCTCTGCATGTGTAAGAGACAGTGTATGTGTGTGTGTGTAGCCAGACAGCCTTGAGAGATCAGAGTGCACAACTGCTTGCGGCTTTTCTTTCTGTCTCTCCAATGCACAGCTGTTTTGTGTTTTTTTTTTTGTGGTTATTGTGCAGGTGGAGTCACTTTTGTCCGTAGCAACGTTTAGCTGCAGAAACAATATAATCACAGACTACACCGGCCCGTGACTGCATGCTTCCCCTCTCTCTCTCTCCTTTGCGTCGGTGCCAAAACTTCACGGAGCCATATCTCTTCGGTGACGCAGCAGGCGGGCAGACAGGCAGGAGTCGGGGGCTCTCGCTTGCTCTCATTTAAGTGCAGATTTACAAGCTGTTTGCAACAGGAGCTTAGGTGCCTTTTCGGGCTGCGTTGTGCCTAGTTGGGAGGGAAGCTGCCATGTGAATACATCTGTTGTTTCATCCGTCGAGCAGCAAACAAGCTGTCAGGATTCCTGTGTTATGAAATTGAAAAATCGGAGCTCTCTAATAGCTCAGGTGCTTTGTTGGTTTGTTCTGAGAGGAGGATTCGTTCTTGTTGGAAGGATATTCTTATTACCTTTCTACACACACACACACACACACACACACACACACACACACACACACACACACACACACACACACACACACACACACACACACACACACACACACACACACACACACGCACTGCTGTTCCCTCACAGTTACACTAATTTAATGCACCATTCCCCTCTATTAATCTCAAATTCTGTCCACATTTTTATTCTCGCCTTAAATGACGGGGCCGCCACATGCCTCACTCCAAACAAAAGGGAGGTTAGATTTATTCCTCATTTGGGGCAGTGTGGGTGGGTGGGTGGGTGCTGTTGGAGGAGCGCTGGGTGCAGAGGAGGGGTGGGGTGGGGTGGGGGGAGATGGGGGGTTCATGCATGGGCATAACCCGGCCCCTAAAGGAAGGCCCCCGCTGCCAGCTGCCAGCTATAATTAAGCAGCCCTGCCGTGTCTATCACTGATTATGTTTGACCTGGCTAATAAGGCGAGTGTGTGCCACCTACGTGTGGCAGGGGAGCGCGGCGGCCTCCGTCACCGTCCCCATTGTCCTCTCTTTCAGACCAGATTATTAATTTGATGTATTGCTGATGACAAAAACACGCGTTGTGTGTTGCTCAAACGCCACTGTGTTGATTTTGCAAGGCTCGGTTTAGGGACGGCAGAAAATATAAACATTGCTCGTGTTTATGTTTCGGGACTCAAGCCAAGCTCTGATGGTAACCATAGTTACTGGGTGTGCGTTAGGTGAGTGTGGTGAATGTGCAGGTCACAACATGTCCACCAGAGCGTTTTGGAGTTGTTGGATTGTGTATTTGATGAGTTTTGAGGGACAGTGGACCTGTACCATTCACTTCCATTGTGTTCACTGAGCAGCTCACGTCTCTGCCCCGCCGATCTCAAAACAACATGCACCGATAATTAAAGGTAATGAACCTACTGCTATGACTATACGGATTATGGCGATAAGCCAATTTGCCAAAATGTTGAACTATCCCTTTAAGGGGTGGCTTCACCATTCACAGTTATGTAGGTTAGCAAGTGCACAACCAAAGTCACAACCATTTCTATGTCTGAGCTTGTCACAACAACAGCCACAGCAGCAGCCAGTTAGCATCTGTAAACTGTCTTAACATTGACCGCAAACATACACTTGCATTGGATTTACAATCATCGTACTCATCTAACAGAGTGGCTAACAGAGAATCTAACATTAGTCACAGCCAGTAACACATGGCCGTAGTCAGTGCTTCCAGTCAGGGCTCAGTGCGGCTGCTTTTCAGGCACTAATTAAGTAAAAGAGCCTCTAATCATGTTAAAAGCTCAAATAATTACTGAATTAATGACTCACCCAATCAAGAGGATAAATAAATCGTAATTTCGTAATCTAAAATGCCAAAACCTCGCTGCTTCAAGCTTCTACAATATGGAAATTAGACATTTACCTTTTGACTTTCTTTGCCTATGTTTTGGGATTGTTTGCATCTCCAGCCACTCAATGGGATTAGCCAATCTACTGCAGTTATTTGCAACAGTGAAAATGATCATACTAAAAAACATGGTTTATTCCTACACGTGAAAAGATCACTATCTTCCCAAATGGCAATCCCAGAGAGGGATATCCTTTAGTAAGTGTCTTCGTCTGCTTGTATGGCAACATTGCAGCAATCAGTGTAAATTAATAATAAGTGAATCAAAGTGCTTAATTTAATGGAGGCTATGAAAGATTAATACCTGACATTATCCAGACTGCTGCGCTACGAAGGGGGAACCACCCATGCCTGAGGTAAACCAATCACATTTCTATGAATATGACATTAGACACATTGATGTGATGTGTTACATCAATGTCAGCCTGAGTCTTCACTACAGCAAGTGTGGATAGAAAGTCTACTGAGTGTGACTGGTCTATTTCTGTCTCTTTTTTTTCCTCCCCTCCATCCCTCCATCCCTCCCTCCTCGCTGGTTCTAGAGGCGAGAGATCAGTTCAGGGTGGAGAAGAGCTGGTGTTTGGCCTGAGGGGCCCTTGGACACAGATTCTGTCATTGTTCCACAGCTGCCACTCCACCCCTCCCTCCTCCCCTCCCTCCTTTCCTCTCACCCCACCACTCCCCCTCCACTCTGTGGCCATCCTCACCTTAAGGGCGTCCCCTGCTACCCCGCCTCCCTAATGAAGAGTGACACGCGTCCGGAGGATCTGATCTAGTCTGAAACCCGGGCCCTTGCCTCCTCTGTTTTGTCTCCTATTATTGACTGCGGTGGCTCACACTGAGTCGCCGTGATGATGAGAGCGCCATATACCCAAGAGGCATTGCTCCCAAATCGGAGGGGGGGCTCAAAGGGCAGATGCAATTGTATGGAATTGTGAGGACCTAATTGTCTTTATTCATGAGCTGTGTGATTGATATTAGAGGAAAATGAGATACTCTAATTGTCCTCTTATATGAGGAATTTCTTGCAGGCTTAGACTCTGGATGCTGTGCGTGTTAGTGTGTATTCACAGATGTGTGTGTGTGTGTGTGTGTGTGTGTGTGTGTGTGTGTGTGTGTGTGTGTGTGTGTGTGTGCACTATTGGGTGAGATATCAAACTGACAACTCCTAAAGGGCATCTATGCAGCGGTCTCCCGACATATCACTTGAAATAATTCATGTTGTCCTGTTGTCCTTTCTGACAGTTTCTTGCCTTTGTGGCGTCCAGAGGATCCAGACTCAAACGAGTCAGGAGGACACGGATCCACGACCGCTGAGATCAAAACAAGCACGCGCTCCCCGCTTCCCTCGAGGCTTGTGTGTGTTTGCTCAGTTGGCACGTCGTGGAAAAGGACTTAATTACCTCAGTAATTATTGTAACGCTGATTCAACTTCAAAGTTAAACACCATTTTCATGAAGTCCACTATTATTCCTTTGAGCCATGATGCTCCATTGTTCAAAACCTATTGAAACACATCAATAAGCCACACGGGAAGACATGGTCCTTAATTACCATAAACACACATTGTACTTTATTTTGACTTGTTCCCATTTAAAACTGTTGGAAATACTCACATGTGGATTAATCCGCCCCTGAAAAATAATCCCCTCTAAATGCACCATTTCCTCCTGATACAAACTTAAAGGAGACATATTATGCCCATTTTCCACAAATTAAAATAGTTCCCAGTCGTCTTAAAGACATGTCTGTGACATGCTTTGGTTAAAAAAGCCAAACAATCAAACATCACAGCTCTTTTCATCCACTCCGAGTAGCTGGTTTCAGTGCCTGTCCCTTTAAATGCCTGCCCCGCCCCTTCTACCAGTACAGGTACTCACAGGTAGGGCTGGTATTATGCAAATTCAAAAACTAATGACATCATTGTCAGACAACCAAGGGAACAGCTCGTAAAACCACATGGATTTCAACCTATAGGGAGCCTGCACGTTGCGGATTTTGTAAATTCTCACATATTGGCGGCCGGAATGCAACACAAACACCTAAATATATGTTAAAGAGCCTTCAAAAAGTGATATTTCCATAAAATATTCCCTTTCAATGAAAACAACTGCTTTTATAGATTTACATCCTGAGTAGGAACCAATTGGCTGTTGGCCGAGGGGCACATCCAGGGTGGAGGAAAGGGTTCATCTGGGTGCGTGTTACGTAAGCTTTGTCATCTGGTTACGCCCGAGCTGACCCGTCCAAAACTGTGACCACGTGCACACTGTACATGTGCTGCAAAAGCAACACTGATATCCCATCAACCGTCTTTCCCTTTTCTGCTTTTTCTTATATATTCGTATCCGACTAAATGCAACGACTGAAAGCAGCTGTCCTTGTTGTTGTTGTGATGAGGTCATCCTCTTGTGCCCTAGTGTGCGTATGTGGAACGCACCTGTGCATGCACACCTCTGTGGAAAAAACAGCCTTCACGCCTCCCCCCCTCCTTTGTTGTGCACGTGTTTGTGATGTGCAGGGATGCACGACACGTCAAGTTCAGATTTGCTCAACTTTAACCAGAGCTGGACACGGCTCGTCTCTGATGACCACTGTTTAGAAATGAAACTACTTATATATTGACAGTGGTGTTGCAGTAACAGGCCCGGGGTGAGTCAGTCTCTCCGTCGATAACAACTCTACCTACATGGACCTTCCTGACGATCAGAGGCATCCTGCTGATGTCTAATTGAAATCCATTAGGGAAAACACCTTGAGTGGCTCAGGTAAGCGTAAATTAATGTGTGCGCGTGTGTGTGTTTATTTGGGCCAACGCGTAAGCACGCACGCACACACACTGCCTGCCGCAAATGAAGATAAAAGCAGGGTGTGTACGACGTTCATGCACGCAGTCGTGTGTGTGTGTGTGTGTGTGCGCAACCACCAGTGTAATGTGATAAGCTCCAGCAAAGCACATACCTGATGCCATTAAATGCAATTTCCCCTGTGTGTCAGCTGAGCCATTTGTCAGCTGCTAACACTGCACGCTTTATTAAAAACCTCATCCGCTTCAATTAACTGCGGCCGCAAAGCAGTTTAACTCCACTCTAATCCTGTCAAGATGTTTAAACAGCCCTTACGTACAGTAGGTACATCATTTCAAACGATTGTCAGTGAGTTGTTATGATTTTTTTTTCTTAAGCTGCTTTACTCATCACTTAAAACTGGGGTTCACCTCAGGAGGGAGTGGGTTTAATGTGAGTGTGCAGATTTTTACCGCAGTTGGCCGCGGTTCGGCCTCCGCAGTGGACTAAGCTGTGATGAGGCCTCATCCTGGAGCCGTAACCATCTCCACTCTGTGTCACATCTCACATGTCGGAGTATTACGACACGAGGCGTTAAAGAAAGTGAAATTTAAGCCCGTAACTGTAAAAATCAAGCTGTTTGTGCAGCTGTGTCTCTCTATGCTTTGTCTCGCTGCTTAATGAGGTTGTGACTGACAGCAGCAGGCGCGGTCGTGACCAAAGTTTACGGGGACGAGAGAGAGCGTTTGTGCGGTTTAAGATTTCAATTTGCATAAATGAAGCTCTTTTATTTGTATGTGGAGGGGGATGTAGCGCCCTGAAACCAACAGCCCAACAGTTGATGGCCACTTTTCCTGCCACTGGCAAGGTGAGCCTGGATGCCTGCAGGCGTTTACAGCAGGTGAATAGGAAATATACGTAATCCTACCCTGTCGATTCTTAACAGTTAAAGCAGAAGTAAGCGGAATATTTGTGTTAATATAAGTCTTAAATAGTTCTATCTTCCGACAGCAATCACTTATATAGAGTGTTTGGTCTGAAACACGGGTCTGTCAGTCACTCTGCTCTGCTGTAAGCCGAGGAGAAATCTTTCCTTGTATCCTACAACCTTTATCCAATGAGGAGAGAGAACGGCAAAAAGGGGCGGTCCTCTCTGTGAGTGCAGCCAAGGGATGCGCGTGAATGTGGTGACGTAGGGACGAGGGCGGGGACTGCTAACTCCATCGGCTGACAGGAAGTTAGCCAAAACCACCGGATCGCTTACTTCTGCTTTAAAGGGGAACTATGCAAGTCCGGTCGCTTTTCCGCCGTTTCGCTAACCCTCCTCTCGGCCATGTGCATTTGTTTTCAGCAAAGCCTATGGAGCAGTGGATAACGTTATATATATCATATACGATGTTACGATGTGTATATTTTTGTAGTCTTATCTGTCATAAACAAGAGATTACGGGTTACATGTGTTGTGTGTTGCAGAGACGAGAGCTGGGACATCGGGTCGGAGGCTCTGATCTTGCAAGGTTGTTTTTCGGCCAAGAGACATTAGGTGGAAGGCAAATAGCCTCCATTCTCATTTATTTATCCATCACATTTACTTTGAAACTATTTAATTAGGTAAAAATGTAGCATAGTTAAGGTAAAAATCTTGCATAGTTCCTCTTTAATAAGAGAAACACTGTGTGGTTGTAGTTCTTATCCTGCAAACTGCTGTCACTCCTTCTTTTCTATCATGTCCCTCTTCTAACTCTGAATATTTCCCTGCCCTTGTTGCTCTTTCTTGCCATCACTCCCTCTTACTAGTTCTGTGATGTGAAAAAGTTCAAGACTACTGCTCTGAGGTATTGAAACTCCTACCTGCAAACAGACCATGAGGTTCAACAATATAAGGACCCATGGCTGGGTGCTGCTGCTGGATCTAAAGTTACTGCTATCCCTTATTAAAAACATTAACCCACAACAAATAACAAAGAGGTTTTTATTCTACGTATGTTAGTGTCTTGAAGAGGTAAAGATGACAGAGACATGGCCTCACCCTGCAGAGAATGTAGTCTGAAGGTCTGCTGCTGCTTCCCACAAGGATACCACACACGCTCCTCCGCTTTCTCACTCTGTTTTGCACACACGCACACACACACACCCTCTCTATAGCACACATACACACACACACGGTCATGCCAGCAGGGAGGTGACGGTTAGCATGGTGCTGTCACCGGGGGGATCCTGGGTGGGGTTTGCGAGAAAGGGAGAGGTGTAAATTGGGTGAACGCTGGGTGCAAAGCCCTGTGAGTGAAGGCTCGGTGCTCTCCCTCTTGATGCTTTGTCACTCACTCACACCTAAAGAGATACAGGTGGTGGCTTGGCTCAGTTGTCTGTTGTGTATCTGTGTTTGTATTGCGCTCTGTATTTTTGCCGTTATTCGATTTTTACCTCCGAGAGAGAGAGACGGAAGGTGTCCAGGAGAAAGACAGGACTTGAGATTGTGGCGGTGTTGACCACGCGCGTAAACAGGTTTACACCATAATTTCATATCTATCAACTTGACGTTGATGAAATTTGAAAGTGTAATCAGTGAAACGAAAGCTAAAGGCGAGCAGGTGTGACTTGCCTTTGATCATAACGGAGACCAATTGCAATTAGACCCAAAATGGCTTGACGGCGGTATCAGGGGGCCACTTGCAGATTATGTATTTTTAATCAGAGTTGTTAGCATCTGTGATGGATGCCCATTTCGCTCATACCAGCCTCTGATGGCATACGTCATGTTTGCTGGCCGCGAATTATCATCGCATGTATGCTGTCCATTAACTGCATGAGGAAATGCACACAAACACACACCCCCACCCCCCACCCTGTGTCGCACACTGACTCTTACATCTGGTGTATATGTTGAGCTTCTGGGAAACCACAAAAAACCTTAAGATATTAACAACAAAGAGTTAATGCAGCACCACGGCAGATGACTAAACTTTTTTTTTTTTTTTCCTATACTGCTTCTACCTTTCGCCAAGGTTGTATATCTACCTCAACCACTTTGTATTCCTGCTCAGATCCTGCATAATTCTCCATTTCTATTCTCTGCTTTTTCATTTTTATTATTAAAGTCGTGCACATGTCCACATAAACCAATAAATGTCAACTGGAAATGCTCCCGACTGCCATGCTAGCATTTCACATACATACAAACACAGCCGATGTCCCCATGCTCCCATGCTACAGGTGGTGTAAATACTGATGAAACGTCTAAGATAAGTCTTGGAGGAATTTAATATCTACTCAAACAATAGAGCTGGATGACAACACAATGATCTGATGCTAATCCGTGGTCCCGCAGACACAGCAGCACGTTCATACAGTAGCTACACGCTCACAATGCCCAGGAGTTGTTGAGATATTCCAGTGTGGCGGGCCGAGTGTCGACCTCAGAGCTGTGCTGCTAACGTGTCAGAAATCATTCACACCATTTACAGACTGTAGAGAACTCAGCTGGCAGTCTTCCCTGCACCATTCCTGTTATTCTTCTCTATGCCGGCTCCTATTGTGCTTTATGATTGATTTTAAGTTCTTTTATTTGATTACCTTTAAAGTCATCATGGCTATTTTTTTCTTCACACACCAGATTTCCTACATTTGTTGCAAGGTTGAGCTTGGTGATCTTTTAGATTGGACAAGTTATGGGATGACCTAGCCCGGCGACTGCTGCTGAATGTGACATTATCGTTTAAAGAGACCCAGAGGAGTTTGCTTTTGGTTATAAAAGAGTCTCATATTAATGTGGATGAATCTATCGGATCGCTAGTTGGCATCATTTATGGTTGGAGCTACCTCTTCGAACCTCTGACTTTCGTTCTTGATTAATAAAAACATTCTTGGCAAATGCTTTTGCTTTCGTCCGTCTTGTGCCAGTCCAAGTCATGGGAAATGTAGTGTGAAAACACTTCTTCGCTTTCCGAAACTCCTCGTAGTCCCTTTAAAATGATAAAAAATTTAAATTATTTTTTATCATTTGCCAGTGGTGCCATACATTTTCAGTCTGGTATAAAACATGGTCCATGTTGGGATGGACAAAAAATGAGAGAGAAGTGTTGTTGCTGTTAAGGAGCAGATTAATGTCTCCACGCTGAGAACTAAAAGATGCTAAAGTGCTTTGTAAGGCTGATGGGCGACTCCAGAGTCAGGTGGATTTGATCCATTATGAATATAAAAAATATAAAGACTTCACTTGCAGCTTTAAATATTAGAGGAATGATAGTGGTGGCTTCACTCTGCAATTTAGCTTTTTGACCAACCACCCCGAGAAATATATTCTCATTAAAACACAACTTATTACAGTTTACGCAGCATAAATGTCCCATATTTACAAAGACTGTGTTTGCCAGTGTGCGCCTGTATGTGTTTGTGTGTGTGGCCCCTAACTCGACCATGTGCTAACCCCACACAGCTGCAGAGTCCCCTTGAGGGTTTGTCGCACAGGCAACAGAGGAAGGGCGGAGGAGGAGGAGGAGGGGGAGGGGGGGTGGGCATGGACTGAACACTCTCATTTCCATGCCGCACTGTTCTGGCAAAGACATTGTACACTGCTGTGGATGTGCGTCTCTAGTGCTATTGCTCAATCTTTTTAGGCCTGTCAGTTAGTGTTTTCATCAGACTATTCTCTGGGCGCGGAGGTTGGAAAGCTGATTGTGTACTTCACTGTTCACTGTGTGTGCGTTAATACACATGCTCAGGAGAGAGGAGAGACTTTGCTTGTTGTTTTTCCTTTAATCAACGTTTGAAATATGGATTTTAAGTCTCTTTTCATATGACTCAGGTGAACGACAGGGTTTATTACAATGGGATGTGGCATTTAATAGCTTCATAAAACTCGGCGCCTCTGGTTTCCGCCTATGTCCTGCCTACATAAAGCAGTGCAGGGTCCAGCCTGGAAAACAGTAATGGAGAAACCAAGGAGTCTCAGGTTCCTCAAATATCCCTGTCAATCAAACGCCGTTTCCTCTGAGTGCGTTTTCTATCTGTCAAGGGTCATAGAGAGTGAGGATGAGACCCATTCCCTCCCTCCCTCCCTCCTTTCCTCGCTCCCTCACCCTGGTCCTCCATCTCCTCCTCCTCCTCCTCCTCCCTTCCCCTCCTCCATCCCTCCCTCCCCACTCCTTAGAGGTGTATCTCTACCTTGTGCATCACGTCTGGGCATGACCTGTTGCTAGGTAACCCTGGGTCACAGCTGCACACTATGGCAGACCCTTTTTTTTATTTATCAGTGAGTTATGTGGGAGATGGGGGCTGTAATTTATTAGTTTGATATTGGGCAGGCAGCGCAAGTTTGGGATTGTAAAAAAGAAGAGATGGCCTATAGCTCATCAAAATGCTTATTCTGATCCCGGGCCTCGGTCCGCCGAGGAGATTCACAACAGAGGGGATACAACATTATAAATTCATCTGCTTTTTTACTAAGAAAATCAAGCATCTCCAACAACAAAGCCAATGGTAATGCACTTTCCATGCTGGTAATTGAACAGATGTGGTCAGAGCTTAGAGGACCGAGAAAAAGGAATTCATCTCGGTACAGTATGTGACTGATTCATGTCCAAGGATGAAGTGGGCACAGACAAACGCTTTGTAGTCATGACATGACTGAGTAAGTCAACGTGTGTCATGAGAGATTAAAAAGAAAAAAAACAATACACTCTAAATGAACAGATAAATGCACTGGTTAGCCTAGCCTAGCCTAGCTTAGCATTAAACTAGTAACAGCACGAACGGCTAAAGCTCACAAACATGTTTAAATGACGTTGTGTTGGTTTAAAAATTTGAAAATTAAATAAGTGAGTTGTGAAGCATTAGCCTAATTGCTGGTGTTCGTTTACATTCACACACATACGCCATTAACGCCCCCTGCTGACCGGAGCTGGCTTTGCCTTTTACTTAGACAAATCGTAGAAGATGTTCGTCGACATGTCGGCGTGAAACCCAAACAAACTGGTCACAAATGCATGACAAATGCAACACAAACACAAAAATCCAACTAGTAACATTTTTCATCATCTACTACAAATAAATATCGAGCATGTATGTAATTTCCGCTTACATTAGGAGGTAAGAAGTTGATTCTTTTGTTTTATATATATTATAACTACATGAAATTATTGTTTCTACAGTATCTTAATTGTGTTGTGTGAAATCTGTAAAAAGAAGAATGTGAGAGATTGAAATTGTAGATTGTTAAACAGATATTTATTTTTGTTGACTTTTAGAAATATACAAATGTAGCTAAAAATTTTAAAAAAATATCTTAATCTTCTACGCTTTCTTAAAATATCCAGGCTGGCAGTCATCAGGAAGTTTTCTTTCAAAAGTGCTATACTTCATCACCAAACCCTAAAATTAGGATTTTAAGACAGACTGCTGCCATCTGAAAGTTTAACAGTTTTCGCAACACTTGAGTGTGATATTAATTTGTGATGCATCTGCTGCTGTTGACTCAGCCACACATCTCCCTCTGCCCTGATGAAAGCTCACCATTGCATCCCAGGTCTCACCCACGATGCCTTTGTTAAATTCCTCTCCCTAATGTGTGTGTGATGAATATTTTTCAGATGCTTCCTCTAGGCCATATCTGATCAAAACAAATGCACCTGCACTTTTTTTTTTTTTTTTTTTCCCTTCTTGCAACTGCAACTCCCCCAGGACGGGTAAAAATTGACTCCCTGGCTTCCTCCACCAGGCAATTACGTGCCATCTGTTCCCATCTTGGTTGTTCCAGCTCGTTTTGTTTCTGCGATTGTTCGTCTAATATCATAGGCCTGAAAGTGTTAGAGAGGATGGAAGTGGGGGGGGTGAGAGTGAGAGAGGAGGGGGACACAAAAATGAGGAGTGGCATGAAGAGGAATTAATCGAATCTAACAGCAGAACCAGATCTTCCCCTCTGAAAGGAGATAGTCCCACTAGAATGAGGACCATTACCATATTCATCACCTAATATTGCCTGCTGTATGCAAAGTGGGAGAGAAGAGTGCAATATGACTTTCTTGACCGCCTTTCTAATTCCATCTGTGAAAGCCTGCACACTTCTTTAATTGTTTGTTTGCAACAAGTCCACTTTGTACCTGCTCTGCTGTGATGCTGCCATTTGTTTGGGAGTGGTAATAATAACCCATTAACTTCCTTGTCATCTATCCCACTGATATATATATATATATAAATATATATATATATATATATCTGTGTCTTATGCTGCCATGCTGAATCACATTATTGTTTTGTTACAGTAACTATTGGGCCCATTACTCTCTGCCACACACACAGGCTGGGAGCAGCGTGCAGATTTAATTGCAGTGATGTTGCAGGCGAGGCGAGCAGCTGGATCGGAGAGTTTTAACAGTGATATCAATAACGGAGCGCCACCTTAGGCCGATATAATTTTCCATCTCTCCTGACAGAGCGGAAGATAGAAATAATCAGTCACAACACCAGCCAGGCAGCCTGTAGGACCTCGTGTGACATCCAGCAACACTGACGGCTCAGGACCCATCTGTGTCCAGGGGGCAGCGCTCCGTGTGTGTGTGTGTGAGTGTGTGAGGATAATTGGGGAGGAGATGTTGGATCCTACAAGAAGAGGAAATCTACTAGACTGCTCAAAGGCTTTTTAAAGAAGACATAAGTGATGAGTGGATATGAGGCCTTTCATACTAAAGGTTACATTCTGCACAAACTTCACTGTCTTGCTTTGTTTTGTTTTTTTTGGATAGAGGTGTAGATCCTCAAGAGGCCAGAAACAGCTTTACAATACGGGATTAAAAAAAAATCACAGGCTCTGCAAAAATCCCAACATGTTATTCTTCTTTTCAAAAGGCCAGAAGCAAAATGTTCTTTCCCTCTGTGCTTCATATAGCGGGGGCAAATAGCCAAGGTTTCTACATAATAGAGGCACATTTTAGTTAATGATTTTCAACATGCACTCTGTAACTTTCCTCCTCTGTAATTATTTTTAAGTGTACTCAAACCCTCACCCACACAAACAGAGAGATTTGGTATTCAGTATTAAGTCAGTGACACACAATGGGCTGGAATACACAACAGACTTTTTTATATACTATAGATAGATAGATAGATAGATAGATAGATAGATAGATAGATAGATAGATAGATAGATAGATAGATAGATAGATAGATAGATAGATAGACAGATAGAGCTACCCCATCTGATTTCTTCCATTTTTGTCAAAGCTTCCACCCTGCACAGGTTTTGAAATTAGCCGAATTACACACCAAAAGCAAACATGTGAAGATAAGTATGTGTGATTCTCTAATTGCAACTGAACCTTGAAAAAAAATCTGTTGCGTGTCCTGTGCGGACCTGCAACAGACTGCACACTCCACCGAAACTACAGCTGAGTGAGCACCACCTGCAGAGAAATCAACCATCTGCAGAAAAAAAGTTATGCTAAGGGAAATCAAGCAGATTATTTACATTTAAAAAGAAAAGCATCTCCCTTCTGGAAAAAAAAGGAGCAGTAGATGTCTCCACACATTGTAGCCCACAACATCTCCAGCTCTCACAGCTGACTCCAGACTTTATATAAAGAGAAAAAAAGGAATAAAATAGGCCTCCTGCGTATTTGTCTTGTTGCTTTGTCTGTACTTTCATTTGTTCTATAAAATGTATCAGTTACATTGATTGCACTGTGATGTGTTTTCTTATTTTAGGAGCATTTAGTTTGAAAGGAAGCTCTAAACATAAACTGCACTGGTTTTCCTCCTGTGGCTGCTTTGTATTTGCTGACATCTAGCGGTTAAACGTGGAGATGCCTAAAAAAAACTGGTTTATTATTTCAACTCAATAAAACGGACCAGGGGGAACAACAAGTGTCTGTTTTCTGCAGTAACTTGTGATTATAACAGCGACATTCACGGCGCATTTGCTGATGTGATTATTGGCACCGATCAGGCGCACTTACACACTTACACATGAATGCACACAACTTGAACTTACTTTGAACGGAGCTTTCTCGTCCCAGTCCGCATCCTTATTTGCTTCACAAGTCTCGTGTTTCCAGTCCATGAAGCTCCAAATGGAAGAAAGTTGCATGTGATGGGAAGCAAAACGAAGCTTTTCCTTTTCCCGCATATTCCCAAGTAGGAAGTCATCCTGTCTTCTTGTAGCAGCTAGCGGAGAATGACCGGTTTTTAGCACCAAAAAACATTTTTAATTGTATATTTGTTCAACTTCAGCACAAACTTACTTTGTCCGTCTTCAGTATTACTGGGTTTCGGTGAAATATCCGATGTGGAAGTGAAGTTAATCCAACGAACGTCCTTTTGTTTTTGTTTTTAGCCAACAGCTAAACAGGCTAATGGTTAGCATCTCTGTTCTTCCGGTTTCACATTCCAGTTGCCTGGCAACGCAGGTTGACCTTATAAACTCAACAAGGCCGTGATTGGCTTTCGCAGCTCAAAAAAACTACGTCACACATTTTTATTACAAAGTATCCAAAGTTCGTACTTTCTGAAGTAAAATACTATAAATGAATAATAAATATATTTTAAAATTTCAAACAATATATAGGTCAGTCCCTTAAGCCCCGCCCACATTTGTATTTGTTTTTTCTAGACTTTTAATTAAAGCAGATATCACTGGCACGGCCGTTTCGGCTAATGCTGCGTTCAAGGCAGGCTTTTGAAACCGTAAGTTACAGCTTCAAGTCACAACTACGACTTTGTAGCGTTCCAGGTAACCCGTAGCTCGTGTTTTTACCATCCTGTTGTCTGTGAAAGTTCCCTATAACGGCCACTCGTAACTTCCGACCCGTGAACTCGTACCAGATCGAACTGGTATGACTTCACAGGAAGGAAAAACACAAAGTACGAGTTTCCTTGAACGCACCATGAGTTAGCAGCCCCCGCCCTTGTCAGGCATCAATTGGTCCTCGTGCTACGTCACCACATTCACGCGCATCCATTGGCTGCACACACAGCCCTTCATGCCGTTCTCTCTTCTCATTGGATAACACTTGTATCCCACAAGGAAAATTTTCCCCTCGGGTTACAGCAGAGCAGAGTGACGGAGAGACTCGTGTTTAGGCTGAAATACTTCATGTAAGTGATTGCTGACGGAAAATAGGACTATTTAGGACTTATATTAACAAAAACATTCCACTGATATCTGCTTTAAGCCAGTTAGATTTTTTTCAAAGATATTACAAACTATTGAGATCATTAAAATAAAAGTTTCATCACAAGGACTTGAAGATCTTTTTTCCTTTTTAGACAACATCATAAGATAATACACTTTCAATCACTTCCAATGTTAATGTGCGTTTCCAAAACACTAGCCTATTAATAAATGATGGCACCATTAAGAGTTTGTTTACATCCGCAGCTTTAATTCAATCAATGCACAGAGGAATTTGAACATTTGCACACATGCAAAGTGTGTACCCATGTTAGACTCTGACAACAATGTGAGGTGAAAGAAAGAGGGAGGGAAGAGGGGTGAGGCGGGGGAGTGACAGAGAGAGGTGGTGGGAGGAAGAACTGGAGGCTGAGACACAGAAGAGAGAGAGCAGCGGTGGAGCAAACACACACTTGAATTCAGGTAGGACATCTCTAACTTTTTATCAACAAACATACTCTGCTAAAAAATTTCATATGTTATTGTAAAATTGAACATTTTGAAGGAAAATTAGTTCTGCATAATCAATAGCCTATATGTATTTCAGTGCTGCTGCAGTTTGCAGATTTCTTTGTTTTAAGTGCCTGAGGTCATTTTATCTAACGTTTCAAAGCGGTGTCTACCTGCGAGGTTTCTGCTCTGTGACTCAAGGTGAATGGCTCCATTGTTTGGTTTTGATACGCTGGAATGCTCCTGGACATCCTGCGTAATCCTCTCAATTATGAATGGTATCATTTATTCTATAGTCTCAGCACCTCAGCAAAGGCCATCCGGTAGCTTAGCAACAAGTGCCTCTCATTCAACATTAACGCCAGGTAACATTAGAAGACGCAGTGGCCTCACTCCAGGAGCGTGACAAGGATTTGTTTCTGACACCGTTTATATTTTCCCTCCTTCTCACAAACAGGTTGATGTTAATTTACCAGTTCACCCATCAGTGCAGAAAATTATGTTTTGACATTGAGATGAAACTTCATGATTTTTTCTCATCCTCTCCTCCTAATTTCTCCCTTTCAAGTGAAAACTCACCTGTCCTGAAAACATCCCCCACCCCCCAGATAATATCTTTAACATCTTTGCAAACATGGGAAACAGATTTTATCCTTTGACATGTGAGGTCACATGTTTCCAGAGGGACTTTATTATGAACACGCAGAGGTAAACCGACACCTCACTCTTTCATCCATGCAAAAGCCTTTTTGTTTTGCTCTGGGGGGGGCGTGTAGACCTCTAACTAGGTCTACACCATTAACATACAATATATACACTGGTGCCCACAATTGCCGACACATCATACGATCCATTTTAAAGACTGAGTGGAGAGAAAAAAAAGCAAGCTTTTCCCCTGGCAGCCTCTCACATACCTTGGTTTGGTGGTGAAAGGCCGAGCTCAGTTTCAATGCCCTGGGCAGATAAGCGCCGGTCTCTGAAGCAAAGTGACAATGGGGGTCTGTGCTGCATTCGGAAGCAACTCTCTGATCTCTTGGGATTTATGATGAGTGACACTGATGCGTTAACACTCGATCTGGCAATCAGTGACCACTCAGTGACTATATATACTGTCAATAAACCACTACCAAATGAAAAAGAAATTTAAATTAAACATACAGTGTGGCTCTGGTAACTCAAAGCGAATGTGTTCACAATAGAAAATACCATTAGAAACGCTTCAGCAACCTGTTGATTAACATCCAAGTCCAGTGATGAGCGGCTGCCAAGAGCGTTAGAGACTGAATGCAGCGCTGACCTCAGGGGAACAGGACAGTGGTTATCTGAGAACACTTTAGAGTCTCGTGAGAAACTGAATATTGGGGGTGTGGGGTGGGTGGGGGGTGTATAAAGTTGCAATGAAAGGGAGCCTGTGTCCCAGTTTTTAAACAGCAAAGAGAAATGTACACGTGTGACACACCTGAGTCGACAGGTAGGTCAAATAGTTTCTTGACGGATTGAAGAGTTGGTTTACAAAACATTACAGGGTGATTGTTGAAAGCATGTAAGTAGATGTTGAACTGCTTTTAATTGTTTTGTTAGTCATATATCAGATTTGTTTTTAAAGGGATAGTTCACCCAAAATTGAAATTTCACTCATTATCTACTCACCCTCATGTGGACTAAGGGCTGGGAGAAGTTTCAGAGTCCTCCGTGGCTTCTCTGAGTTACAGGGGGTCTCGGCGTAGCAGTGCATGCTGGTTGCAAATGGATACCAACTGTCTTCATAACAAAAAGACACACCAAAAAACATCCAAATACCTCCATGCCGCTCGTATGTAATGTCCGTCTTGTATTGAAGCCCCGAAATGCGAAATTGTCCAAAAAAAATTAAATAAGTCTATATTCCAAGCTTGTTTTGTAGCGGCTCGTCAAATTTGGACGAACCAGGGTCTGTCCTCTTCCCAGTTCGTCCAAATTAGACGAACCGGGAAGAGGAGCTTCGAGAAGCTTCCACCGAGACCCCCTGTAACTTAGAGAATCCACGAATAACTCTGAAACTTCTCCCAGCCCTTAGTCGACATGAGGGTGAGTAGATAATGAGTGAAATTTCAATTTTGGGTGAACTATCCCTTTAACGCTATGGTGACAGGGTTTTGCTGATAACATTCGTTTTTTTGTATTTTTCTCTGCAGAAAAATCCTGAAAAAGGCCCATTTCACAAGAGGAGCGTTCAAATCTATGAACCACAATGTTACTCAGGTCTCATTCAGAGAGACGAGCCCTCCTGGGGTTCTCAGCTCTACTGACGCACACTATCCCTAAACAGAGAGATGAGACTTCCCCGCCACCTCCCCTGTCGTTCTCCCCCCTGCAGTCTGTCTTTACACCCGTATCTCCGACTTCAATGCCCCCCTGGGTCGCTCAGGCGCTCTCCAACCTGGAGCAGGGAGAGCGAGAGCTGCAGAGCCTCAGGGAGCGACAGCAGGCCGAGGTGGAGGAGGTGAACCGCGAGCTGGACGACGCCGTGTTCGAAGCTCAGAGGGAGGAGCGACGCCTTCTGGAGAGGATCGAGCAGGACCACAGAGAAGCGCAGCAGCACCTCTGTCAGGTGAAGAGGGAAAACGCCGCGGCGGTGCGGGTCGTGCAGTCGCTCGTCGACCAGCAACTGCGAAAAATGGGACAGCTGAAGGAGCAGGTACAGAGATGGGGCAGCACAGCGGGTGGAGCCAATAAAAACCAGCTGCAGAGAGGCGTGGCAGAGGTCACACAACCATGGGAAATCTCTCTGTCCATGAAAAGAGTCAGTTTCTTACCGAGCCCTGCGTCCAAGACCTTCAGCTTAGGGGAGGTGGATGTTCGTGAGCAAGGCATGACCTATCCCATCGGCGTCTGTGGCGTTGAAGGACAGAAGTGCGCCTTGCACTCAGGAGACACAACCTTCTCAAACATCACCCCTCTTGAAATACGCAAAGAACCGCAATCCAACAGAGCCGGACAAAGGTGCAGTCCGGATGAGACCAACAGCAGGACAAACATGCGTGTCGTCCGTAAACTACGCCTGTCAACCTCTACGGAGAATGAGGATGAGCTCAAGTCACCCACCGTTAAGTCCCCCGTGCTCAGACACCGCGGCGTGTCCGAGTCATCTCAAGACGAAGAGGTGGAATCTGTGTGTTCGGACACGCATGGACAAGACCTTTTCCTCGCCATCCCACCAGTCTCCAGTCAAGGAGAATCTGAAGGTGATGAATCTGACGGTAGACAACGCGGGAAACAGAGGCGCTCCACGCTGAAGGGGAAGAAGAGGCAAAAGGCTCTTGTCTTGGTCTCATGTGAAGAACCATCCTGTCCCCCTGATGATGCTGCAAAGAGCGGGCCCAAAGGTTCGCTCACCAGCCGCAGTATTGTAGATCTGTCGTCTGGTCATCGTCCAAAGAAAAATAACTCAATAACAAGCAGTGGGAGCCCGCCATCACCGGTGGACAGTGAAGATTCCTGCTACACCTACACTGTGAATACACCTGTTAATGGATCTCTTAAGCAAGAGCGCTGCCGCTCCATGTCCACGGCCGATCTCTCTGATAAGCTGCAGCCTCTGATCAATGGTGACAAGGCTGACCGCAGAGGAACCAGGAAGGTGAACAAAATGCGACTCGCCTCTGAACCTTCAGCTTCTGAACAAGGCCAAGCACGCAGCAGAGAGCCTGACGGGAACGCCGTGGGCTCTGATGAGCGGCAATCCAGATCCCAGACTCGTACAACACAGGGTTCGGGTTTAAATCGTGTGAGCAGATCCATGTCAATGTCGGCCATCGAAGGCGACCAGTTGCATCAAGTTAAGGAATCGCAGCCATACAACAAAGACAAAGAGAGAGTTGTGCCAACGTTGAGGGAGCTGGAGGAAGAAGGTGGTTCAACTGTGCTTGACTCAGCTTACCTGGTGAAACAGTTTGGAAAACAAGGATCAGGCCGCACCGACTTCAACCTGCCGAGCGGCGTCCATGCAACAGCCAGAGGGCAGCTGTTCGTGGTGGACTGCGGCAACGCTCGCATTCAGGTGACCGACCTCCAGAAGAACGTGGTGCAGCAGGTGTCTCCTTCAGGATCGGAGAGATCTTCTCGCATCTGCAACTACTTTGACGTGGCCGTGAACTCGAAGGGCCTCATCGCGCTGACCTGCGCCGCCGAACGCGCCCTGCTGGTGTTCAGCCGCCACGGACGCCTGCTGCAGACGTTCGGAGGCGCGACGATCGGCTCCACCAACGAAGAGCTGGATGCTCCCAGAGGGGTGACCGTCACCCGTCAGGACGAGTTCTTGGTCGCCGACATAAAGCGAGGAACTTTAACTGCTCTGAAACTAGACCCCAAAACCGGGGCTCGGTTGGAGCGCACGGTGGTGAGCGGCTACCACCGGCCCTACCTGGTGGCGGCCTGTCTCGCCACCGGGCTCATGGCGGTATCAGAGCGAGGCAACGAGACCGGACGCGTCCCGTGCATCCGGGTCCTGGAGCCCGGTTGGAACACTATCCGGATCCTGGGGGTTTGCTCCGGCCTGGGTCCGGTCCTGACCTGCCCCTGGGGCCTCTGTGTCGACAGCGAGGGCGACGTCCTGGTGGCGGACTGGGGCAAGCAGCACCACCGCGTCCTGTTCTACCCGTCCAAGGGCGTCGGCTGGCCTCTGGTGGCCGATCACCTGAGCAGCCCCCGGGGCCTGGCGCTGCTCCCCGACGGCCACGTGGTGGTGTCAGACAGTATGAATCACTGCGTCAAGATCTACCGCTACAAGTGAACAACATATGGAAACAGTTCTGTGATAAAATAAGGAGTTATATTTGTAATAGTGAGTTTCTTTGACTATACTTTAATTTACAGCCTCTACCTCTCACATGTTATAAATTGTTAAAGGGACAACGAGGAGTTTTGGAAAGCAAAGTGTTTTCATACTACATTTACCATGAGCCTCCGCGCGCACGGTGAAATTCTTGGACCGGCGCAAGACCGACGTCTTGCCCAGAATGTTTTCATTCATCAAGAATGAAAGTCAGAGTTTCGAAGACGATCAGATACTGTCGTAGTTCCAAACATAAACGGCGATTCGGCGGCATTATTATCATGACCCGCCGGAAACCCGCCGGAAACCGAAACTAAGGAAACACTGGTCGGCTCGCCCAGCATTTCCACCATTAATTAAAATAACAAAATAACGATAGAGACAAAACGATATATTGATCGAAAATGGAGCCATTAACAAGTGTGGGTAGCCTAGATTCATCCACATTAATGTGATACTTTTTTATAACCAAATAGAAACTCCTCGTTGTCCCTTTAAGATTGTTTGATGAAAATGGTGATAATGAGTTTTCCTCATAATAAGTGTAGAAGATTACTGTAGCAACAGTTATAATCATTACATCTACAAAGCAAAGTATTTTTAGTTCTGTGGCATGCTTTCTGCTATCTGATTCATATTTTTCCAATAATGCCCATATGGCAAAAAGACTGAATTAATCAATAATCAAGACAAATTTAAGTCTAAGTTAAATTAGTTTTAATCTGAAGGGTTTTGTACTGCCAGTTTCTCTTTAAAAAGAATTAAACTTTGATTTGAAACCAGTTTTGCATGATTTTGTTCCCTGGGCTGTTGCCTAAACACACATTACCACACAATCACAAAGGCTGTGCACTGGCTTTTGGGTATTTGGAACCATTTGTGCAAAAAAAACAACTGTATTTCCATCAAAATGTGTCATGAATCAATATAAAGTGATTTATACACGCAATTATTGATCTGTTTTAAGCAAACAGAATCAATAATTTCATTTGGAATCCACATCAAAAGGCGAAGTGAAGGCTTCGATTTCCTCAAGCATTACAACAGCTTTATCAAAGAGACGTTTGGTGTGAAGATTGTGCTGCACGTAATATTCACATTTTTAGAAAACAAAGGTATTACCAAACAGGTAAAGTGCAATACATGATCCGTATCATTATGAGAGAGCCTCATTTTGCAAGACCCAAATTTCCAATATACTCCCCTCTATGCAAACAGAGACATACACAGTGTTCCCTTACGTGTCCACCCACACACACACACATTTCAGTATAAAAGCACAGGTTCAGCCCCTGGAAAGCTCTACTTTACAGCTCTGCTCCACAGGAAGACTCCACATCCGAGAGCATGATGGACCTGGTCACCAAAACTCTGTTCCTGTGCTTAGCACTCGGCCTCGCTAATGGAGCACCGTAAGTAGCCTATTTGTACAAATTATTACCCAAAAATATACAGTATGTAGGTCATTCGGACTGAGAGGCTTAGTCCAAATATTCTAGTCCCAAGATCCTCCAATGGCAACATGTGTTCATTATTTACTCCCAACAAGATTCCTGTTCTGCAATATAACAATATATGAGCATATTCATCAACAGAAGACAGGAACAATGGAAATATGATGAAAACCATAGATGTAGAGGGGATGCATAGTAAATTGTGTTGATGGTTTTGTTGTAATAAACTGCATTCAAACCTAAGATGTTCTTATTACAGTAATTTGTCCACCCCCTCCTCTGTAACTGGTGGGCGTCAAAGCTATTACTCTGTATTTACTCTACTCTGTCTAAGTTTAAGGGGGCGAGCCACTGTCCAGGCTTTTCATAACTCTATTTACTTGCACCCAAAGTTCACCGGTTGCATCGAAAGAACAAACATGACAGTGCAGAGTCATCGTGTGTCCTTGGTGACTGATTGACCTCCTGTTTTCTGACTAAGGGATTTTTTCAAATGAGATATAAATGTGAGTTTTTTTCTCTCCACAGGCATCCACCACCATCAGATGCACAAGGTCAGTTTAGTAATACAATGATACACATTATATGTATGTATTTCAGTTACATTAAAAGTTGTTTTATCTCTGTATGTCTATCTCTAACACAAAAGGAGAAGTGCCAGACCGGTGTGAAGGTATTGAGTTTGATGCCATCACTCCTGATGAGAATGGGGTAACTTTCTTTTTCAAAGGCAAGTCTCTTTTTAAATTATTGTTCTTTTTAAGTCTCATTTCATATAGAGCTGCAACAATTCATCGATGAATCGAACAATAATCGATTACTAAATTAATCGTCAACTATTTTGATAATCGAATAATGTTTGAGTAGTTTTTTTTTTACGAAAAAAAAGTCCAAATTCTCTGATTTCAGCTTCTTCAATGTGAATATTTCTGGTTTCTTTGTGCCTTACGACAACAAACTGAGTATCTCTTTGGTTTGTGGACAAAACAAGACATTTAAGGATGTTATCTTGTGGTTTAGGAAACACTGATTTACATTTTTCAACATGTTTTAACATTTTATTGACCAAACAACTAATCGATTAATCGTTTAAATAATCAACAGATAAATCGATAATGAAAATAATCGTTAGTTGCAGCCCTAATTTCATATATGTAACTTTACTGAATTACTTTAGTGTATGATAATGTAGTTGTCTGGTGTTCTCTCAGGTGCCCACATGTGGAGGGGTTACCGCGGCCCAGCTCGGCTCTCCAACGAGTCCTTCAAGGAGCTGGATGACCTCCATCACATCGGCCATGTTGACGCTGCCTTCCGCATGCACAGCACAGACAGCCCAGACTCCCACGACCACATCTACTTCTTCCTGGTATGAAACGATCCTGAGATATTTTTGTGATATGTCTCTGAAAACAAGGTAAAAAAAAAAGAAAAGAAAATCATATCAGAGTCTGACTGTTTCTTTTACAATCTCCAGGACGACAAGGTGTTCAGGTATTACAACCACAGTCTGGAGGACGGATACCCAAAGGAGGTCCAGGAGGAATTCCCAGGAGTTCCCACTCATCTGGATGCTGCCATGGAGTGCCCTGGTGGAGAGTGCACGACAGACTCTGTTCTGTTCTTTAAGGGTATATTATTACCACTCAAAAATATATATAAAAAAACTATAATAAATTTAAAAAAGGACCATAAAGAAAAACACTTAAATAAATGTAGGAAATAACAGAATGAGACAAAGAGAAATTGATTTTTATAACACATCTAATGCCTCCCCCTAGTGGAGGAAATGAGCTGCTACAGGAATGACTTTTTAACCCGCCTGTTGTCCTTCTGGGTCCTTCTTTCCACAATCCTTTTTTCCTTCATTCCTTCCTTCCTTCCTTCCTTCCTTCCTTCCTTCCTTCCTTCCTTCCTTCCTTCCTTCCTTCCTTCCTTCCTTCCTTCCTTCCTTCCTTCCTTCCTTCCTTCCTTCCTTCCTTCCTTCCTTACTCCTTCTTCCTCTTTTGATCCAATTGACCTGATCTGTTCCCTATATACCTCCATCTTTCTTTCCTTCCCTTTTCCCTTCCTTCTTACCTCCCTTCTTCCTTCCTTCTTATTCCTTTTTCCCTTCCTTCCTTCCTTCCTTCCTTCCTTCATTCATTCCCTTTGTCCTTACTTCTTCCTTCCTTTTTGACTCAATTGACCCAATCTGTTCCCTCCCTCCTTCTAGCTTTCCTTCCTTCCTTCTTTCCCTTCGTCCTTCCTTCCTTCCTTCCTTTCTTCTTTGACCCAGGAGGACAACAGGAGGGTTAAGACAGTCTGAAGACAATTGATAAACCTTTTCTCTAACTTTTCTCTTACTTATTTCCCCTCCACAGGACATGACGTCTATGTTTATGACATCGCCACCAAGACGGTGAAGACCAAGACGTGGCCCCACCTCCCCGTCTGCACCTCCGCTCTGCGCTGGCTCGAGGGCCACTACTGTTTCAACGGACACAACTTCACCAAGTTCAACCCAGTCACTGGAGAGGTGAGCGGAAATTACCCCAAAGACGCCCGCCACTACTTCATGAAGTGCGCTGACTTTGGTAAGTTGGTTAATAAGGAAAGAAAGAGCAAAAAAAAAAATTAAAAAATCAAATATTCCAATAACATCATGCTGGGACGAGACAAACAAGTGTTTTGTGTTTTGTCTCCTGCAGGTCATGGAGGTCGTGGAGGCGGCCACAGATCCAACAAATGCTCGGACGTCAAACTAGACGCTATGACCACTGATGATACAGGCAAAACATATCTCTTTGCAGGTAAAGTGGCACATATACTGCGATATAGTTCAGCATCTCAGGGCAATATGATGATGATGATGATGCCAGTTTGCCAAAAGTAGAATCAGTACAGATGTCTGTTAAACAGAGATGGACAGAGTATCCACCCCAGTACTTGAGTAAGAGTACAAATATACTACTGGTCAAAATTTACTCCGTTACAAGTAAAAGTAGCTCAGTCGACATGTTACTCCAGTAAGAGTAAAAAAGTACTTGCTTTTAAATTTATTTAAAGTAAAAGTAAGAATAAGAGTACATTTCTTCTTTTTCACATCAATGAATTACTATAATTTTTTCTAAATGAATGTAAGGAGCTTTTAACTCTTGTTAGTGAGAATGAACTCTTTGAAACCACCTGCATTGATGTGCTGCTTTTAGGGGTTAGGGTTTCCTTCTTTGACAAACACAGCTTGTGTTCAATAGGATTTTAGAAAAAAGAAAGAAAAAAAAAGAGCAGAGCTGAAAGTAACGAGTACTTTTCAGCCTTCCTAGAAATGAACGAGTAAAAGTAAAAATATTTGTCTTGGAAATGTATTCAAGTAAGAGTAATAAGTACCAAAGAAATCTAATACTCAAGTAAAGTACACATCCTCTGGATATGTACTTAAGTACAGTACTCCAGTAAATGTACTCCATTACTGTCCACCACTGCTGTTAAATCTGAAGCTCTCCTCTCTCTGCTCAGGTCCTATCTACATGCGTCTGGACAGCAACCGTGACGGCTTCCACCCCTTCATGATCACCAGGGCGTGGGAGGAGGTGACCAACGGAGTGGACGCTGTCTTCTCCTACAGCGACAGAATCTACTTGATTAAGGTAGACTCCTCTTCCTCTTCTTCTTCCTCCTCTTCTTCTTCTTCTTCTTCTTCTTCTTCTTCTTCTTCTTCTTCTTCTTCTTCTTCTTCTTCTTCTTCTTCTTCTTCTTCTTCTTCTGTGTTGAAATCTGAACTAAAAACGACTTCATGTTCTTCCAAACTCCTGCAGGACGATCAGGTTTACATCTACAAATCCGGCGTTCCCTACACGCTGGTCCAAGGCTACCCCAAGAGCCTGAAGGAGGAGCTCGGCGTTGAAGGACAGGTGGACGCAGCTTTCGTTTGTCCAGATGAGCACACGCTTCATATCATCCAAGGTGAACACACTGAGCTCAAAAACGTCAGATCAGATGAGCTTCATGTTTTGTTTTGTTTTTTGCTTGAATGTGATTAAGGCGAGACACTAACAGGCAAAAACACTGTTCATGCACTGATCAATTTTGAGATTTTGGGCTATTTTTCTTCCTTAACATGTATTCTTTCAGAAAAGTCAAAAGAAATAGTAGAAAATCCACATTAAGGTGGTTATTTTACTTCATTTTGTCTCTTTTGTCGGGGGATTTCTCCTAAATTCGCCAAAAGTTAACATGCTACTGTGACAGACTGTGCTGTGCCATGTCGTTGTAAAGCTCTCTCTCTCCTGAACAATGATGTAGGCTCCATAGATGGTCATTTCCTTTGTATCCGCAACCAATCGTAAAAGTAGGATTTAAATTAACAATCTATGGAATTTTACAGTACAAGCCGTTTTTTCAAAAAGAGTTTTTCCTCAGACTCTGGGCCCAAAATCTCCACTTCAGCAGCACTTACAGACACCAAACCTTCCAGTTTTATTCCTGTCTATATTCTGAAGGTTTTTACAGAGGGGATTGTTGATATGTCATTCACAGCCTCATTTATACAACATTTTATTCCTAAAAACAGGGCGAAATTGGATTTTTTTTAGGGCTGGTGACAGTATTTTCTCATTTACAGAGTGATAAAAAGAGATATCCAAAATCCCCTCTGTACAAACTTCTGACTCTAATATGTCAACAAAATAAAACAAGAATTTTTAAAGTAGCTTTATCCATTTTTCAGATTTTGGTTCTGGAAATATATGCAGATTAGCGCATATTTCATTAGATATTGCCTCATTTACATATTTAAACATAACATTTGACAAAACTTGTAATACAAAAAATATTTGTCTTAGTGTGAGTGATAAACTTGGGAAGTTTCATGGTGATATCTGTTAGTTTAAATTTTTACCCTATTCACCTGCAGTGTCTGCCCTTAACAAACATCTTTGTGTATTTCTTTCACAAGGGAAAAAGATGCACGACGTGGACCTGACGGCCACGCCCCGGGCGGTGACCAGGAGTCTGCCTCTGCCCCTGTCCGACATCGACGCTGCTCACTGTGATTCACAGGGAATCAATGTTTTCAAGGGAGCGCAGTATTACCACTACGAGAGCCCCATGCTGCTGGCTATGGCCAGAATCGCTCCAGTGCCTCAGAACATCGACTCGGCGATGATGGGATGTGAGGATTAGGACTAGGACTAGGAGTCAGGGAGGAGAGGATGCTTCTCCAGTGAAAACCACCTCACTTCTTAAATGCAAAGCAAATAACTGAATGTGCCGAGAGAAATCCTCCTCCCATGGAAGGTGGAGTTTGAGTTGTTTGGTGAATAAAACTTTGAAAAAAGAAAACTGCTCTCTCTCTCATATTATGAATGGTTTTATTCTTTGGAGTTTGTAGCTTTGAAACTGGATCGTATAGAGAAACCTACTAAGCAATGTCAGAATTTGGCCACTAGAGGACCTACTGTTCAAATGAATGTGCTACACTGGAAATAATGTGAGAATCGGATTAACCAACACCAGTTGCCGTGGCAGGGTGTGAATATTTACTGGTGTTTATGCATCTAGATAATAAGAGGAAATAAATGTTCATGCTGAATGCTTTCTGTAGATACTGTATTCACAGATGGACAGAGAAGAGCTAGCAGCACAACAACAAAGAAACAAGGGAAAACATTAAAGCCATTAAAAAGAAAAAGAAAACCATATATTAGGCAGTGCTCTGTGCCAGACATCCAGTTTGATTCAATACAATTTAATTTACAACATGACCACAAACATGGAGTATACAGATCCCCAGTCTGTGTTTTGGCTGAATTGACCTATTGACCTATGGCAGACAATCTCAGTCTATCTGACCCTCAGGACACGTCTCAAACCGATCACACTTCTTTATATTTGAGAAATGAATGTTGTTAATGTTTTTTCCTACTCACCGAACAGCTGCTGGTGTCTCTGTCTCTGGTGACTGCAGGTGTGTGTGTGGAGTCGGGCTCGCTAAGAGCTCCTCATACAGGTGTGGAGCTCCGCACAGCGCTGGCCTTCATTCAGAGAAATTGTCGGTGGCCAGAATTTTTATTTCCTGCAAGACAGAGAGAGGCCAGAACACTTGTCCAGCTGAGCTACATTTGCTGCCAGTGAAAACAGAAACTAATATCCAACCCTCTATCTATGTCACAGGGTTAGGGTTCAGTTCACTTCCTCAATTTCATGCTCATTTTCCGATTTCAAACCAATCAAGCATCCATCCAAGGATGAACTTCACATGGTATTCACACTAAACTCCATTGTCAGATTGTGAGCAGTTTTTTTTTTTAAATAATCGTTTAATTCATGGCCAAGCTTTGTTTGTATTTCCAGCCTCCAAACATGTGCTTATTTTATTGATGAGTCCTGGTGTCTCATTATGACATTATACAGTAGTTTGACAAAGTGTCCCTGCTCATATTGGACCATATAGACACGTACGCAGCAGCCTGCAAGAGTCCAGAGGTCGGGACGGCATTAACAGGCATTCAAGGCCTTTTCATTCCCTGGAGAGGTTTTTGTTCTGCCAAAATCCCTGGGACTTTCAGCACACATAAAGGAAGTGCTGCCCTCAGCACAGCTTAATGGGCGAGGCCATGAGGACACACACACACACACACACACACACACACACACACACACACACATACACACACACACTGGAGCACACATGCACGTTCACATAGAAACACTAATGCTAATACACACATGCATAGCAGACAGTATGGACTGTTGTCATCGGACACAGAGCCACCGGCTATCGAGCGCAATCGATAAGTGGATCTGACATCATTTGTTTGTTTGCGTTATTTTAATCTATTTTTAATGTCATTTTTTATTTTTCTCTTTTATTTGTTCATTCTGACTAAATATAGGAACAGTTTACTCTCTCACAACAAATACATGTACATTAAACTGCAATTATTTAATTATAGTCGGTCCCGTTCTAATCAATTATACTGATTCAGTATAATTTGATAGTGTACAATAACACTGTGAAAAAAATAGAAAGAAAGGAAGGATCCATCCTCTATTACAAGTGGAGTATTAGATTTTTATATATTTTTGGTTTAATTGGCCTGGTATTGGGACTAGAGGATATAATATAATACTATAATATTGGATGAACTGACAAGTTTAGGCCCTGTTTTGTATTTTTGCTCATCTGTAAGAGAGAGAAACAAGAAAATATGAAAGTTTTTTTTATGTTTCTGACTGCCTTGTATGAATATATATATATATATATATATGTTGATGACTACGGTATGATTTTAGCTTTGTGTGCTAAGAGTTAACATTTGCATGAGTTAATCCACCATGAAACTGTGACAGAGTTTGTGGTTGACTGCTATAGTTAGTTAGTCTAGATGATTTCTAATACAGCTGTACAGTGCGCCCAGGTAGGAAAGGAAAGGAAAACGCTAACCATGACAGAATACCAGTATGGTACAAAAAGTTTATTCAGTAACAGTTCTGTAAACATCTGAGGTAAATGAACATTTACATCAACATGTTCTTTAACAAAAGGTTTCAGACGCAAGGCACTTCTCTTCAAAGACAGTCATTGTACAACGGGAGTAATAGCAGGGGGTTGTTCTTCGTTTTTTTAACACGTGGGGAGACGGTGTCCCTGCTCGTGGGGGGGGCGCCGTGAAAAATCCCATCCCACAATCTCTGTTTTCCATTGTGGGAGTTTTTGATCCAAGGCACATCCATGGTGTAAAAGCCGTGTTGCCAAAAGTCTCCCAATCCATATTCAGGACAGAAAAAGAACAATCACTTTAGATTCATTTCTTCTCCATTCCAAGTCTAATTTTGATGGTATTATTGCCATAAATAAACAAAAATATGTTAATATCCCTCCTTCTAGGACACCCTTTGTTATTTCTCTTTTCTATTTATATCTTCATATCCTCATAACAGCGGTCTAGCTATCTAACTGTGCAAATCTTTATCTACATATTAAAGGTACTAAACAGCTTGGAACAACAAGGTTATGAAAAAACATTTCAGCAATAAAAATGAAATAAACCTTGTTTATTAAACGTCTTTTTTTTTTAGAGACAAAGTTTAACATAATGTCTTTTAAGTGGAATTGTCTTTTCCTAGATTCATAAAGGGTTTTAAAGCTGATCTTGTGGTTGGAGACATGATTGTTAAAGGGGTTAAAGGGGCAAAGTTCCCAAAGCGGAGTCTGGTAGAAGTCTGTTAGGCATTGTGGTCTCTTTGGTAAATATATCTGGTTGTATTCGACACATCACAGTTAATACAGATTAAGTGCTTCAGCTGCCATGTTGGACTGAAGTTGAAGTTCAATCAGAGGCATGTAAACATTTGACACGGTCAGCGTATATATATATATTCTCTGGTTCGCCCTGTCCTGTCCTCAACAAAATGAATAGTTCTCTGTGTAAATGGAGCTCAATGAAGCGCCCTTCACCGCGTCTTGCTTCTGTCACCTCGTGCTCTGTGGCTGCATTCATGACAAGATGAAAATCATTAACTTCAAAACTCAGACTTTTGAAAATACTGAATTAAAGTTAGGGGGTTATTATTAAAGTCAAATAAATCTATTTCTTTCTAACATAAAGCTTCATGTTCCTGGTCGAATCGTAGCGTAGTGTGTGTCGTCGGGTTTCCAACAGTCAGACCACATGGTGGTCAAATGTAACTGACCTCTACCTTTACAAACATTACGTCTAGTCATACTAGGAAAACCACATGTGAAACAAATAATATTAACAATGACTCGGTTCCATTTAGGCTTGTTATAAGCTATGACAGCAGGCTGCATGATGTAATGTATGTCCATGGAGCTGCTAGGCCTGGTTATTGCTACATAATACTGGAAGTCTGTAACTTTTTGATTAAAATGAAAGCAGAAACAGAAATCCATACCAGTCTCACATCTGCCAAATACATCTTCAGCTAGAAGAGGTTTAACTGGAAGTTAGCAGTTAGCCTTTCCCCCTTTGCTTCCAGTTGCTAACTACCTCACATATGGGCCCATGTATTTCACTGGTCGTGGTATTCTCATCAAAGCTGTTTGCAAAAATTAACACCTTTGATAATGTGCAAAAACGTATACAGTATACAGATAACACTGTAGCAGTTTAGACGTTAGCCTCTCGGAGCTAACTTTGTTCTCTTTGGCTATAGGACTCCTGCTACCAAAGAGTCTGAAGGCTGAGTGAGTGTGATGGTTTATGAACAACTTCCAGGTTGCCATGAATGCATGTGGGTGAACGTTTTCCTCTGAATTTATTCTCACAGTATATGATCGTTAATCAAGGCACTCGAATTTGACAGCTAAAAGTGATCAAATCTGTCAGCGTCTTCACCATGACGATGTGTCAGTGTCAAAACAAAGTCATGGGTTGTTTTAAAAACTACAATAACCAAATGAAGACCGTGCAAGAGAGCTCAGTAAAAAGATAGCGTTTGGACAAAAAAAAAAAAAAAAAAAAAAGAAACATTTTGTTGTTATCGAAATGTAAACATACATTCATTTAGTTATTTTTTGGTTATGCTGCTCAAATGCGAATTCACAAGTAGTAAATCATTCTACTATTTTTCAAGTATGTTAAGAATAATCTATAATATTCTGCCCAGAAAAAAAACACAACGTTGTACAAACCCAAAACACAATTTGCCCCAAACCACTCCCCCCTTTGGTACAAGGGTTTTAGTTTTTATTCCTGGATGTGATTGATAATTTGCCTCGATGAATTAAAGCTGTTGGGAAGTTGCTGCCAGGCAAAACAGCTGAATTTCTATGTGTTTTTGTTTTTTTGTTTTGTTTTCTCTTCTTTTGGCAGGATTTGTTAAGAAGAACAGGAAAAATGAACATTCCTATGTGGGATGTCTGTTAAGAAATAACAGAGAAATAAAGATTTTTTTTTTTAGATCATATTGCTCTCTTTTTTCAAAAAAAAAAAAAAAAATCTACAAGCTACTGTATAATCTACAGCTAGTCTAGAAAATTAACTTAGAGTCCTCCTATACAGAACAGCTACAGGGGAACTCCACAGTTCTGTAACACACTGCAAACACAAGCATCAGAAAGAAGGTGTACTGGTTTTTTATTCCCTGTTCAAGCTGCAAAGCTTCAAATCGCTTGATAATTAGTAATTTAGACCTTCATCATTGTGTATCATGTTTTATTTGTATCAACTTTTCTAACATTGGATTTTTTGTATAAAGTGACCGGTGGGGCCAATGTCAGAAAACGCTGTAGCATGTTTGATTTTTGGTTTTAGGGAAAGTCTTTGTAAATAATAAAAAACTGCAGCTTGATCAGAAACTAACAACTTTTCTTTTGAATGTAGGTAGTTCTGTATAATATCCTGTGGTGTCTATCAATACTATTGATCATTATATATTTACATATTTATAAACTTTATATAGTTTACCCTGATGTAACTGCAGAGATGTCATTTTGTAAACACAGAAACAAACTAAGATACCTAAACACACAACCACACACACGCAGCCTGTGAAGCCTAAAGACTACGTCTCAGGGTGGGACTGCCTTATTGCGTTCCTCTTGTCATCTGCTCTGTCCTTCCTAACATGGGTGCATCCCTCTCTTCATTGAAACTACAGGCTGGGTGAGAGCAGCACACACACACACACACACAAACGGACAGATGTGACAGACACACAGCTCCATCATCACGTCACAAAAAAAAAGAAAAAGAAAAAAAATAAAGAAACAAAAGTGCAAACCTCTCCTCTGATGTCTCCCAGCAAAGAAATAAAAGAAAGATGAAAGTAAAAGAATATAGTACTGATGCCTCTACGCTCCCAAACTTATTAGTTAGTCCAATCATCATCATCATCATCATTATTATCATCATCATCATCATCATCATCATAACCTTTTCTTATTGGTGTCTGTGCTGCCTATATATGTATATACATATAGTGTGGGTGTGTGGGTATGTCGGCGATCCCCATTTCATGGGTCTATACACCGTCCCTGTCCGACTTCTACAACAACAACAGAGTGTGGCCAGAACAGCGAGTGGCGGCCATGCCGGCTGTTTACGTCTCTCTCTCTTTGTGCTGCTCAGCGATAATAAAAATGACTTTTAGACGCTGCAACACATCGTCTGGTTGGAGACCGTCAGATTCTGCTGGCTGAGAAAAATACTGGCTATAGAAATAAATATAAATATTAATACAGGCACTTTTAGGAATGGTTTTCCAACTCTTATATCTGTGCATTCACTGTGGAGCTCAAGCCAGTCCATAATAAGCTTAGCATAAAGCATAAAGACTGGAAGCAGGGAGAAGCAGCTGGCCCGGCTCTGTTCAAAGCTCAATAACACACAGCTTTGTCGGCTCACAGTTCATAGTTCATCTTTTAACACATTCTACAATTCAGATTTGAGAAATTGATGATTATCATTTTCATATTCATTTTTATTGTGAGCTATTAGTGAGCTATTCTTCTAGCTGTTTCTCCATTTCCTGCCTATATGCTAAAATGAGTATCTCAGATTAAACATGTGGCTTTGGTTCATTGTACTAGTATGATAATAAATATGTATCAGGATGTATGAAATATTAAAGGGCACTTTTACATTTCATGCTTCGTCCACCGTTGTCTTTGCAAAGAGACAAACAGCTAAAAACCCTGAGGAAATCCCCTCAGAAGGTGACTGATGCGTAGACAGGGCTTCAGCAGGGCGCCATCGGGGTATTCTGGCCAAACTCCTTGTGTTTCTGGTTCATAATACTAATAAAGATTAAAATTAGCAGCAAACTCCAGCTGTACCTTTGTGTAACCATCTGCCTTGCAGAGCGTCTGTCTTTTGCTGGAGGCCGTGCTTGTGTGGTTTTATGCTGTTGTGCATATGTAGGGTTTCTCTATGTGTATACAGCATGTGTGTACTGTAAGGTTGTGTGATATGTGTGAGCGTGTGTGTGTGTGTGTGTGTGGGTTTTAGCTACACTGCCAGGTCGTCGGGGCGAGCTCGGACGCTGCTGCTCTTGCTGGCGCGACTCGGCTTCCGGATTTCCGAAGATGGAGGCTGATGCATCTCGGCCCGGGTGACCACAGTGAAGTCGTCGTGTGGGACACAAGGCGACCGGGGGCTTTCCTCCTCCGACGCCGACTCCTGTGGCATGAGGGGGTAAAGAGGGGTATTACGAGGCAGGGTGGGAAACATGGAGCGTTGATCCTCTTGTGCGCTTGTCAGCTCCTCCTGAGGAGAGGAGGAGGTGGAGGTGGGGGGAGAGGGGAGAGGAGGAGGGTAGGAGGAGCTGGAATTCTTTCCATTCAGACTGTGGAGCTCCCGCGCCATGTTGCTCCAGTTCTGCTCCATGGCGCTCCCGACGCTCCCCTTGTCGCCGTTGCCGTAGTAGGAAGACGGCACGGTGTCCAGCAGGAAGTCGTCTGGGTGATACCCGCCGCCGTCCATCTTCAGCTCGGCGGGAACGGGAGCGCTGGCGTCCGCCGCCGCCGCCCCGGGCCCCATCACGCTCACGCTGCCGTACGCCGGCAAACAGTCCATCACCGACGGAGCGGCCTGCTCGGGGATCGTGTCTGCGTCTCCGCGCTCGTCCGCGCCCAGCAGCAGGGACTCGTTGTCGGGCGCAAACTCGTTGGTGACGCCCTGCTTGACCTTCTTCCAGCCCAGGTGGTAGATCTCCAGCAGGTTGAGCAGCAGAGACACGCAGGCCACCACCAGCATGAAGATGATGAAGATTGTCTTCTCAGTGGGCCTGCAGCAACAAACACACACTTTTCATTCACAAATACAAATAGTTGTTTATGAAAAGTGAAATTGCGCTTAATTAGAGAGATACTGTACAAGAAAGATACAAACAAGCATGACAACAAAGTACCTGCTGTCTAATACTTCAATATTTAAGATCGAGGATCAGTCAGATGAAAACTGTGGACAAGTTTTCACAAATGAATGTGGTGACGTAGGGACGAGGGCGGGGACTGCTAACTCCATCCGCTGACAGGAAGTTAGCCAAAACCACAAGATCGCTTACTTCTGCTTTAAATGTTTGTTTTTTTTTCATGTAATGATTTGTTCTTGTCATTGTTCACATGCTATATGTTGTTGGTCCTTTTGTTGCACTGTTAAAAAGCAATAAAAAGTGAATTATAAACTCGAGTTTAATGATGTTGACATATCTAACCTTAACTCCAACCTTCAAATGAGCCTTTTCTGTCCCTGATGAACTGAATCTTTAGTCTGAAATTTGTCCCCAAAAGCAGCCTGTGACAGAAACACACACATACACATACACATATACAAAAACAAGAGGAAAAACACAAAGAAACAGGAGAAAGAGAAAACAGTCTCCTGCTGTCTGACCTGGAGATGAAGCAGTCCACAGTATTGGGGCAGGGCCAGCGGCCACATTTATAGAGCGGCCTCAGGTGGAAGCCATAGAGGAAGTACTGTCCCAGGATGAAGCCCACCTCAAACAGAGTCTTGAAGATGATGTTGAAGATGTAGGTCCTCAGCAAGGCTCCGCGGATCCTGATCTTCCCGTGCTCGTCGCGGATCGGCGGCTTCTCCTTCTTCCCGCCACCTCCTCCTCCTCCTCCTCCGTCGCCCACCCCGTTGTGATAGAGGGGGTCGTGGTCTTCCTGGTGCCGTCCGGCCTTTCTGAGCTCCTCCTCCCTCTCCCTCCTCTTCTCCTCCATGCGGACGATGTGCAGCACATGGCCCAGGTAGATGAGCGTGGGCGTGGAGACGAAGATGATCTGCAGCACCCAGAACCGGATGTGGGAGATGGGGAAGGCCTCGTCGTAGCAGACGTTCTCGCAACCGGGCTGCTGCGTGTTACATGTAAAGTCCGACTGCTCGTCCCCCCACACTTCTTCAGCTGCTGCGCCCAACACCAAGATGCGAAAGATGAAGAGGACAGTCAGCCAAACCTGGGGAGGAAGAATGCACACATTACCAGATGAGAAGATCAACAGTTTTTGGAAGTCGATGTCTCCAAAACTGATATTTATGAAGCTCAGAGATGGACAGAGTACTCGACCCCAGTACTTGAGTAAGAGTAGCTACAAATGCTACTGGTCAAAATTTACTCCGTTACAAGTAAAAGTAGCTCAGTCGACATGTTACTCCAGTAAGAGTAAAAAAGTACATGCCTTTAAATTTACTTAAAGTAAAAGTAAGAGTAAGAGTAAATTTCTTATTCTTCACATCAATGAATTACTATATTTTTTTCTAAATGAATTTAAGGAGCTTTTAACTCTTGTTTGTGAGAATGAACTCTTTGAAACCAGCTGCACTGATGTGCTGCTTTTAGAACCACAATGTTCTATAAAGCTGCAGAAACACCTATAAAAACAAATAAAATGAATGGGATCATAAGAGGACAGCAATTGTTATTTTCACGTTTTGTCCAATAGTATTTTAGAAAAAAAGAAAAGAAAAAAAAGTAATGAGTACTTTTCAGCCTTCCTAGAAATTAACTCGAGTAAAAGTAAAAATATTTGTCTTGGAAATGTATTCAAGTCAGAGTAATAAGTACCAAAGAAATCTAATACTCGAGTAAAGTATAAATCCTTTGGATATGTACTTAAGTACAGTACTCAAGTAAATGTACTCTGTTACTGTCCAGCTGCTCACCTTTCCGATCACAGTGGAGTGTTCTTGAGCGTTCTCCAACAGCCGCCCCAGAAAGCTCCAGTCACCCATGCTTCACTCGATTTTCTAGCCTGGAGAGAGAAAACAAGAGTCTGTGGTGAACAAAAGAGGAGATTCAGTGGCATCTGTCAAGATATTTTCATTATTGTCAACACATTCAGTGAAAACACCAAAACTAACATTGTGTTAGTCAGTCTCTCTATAATTTCCGACTCTCCCACCCTGTAATAACAACATCTGCCCAGCAACCTGGGGACTTGCTCAAAACAAAAAAAGTGCAGTTATTTGGAACTATTTTCAGCAGCGGATTAACAAACATTTGATTAGATGAGATCTATGTGAGGCGATAAAATGTGACACAACAACAATTTAGCCTCTGTACATCCCCGACCACTCTTTTCTATCACGTTTAACGCCGTGGGTTTAGAACTGACAACAGTCGATGACCTACAGTTCACCAGGTTTTTGAGATTTGAGAGGCTGCAACGAAGAGACAGGGGAGGAGGACTTACTAAAATATTGTTGTATTGTCAGTGATAAATCCATCGACCAGAGATCAGAAGAAAAACAATATCTGGAAGGGAGAGACAAAACGCTCTTGTCAACTTTACAGGGAATAAAACCACACAAAGTCCTCATCACTGCTGTGAACAGCTGGACGATCTTCTGCTCTATAGGAACCACTACGTTCTTTTTTTTAAGTATAAGGACAATATAACTCCATACATCTCAATCACATGCATCATGTATTGTGTGTGCGTGTGTGTGTCTGTATATATGTGTGTGTGTGTGTCTGTGCTGTGGGGCTGGCTGGCTGGCGGGTGGACAATGGCTGGGCCATCTGTGGGAAGTGAATGAGTGGATAACAGGTTGTCCCTGTTGAATGCTGGACTCATCACATCCCAGGAATGCTGAGGAGGGCAAATGTTTGCATGGGATCGACTGATAACGCGTGCACACACGCGTGCACACACACACACACACACACACACACACACACACACACACACACACACACACACACACACACACACACACACACACACACACTCAAAGCTACAGTAGCATACATTAGTTCTGTATGTCTGAGCCACCACCCTATCAGAAGTGAATAGAGGCCACTGACAACCTAATTAACTTCTAATATGACCCCAAGACTGGAATTTGATTCGCTCTCATTAGTCTATAAAACGAGTCCATTTGCACAATTTAAAAAATAAAGTAAACATAAAAAGACAGTAATACTCATATCATTGGTAAACTTCCATAAGATAAGTATAATGTAAACTATTTAATGGAGTTACACATAGTATGTAAGTTTATACAGGGATATCAAACTTGATAACTGCTACATTATCTTTCTACTACAGTAAAACCTTCACAATCCACCTCTTTAATTGTGTCATGTCATCAGTGCTGAAGCAGAGTCAACACACATTATGCAACTTTTCCAAATTCCTGAGCCCAGAGAGAATCATAATCACAGCGAACCAATGAAAAGATCTTTTAAGAGCCCACTGATGTGCCAATCTACCGTAACAGTGGCATGTGTACATATACATGATGTGTTGACGTGATGAAATACCATCTGTCACCACGGACAATAGAGAAGCTGCCAGATGGACATTGTCCTGCCCGGCGTGTGCTTTTGATGGATCAGAGGCCTTTGTGCTAAAACAGCCCAAACAGTTAACTCTTGGCCTGCCACCTGCACCTGAAAACTTTTAAAGATATGCAGACTGTGGCCATGTTATAACATCAAAGTCCACGCTGTTCGACAAGTAGCATCCACCCATATACCACTCATAAACATCATAGACCAGTCGGATAAACCAGGGTGGGCTCACATAACTGGGTTTCTCTATGTAAACGTGACCAATATAAACAACATGATACTAAATACACAAGGATACGCTGATACATCAAGTGTATAAAACGCCTGCAGGTGTATAAAATGTGTAACAGTGTGTATTCAGGTGCATTAAGGTGTGTGCAAACATTTGTAAATCTATCATGATATTGGTGTAGAGATACATAAACTTTATAAAGGTGTGAGTAAAGACACATACATTTGTGCAAAAGCACACTTGTCTTGTGTTATAAAAGTTATAACGATGTATACAGGCAGACTGAGATTATTATTATTCTCCTACATCAATTTGACAGCCGATGTGCAATTTTAAACTTAACATGATTGATTATTAGGATGTAGCCCATCATGTTTCTATTAAAAAAATAAAATAAAAAAACGCTATTGGGAAAAATAATCATGACATTAGCTCTATTTTAAATAAAATAATGAATGATTAAATGATAGATCTCTAATTATCTTTAGTTAGAGAATCAACAAGTAACTGGCACATGAACATGAATGATCAATGAGCCTTGACTCCCATTAGCTGCACTGGTTTACAGTTAGATGTGTACAAATTAAAATTAAATTGAAAAATGATGGATGCAACATATATCACCATGTTTTTCTAGCTTGTTTAAATAAAAAGTTACTACAAAGTTTGTCTGATACTCTCCATGTACAGTAGGACGTCTGCATAAGAGGAGACAAACCATTAAGGCTGGTTGAAGTTGTGTAAAACAGATTCAATTAGTTTTAAATGTCTTTTTTGTGTGTTAATGATAACAGTGACGCTGATATTGAGGAGCTTTGACATCTCAACACTATATTGATGTGAAATATTCTAATTTCTCTCTCTTTAAAAAAAAAATTAATCATAAATTGACTTTATGAAATATTAGTGGCTTCCTGTGTGCCGTCTTTCCCACAGGGAAGTGAATGCAGCGTGAGAGGTGTAGTAGATAATCCAGCAGGTGGAAGGATGATAATCCCTCCTCTTCCCTCCCACTTCAGTCTAACTCCATCGCTCCATCCTCCACCTGCTTACCGCTCTCCTCCGAAACACGTCTCCCTCCGGGCAGCGCGCTTCTTCTCCTTCTCCTCCTTCTCCTTATTCTTCTCTCCTTCTTCTTCCTTCCTTTCTTCTTCTACTTACTCCCCACGCGTGGGCTCGAGGCGACCAAAGCGAGGAGTCGCAGAGGGTTAGTGGGAGAGGAGGGGGGAGGGAGAGAGAGAGGGAGAGAGAGAGAGAGAGGGAGAGGGAGTGAGAGAGACACACAGAAGAGAGAGAATAGAATAACGCAGAGTTACAGCTACAGTCTAGTCTAAAAAAAAAAGGGGGGCGCGTGTGGAACCTGTCCCGCGAAGGCGAAGCGCAGCGGCTGCGTCCCGCGTGGCCAAGGCCATCCGCCACTGTCACACAGCAGTGTCCCCGTGCATGGGGCGCACGAGGGGGGTAGAGGTGGTGGTGGTGGAGGTGGAGGGGGGGTGTGGGGTGTGTGTGTGTGTGGGCACAGGCTACTGCACTTTACTAAACTCCTGATGAGCTGAATTTAAAACATCTGAATGAGGAACATTTAAAAAAATATATATTAAAAAATAGGATGAAATACAATTTATTATCTATCTATCTATCTATCTATCTATCTATCTATCTATCTATCTATCTATCTATCTATCTATCTATCTATCTATCTATCTATCTATCTATCTATCTATCTATCTATCTATCTATCTATCTATCTTTGTTAATACCGTGTTGATCTTTAATTAACCCATTACACCCACACAGAACTAATATAAGTTGTCTTTATTTGTGGAAGTAAAGTGAGAGATGATGGTGAGTGCATTGACATTCAGTGAATTGTTATTAACCGACTGTAGGTGTAGATGTAGTGTGTACACTATGTATAGCTGCTAAGTGAGTCCTGTTGCTATTTCCTTGCTCCCCAATAGATGGCATGAAAGCCCTAAACCCCACAGCACCATTAATTTAAATGCACTACATGTGCCTATTTCCCCCATTACATTAGAATTAGGGCTGTGACTCGATTAAAAAAATTAATCGAATTAATTAGAGGCTTTGTAATTAATTAATCGCAATTAATCGCATTTTAATCGCATATAAATATTTGACCTGAGAACAGTGAGAAGCATTTTTTTTTCACATGGATTTTAGTATACCATTGAATGACTGAATACATAAGCTTAAGCATTCAAGGTGGTACTTAACCAAGACCAACAGACTAGGGATGCAAATTATCGATTAATTCATTAGTCGATATTTGATACATACAGATTGAATGGTCTTTCCTTCCAATACACTATGATGATTACTGTAGTATTTAACTAGGCTACTTAAATCACAGTAGCATAAACTGATTTGTTGAACTCAGCCTGATGTAAACATTAATAAAACTCAGTAACCAATCACACAGGCAGCTCCATGTTGTCCCTGTGTGATGTTCAGGGACAGGTCAGGACAGTCTGAAGACAGACAGCTCTGAGGGTGAAGTCCTATCATAATGAGATGAGCTGCACCTGTGACAGTGACAGGTCATAGATATAGCGCTGCAGCTGAGCAATTAGCGCTATATAGCGCATTTAGCGTGCGCCCGTGTCTGTGTATCTATGTGCAGGCAGAGATCAGAGATGGTGTTTTAAATAACCATGCTAGCGTTTCACCAGCTCTCATCTCTGCCAGTCAGCCTCTCAAACTGTCGCCTCTCTCGCGTGCGGCCGCACCGCACGTAGACACACGTGAGAAAAAAAAAGAAAAAAAATTGAAAAAAAAAAAAAAAAATTGAATTTTTTTTTAATAAGCGCGATTAAAATGCGTTAATTTTTTTTAACGCGTTAATTTTTGTGTAATTAATTAATCGTAATTAATGCGTTAAAGTCCCAGCCCTAATTAGAATATGTTGTTTGTTTAACTAGAAATCCCTTTATATATCCATAAAACAGCATGGTGTATAAACACACTGGAGTTGTTGACATCCTCTCCACCCGTTAAATATTACATTCAGGCATCATAGAAAACGTCCACTTTCTGCTGTATTCACACATCCACGTGTGCTCCTCTTGTAAATATGCAGCCTTTAAGTGTTTTAAGTCTTTGGATCAGTGTCTTTTCTTAGGTATCATCCACCTTGTTGCTGCTCATCAGGTTGAGACAAGTAACTTCTGGTTTGTCTTGTTCTGCGTCCTGTCTCTGCTGCTGGATTTGCTGTTTGACCTCCGCTCCCTCTGACCGCTGACAGCCCTGAAGAGAGGAAGGTATAGGTGGATGTAAAGATTTTATATGGTGAAGAACAAAGGACAAGCCACAGCTGGCTGATCAGACACATTGACACATTGGATTGACTTATTTAACACAATATTGAGTAGATAGTTGATCAATTAATCAGCTGATTAATCACCTGACTGACTGATTAATACCTCTACCTAGTCACAGCCTTAGCAACGAGATATGCAAGTTCGGCCATGTTGAGGACCATGCAGATGGATGAGGCGGTTGCCATGAAAACGGTGAAGATGGTTTTCTCAGTGGGCCGCGAGATGAAGCAGTCCACCAGGTTCGGACACGGCCACTGGTCGCACTGCACCAGACGCGGCATCTGGAAGCCGTCGTAGACCACGTACAGGGCGTACCTGGAGAGACCAGGAGGAGAGTGTGTTATTAAAGGGATAGTAGCATTTTTTTTTAAAGTGGGTCTACAAATAGCCCCTAAGTATCCCCGGGCAGGGCTATGGGCTGGCGTTGCTAACGGGAGGAGTGCAGAGAGTCTTCTACTGCAATTAAAGTACTTAGGGGCTATTTGTAGATCATACAACCCCACTTTAAAAAAAATGCTATTATCCCTTTAAGTGGTGTGATGACAGTTTCCTTGACCTTAATGTTTCAAAAACTTAGGAATTGGTTATTGATTTCAGGAAACACAAGGCAAACACCAATGTAAGCATGATTCATGGGGAAGATGTAGAAATTGTTAAATCATATAAATACCTGGGTACTTTGTTTGAATCCCAGCTTAAATTTGACATCAACACCGATTCAGTGGTCAAAAGGGCTCAACAGAGGATTCATTTATTGCGGAGAATCAGTTCCTTCGGGGTCTCCAATTCTATTCTATGTACTGTGTACTTTTCATACATTGAGAGCCTCCTTACTTTCTCTTTCATCTGCTGGTTTAACAGTCTGGCAGTGAAGGACAGGAACTGTTTAAATAACATTGTGAAAGTCTGCTCGAAAATTACTGGCACCCAACGTACTGAGTTGAACTCCCTTTGGTAAAGACGAGTCTCACAAATGGCAGCATGCATCATTAATAATCCTGTGAATTTATCTTGATGCCATCAGGTCGACGTTACATGCAGCCTCTCAGGAAGACCCATCGCTATTCTAGGTCTTTTGTGCCTTCTGCCATTAGTTTGTTGAATGCTCAGCTGGCTTGAAGCTGTAGTTTTAGTACTGTTGTTGACTATGTGTTGTTATGTATATTGCCCTACTTATGTATGTACTCAACTCAACTCAATCAAGGAAGTGTGGGGAAACCGGAATGAGAGCATCTTACATGAAGCCTCCCTCGAACAGCAGCCTGAACACCAGGCTGCAGGCGTACGTCCACCAGAGGGCGCCGGCTATCGGGAGTCTCCGCTTCTTCAGAGTCTCCAGCTCTTCTTCCTGACCTTTGCTGCTGAGAAAAGCAGATCGACCAGATCCCTGTCGCACAGGTGGACACGTGAAGTCAGAGAAAGACACATAACCATGAAAGACGTGACGTGGCATGAGAAGAAAAGACACAATAAAGACGTACCATCGCGACATAAAAGACATAACATGTTGTGGTAAGACATAAGGTGACGACAAGATACAAAAATAAAACACAACACAAGACAAGACATGTCAAAATAGGATAAGACAAGATACAACAAGACACACTGCAAAAACTCAAAATCTTACCAAGAATATTTGTCTTATTTCTAGTCAAAACAAATCTACTTATACTTAAAATAAGACTCATCACATTAAAAGTAGCTTGTTTTTAGACACTTTTTACTTCTTTCAAGCATATTTTCACTTGAAATAAGTAGAGAAATCTGATAGTGGAGCAAGTTTTTCTTTCTTATTACAAGCACAAAAAACCTGCTTTCACTGGCAGATGTTTCTACTTATTTCAAGTGAAATTTTGTTTGAAACAAATGAAAATTATCTAAAAACAAGTTCATTTTTAGGTGATGATTCTTATTGTAAGTGAAAAGAGATTCATTTTGACTAGAAATGAGACATTTTGACAAGAAATAAGACAAATATTCTTGGAAAGATTTTGAGTTTTTGCAGTGCAAGACCAGAAAAGACACAACTACAAAAATAACAAAGAGACATGAAAGGAAAAGACTGAAACAAAACAAGACACAACCAGAAAAGATGTGACAAACTATGACATTACAGAAACATGACACAACATGAGAGCACAATCACAACACAAGACAAGACAAGACAAGACAAGAGAGGACAGAGCACGAGGAGATGAAATGAGACACAATATAGAAACAGTCAACAGAAAGGACACAACAACAACATGTGGGGATGGTGGAACATCACAGGATCAACGGTGTCAGTCCCAGCGCGATGCGGCGGTGTGCAGCTGTACAAACACCTGCAGCAGCCTCTTCTTATCCAGGTGGTTCCGGTAGCCCACGTACATCGCCACCAGGAGCGTTGGCGTGGAGACAAAGACGAGCTGAAGACACCAGAGGCGGATGTGGGAGACGGGAAAGAACTGATCGTAGCAGACGTTTTCACAGCCAGGCTGAAAAACAGAGGGACAGAGACACAGGATGAGAATCTCTTGTATCACTTTTATTTCTAAAGTCAAGTATTTTAAAGAGTGAACTCTCACCGTTACCCACTCTAATGTTGTGGCTAATAAATATATAAGTTATTCTAATTATTTTTTACTGATTACTTAAAGGGAGCCTATGTAATTTTTGCCAAACAGCGGCCACTCTTGCAGCTGCTTACACCTTATAACCTTTACTGTCATAAGTGGTTTACAGTCAACATCGCTTTGCAGACAAGCACCCACATAAACAAGCAATTATAAGTGTAGGAAAAGGTGGGTATAAAAGCAAAATAAGTACATAAACTACACTGTTTATGTTGCACAAGGCAATACTGCACATACTTAAGATGTTATTGCACATGTGCTGGACACCTTTTGGGTTATATACTGATTCGTGTTTGAAAAACAAATTGAAAAATGCAAAAATTGACATAAATCTCTCACATCTGTAATTCATTATTGTTAGTTACTCAATAACAATAATTGGTTTAAATTTGCTAACATATTAGCTGCCTACTGTAGCAGCAAAAACGTGTGTTGTGTTTATAAATGTGTTTATTAGCAAGAACTGAGAATAAGAATGAATTAGCACTAGAATATTAAATGCATATCGCTGTGCCCTACCTGCAGTGTGTTGCAGGTGAAGTCGGACTGCTCGTCCCCCCAGACGCTCTCAGCAGCCACGACCAGAACCATGACCCGGAAAATAAAGAGCACAGAGAGCCAGACTTTCCCCAGGCTGGTGGAGTGACGGTTGGCCCCCACCAGCTGAGCGTACAGAGCAGGCCAAGACATCCTGGGGACACAGACAACGGAGAAATGAGAATGGGAAGTGTAGAAGTCAGAGCAGCAGCAGTGGTCTGTTTACTGGGAGGCTGCAGGTTCAAGTCTCTCCTGAGGGGGACGGAGGCTGCAGTCTGCATTGGTGCTTTCAGTGGCAGGATCTTCTCGCTGCACATCAGACAGCGGCACAGATGGAAATTCGTGGCAGGAGATGAAAGCAGAGACGGGCGACGACGAAGACAAAAGAGAAGTTTGAAAGAGGAAGAGGATGAAAAGGAATGAAAGTGAGAGGAGGAGGAGAGAAGGCCCGGAGCCAGCATTCATGTGAACTGATGAACCTCTCTGCCCACTGTGGACTGTACTGAACCGAGCCCACTCAACTAAAAACACACTGAACACACTGTACAAACCCACACTACTACAGTCCGTCCTCACTGAGCCGCACCATTCACACACCGACTGATTCACTCATTAGTTAATTGATCTGCATTATACTGATAGAAGATCAAGGACAGTGTAATGTGCAGTAAGTTCATTTGAGAGCAGATTTCATGAGTCAAACGTTGCAAAAAGTGCTGCAAATATAATAAAGATGATGAAAAATCCCAAATCAAAACAAATAAATTTCCTACCTGTCTGGAGAGTCAGGTTGCTTGCAGGAAAATATTCCACATAGTCCTTTCCAGCATGAAAACAAACACTGTCACATCACTGCCTGCAAAATAAAAATGAAAATACAAAGTGACAGAGTGAGATCCGACAAATGCACTGAACCCAACACAAACTCTGCGTCTGCTTAGTTTGCATGAAGTAAAAGATGCGCCTCCAAATGTCGGAGTCAGCCAAAGAAAATGAGGACGACTTCCTGTGAGGAACTTTCAGAATAAGGCATCAGGCTGCAGCACCGCTTCAGAGGGAAAGAAGCCGTTAACCACCATTAATTTAACAGTATATGGATGTTACATGTTACAAAAAATGTACTTTAATGAGAAAAAAGCAGCATCTCTTGTACTCACAAGGGACTCAGGGAGTGAAACAACAAAGTTGCATCTCGGTGTGTAAATGTGTGTGTGGGATGTGTGTGTGTGTGTGTAACTGGACACAGGTAGAGAGACTTCTCAGAGCCAAACCATCACTTGGCAGCAGTCGGGCTGAGGACAGTGCGGCTCTGTGTGCTGCTAATGTCCGTGACCAATGAGCATTTCCCACTGTTTGTCAAAGTGTGGGAGCAAAAAACCAACTTCCTCCATTTACAACTGTGGATACTCACACAACTGAAGTGGAAGTTGCTTAAGAGGCTGCAACACAGTCTCTATAGGACACTTGTATGAGCTGCGGTGCTCTGCTCGGGGTCGGGGTTTACAGTTTTATAGACATCAATGTGCCAGGACAATCGTAAAAAAAAAAAAAAAGAAGTATTAAGACACTTTTTTTGAGAGTTGTCCTTTAGTTAGAAGTTTCTAATAGTTTATTTGTATTGTATTTATTTAGGTTCTAGTAACAGCGAGAGCTACTGGAGGTGAATCACAGGCTTTGTGTGTAACACAGCTTTTAACATGATCCTGCATAATGAGCAGCAATGATCTGGAAGGGCAAGAAAACATCATGGGACGGAGACGGAGACAGAGGGCGTCAGTGATTCTAATGGAGTCATTAGGGGAAATAACAGTGACTCTTATTCTTGATGCATATCAATGAATGGATATCAGTGTCAACACCAGGCTCAAAGAGCCACTGTTTGATCCCTCAGTCAGGACAGGGCTGAAAAAAACAAAACAAAAAAAAACAAAAATCAAGCGCCATCCATGCTGATGAGGTGGTGGTGGTGGTGGTGGTGGTGGCGGGGTGACGTGGGGTCACACAAAAGTGAATGAGTAGGGAGAAAGAGAGAGAGGTAAAATAGAGCCAATTGTTTGAGTTGCTCCTGATCCCTGGTCAGTCAGCCAGCAGGAGAACAGAGGGGGTCACTGTCAGGATAGGCACACACACACACACACACACACACACACACACACACACACACACACACACACACACACACACACACACACACACACACACACACACACACACACACACACACACACACACACCATTCACACAAACACAAACACACTGTACAACGCTCACATATATGTTACAAACTACACTCACACACTGTAATGAGTGAGGGGGAGAGCAGCATGTGACCGAATAGCAGGTCTCAGTTCTGTAGGTGGACTTGGCCGACTGATCCTGGATCAGCCACTGACTCTACTGTATGAAAGACGTGCTGATGATTCCTGAAACTTGCATACGCTCAATCAATGCTACATAGATAAAAACTTTAAAAGCAAAATAGTTTAATCACCTGCAGTGTTCCTTTCAAACAAAATAAATCTCTTCATCGGGCACTGCAGTAATAATCAGAGCCGTGAACCAGATTTTGGCCAGAAAGTGAAGGGACACAGTAACGTCTGTGTTAATAAACAAACACCAGTTACACAGCAGATTTTATATATGGTCCCTGTCTTTGTCTTTTAATATAATTATCACAAGTGAAATAAATATTTTCATTAGGCCTATATTTCTGAGGATATATGGTGATTCTAGACCGAGAAAAGTGTTATTATGCATCTTTTCTATTATAATTCAGGATATATTAATTAATTAACAATAGTTGGTTCGATTTCTAATCATTTTAGACATGAAACCATAATATAAAACAATGCAATAACACATCGGAGCAGCAGGAGGCGGTAAAACAGTGAACTCATACATAAAGAGACCGGAAGCGGAAATGGTTTGGTTTTTTTCCGCTGCCTCCTGCTGCAGCAACGATAAAACAACCGGGCGAGGAGGCAGAAGACGAAAAAGCCACGACGTGCTGTGAATTTAATTTATAAGTGCAAAAGAAAATAAAAATAACAATGGCTCTCGAATCGCGCATCACACAGGAAGAAATTAAGAAAGAGCCGGAGAAGCCAATTGACCGAGAAAAGGTGAGAGCTCGGTTTGGTTTGTTTACCTCGTTAGCTCTGAGCTAAAGCTGGATGCTAACTGCCCGAAGTGCTAACAGTTAACGGTGCATCGCCATTTAAGCTCCACAGTTACACATTAATACATTAGTATATCAGCATATAACAGCTGTAAAATATATCTGCAGTGTTAAAATGTTGTTTTTTGTGGTAATTAATTCATGGAGTTATCAAACTGAACAGTAACGTTAGCCCCGAGGTATGCTAATAATGCTAACGTGACATTCATTCAATAAATATTCATTCGTTATGAAATGAAACAGAGCAGAGGTCAATTATAATTCTGCAGTTGAATGAATCATTTGCTCATTTTTAGGGTTTGTGTGCATTTTCAAGTAACTTTAAGACCCATTGTAAATAAATATTGTAGTCTACCATAATCAGTTAAGCTGCGTTTTCCCTCATGTTGTTTGATAACTGCGTTTATAATATAGCCTAAATATTATTATTCAGATAATGTTCATCTCGTTACTATCACGATTATTTATCAGTTTCAACTTTACATTTTATTATAATAAAGGTTATTATCACCTGTATGTTGGCAATATAAATGCGGGGTTGTAGTGACTCCACTAGAGGGCACCAGGTCAAATAAAAAATAGTTTATTTTATGTCTATCTGATGTCATTTGATTGATTTATTGTGTCTTAATCAGGTCATTATGCTATTTAAAACATGTTTTATGTTGTTCTTTTTTTACTTACTCCACAGACCTGTCCTCTTCTGCTGAGAGTTTTCACCACCAACAGTGGCCGACACCACAGACCGGATGAATTTGCTCGTGGCAACGTTCCCTCCAGCGAACTGCAGATATACACATGGTGAGGTTATTGTTGTTTGAATGAATCAGCTGAATGTATATTGATGTAGAGATACTGTTTGATGTCAGTGTTGTAGACGTCTTTGACTTACATCCTCTGTGTCTCAGGATGGACGCCACTCTGAAGGAGCTGACCAGCCTGGTGAAGGAGGTGTATCCAGAGGCCAGGAAGAAAGGAACGCACTTCAGCTTTGCCATAGTCTTTCCTGACCCCAGAGGGAAAACATATAGGTTGGTTACACACAAATAAGGCAAAAGTTGGGTTCATGGCTGTTGAATTTGTGTGCACTCACTGTATATTAAAACATGTCCCCTACATCCTACCCAGGTTGAAAGACATCGGCAGCACTGTATCTGGCCGAAAGGGTGCAGATGACTCCATGACGTTGCAGTCCCAGCGCTTTCAGATCGGAGACTACCTGGACATAGCAATCACGCCACCTAACAGAGCCCCGCCCCTCGGTCAACGCATGAGACCATTCTGAATCACACACATGCCAACACATACATGAAGCAACACGCCTAATTCTGTTTTCATTTTGTCTTTTGCATCATCTTGGATGGTTTTTGCCTCATTTTATAAAATGTGACGTGTAATAAAGTTGTCGTTTTTTTTTCCAAAATCGGTTCTCCTCTCTTTGTGACATAACAAAAGGTCTGATCATCATTACACTGCAGTTGTAATGTGGAAAAATGCACTATTTTATCAGATAGTCAGGATTGAACCTCTATAACGTGTAGAGTTTTGATGCTCCTCATTTGAAGTTAGTGCTGCAGGAATGCGTTATTGAATTAATGTGAAATATAATCCAGCATTTGAAGCTAAAACACAGTAATATTTACTAAATATGAGTGGGAGTAGCAAATTGTTAGAAACCAGTTGTTTGGGATAGTTAAAGTTAAGTTATTAAACTACAACTTACATGGCCATTCATTGATTTGTCGTCGGGTGAAGTTTTATTTTGATAGTCCAAACAGGAAGTGGTACGTAGCGCATGCGCAGAGCCACTCACCGAGTGCTAGCAGAAGCAGCAAATATAGCAAACTGCTAGCTCCAGATTTCCTCCGTTTACACTCAAAACACACGGTGAAATGTTCCGGAGGAAACTGACAGCTCTAGATTATCACAACCCGATTGGATTTGACTGCAAAGGTAAGAAAGAAACTCGTTAAAAGCTGTTAAATCGGTCCAAGTGGGTGTAACGTGGAGCAGCTAACGTGTCCAGACAAACCGGTGCCAAACTGTTGGAGCAAAATGCCACTTTCACGATTTGTCTTTTCTAACAGAAGTGTATTCATTTGTCCATGACGTAAATATAAATACACACTTTTAATACATAATACTTTGATTCGGCATAGCTTTATGTGTAAACAAAGTGTGCATTATGTTTAATATTTAAACCAGCTAACGAGTTATTGCATTTTACCTTGAAATTAGCAATCTATTAAACAGTGTGTAACATTTTAGAGAAAGGTGTTTTAATTTGGAAATGCTGACCTAGATTTCCGGCCTGTAAATATCAATCTAACAGTGATAAAGCAGTGAACTGTGATACTGTCCACTCTGATGCAGTGTCAACTATTTTGGTCCTGTCGTAGCTAAATGATTCAGCAGACTGAAAGCTGACATGTTGCCCTGCAGCATCGCATTTATATTCAGACAGCTGATTAGTTCATTTAGGCACATGTGGCTGCTGATGTGAGTGTCCTGTGTGAGTTTACATACATACAGATGTGCTCCTCTCCCTCCAGATGACACCCAGTTCAGGAACTGCATCGTGTGGCTGGAGGACCAGAAGATCCGACACTACAAGATCGAGGAGAGAGGAGACCTGAGGAACATCCCCAGCTCTGAGTGGCCTAAAGCCTACCAGAAGGTGACAGACACCACAGATTACACCACCTTGAATCTCCCACTACTAGAGAACTGTGAGGTGTGTGTTTTTTTGTAGCACTGGTTTTAAACATAGGAGCTCCTGTGTTTTTTCCTTTTGTGCCTGTGCAGTACCTGCAGGACGTCAACTGTCCCTTTGGAGTCGAGGAGCGGCAGGAGGCTGTGGACTGGCTACTGGGCCTGGCTGTGCGCTACGAATATGGAGACAATGGTGAGAAAAATGTAATCATGTAATGATCCCACTTTGTTTGACAAGCTCACAGACATGCATTCATTTTAAAGGGATGGTTCAACATTTTGGCAAATTGGCCCATTGCCATAATCCCTACAGTCATAGCAGTAGGTTTGTTACCTTTAATTGTCGGTGCAAGCTGGTTTTAGAACGGCGGAGCGGAGCGGCAAGCTGCTCAGAGCTATTTCTTGGTTTCCCTCATCAAACTCATCAAATACACAATCCAACAACTCCAAAATGCTCTGGTGGACAAGTTGTGACCTGCACATTCACCACGCTATGAGATAACAGAACATTACCAAAAAATAAATAAATACAGAGACTGCTTGATGAAAAACTGTCCCTGAAGGCAACTCGCATCAGTGGTTTTGCATGAATTTCCCTCTACAACAACTCTGTCTGGTAACGTTGTGTTATTATTATCTCATAGCGTGGTGAATGTGCAGGTCACAACTTGTCCACCAGAGCGTTTTGGAGTTGTTGGATTGTGTATTTGATGAGTTTGATGAGGGAAACCAAGAAACCCCATGAGCCTCCGTTCCGTAGCTCTGAGCAGCTCACGGCTCTGCTCCACCGTTCTAAAAACAGCTTGCACCGACAAATAAAGGTAACGAACGTACTGCTATGACTATAGCGATTATGGCAATGGGCCAATTTGCCAAAATGTTGAACTATCCCTTTAAGGTATAACGAGACAAAGGCATATAAGGTATAAATCTGTAGCTCAGTGCTGAAATACAGATGTAGACCAGTAGATGGAGACATTATACAAGGAATAATCTTCCCTGTGTGTCCTCAGTGGATAAGTACAAGGACTGTCAGCCGCTGGCAGCCTCCTCCAGTAACAGTGACAAAGCCGTCGACCCGCTGATCAACCTCGACAGTAAGCACAGACGCCTCTCTGCTCCTCTGCATTTCCTCACACCTCACTTCCTCTCTAGTGTCATCATCATCGTCAAATCCTCATTTAATCATTATTTGTTTGTTGGTTTTTAGGTAACTCACCAGATTTCAAAGCAGGAGTGACGGCTCTATCCAACATCCTCAAAATTCAGCGGCACGACGACTACCTGGTTATGCTCAAGGTGAGAGATGTTGCTCTATTAAATGTACTTAAATAATACATTTTATTAGGGCCATTAGTTGAAACCTTTAAGATCTCAGTACTGGTTTGTTTACAGTGCAGCAAAACAAACTTAAACTGTTAAGAGTAAAGATGTAAGATGGAAATAAATACAATGAAAGCATCTGTGAGTCTTTTTGATTATAATCTGAATTCAGAGGAAACCTGTCGTGTAAATGAATCTGTGTTTTCATGTGGACCTACCAGGCCATTCGTATTCTGATCCAAGAGAGACTTTCTCCTGAAGCCATCACTAAAGCCAGCCAAAACAGAGAGGTACACACTGTTTATGTTTAGATCTATACATTTCTATACAGACAAAATGTTCCTCCAGTTGTTTATAATAATATATACTTCCCTCTCTCTTCTGCAGGGCATTCCAGTAGCTTTAGACAAACACATCTTGGGTTTCGACACTGGAGGTGAGTGCTGCCTGCTCAACATCCTGAAATCAAAAGTACAGGAAGTGCAAATGGATTGTGAAGGGGTTGGTTTGGTTACTTTGACACGAGGTGGTAGATCAGCGGCGTGGACGACGGCCACATGTATCCAATAAAACTTAATCATCTATGGAGTAAGTAAAATAAACGCACTCCTCCTCCTCACTTCTCCTCAGACGCGACTCTGAACGAAGCAGCTCAGATCCTGCGCCTGCTGCACATCGAGGAGCTGAGGGAGCTGCAGACCAAGATCAACGAGGCCATCGTGGCCGTTCAGGCCATCATCGCCGACCCCAAGACAGACCACCGGCTGGGCAAGGTCGGCAGATGAGAGCCAGGGTGAAGAGCGAGGAAGAGTGAGACTGAACCACAGGAGTTTTAATTTGAGTTTTTGAACAGAAAATCCAGTTTTTTTTTCTTTTGTTTGAGGTGGACATATGAGTTTTGCCGCCACAAACTCTCCCCCCAGTAGAAACTGCTGAGAAACTTCTCAAAGCTTCAAACAGACAACTTTTATTTGTGTCTTCTGTTTCCAGTGTAAACCCACTTTTTTGCAGATGGATGGGAACGTTATTTTGAAGTTTGAAAGATTTACACTGACTGGAGACAAATCTATAAATACAGCTGAAGAAGAGAGTTTGGCTCCTTGTGATTCCTGTGTGGAGATTGATTGTTGCACCTTGAAGCCACCGCAGATACATAAACACAAAACATCCATCAAGTACCAAATCACATTTTATTGTTATAAATATCACATCTTATAAAAAGATAAAGATTTGAAAAGTAGTAGTAGTAAAAAAAACAAACTGTAATGTCATTTCATCATGTGTGAGAATCAGATTAGTAGTGCAGAGTTGCTGTGATCGGACGAAGGCAAATGGAAAATACAGGTTCTTCAATGCGTTTTTCTTCAGTTGTTGTCATAGTTTAGATCCATATCTGAGCTGAAAGTATGGGAAACGGTATGATTCACAATCTTTCCACCTACTAATTTCCCAACTTTTCCTTCAGCGTGTGTCTATTAGACTCGTAACGGACTGGATTTAAAGCCACTGTGGCCACAAAAGGGAAGTTTCACAACAGAACTTTGGCTCGAACACTTGAACACAAACTCGTACATTTCATAAAATCTGATGTCATTGTTCTTTGGCTAATCAATAGAAAAACAAAAAACGGAAGACTTGCATACAAAAATACAGTAAAAAAAACAAATTAAAAATGAGGTATAAAACAAATTTACAAAACATTTATTTAGGGGGTTATATCTTTAAGGTGAGATACTGGGGTCCGGTCTGTGGTGGAGGGGCTGTAAATCTGCTCCGACGGTCAGTCTGGCCACAGGAAGCCATCTTGCCTCCTGCTCATGGTCCTCTCCTCTGAGGGACGCCGGAGAGGACGGGTGTTGGGCCGGTCCTGCCCCCCCTCCCCTCCCCCACCCTCAGACTTTTAGCACCTTTGGACTCTGCGGCCGCCGCGCCGTCGTTAGTGGCTCCCTGCGACACGGAAATCACATTTTCTTTAATCACTTTGACACATTTGACTTTTCTTCTCTTTCTTTACCTCCTCTTCAAGTTTTAAAGATGGGGTGGAAATGAAGATGTAAAAGGTAAAAGATCTTCTCTTCCTGTGTGAATCTGCATGGCGGCAAGGATGAAAGCTTTGGAGCAGACGAGTAGCCTAATGACAGAACAAACAGAGCCTCCTATCCTGAACAAAGCCCTGCACTTTGCAACTGAGAGAATCTGTGCTCATGTATTTAACAATAACAGCTTTTAAGCCTCTGACAGGCAGCTCCCAAAACCCCTTAACAAGTGTGTTTCAGAGCTGTCATCAGGGTCCGAATTACACCACACATCCACGTCTTTGAAGCACAGCGGCTGTTATTTCATCTGAGGCTTCAAACTGGTAGTGACAGACAGTCCAACTGTATGTATGGCAAGCCATTTTAACATTTAAAAGCCAGACTGGATATGAGTTGCAGATATCTGTAATTAAGTTTTGCCTCATCAAAAAGAACATTTCCGATATCCGCAACTACATTCTTCCTATCCACAATTGTTATTTCAGATATCCACAACTACGTTCTTCCTAGGACAAATTATGTCACTTTTGCCATTCATGTGTATTGGGTTTGTCATTACAGATATCTTTAATTCCCCTCAATTAAAGATATCTACATGTCCCTTTTCAGATATCTTAAATTAAGTTTTGACTAGGCGAAATGACGTTGTAGATATCTCAAACTGGAATTAGGAATAGTCGTAATTCAGTTACAGATATCCATAATTCACATAGCGGATATCTGCAACTAAATTGTAGATATCTGTAATGACAAACCCCATACACATGAACGGCAAAAGTGACGTCATTTGTCCTAGGAAGAACGTAGTTGTGGATAGGCCTATCTGAAATGACAATTGTGGATAGGAAGAATGTAGTTGCGGATATCGGAAATGTTCTTTTTGACGAGGCAAAACGGAATTACAGATATCTTGAATGAAAAATCCAACTATTCAAAATGTAATTACGACTAGTCAGAAAGACGTTGTTGATATCTACAATGTTAATTCTGCATAGTCAAACTTAGCTTTTAAATGTTAAATCCGCTTGCCATACAAGTGAGCAGAGTCACAGGAACAAACTGAATCGTGCACATAACTCCTCCGTCACGACGAGCAGGTTTCACACTCACTCGGCAGATGTGTGCATCTTTGACGACATCTGCCAAGGTGCCACTTTAAGGATTATCCTGTGTTTAGACGGCCACTTTGTACTTTACAGCTGTGTAAGAGGAGGCTTTGAAAAAGATGTCGACACATCAAACATGACAATACGCAAACACAAAATACAGGCAGAGGGTCGCTCGCAGCTGTGTGATCGCTGTTCTTTGGTCTCCGATTGAGCTTTATGATCGTCACTCGTCACTCGCTTTTGTGTTCGGGATGAGGAAACACAAACCTCCAGACACGGAGATTCACATGACACAATATCTACACAATCATTGGTAATTATTTACCTTAGATGCAAACAACTCAAAGTTGATATCTAAATGAGTTCACTCATGGTTTACAGATGGTACAGATGTGGATTTAGCATTTGAGAGGGAGGCTCAATGTGTTTATTATTAGGTTCGATAATATTTTAGGGGGAATAAACATTTAAAGGCGTGTTTTTAGAGACATGAAACACAACGATATCAATAGGAATCTGTGTCTGATTGATTTTTTTTAAACAAAATGACCTCAGTAAATATTCTTAAACTGACGTCTCTCCTTCATGCTGGAGAAGCTCATAATTACTGTCTTTCTATCGCATTTGAACACATCCTCCTCCTCCTCTCCCTGGTTGAGTTAACCCTTCACTGTCTCTGCGCTGATGCAGCCTTCAGGCTTCAGGTGACATCTGGTGGGAGCTGACTGATGTGATGACATCACTGCACACACACCAGTGAGCTCACTGTCTGAAACACCTTAAAGTGTGTGTGTGTGTATGAGAGAGAGAGAGGGGAGGTAGCGTGGCTGTTATTATACAGAGCCATAATAACACATCTGAATAGACAGTGTGCAAGTGAAAGAGAGTGATGATATGTGTGTGTGTGTGTCTCTGGTTATTAAAGGGATAGTTCAACATTTTGGCAAATTGGCCTATTGCCATAATCCCTTTAGTCATAGCAGTAGGTTCGTTACCTTTAATTGTCGGTGCAAGCTGTTTTTAGAACGGCGGAGCAGAGCCGTGAGCTGCTCAGAGCTACGCTACGGAGGCTCATGGGATTTCTTGGTTTCCCTCATCAAACTCATCAAATACACAATCCAACAACTCCACAACGCTCTGGTGGACAAGTTGTGACCTGCACAATCACCACGCTATGAGATAATAACACAACGTTACCAGACAGAGTTGTTTTAGAGGTAAATTCATGCAAAACCACTGATGCGCGTTGCGTTCAGGGACAGTTTTTCAGCAAGCAGTCTCTGTATTTGCCTCTAAAACAATTCTGTCTGGTAACGTTCTGTTATTATCTCATAGTGTGGCTCACGGCTCTGCTCCGCCGTTCTAAAACCAGCTTGCACCGACAATTAAAGGTAACAAACCTACTGCTATGACTATAGGGATTATGGCAATGGGCCAATTTGCCAAAATGTTGAACCCTTGTTAATGTTAATCCCTTTAAAATGTGAGAGGGGCAGTGTTTGTGCACACATATCTCACCTGGTAGACAGTGGGTGGCTGCTATGGCGATGCCGTACAGGTGAGAGCGCTGGTCAGGCAGGTATTCGTCGGTGAACTGGCTGCTGCCTTTGCTCACGACGATCACACCATCCCTAGAGAAGAGAGAGAGAGAGAGAGAGAAGGTGAGGATGGATGGTCCAGACTGAGCGTCACATGATCAGTAAAGAGTAAAGAAAAGATGGCTACCTCCTCCAGTCTGTGTAGTAGAAGTGGTTGCTGTAGTAAACCATGCTGAACGGGTAGTTGAGAGTGGGGTGGATCACTCGTCGACCTGAGCCGTCCGGGGAGACGCACTCCAAACGCTTAGTGCCTGGAATAAAGAGCAGAGAAACGATTTCATTTCATTTCATTTTCATTTATTCCATTCATGGTATACATACTACACATGGTTGCACATATCTACATCATGTACACATAAATGAAAAGGAGCAGGATGAAGAAAAACTTATAGTACCTGCCCCTCTCTATTGTTATAATTGCATTGGCTTACTATCAACACCAATATTATACTCTATTTCAAAATATTAAAGATGATGAAACATATAATAATAACAAGAAAACAAACAAGCAAAATAGCAGTGGACACCACTAGTCTATCTATCTTTTCTCTTTCTCCTTCTTTTTTGTAGGCGCTTATCTTTTCTTTTTTAAACATTTTCTTTAACTGAGATATACTTTTTTTTTTACTTTTTTTTTAGCCTTGCAAATGTATGTTTAAAATCAAGCTTCAGTCTGTTGTCCTCTTCCTCTTCTGGTAATGATCTATTCTTTGCTTTATACATTATTTTTAAGGTCTGAAGGTCTATTAGATCGGCCACTTTCAATAAACCTGCAGAAATAAAAAATCTATTTGAGGGTTCTCTATTATTGTTATTATTATTATTATCATTATTATAGACAGCCAGCGGGACAATGAGAGGAGATTTCAGCCCCGTTTACCTGCGTCAGCCCAGCAGACTTGTCCGGATGAAGAGTCGTATGTGAGAGCGTTGGGTAAACCGATCCCGTCGGACACCACCACCCTGCGGTTCTGACCGTCCACCGACGAACTCTCGATCTTCGGAGCCTCTCGGTTCCAGTCTGTCCAGTACAGAGTCCTACAGAAGACAGAGACGTTTCATTCAGCGCGTTATTATGAAGTGACACTAACAAAGACTTATTGTAGTTATCTTAAATGATAAAGATGTTTGTTGATGGTTAAATATTGGGATTAACAATTCTTTGTTTAACAAATTTCAAGTGATGATTTATATGGACGGTCTGTCAAAAAAGGTATCCAAAATGGCGAACATACGGTAATTCTTATTATGGGAAAATATCATACATAACATACACAAGAATAAATGGAAAAACAGAAAACCCACCATAAACTGTTTTAAAAATGAAATTAAAAACCATATAACATCCCTAAAGGTATTATCGGAAGAAAGTCAGTCTATAAATGAATTATATGAAACAATGTCAAAGTTTCTTGCTTTACACAGTTACAATCCTGTGTTCTTTTAACACGCTTAAAGCACTTTTGTTGAAATGTCAACCCCTGTGATTATTTTATTTTATCTTGTTAATGTGTTAGTAAGCTTGTAGTGTTTCAAATGCAAGCGAATGTTTCCTCAAATGAGTTTTTGTAAATTGATGTGTATTTCAAATTGAAATGTGCGGTAAATTGTGATGTGAAAACTCTGTCCAGACTGGATTAGTGTTGAGTTGGCGTGGACAGGTCAGAGCGGTTCTGGGTCTCTGGCTAATATAACGAGACAAGAGGAAAACCACCACACAACCTCACACACACACACATGCAACGGGCTCAGGGGAGCAGCTGTCTCACACTGATGAGGTCACGGTCAGGTTACTCCGAGCAGCGTGCGACCTTTGACCCCAGCTCCCCCCCGCCCTCTCCTTTGGTACATTTTTTTTGAGTGTGTTTCATCTTTATTTGTCACACACACACACACACACACACACACACACACCCACACACACACACACACACACACACATATGAACATTTTTCAACCACGTTTTCATCATTCATCTGTTTCTGTGATGAAGCAAATTAAATGTCATTATTAGAAAACATTTCAAAAGCTCCAAACTTTACTCAGCGCGGGATGATAACATGTGTGTGTGGGCTGCTCATGACGCCACGCAGCTTTTCATCTGTAGATGATAGTGTACATGTGGGCACGTTCCGCAGGGAACGACAGGTAATACACACCACATGAGCAATCAACTCGCACACACACACACACACACACACACATGCAAACGCACCATGTGTATATGAGTGTGTGTTAATCAATTTGAGCAGATGTTGATGTATGAGGCATTAGTGCACATGTACATACCTTCACTAACGTCTGCTCTGCTCTGCTGAGGGAACATGTGGTTAATCATAAGTGTACCCGTGTGAGGCCGTAATTACCTTTAGGATTTGGCTTTTTGTCAGGACACACACACATATATACACACATACACACACACACACACACACACACACACACACATACTTGGCCTTGAGGCAGACGCTAAACTTTAAACTGTCAAACCAATAATGTGAAACACACATTTGAGGTTTTATGATTTAGGTTATTGCTGCTATGGTTAATCACTTGTATCAACCACATTAACACACACACACACACACACACACACACACACACACACAGTCTAACCCCCCCCCCCCCCTTTCTCTCTCACACACACACACGCACAAGCACAGACATACACACTGAACTGTTGATTATGTGATTAGTTGCAATGATGAAAAGCAGATGTTATTCCTTGAGAGCCGACCAATGAATGAAGGCCTCAAGCTTTCATTGCATGTGTGTGTGTGTGTGTGTGTGCGTGTGTGTATGTGTGTGTGTCTGTCTGTCTGTGTGTGTGTGTCCAGGATTAATAGCATCAGTGCAGTTCTTTCTTGGCTCACTCCGGTGCAACACCCACAGAGAGAGAAAACCTCTGAATGTTACTTTTTCTGTGACTGAGTTATCAAACATACGGCTGCTTTAAACTGCCTTAATAAAAACATATAACCTCCAGTGCAGCGATGGATTTGTTACAGGGCCTGTCGCTCCACTTGTGTGTTTGATTTCACGGTTCTGATAATGGACTGAAAACCATCTGGTTCTCGCCCGATATAAAATCTCTGTGGAGCGCTACAGCACCTTGAGGATGTTACACTTGATCGCGAAGCCTGTGTGTGGGCACTTGACTGCTTCAGGGAAAGGGATTCGTAAGTGTTTGCAAATCCAGACTCAACTGCCCCACAGTTTTAGTGAGTGACAGGTTAGATTATTAAATCTTCTTTGTTTTGAGACACTACGGTGAATAGGGTAATAACAGATATCACCATGAAACTTCCCAAGTTTATCACTCACATTAAGACAAATATTTCTTGCATTACAAGTTTTGTCAAATTTTATGTTTAAATATGTAAATAAGGCAATATCTGATGAAATATGTGCTAATTTCCATACATTTCCAGAACCGAAATCTGAAAAATGAATGAAATATAGCCCAAAATCTCAAAATTGATCAGTGCATGAACAGTGTTTTTGCCTGTTAGTGTCTCGACTAAAACCAAATAGGAATAAAGAGTTTTACCCGGTGGAAGAGACCACTATGATGGCGCGGGGGTTGACCAAGTCTGTGTCGAACAGCGTCTTCCTCCCGCTGCCGTCCAGGTTGGCGCTTTCGATCATGTCGGGGTTTGAGTCGACCCAGAACATCAACCTGCGTTTGGCGTCCACGGCCAAACCCTCTGGACTGACCAGGTCTACAGGAACAGAAGAGAAACAGAAGAGAAAGAGTTGAATTTGTTAAAAACACTACGCAACATTTATTATTCAAGAGTTAAAGGGATAGTTCAACATTTTGGAAAATTGGCTCATTGCCATAATCCCTATAGTCATAACAGTAGGTTTGTTACCTTTAATTGTCGGTGCAAGCTATTTTTAGAACGGCGGAGCAGAGCGGAGAGCTGCTCAGAGCTACGGAGGCTCATGGGATTTCTTGGTTTTCCTCATAAAACTCATCAAATACACAATCCAACAACTCCAAAACGCTCTGAACCACCTATGAGATAATAACAGAACGTTACCAGACAGAGTTGTTTTAGAGGTAAATTCATGCAAAACCACTGATGCGCGTTGCCTTCAGGGGCAGTTTTCCGGCAAGCAGTTTCTGCATTTACCTCTAAAACACAATCACAACTTGTCCACCAGAGCGTTGTGGAGTTGTTGGATTGTGTATTTGATGAGTTTGATGAGGGAAACCAAGAAATCCCATGAGCCTCCGTAGCATAGCTCTGAGCAGCTCGCCGCTCCGCTCCGCCGTTCTAAAAATAGCTTGCACCGACAAATAAAGGTAACAAACCTACTGCTATGACTATAGGGATTATGGCAATGGGCCAATTTGCCAAAATGTTGAACTATCCCTTTAAGAGAGTGTGAGAGTGCGATCTCACTTGTGTTGATGAGGATCTCGGGCTCAGCTCCAGGAGCCATCGAAGCTCTGTTGATTGTTCTTGCAGACAAATCTGTCCAATAGACCTGGTTCTCTTTGCAGTCATGGGCCAGACCAACAACTATGGAGCCCTGGACGCACACAAACACACACACAAGTGTAAACACACACATAATTACATGTATTAAGTAACATATTCATAGCCACACCAGCAGTGACCTCATGTTTCCTCTCTCTTACATGTAGAGTCAGTAGTGTTTTGGATCGGCTCGGGTCCAGTCTGGTCCCGTTCAGAGGCAGCGCTCCTATTTTCTGTCCCTGAGCGTACAGCAGCGTGACGTCAGTGTTTGGCACCGGGGTCACATCGGGGCGGGGCAACGGATGCACGGTGGGCGGGGCCACCGAGGGAAGGCCTGGGATGGAAAGGATTGGTTGGATTCAAAACTGTGAATCGCTTCATCAGCCATAATTTAAACAAATCAAACATGTGAACTCAAAATCTTTCCAAGAATATTTGTCTTATTTCTTGTCACAATGTCTAATTTCTAGTCAAAACTAAACGCATTCCACTTATTAAAATAATACTCATCACCTAAAAATTAACTTGATTTTAGATCATTTTCACTTGTTTCAAACAAATTTTCACTTGAAATAAGTAGAATAATCTGCCAGTGAAAGCAGTTTTTTTTGTGCTTGTAATAAGAAAGAAAAACTTGCTCCACTGTCAGATTTTTCTACTTATTTCAAGTGAAAATATGCTTTAAAGGGATAGTTCAACATAAGACAAATATTCTTGGTAAGATTTTGAGCTTTTGCAGTGTGTGTTACATGTGGAACAGATACGTACATGCGGGTTTGACGACATCATGTGATCGGGTTCCAGTGACCTCCCGTCCGTCCTGGTCCACACACCAGCAGTAAGTCGTCTCGCCATAACACTGGACTGGACTGAGGGGGGAGAAGAGTTGAGATTAGTAGCCTGATTTCTTCAAACACCACACTGTGTTTGTGTTTGTTTGTTGTGTACCTGAACTGTCCGTCTGGCTCACACTGAGGCACGTATTGGTTTGCCTCTGGTTTTCCGCCGTAGTGCTCAACCAGACTGGCCTGCCATCGCTCACACACGCTCTCAGGACGCTGGGTTGGAGCAACAGGGACTGAGGGGAAAAATAAAGTATCGCACATTATAAACAAAACGGAAAGGTGAAATCCGGCAATCTGATTGGTTGTTAACTGTGATAACCTATAATGAGCATACAGTATATACCACGGCTACTATTCTAAAGCCTTATCACAGCATAGGCTATCACTCCGCGTCAGGTACGTATGACTGGTATGAATGGAAGTGTTGCAGTCGGTAGCAAAAGACAGTCGGTGTTTCTACAATGTTAAAAAAAAATTGACAAAAGTAGTTGAATTCACATGTTTAAGGTGAACTTTCACCTCCGGGGAGGGTTAACAATGGTAGAGGGGATTGAGCAGTGACTTTCTCCTGAAAGAAAAGCGGAGGAAAAGACGAGATGCAGAGCTAACTTGGAGCTAACGTCCGGAGAGGTGGGACTATTTTTTTCACAGTGGGGCTATTTTATTGGATAATATGTATTTCTAGTTGAATAAAATACGTATTCCTCTTTCATATTGTCATTATTGGTAACCGTTTTATAAAAGTCGGGCCAACAACGCCCCTTAGCCGTGGTATAATGAGCATATACCACGGCCTGTCGTGATATATTGCTTAATTATAACTGTTCTGACTGACTGCTTAAAAACAACAGTTCAGATTCTATCTGTTGCAGTTCTTCATTGTTATAGCCTCAGAGTTCATGTCAGTGATAGCTGAAGTGTTTGATTAATGGTGTGTTGTAAAACAGCACACACAAACACACACATATTGCTTTTGTCAAGACTGTTTATCTTGTAAAATCCCTTTAATAACTCACTTTATAGCAGAGCTTTAAAACTAAACCCAAAACCACTTCAGGCTTCTGCTGGTGTTTACACTGGCGTCTCTCTCTCTCTCTCTGGGTTTCTAATGTGAGACTGAACTGAGCTTCTAGACTGAGAAGCATATTAGGGTAATATCTGAGAGGAGGTAAACGTAGCTACGACACATCTACGAGCTTGTCTCTGCGCGTCTGTGCAGCATCTGCACGGCGGCTGTTACACTAACACCGTGTTGTCACTATAAAAAGACGGGTCAGTCAGCCCCTTTGTCCTGTTTTTCGTTTGGTTTCCGAGCAACAGCCTCCGCTTCATCTCACCACAAAATGACCACTTCAGATGTTTGGACGGTCGTAAATGGAATTTATGGCCAGCAGTGAATTTATAGACCGGCCTCTGTGTGTACGTTGGAGTGTAAGTGCGAGGATCAGAGAGAGAGAGAGAGAGGCACAGACTAAAGTCATGTTCCTCACAGCGCTAGCAGCTGAAGGGTCGACTGAAACATCTCAATAACAGCCCACAATAGATGTTTTATTTGATTGGTGATCAGAAATCTCACCCGGTCTGTCACAGTCTACGGGTTCTGCTCCAGGTGGCGTCCTGGTTCCTGGTCTCTCCTGTCCCCGACTGTCCACGCACCAGCAATGTCCAGGGGAACCATGGCACTATATATATATAGCAGATAACAATAAGTAAGAAAACAGTGCTATTAATATTTTTAACCCCACACACAATACTCAAGACTAATCAATATGTGTCAGTGAGTTTTACCTGTTGGGCGAGGTACTGTCCTTCTGCATCACACTGAGGGACATAGAGTCCAACTAGAGGATATCCCTCTGGACCGGTGGTGCGGACGCTGTCTCTGTGGTGCTCACAGTGAGTTTTAGGACGCTCCGGTTCATCTAGAGGAGAATTAACACGTTATTTAAAGGGATTGTTCAACCAAAATTCAAATTTTTGTGGCGGAAGCTCCCAGTGTTGCTCTGCCGGAATCTCGCGCGATTTGCGGAGCCGTGAACTGGGTGTCAATGCAAATCGCGCGAGATTTGGACGAACCAGGAAGAGCAGTGCTGGGAGCTTCCGCTACAAACGAGCTTAAAACATAGACTTATTTCATTTTTTTCGGAACAATTTCTCATGTTGGGGCTTCAATACAAGAGGGACATTACAGACGAGCACTATGGAGGTACAGTATTTGGATGTTTTTTGGTGTGTCTTTTTGGACGAAGAAAAGTGAGCTCCGTTCGCTACCGTCATATTGACATGCAGTGCTGCACGGAGCCCCGCTGTAACTCAGAGAAGGCACGGAGGACTCTGAAACTTCTCCCAGCCCTTAGTCGACATGAGGGTGAGTAGATAATGAGTGAAATTTGAATTTTGGGTGAACTATCCCTTCAAGTTACTAGAAAGCACAAACATATGTCGAAGCTCTGGTCAATCTTTACTTTTGGCAGGTTTGGCAGCTTGATTGGACAAAACTTCACCTTTTTCCTCAGACTTGATGCCCAAAGTGTCTCACCTGGTTTGCTACAGTCTTTACGCACTGCTACAGGTGACGTCCTGGTTCCTGATCTCTCCTGCCCCCTACTGTCCACACACCAACAAGTTCCAGTTGAGCCGTGGCACTGCAAGAGACATAATAATTAAAATCTGCCCATATCGATATTAAAATACAGATGCACAGCCATGCTCCTTCACACTATAGTCAGAATGATACCTGCTGAGGTAAATACTGTCCAACTTCATCACACTGAGGGACATAGACTCCTATTATAGGATGTCCCTCTGCACTGGTGGTGCGGACGCTGTCTCTGTGGTGCTCACAGTGAGTTTTAGGACGCTCCGGTTCATCTGAGGACGAAGAATAACAAACAGTTAACTACAAATATGTCATCAATATGCCTTTTGCCTTGGTTCAGAGTCAGACAAAGACATAAAGTTTTCCTCCCCCTCTTCCTCTTCCTTCCCGGTGATGTGTCACACTGCGATGATGTCAGTTGCATATGTGAATATTTGTTGTGGTTTAATGTCCAGATGTAACACACTGGATCACAGCTGAAGGGGCTCAACAACAAGTTCAGTGAGCCACAGCTTGTCCAAACAGTGACGTAATGTCCTCTGTAGCTCTGGAGGAGCTTTGACAAGTCTGATAAAAAATAATCCTGGTGATGTCATGAGACTTTACCTTTGGGTGACGAGGCAATAAACAGAGAGTTTGAAGTGCATTTGGGGAAATGTAGGATCTTTACCTGGTTGACTGCAGTCTCTGGGTGCTTCACCAGCCGTTGTTCTTGTCCCACGTCTCTCCTCTCCGTTACTGTCCACACACCAACAATGTCCGGTGGAGCTGTGACACTGAGATTCACAACAACATGAATATATTTGTGTGCATGTTTCATTAAAGCTGCAGGTTGAGTAAAGTCCTGAGTGGTCACTGACCTGCTGAGGTGCGTACTGTCCGTTTTCATCACACTGAGGGACAAAGGCTCCCAGTAGAGGATATCCCTCTGGACTGGTGGTCTGGACGTTGTCTCTGCGGTGCTCACAGTGAGTTTTAGGACGCTCTGGTTCATCTGAGGAGACAAAACCAACAGATTATAACAACACTGTCACTCTTACACCAGTTTATTTAGCTGCAGAACCATTTAATACCTGGTCTGTCACAGTCTCTGGGTGCTGTTCCAGGTGAAGTCCTGGTCCCTGGTCTCTCCTGTCCTCTACTGTCCACACACCAACAATGTCCACTGGAGCCGTGGCACTGGAACACGTCATTGGAATATGTCACTCAAAGTTACTTTAAGTCCTTGAATAAAACAATTTTAATGTATCTGTCTCTCAATCCCGACCTGCAGTTGTATATACTGTCCATTTTCATCACACTGGGGGACATAGACTCCTATTATAGGCTGTCCCTCTGGACCGGTGGTCTGCACACTGTCTCTGTGATGCTCACAGTGAGTTTTAGCACGCTCTGGTTCTCCTGCGGAGGACAAGACAAAGATTATTTACTCTGCAAACACTTAACAGATCACACGAACGGGTCAAAACCACGAGACAGTCTCAGTAAATCTGTTTGACAGAGCAGACAAAGAGCAGGGAGCAGGAAAAGTACAGTCACATCCAGAACAGGATTGTAGCCTACAACAGCAAATATGACTGAACAACACATGCAGTCATTGTATGTAGATTTTCACAAACATACCACTATTATTTTGCAATTATAATTCAATATTAGGTAACACTTTATTTGACGCCTATCTCTATAACACATTATAACCATACTTATGAGTTATAATGCAGTTATAGCACTGTATAACTATAGTTATAAACACTCATAAAGGATCATAATGCTTTATAACAATAATCATAACACACTATAAAGCTTTTTATCTTGACTTATAAAGTCAGGTATTATAATACATTATAATTGTTAGCAACTCGCTGACAATGCCCACATCGATAATGCATTATAAGTTATAATGTGTTATAATTTTCTTATATATGTGTATAACTATCATTAAACACTCATAAATTATCATAAGACTTTATAACAATAAGCATAACACAATTATAGAGAATTATAACTCTATTAGTCTATTACTTTATGATGTGTTATGCTTATTGTTATAAAGCATTATGATAATTTATGAGTGTTATAATTATAGTTATACAGTGCTATAACTGCATTATAACTCATTATAAGTATGGTTATAATGCGTTATAGAGATACGCATCAAATAAAGTGTTACCCAATATTATAATTATCTCAAAAATCTAGCATGTGCATATACTGTACGACGTTATAACATCCAGTATCTAGCCTGTAGGATGTGAAATTAAGTGACATGGGAAAGTGGATCCAAACCTTTGACTGGAAATGTATATACATTTTTTTCTCATGTGTTTTTTTAGCTTCATGTTATTCTTGCTCCGTGCTCTGTTTCCCACCACACACACACACACACACATGGTGATATCACCTGTTTTTTCCAGGCATTCCAAGGCGATGACCCAATGACCTCAGCCGTGCACCACTTACAAGGTTAGACACACACTCGTGTAAACGTGCTGTCTGTTTGACTTGTCATCGAGATGAGGAATTAAGGGGTTCACGTTCACGGGTCAATGTTGAGCCCGAAAGCCTTGGAAAGCCATGACATAATACACCTGCTGCCTGCGCTGCTTTTAAACTAATAAGCTGTAAGTGCTCACGTGGAGCTGAGCGGAGGGAGAAGTGAGTCTGTTTGTTTGTGTGTGTTTTTTTCTTCTCTTTGCTCACCTGGATTGTTACAGTCGGTGGGCGGAGAACCAGGTAACGACCTGGTCCCGGCTACTTCCTGTCCTTGAGGGTCCACGCACCAACAATATCCACTGGAATCATGGCACTGAAAAAAAAACAGAACATTTGATTTATTTCAGAGAGTCAGAAAATGTATTTTAGATGTAATTCAAAAACATCAGTTTCAGTCACTGGGGGCTGACCTGCAGTTGTCTGTACTGTCCATCGTCATCACACTGGGGGACATAGACTCCTATTATAGGATGTCCCTCTGGACTGGTGGTCTGCACACTGTCTCTGTGGTGCTGACACTGAGTTTTAGGACGCTCTGGTTTAACCGAGGAGGAAAAGACAGAATTACAAAAAGTCACTATTTGTTCATCTCTTCCAACAAAATACATGCAATAAACCCCCAGCTTTAACTCCTGTGGCGAAAATGTCAAATCTAAATCTAAAAGGCGGGAAAGTACTGTAAGATATTGACCTTGAACAAATGACAATGAAAACACACAGAATTTCTATAATAATAACAACTTTCACCCGGATATGTGAGGTATGTTTAGTCAGTCTTTTAAAATGGATGAAGATATATTTCATGATCTAAAGCTTAGACCTGTCTCAGAAGTACAAAGCAGAGCGTGTCAGTCAAATAAATATCTGCCAAGCTTTTCCAGGCATTCACACCTGGTTTGTCAGAGTGAGTGGGCTGTGTAGCAGGTGGTGTCCTTGTTCCAGCTACACACAGATTACGTCTTATTATGAGTTATCTGTCTGTGCAGAAACAATGTGAGCAAACTGAGCTGTAAAGGAAACACCGGAGAATATGTTTCGTTTCGCTCACCTGGTTGACTGCAGTCTATGGGTGCTTCACCAGCCGTTGTTCTTGTCCCACGTCTCTCCTGTCCTGTCCTACTGTCCACACACCAACAATGTCCGGTGGAGCCGTGACACTGAGATTCACAACAACATGAATATATTTGTCAGGGTGTATACAGGAATCTTGAAGTTAATTTTAATACCTTTTTAAGACTTTTTCAAGACCTTCTTAATATTAGTAATACCTCACCGCCACTTCAAGCTGCAACCATTTATATCAGTGACACTTTTAACTTAACAGTTTTAGTTTGTGATAAAGACTATAGACCACTATGATACAACAGAATTCAAAATAGGCTAGGATAATAAATCAAAGGCAACGTTTATAAAAAAAAACACTGCTCCACTCTCAAAAAACAAAAACAACAATCACGACAGTCATGACATGTGCCTCAGCTCGTTTGGTTTAGTTTCCAGTAGGGCTGTAGCCAATATCCGAGTACTCGCTTGACTTCAAATACTCGGATACTCACTCGCCCGGTTCATCTTTGTTTTTTAATAAAACGAATATATTCACACACTTTCACAATGTTTTTTAGGACTCAAACTCTTGGACAGCTAATTCAGAAAAAAATACCTTCAAAATGTAAGACTTTATAAAGTTGTGAAAAGACTTTTTAATACTTTTTAAGGGTCTCAATTTTCCCAAAATTTATTTATCGACTTTTAATACTTCTCAAGACTCTGCGGATACCCTGTTTGTGTGCATGTTTCATTAAAGCTGCAGGTTGAGTAAAGTCCTGAGTGGTCTCTGACCTGCTGAGGTGTGTACTGTCCGTTTTCATCACACTGAGGGACAAAGGCTCCCAGTAGAGGATATCCCTCTGGACTGGTGGTCTGGACGTTGTCTCTGCGGTGCTCACAGTGAGTTTTAGGACGCTCTGGTTCATCTGAGGAGACAAAGACCAACAGAATATAACAGCACTGTCACTTTGACACCAGTTTATTTAATTCAAGAACCACTTATTACCTGGTCTGTCACAGTCTACAGGTGCTGCTCCAGGTGGAGTCCTGGTCCCTGGTCTCTCCTGTCCTGTCCTACTGTCCACACACCAACAATGTCCAATGGAGCCGTGGCACTGGAGAGAGAGCAGCAATCAAAATAAATAAATAAATAAATACATTTTCAGTTTAAATATCAAGTTTACAGTCATGAAAAAATCCAAAATACAAGCACTGACCTGCTGAGGTGTGTACTGTCCATTTTCATCACACTGAGGGACAAAGACTCCTATTATAGGATGTCCCTCTGGACTAGTGGTCTGGACGCTGTCTCTGTGGTGCTCACAGTGAGTTTTAGGACGCTCCGGTTCATCTGAGGACGAAGAATAACAAGTGATGACGATGATGATTATATGTGATCAGGCTTGTATGTTATTCTCTGTTGAGGCTAAAAAAAACTAATGTTAAAGCAGTGAAACACATGTTTACCTGGTTGACTGCAGTCTCTGGGTGCTTCACCAGCCGATGTTCTTGTCCCACGTCTCTCCTCTCCGTTACTGTCCACACACCAACAATGTCCGGTGGAGCTGTGACACTGAGATTAATAATGGCAGGAATTTAACATTGTTTTATTTCACTTGAGCTTCAGGTTGAGTAAAATCCTGAGTGGTCACTGACCTGCTGAGGTGCGTACTGTCCGTTTTCGTCACACTGAGGGACAAAGGCTCCGAATAAAGGATATCCCTCTGGACTGGTGGTCTGGACGCTGTCTCTGCGGTGCTCACAGTGAGTTTTAGGACGCTCTGGTTCAGAAAAAGCAGGAAAAGATCAGAATAAAATGACATTATTACTCATATACTGTGACAGTCAGACCAGTTCTAGATAGATAGATAGATAGATAGATAGATAGATAGATAGATAGATAGATAGATAGATAGATAGATAGATAGATAGATAGATAGATAGATAGATAGATAGATAGATAGATAGATAGATAGATAGATAGATAGATAGATAGAGTGACACTACAGTGACAATAAATAGCCCTGCATGGTAATAAAAACGCAGGATTGCAGTGGAAAGTGCAAGTGCATACATGTGTGGGACATCATTTGGTCATCGTTTTGGTGAAGAAGCATTTCTTACCCGGTCTGTCGCAGTCTGTGGGTGCGGTCCCAGGTGGAGTTCTGGTTCCTGGTCTCTCCTGTCCACTAGTGTCCACACACCAACAGTGTCCAGTGGAGCCGTGGCACTGCAGCGGCCGGTATCGTCCGTCTGAGTCGCACTGAGGGATGAAGGCTCCGATACTGGGCCGGCCGCTCGCCTCCGCACCGCTCTGCAGACTGTCTCTGTGCTGCTCACACTGGCTCTTTGGACGAACTGTCTGTGCTGTACACACAATAATTCACTACATGTCATCATCGTTTTTGTTCAGAAGTGGCACAATCATATTTAATGTAAAGTGAAAACAATCAAATCTGCAACTTTTGTCAGCATGCATCATCGCTACAGTGGCAATTTTACCGACCTTCCTGCTGGGAACAGAAGAAACCGTCGCCATAAAAGCCGTACTGGCACTGACATTCGAAAGATCCCAGTGTATTTACACATCTGGCGTTGATGTGGCATGGAGAGGAGCTGCACTCGTCCATATCTAAGAAAGAGAGACGGAGACAGAGTAAAATGTTAGATGTTATTATGAAGTACATGTATATACTGATACTGATGGTGACTGCTGGCTGGAAATTATGCAGCTCTGTTGTATCTTATCAATATTTGGATGATTTCAAGGCCTTATGTAAAGTATTACATACTGCGTCCGTCACGGAGGGAGGTAGGGAGGGTTTAAAGGAAGTTCATCAGAAGTTCACACTGATGGGTGAAAGGAGGACACACACACACCTCGCTCCTCCACACATTCCAGGGCAACACACACACTGTGTCATTGCTCCATTTGTCTTACACTCCCTCCCCCCTTGTCCCGTCTAATCTCACCCTCTCTTGTTCTCACATTCGTCACCCATCCTCCCCTCTCTCTCGCTGAGTTTTCCTCGCTTTCACAGCTGTGCCGTGCGCCGCTCTGGAGGAAATGCTATTCCTTTGCTGTGCTCAGACAAATATGTGGGTCTCTTCCAATATTGTTCAGCTCCTTTTGGAACATGCAGAGCTACATGTGCATCCAAACTGCATCTTCGGGGACCAACAAGTGTAACTGACAACAGGTCAGGATGAGAACATGATGGGAGAAAATCGCTGGAACAAACTCTGTGTTTACACAACGTTGGTTTTAACTTACATGCAAGTACGTGCAAGTAGATCCAGCAGCCAAGCCTTTATTGTTGAGTGTTTTTTAGTGTGTATCTTTGTCGATGTTTCACGCAAATAACTTCACAGCTCAGAGACAAGCCACTTCAAAGGGCTTTGTCGCGTCATTTAAGGGATAGTTCACCCAAAATTCAAATTTCACTCATTATCTACTCACCCTCATCTCGACTAAGGGCTGGGAGAAGTTTCAGAGTCCTCTGTGCCTTCTCTGAGTTACAGCGGGGCTCCGTGCAGCACTGCATGTCCATATGACGGTTGTGAATGGAGCTCACTTTTCTTCGTCCAAAAAGACACACCAAAAAACATCCAAATACCGACAAATAAAAATGTCGGGGCTTCAATACAAGAGGGACATTACAGACGAGCAGTATGGAGGTATTTGGATGTTTTTTGGTGTGTCTTTTTGGAAGAAGAAAAGTGAGCTCCGTTCACAACTAACAACACGTTCATAACTCAGAGAAGCCACGGAGGACTCTGAAACTTCTCCCAGCCCTTAGTCGACATGAGGGTGAGTAGATAATGAGTGAAATTTGAATTTTGGGTGGACTACTTCTTTAATTTCAGATGGTAATTAACAGTCCTTTGTCTATTTCAGCAGATACACACACAGTTGCCTCACTATGAATCATAAAAGAAGTGACATCAGGCCAGTGTATGACTGCTACTTGTGACTTTGTGTATTGTCAGCAATATTTTGGGATGTTTGACCATAAAAGTTTCTAAAAGTAGAGCCGAGCACCATTGTGTCACCTCGCATGCAGCTGCAGTTTTCAGACTAGACGGGTGATTCATACGGGTAAGAAGCATCCTTCCACATCCTCAGACGATGTAATTTCTCTGGCGATCCCCTGACACACACAACTTACCGACACATGTGCGCCCGTCGTGGCCAAACTCGTAGCCGCTCTGACACTGGCAGCGGTGGCTTCCAGGCAGGTTCACACACTGAGAGTGAGCGCCGCATGACGACAGAGCCTCTGCACACTCATCGATGTCTGCGGTGAGGGAGAAAAAGAGACAAAAGCCCTTTAGCTTGTGACCGAGGAGGAATCCTTTATCTGACAACTCATTACTGTTGCATGTGGGGCATGAGGATAAAAGCTGTTATTAAGGGTCATTAGTGGTATATATATTGTGCGCCTGCTTGTTTGTGTTACTGTAACATGTACACCCCACACCTGGATTCTCCTCTGCATTCTTAAACACCTTGTGCAACACTATGCAGGGCTACATGAGCAAGAGAGAGAGACACTGAGGCCCAGCCATGGGAACGAAGGCTGGGCCTGGGGCTTTCCTAGTGCTGTCAGCAGGAGAGAAAGACCTGCTGCTGGGCTAATGACAGGCCATGCTCCAGCTGAAAACCCTACAAGTGCCTGTTAACTAGCACATTAACCTGGAGGAGGAGGATGGGATGCAGAGAAAAGAAGAGAAGAAAAGGAGGTAAAGGTGGGAGTACAGATGATGCCTTCCATCCAGCCTGTACTTGACCCTTTTACATGTAATGGAGCCATGTTGACGAAACACAGACACACTCCCTTGAACCGGCTTTAACTCCGTCTGCATGTGTTTGTGTGTCTTGTCTAAGTGTGTGAGGGAGTAATTAGACTGAGCCAAGTGGAGCAAAGCACCATAAAACACTCTGCAGCGTTCTGTACATACACCGTTAAAGGGATAGTTCACCCAAAATTGAAATTTCACTCATTACCTACTCACCCTCATGTGGACTAAGGGCTGTGAGAAGTTTCAGAGTCCTCCGTGGCTTCTCTGAGTTACAGGGGGTCTCGGCGTAGCAGTGCATGTCCATATATAATTGTCCCGAAAAAAATTAAATAAGTCTATTTTTCAAGCTTGTTTGTAGCGGAAGCTTCTCTTCCCGGTTCGTCAAATTTGGACGAACCGGGAAGAGGAGCTTCGAGAAGCTTCGGCTACAAAACAAGCTTGAAATATAGACTTATTTAATTTTTTTCGGGACAATTTCGCATTTCAGGGCTTCAATACAAGACGGACATTACAGACGAGCAGCATGGAGCTATTTGGATGTTTTTTGGTGTGTCTTTTTGTTACGAAGACAGTTGGTATCAATTTGCAACCGTTATATGGACATGCACTGCTACGCCGAGACCCCCTGTAACTCAGAGAAGCCACGGAGGACTCTGAAACTTCTCCCAGCCCTTAGTCCACATGAGGGTGAGTAGATGAGTGAAATTTTTCAATTTTGGGTGAACTATCCCTTTAAGACCTGGCGCTGTACTGTATACCCAGACAGTACTACGCTGTGTGTGCTCATGCCCATATAAAGCGACAGAAGACGACCCGTACCGTAACAGTTGCGTCCGTCCCCTCTGTAACCAGTCGCACACTGGCACTGGAAGTCCTGGCCCTCCAGCGGGATGCACTGGGCTGTGGTGTCGCAGTCGTGGTTCCCAGCGTAGCACGGGTTGACCAGCTCCGGCCCTGTGGGCTCCACTACAGACGGGAGGAGGAGAGACAGAGGAAATAGCTTGAGCCGTGCACATTGATGCTTTGCTTTCGTAAAAGCTTCAAAACAAAATTCTAAAAAGATGCTGCATCCAAAATTTAAAAAATAATAAAATTAATACACAGATGTGAGGAGGATTTGGCTGCACAAACAAAGTTAAGTCTTGCACAACCAGAGACACGTGACAATGAAAACCTATTGCACCACCACTGCGCACTGTGCACACTCCAAATGTCCTGAATTGAGATGAATTGCGATGAGGATTATTCAGCAGTAAAAGTCCAATGATTAGAGCGATGATTACAGGACGGCCTAACCAAACACACATGTAAAAAATCACTCCAGACAAAGTCCCATAGGACGGTTTCCTCTTCGGAAGTGCCTCCCTTCATGTTCTCAATATTCACCATATGGACGGGGTTAGACACACATACACACGAGAAGACACAGAGACGCACAGACACACACACACACACGGGACGAAGGAGCAGATGGGTGTTCAGTCTTTCCCTCAGACCGCAACAACAACCCGCAGACTAATTTCTGTAGAATCAGGAAGAAAAACAAAAGGAGATCTTCATAAGAGACTATAAAAGACTTTCAAATATGATTTAAATCCGGTAATGCAGAGTCAAACACAGTGACAGTGTTAGTACTGTCTGTAGCAACTGAATCTGATCCAGCGCACCAATGAAATACTGTTAATGTTGTTTTCCAGTATTGTTCTAAAAGGCAATTTATCTGATCATTCAGTTTAACACAGGATTTGGTTTCTCATGGCTTCAATAAAACTCCAGTCTAATGCAAACCACCAGATTCACAACATGTATAATATCTGTGCTTAATTATGTTTGACTGTTCAACACACACTTACACCTAGACAGAATCAAGTACACGCACGCACACACACACACACACACACACACACACACACACACAGCTTGCTTCCATCTCCCGAGGCCACAGACCAATTTTGGTTCATTATCAGAGAGCAAGAGAGAGAGAGAGAGAGAGAGAGAGAGAGACTCTTCAAAGTCCTGAATGCGGCCGGGAAGACGGAGCGATGAGAGGGTGAGATACACATGGATGGGAGAGAGGACTGAGGCGTAATTAGAGAGCGAGCGAGGGAGAGAGAGGGGTGGAGAACACACACACACACATGCACACACACACATATACTGTATATACACCCTGCACATGCACTACACACCATCAAAGCAAAGACTTGTAGTTTCCCACCTGTTACTCTTTTTTTCTTTTTGCAAAACTCCTCCACACACTCACACACACACATGCAAACACACTGGTTGTACAGTACGAGGGCGTAGATACGACTGTCTGCAACAACACGGCCAAGGTGCTCCGTCCGTGTGTCCAGCAGCCATGGTACAAGGTTAAATTATCTATCAACACTGACTTTTACTGAGGAGCCCGAAATGAGCTGAAATTGAAGAGAGTGTTTGAGGTGCTGAAAGCTGCAGCATGGTCGAGGGCGTTCGGCCTGAAGACAGACAGAGGGCCCAGTCTGAGTAACAGAAGAACTTAGACCTGTTTTATAATGAAACAAGACTTGGAAAGCTGCGTTTACATAGTATGGGACCTTTAAAAGATGAGAGCATACATTATGTCCTGCCTGAGCCTGGAGAAAATCCGTTACTCAATCCATAACTCATACAAAAAGTTTTTGAATGTGTCGGGACCTTTCCTCGAACACTTTAAAAGTCTTAATACACAATAGGGTATCGTTCTTGCAATCTGCTCTCACGTGTCATATAAATCTCACTCACCTCGACAAATGATTACAGGAATAATTCTTTACTCCTAGTCTATCCCTGCTTTCAGTTACTCCCTCTTCTCCATTTCAGTGTAAACATTACCTATTACTTCCAGCAAAGTTGTGTTAATCGGCTCCAGTGTGCTTGTGTTCTGATCTAATCAAATGTATATGTGTTTATATGTGCATATAATTATGTATGTATATTTATATATATATATATAATTTTTTTTTTCCTTTGTGCATTCATATATACAAGATTGTGACAATATATGTATGGTCTCAGTATATGGGAAATAAGGGCTTGACTGGGTGGAAGAGGTTCGAGTTCATATTGTGCTTCCACTGTAAATATTTTATACAAATGAACAGATGTATTGTGTTTGAAAGGAAAAAAAACAATAAAAAGATGTGAAAGAAAAAAAAGATGAGAGCCTTTAATAAACAGCGAAGACATGAAGAAAGATGCTTCTGAGTTGCACTATGGGAGTTGTAGGATCCAATGAGAAACCTCTGCGAAGCTAAACAGAAACAGTTTTCCTTTTTAAAAGCCTTTGAGACAGGATTTTATGCCTGGAAGGTTACTAGTGTCTTTTTGTGTTTGTTTTTTGTTTAGGCTGACTTGAGCCCTCTCATTTATTTGAATGGAGCCAGTCCGTTGACACAGTGAGGGCGACACAGGTCAGCGTGGCTAAACAACACAGGGTCTTCCAGCTAAAAAAAATTGATGTGAACTGGGCTCAACTTGTGCCGCAACACACTGTCATCCAGCAAACCACCGCATTGGCCAATAAGATACATGATTGTGCACATTCTTAGTAGATAACTGTAACGTGAATGTTGTGAAAACCGGTTTAACAATCAGTCTGAGCAGCGTCTCACTGATACAGAGGCGTGACAGCTGCTCGTGAGGCTTAAGGTTGTCCAGATATTCATTCTTACATAACGTGTGGTGGTCACACAGTGCAGTGCAGAGAAAGGCGGTTACAACATCTGCTTCAATATTGGATTATGTGCTCTAATAATGCACAAGCAAACTCTTTAACAGTGGAACGAAACGACTTTCTGTTCTCTGGGAGTTTGTAAAGTCTGAAGATGAAACTTTAATCGCGTCCATGTGGACACAAGGTGACGGCAGCAGATAAGCGCACAATGCATACATGCTCTCTCTCTCTCTCTGTCTCTCTGTGTCTTTTTATCTCTCTCTACCTCCCCCTCTCTATCAGGTCAATGTCTTAACTTCTTCTGGTTTCTCATGACATCAATGGGCAGCTATTCTACCCTGCATGCCCCCCTCCCCTCTAGAAAATCTGTCATTGGCTGGGATATTATTTCCCAGAAAGTGAAAGACCCCTGAACACACACACACACACACACACACACACACACACACACACACACACACACACACACACACACACACACACACACACACACACACACACACACACACACACACACACACACACACACACACACACACTCTATCTCTCATGCACACACCACTTAACCCATGTTTACAAAACCCCTGATCCCCAAAAGCTCTTCCAGCTGTGCACTGGGGTGTACCAGTGTGTGTGCATGTGTGAGATGTGTCATCATAACCTTTTTAATCAACGTGTTGACGTTTAAATGACAGAAACTTGATCCCGATTCAAAACCTGGGGAAAAAACAAAAAAAAAACACTCCCTCACTCCCTCACTCTGTCTGTCCTATACGCTTTCCTGTCCTCTCCATCTTCTGGGGTCTCCTGTCTCTCTCTCTCTCCGTCTCTGTCTGCTTTTCATCAGACAGAGTGGATACCGAAAGCATGACCTGTGTGTGTTGACAGAGAAAGAACACGACATACGCGTGCTGTATTTCCATTTCCATGCACATTTCCATATTTGAAAAGTCTTTGCTGAGGATACGAAGGAGGGCGATGCAAAAGAAGCAAGAGACAAGAGGAGAGAGGGAAGTGAGAGAAACTTAAACCCAGTTATAATCAATTAGTATAATGATTAGGACTCAAGAAATGCTTCAATCTGTAGCTGAAGGTTTTCATTTAGATACCCAACAACCAATAGAAAAGGGTCGGCTGTCAGCTGCGCGAGTGCACCTGGCCAGTCCATCCACAATGCATTTAAGATCTTTCATCTCTCGCTTCATTAGTCAACCTCCCTCCCCTCCCTACTCTTGCATCACATGGTTCTTTTTGTCTGGTTGGACTTTTCTTTCACAAAAACCCTTTCAAACATCCACTCACTCTGAAACTACAAAAAAATGTGTGAAAATCCATCCTGCATATTTTCAAATCATCGTGTCGTCGCACAGGATCAACTCACTAAAGCAGCACAAACATGATGACTGGTGAGATTTGAGGAAACCAAAACCACTTGTGGGGTTGAATTGCACCATTTTGTGGCTTTTGGTTTTGGTTCTCTGGCACCACGACGTACCTTCAGACACCAAACCCAACAATGGGTCGGAGAGGGTTTTGTGTGTATATTGTATTCATTTTTCCTCATATTGTTGGCCTCCTTTCAGAATAAACCGCCTGACCAGCTCACTCTACAGGACTGTGTCAACATCTGTTCATATACAAGTTATAAATGTAAATCATCTGTATGAACAAACCAAAGCGGTGACGTAAATTGTGGTGTAATGATCCTTAAACGGTGTTAAGTGTCCGCGTGAACAGCACAGCTAATACAGTTACATGTTAACGTTGTTTTCCATGGTTTTTCAATATATAATTATGCCCTCAGCTTGCAGTGTGTGTGTGTGTGTGTGCTCTGTGCTTTGGCTTGGCTGAGGTTTCTGTGGCAGCGCTGCAACAATTACCAGGAGGTCTGGTTACTAGTCGGGGATGTGGAGGAGAAAACCTCGGCTGCGTTCAGCCACTCAACACTGACACTGACGGTCTGGAACGAATTTACTCCCAAAACGAGCCGAGGTCAAAGACGAGACAACAGCTGGTCAGTGTCATCCAGCTGATGAGCATCACTCCCAGGCTCGTGATTAAACTAATATCAGTTTAATCATTTGTGTAATATGGATTAAGATACTTTTCATCGTTAAAGGGATAGTTCAACATTTTGGCAAATTGGCCCATTGCCATAATCCCTATAGTTTTGGGAGTAGGTTTCTATGAGATAATAACAGAACGTTACCAGACAGAGTTGTTTTAGAGGTAAATGCAGAGACTGCTTGATGAAAAACTGTCCCTGAAGGCAACGTGCATCAGCGGCTTTGCATGAATTTCCCTCTAAAACAACTCTGTCTGGTAACGTTGTGTTATTATCTCATAGCGTGGTGAATGTGCAGGTCACAACTTGTCCACCAGAGCGTTGTGGAGTTGTTGGATTGTGTATTTGATGAGTTTGATGAGGGAAAGCAAGAAATCCCATGAGCCTCCGTAGCGTAGCTCTGAGCAGTTCGCGGCTCTGCTCCGCCGTTCTAAAAACAGCTTGCACCGACAATTAAAGGTAACGAACCTACTGCTAAAACTATAGGGATTATGGCAATGGGCCAATTTGCCAAGATGTTGAACTATCCCTTTAAGACTGTGGCGTGACTCACCTCCCACCGGGCTGATCTTGTTGGTGATGGCGTATCTCAGGATGCGCTCCTCCTTGACGTACATCACGAACGCCCTCTCCACAGTTATCTGCAGTGTCTCCGGGGCGACGGCGCTGTTGTCGTGCCGACAGTCCCGGTAGGTGATGTTCTGCTTCAGCTGGAAGGAGAAGGACTCAGAGCCGCGGTCCGCCGAAACGACCGAGTACTCCCTCACGGAGGTGGAGGTGGCCACTGTGGAGAGAGAGGGACGATGTTGTTTAGCGAAAAGGCGCTTGGTCGATTGTCGATCACGGTATTACGATTATCACGATTATTTATTCATTAATTCATTTCACAACATATGAATGTGTAAAATCGAATACAGTCCAAATATAATTACATTACAAATTTTTACACTAAATATTTTAAGTATCTACTATTCATATATAACCAATTATTAATCCTCCATGGGTCAATTGTTTGTTTGTTTGTTTTTTATCCCAAATGAGATGCTAACATTTAAATTCCTACCAATTGTATAAAGAAAAAAAGGAAAAAATCCAGAGTGCTCAGAAGGTTCAAAACATATGACGAAGGTGCTCTTTGGTGGGAACAAAGAAAATCCAAGGCACTCTTCTTCAATCAATATAAAAAGCCTTTATTTATACAATGGCTATATCGAATAAAAACATTTGAGTGGGTTACAGCCCACGCGTTTCGATATAGCCATTGTATAAATAAAGGCTTTTTATATTGAGTCATTGAGTGCCCTGGATTTTCTTTTTTTCCTACCAATTGTATGTTACGTTAGGTAAATGGACCAGTATTTCTTACATTTACCTTAACTTTTGTGCACATCTGCCTCTGTGTTTCCAACATAATCTTTTTCTTTGGAAAGTGACGGTATTTATTTAAGAATCTTTACGATTAATTAATTGTGTCGTTTAATACCGCGATTAATTGTGAAAACAAGTAATCGTGACATCCCTACACGATAACACCACTTACCGGAGGGGTAGTATTGGTAGGTCTCCTTAAAGGGATCCATGGTGACCTCGGCTCCGGGGGGGAGGAAGGGCACGTTGCCATTGACGACGGTATCCACAGTGAGGTGGTTGTGGTCGTCAAGGCCGCGGCCCGTCTGAGTGATCGACAGACGCTGGTTGCCCGGGTAAAAGACGACCTCCGCGTGCCGGGTGAACTCGGCACCTGGGGAAAACAGTCGAACCAATCAATCAATCAATCAATCAATCAATCAATCAATCAATCAATCAATCAATCAATCAATCAATCAATCAATTTGAATTACTGCCACAAATAAACAATTAAACATTTTTAACATTAACCACTCTCCATTATGTACATTTTGCAATGAAGAAGTGTAGGATACATTTATTACATATTACATTTATTCTTTTACTGTACACATGTAGTCAGATTTTGGTTAGACATTCAAAAGTGGCTAAGACCCAAAAATATTCACTTTGAATTTACACCACTAAATATTTTGTTGGGAGTACTGGAGGTAAACTGCCCACAGATTGTAAACACGATCATCCTTTTGGGGGAAAAAAAATATATTTAAGACCCAAACAAAAACACTTTCGAACTTTAGAAATAAAGTGCGACGCCAATTTCTTTTGGAAAAAATGATCGCAATAAATCAAGATAAGGTAGAAATGCATAACAAAAAATGGGAAAAACTTACTTTTGAGTGAATGTATACTAAGTAGTCACTGTTAATTGAATTATAGTAGTTTCACATCCTTTTTTTGTTGTAGTTGTTTGTTCTTGTGCATGTTTTTTGCTTTTCTGTCCTGTTTTGTTGTGTTGTTAGGTTTGCTCTGTCGTTTGTCTGTTTTTTGGTCAGTGTATTGTCGGTTTATACATTGTATATGCCTGTTCCCATAAAAATAAAAAAAATCAATCAATCAATCAATCAATCAATCAATCAATCAATCAATCAATCAATCAATCAATCAATCAATCAATCAATCAATCAATCAATCAATCAATCAAAAGTGTATTCATAGATCAGCTGTTGCATATCGTAAAAAGTGGAGTGTCTGCAAGAGCACGCACGCACACAAAGACACAAAGACACAAACACACACACAGCTGTTTGCTATTAGAGAGGGGAGGTGGAAGACTGATCACATCACATCCCTGGAGACGATACAGCTGGCTGGGAGTCTGAACACACACACACACACACACACACAGACAAGATGTCCTTGCTGTGGAGGAGTTCCCCGTCCCTTCCCATCTCTCTACAGATGTGCTCCTGAGTCCAGATGTACAAGGCAACACAGTTTACCCGTGATTTTAAATCCTCCCTTGCTGTTGGGCAGCTCCAGAGCGAACAACCATCCGAACAGCTCTCCGATCGGAGCGACTGGCATCAGAGCCCAGCCCACCGGCTCCGGTACCTTTTTAAGAAAGACAAAATGACGACAGTTCATGTATTACAGTTTTTCTCAATTGCTAAGACACATTTCTTGAAAGCTGCTCTCCTTTTCTTTAAACTGTGAACACAAACCCCTATTTTCAAGCTACATTCACAAAACCTCAGACTCTTCTTGCAAAACCAAACTTTCACCTCAAAACAGTTCAATCTGTGCCCAAAACTGAACTATGTTGTCAAATCAAAATTAAAAACACTACTGAGCAGTCACTAAACACTACATAGAAAAATAGAAAACACAATGCTCAGCACATGAAGCTGGAGAAATAAATGTTTATTGTTCACTGTAGGCTAAATGCATGTTGCAAAACAAAAAACCTGTGCATTTAGTACTTCTCTCCTTCCCTTTCTTTCACCCTCCTCCCTCCCTCCCCACATCCATTTCCTTCTTCTTTTTTCTTCCCAGTTCATCCCTCTCTCCCTCCCTCATTCTCTCTTCCTTCACCCTGTCGTCTCTCATAAAACCTGTGCATTTAGCACTTGTACATAGTACATACATAGTACATACAAGTACCATAAACAGTAGTTGTATGTAGTATAGTGTGTGTGCGACGTCTAGATAAAACCGGCTCCTACCTCGCTGATGGCGGTGTACGCTCTCCCGTCTCCCACCACGATGTACGCGTGAAGATCGATGCTGTCAAAGTGGACGGGGGTCGAACCCACGGTCACGGTGCCGCTCACCTTCCCGCTGACGCGCTGCGGAGCGCCTGGAGGAGCAGCAGCACGGGCGTTAAACCAAAACACTCAAACACGCCGAATTTACAGTTGGGATGTCACGATTATAGATTTTCTTATCACGGTATTATGATTATCACAATTATTTTTGCATTACAGTAATTATTTCACCGGCTTATTACAGTAATTACACTTTTAATGTGTAAAATCAAATATAGTCAAAATATAATTACATTACTAGTTATTTACACAAAATATATTAAGTATCTATTAAAATATGACCAATTATTAATCCCCCAGGGGAAGTGTTTGAAATATTCAACCCTCCTGTTGTCCTCCTGGGTCAAGGAAGGAAGGAAGGAAGGACGAAGGGAAGGAAGGAAGGAAGGAAAGAAAGAAAGAAGGAAGGAAGGAAGGATGAAGGGAAGGAAGGAAGGAAGGAAGGAAGGAAGGAAGGAAGGAAGGAAGGAAGGAAGGAAGGAAGGAAGGAAGGAAGGAAGGAAGGAAGGATGGAGGAAGGGAACAGATTGGGTCAATTTGACCCAGAAGGACAGTTCAGACTTAATGTTTTTTTGGAAAGTGACGGTATTTAGGAATCTTTAATACCGCGATTAATTGTGAAAACAAGTAATTGTGACAAAAATAAATCAGATTAGTAACGTTGTCTCACCATCAGGTAGACAGTGGCGTCCGTTTCCATAGAAGCCGGACTGACAGTGACAGCAGAAGCCGGTGGCGTAGTCGGAGCAGAATGCATTCTGGGAGCACTGCTGCTGGAATCTGGAGGAGAAAAACAAACTCACATTCACGGCTGCAGATGACATTGTGTTTCCATAGCTCCATCAAAGCTGCTGTCTGGTTCGTGGTGGTGGAGAATGAAAATTATTTACCACCCTGCTGTCATGGCTGCCATGTTTTTTTGACGTGCGCTCATTTTGTTACTGTACATTTCAGTGGTTTTCCTTCTTTAAACAGTGCTCCACCAGTTTATTATTCACAATAGCATTTTTTAAGAATAGAGGCAGACCAGAAATATTGTCTTTTTCATTCCACGCATTCTTCTTCCTTATGAAAACATCTCTGCACCGTGACCGGACACAGTTTTTTCATTTTCAAATGCATAGTTTTCACATCCCATTGACACACTCATTTAAAACTGTGTGCTCTCAGGAGATCAAACATTAACATTGTGGTACACTGTAAATTCTTTGTCAAACTAATACAATTAGACCGTCCAACAACCGCTCTAAATATTTAATATACAGACGTCTTATACCAACAGTGTCACATACCTGGCACATGTTTCCTTGTTCTCTGTAGTGTAGTGAATCACTGAGAGACAGGAGAGAGAAAGGAACGTTTTAATATTATGCATCACATACACAATGAATATATGTTAATCATTTCCTAATGTCTCCCATCAAAGGAGAAGTTCAGTTTGTTTAGGAATAAGAAACGGAAAGAGGCTTTTTTTTTTTATTATTGTGAATGAAGTTCGACAGCTCAGCTTAAACACCTAATGAACGTACTTCCAGTGTTTTGATCGTACTAACTACGTTTAAATGGAGACTGAACATTGTTTCCATATATGTATGAATGAACAGAGAGAGGGTGAGTAAAAAAAGAAGTCATAAAGACACACACGCACACACACAAACTCAATGACACTCATGTTTGGAGAGAAACCAGCTGTTGCAGTCCCACCGCCCACTAACAGAGATGGACATGTATAATAATAATAATGTGTGTCTACTACAGTCTGTCTACTTTCTAGGACTTTCGTACATGTGCTAAACACTTGGGATGGTGGTTTGTTCCTTAAAAAAAACTGCTCTGACACACAGGAAGTGATGCACTCTGTCTATTTGCGACAGAGGTTAGTAAACAAAAAAAGAACTGCGCAGTCAGCAAGAAAATTGGTGGGCACTGGTGCTGAGCAGACGAAAAGCAAAATCATATTTCTGTCACTGCTCTGAAACTGCGCCCGCCGCCTTGAAAGCACTTTAAATGTCCGTGAAATAAAGCAGCTGTGAAAATGCATGAAAAACTAAAACTATTAAATTGTCACTCCACTGGATTTCTTAACACCACATGTTGAGTGTTTCTGTGCTTCCTTCGCTCTATTTGTCTTTTTGGCAAATACTGTAGCTGATTTGGGATTGCAGCATACTATCATCCTACAGGGGCATCACACAAACACACACACACACACACACACACACACACACACACACACACACACACACACACACACACACACACACTTACAAATGCACACAGGATGTCAGGAAAGTTTCTCTACAACAGGAGGGAAACTAACACACCAGTGCAACAAATGTCTCAAGTTCTAAGTCTTATAAACAGTAAACTCACGACAGCATGACAAATGGCACATGTTTGTGTTTTATTAAGTGTTATGTGTGTGCTGTGTGTTGTCAGGCATCATTACTCCACTACATGAGGGACCGGTTTTGTTTTTAAAATTTGTGTGTGTTGACCGATTTGCCTTTCTGAGAGAGAAAAAAAAAAGGTTTCATCATCGCTAAATGATTTAAAAGATGAACATTTTTTCACACACTCGTCGTTTTGGCTCTTATGTAACCAGGGCGAGTTGACTGAGAACACATTCTTATTGACGGCAAAAAGCCTGTGGGAGCGGTTGCACACACACACACACACACACACACACACACACACACACACACACACACACACACACACGCTCACACACCTGGGAGCTGCCCAGTACAACGGCAGTATTGTGCTGGCAGCTGCTGAGCAGTTCTGCAGCAGAGGGTAAGGTAGTGTTACCCTGCTGTTTCCCCCGGTAACCGTCCTCTCATATGTTTACAAGCCATCTGCATCTACATATATACATATATATATATATACACTAGGGCTGCCACAAACGATTATTTTGATAGTTGACTAATCGGATCATACGTAAATTGAATGTAAAACATACAGCTTATCGCACCAGCATGCAGCTGCTCTTATAGAACCATCATTAGCTTTCAGCTTGAAGTGTTTAAGGTATATGCTGACTAAAAGTAAAGACAATTAAGATGATAGTATTGGAGAGCAAACCAAGACAAATTCCTTGTCACTGGTTGACATGGTAATACATTTTCTCTGAGTTCATTAAACTTTTAATGAAATATGCAGCTTGTAGCAACAAACAATTCTTTAACTATAGCATAAAGTGCAAACAGCTGAGTAAAATAAGGATAAGGCACTGACCTAAACAACACCAAAATAAATACTTTTTAGGTTTTTCTTTCCTTCATTTGTCTCTCTCTGGCATCAAACATATAATAATAATAATAATAATAATAATAGCTACATTTAAATAAAACGGTGTAGACACCTGAAACTAAGGAATTATTCACAATAATAAAGTTTTGGTCTCATTCAAATATAACAAAAGTGCATTTTGTGCTCAGTGTAAATAATAGTCGTTCTGTTAAAAAAAAATCAAATAGTTTATGAGACAGTAATAATAATAATCGTGACTAGTCGACTAATCGTGGCAGCCCTAATACACACACACACACATACAGTATATACACAGAGATGTGGTTTGTGTTTTACCTCCTGTGTCAAAATCAACATCATCTTCATCCACGCTGACGACGTGACCTCCCGGGGAGAGATGTGGCGGTTCGTTCCTGGGAGGGGTATACAGCTCCACCACCTCCAGAGGAACCTACGGAGGGGGATATGCATTGTGTAATGAATATGTCTCTCCTTTTGTCACCCAGCCAACTCTTTTTTAACACTCTCCAGATGCTTTAAAGCAGGGAGGGGGCTTTGATCTGTGCATACTTTCAAATTGTATACAGTATGTAGGGTTTCGCTGTAGCCGTTGCCAGTATTTGTTGATACCGCGACCCCCGTCTCCAAAACAGCATTCCACCGTGACCGCAGCATTTACAGAATTGACTACAATTTCAAACCATTATTACGAACCCATGAGAGCACTGCCAGATTAAAAAAACTGCTCTTTTTCTACATGACCAGTGCAAATTCACAAGTTACTTCCAATCTGTTTCCAAACTGTATTTTAGTTCAATTCCCAGATTCATAATTTCAACACTAGGTCAGCAAATAATCTTCATCCCACTTTTTTCAAGTCTACTTTCTCTCAGTTCTCATTAGATTTAGAGGTCCGCAGTCCGCACTTAAAGAATTCATTACCTATTCACCTTAGAAACTGCTCAAGCATAAATTCATTAAAGAAACAAATAATTCACTTTCTATTGGCCCAGTTGAGCAATGCATAATCCACATATTTTCTTTACATCAACACACAATATTGCTTTTCTCTCTCTTTTCTAATCGTTTTATGTTGTTCCTCACATTACTGTAAATTAAATTTATGTTGAATGTTTATCTTTAGGAGGACCAATTGACAAGCCCTTATGGGTTTTTTTGGTTTCTCCTGCACATTTGCTTTATCTACTGTATACTTTGTATGTTTTTTGTTGTTGTTGTTCCACTTTTTAATATGCTGTTTTATATACATGTATCTTTCATGTGCTAATAAAATACAAAAATACAAAATGGCTCAAACATTCTAATGAAAAACAACATACGTTTGTAGTCTTCAGCGTTACCTGTGGTTCTTCGTGAGCTCCTTCCTCCGCTGCTGGCTCTGGGGGATTATTAGGGGGGGCGTACTGCCTCTCTGCTGTCTCTGAGCCATACCGGGGGTCAGAGGTCAGCGGTACATCTTCGCCGCCATACGGCACGTGAGGAGCGGGAACCTCTGAGGGAGTGGAGGGAGCACCGGGACTCGACTCTCCACCGGCCGGCGCTGGCTGGAACTCAGGGTTCCCGCCTGTCAGAGGATAATCGTCCTCCGCCTCTTGATTTTCAGAATCAAAGTTATTGTCCGAATAGTCGTCGTACTCCGGGTACTCGGGGGTGGTCGTGTCCTAGATGCACAAACCATCGCTCAGTCAGAAGATTTCTGCACGTGCACAATTAAACGAATAAATGAGAGAAGAAAAACAAACTGACCGGGTGGTGGCCTAGTTGTCCGAGCGGCGGCGTGGCAAGGAGCCCACCGAAGGACGCAGGAACAATGTTGTCAAAGGAGTGACGGTTTCCAGTGTGGAAAAGCCATATCCCTGGTATTCCTGTATTACCAACCCTATAGAGGAAGTAGTAAATATTAAGAGCCATTTGGAGCCAATTTGCCAAAATGTTGAACTATCCCTTTAAGGCAGGGTTCGTACTTACTGGTAAAGGTTTTTAACACTCTGCTCATCGGTTGTAACGCTGTAGTGAGGTCCTTCAGCGCGGGAGAAGAGAAAATATGTAACTTCTCCTCTGCTGAAGCCAACTCTCGCAGGAAGCTCAATCTCCACATTGTAAGACTCCTACAAGCAGAGAAAAAAAAAGAATAATATTTTTGCTTAGCTGTGCTATAATTAGATGAAACATTTATCTTAATTTGCTCGTGTCGACAGGTCCTGCTGCGGCAAAATATCCAAGATAATCAAGCTGTGAATTAAGGCACTGTATCCGCACTTTACCTTGGGTCTCGTCCCGAAGAAGTTCAGACCACCAGCAGGGTAGAGGAAGAGCACGTATGAGTCGGTCTCATCATAACCGATGACGGCCTGGAAAGTATTCACCTGAAGAGAAAATACAGACAGTGTGTTAGTCTCGGTATGAAATTTGGAACCAAAATTTTGCATTTTCTGATGCAGTTTGTTCTGCAGATGGTGGATACATAAATATTGTGTCTTTTTTGTAGCTCCGTCTGTGTCAGAGGGATGAGGTCACCTCCTGTGTGTGCACCGAGTCAGTTCAGCTCAGTCTAAAATTATTCCAACACTCACTCCTCATATTTAAACTTCACACCTCTCCTCTGTGTACCCTCGCCCTCCTCGCCTTTTAAATCTGCTGCCATTCCTGTTTAGACTTCTCACCCTCCTCCAACCACCACCACTGTATTGACTTTGGTTTCCAAACGTCTATTTTACACAAATGAGGATGGGCTTAAAGGGATAGTTCACCCAAAATTGAAATCGGCGTAGCAGTGCATGTCCATATAACGGTTGCAAATGGATACCAACTGTCTTCGTAACAAAAAGACACACCAAAAAACATCCAAATACTGGAAGCTTCTTGAAGCTACTCTTCCCAGTTCGTCCAAATTTGACGAACCGGGAAGAGGAGCTTCGAGAAGTTTCCGCTACAAACAAGCTTGAAATATAGACTTATTTAATTTTTTTTGGGACAATTTCGCATTTCGGGGCTTCAATACAAAACGGACATTACATACGAGCAGCATGGAGGTATTTGGATGTTTGGAAGACAGTATCCATTTGCAACCGTTATATGGACATGCACTGCTATGCCGAGACCCCCTGTAACTCAGAGAAGCCACGGAGCACTCTGAAACTTCTCCCAGCCCTTAGTCGACATGAGGATGATGATAATGAGTGAAATTTCAATTTTGGGTGAACTATCCCTTTAAATCTGCTGCGATTCCTGTTTAGACTTCTCACCCTCCTCCAACCACCACCACTGTATTGACTTTGGTTTCCAAACGTCTATTTTACACAAATGAGGATGGGCTTACAGTAATGACCTGAATCAGTATGAGCTGATGATGAATCAAAGTACTTTTTTTTTTTTTTCTACCGCAGCTTCTTTTCCAAACAGTGGGCCGCTGTGACCCGAGCAGCTTGTTTCCTACAGTTACAGTATATGCATGAGGAGGCGTTCAGTTCAGCAACCCACCGCGTTGCGCAAAACCACAGTTAAAAAAACACAGATTTGGTGAATGAGGAGAAGACTGTGAGTGATCTCATGTTGTTTTCCTTAGGGACAGAGTCAGATTAGCTGTGCACACACACACACACACAGAGACACACACACACACAGTCACACAAACAAAGCCATGTACACACACCTCGGTCTCTCAACCCCCAGCCCAGATGTTGATCTCCACAGCTGTCTTCCTGTGTGTCTGCATATCTTTCTTGATGATGTTACATCATACAAACCAGACATTATTACAACTTAAGAGACGATGTGCGTACACAAACACAAGTACATGCATCTTATGTGAATGTATGTGTGTGTTCCTAATTGTTTACATCAACATCTTTAAACGATCTTGTTGTTTGTGGGCAAAGAGGACTGTGTCGCCTCCGGGCTCTGTGTAATTAGTGAGGAGGGGGTCCTTCTTTTTTATCTTTCCCCGCTCTGAAGGAGGAGGAGGAGGAGGAGAAGAAGCCGGAGCTACAAGAAGGGGGATCTGCCTTTTTCTTTGTCGTTAATACTCCTGCTAGATGTCTGCGCTTTTTTTTACTCCCCTCCTCCTCCTCCCTCTTCCTGGGAGAGGGAGGAGGAGGAGAGGGGCTAGAGAAGATGAGAAGGAAGAGAGGAGGACGGAACAGAGGGAACAGAGGTAGAGACAGATAGAGAGATGAAAGGACGTGGGTGTTGGTGGAGTCCTAGGTCTGGTTTTAAAATAGATAGATAAATATGAGGAGTCACAGTTTTCATCCAAACATCTCAGTCAGTCGGTCGGTCGGTCGGTCAGTGTGTTTCCATCAAAATCTTAATGACGCAATTTAAGCTCATTTCCTGAATTAATTATTTTCTGTCGTCAGATAACACACAGTGAGTCTTTGTAGGTTCGGTGGCCGATGTCATGTGATGCATTGCCATCTCTCTTTGAACTTTCTGGTCGCTCCAAATGCACTGTTGTGTTTGGTAATATTACTATTAACACATTTGCAATAATATCTCTGTGAGCACGTTAAAGTGACAGTGTTGGAATTGAGCTCCAAGCATCAGTGTGTTGTGTTTACATTCGCCGCTCCAAAAGCAAAGTATGTGGAGCGTAGATGTAGGTGAAGATACTGAGATGCTGCATCTACACTGGAAAAGAAGATGAAAGGCGAAGTCGATCCAGTAAATAATCCAGTGAAGTATGTTCCCAGCTTTTGCATATTTGTTTTTTATCATAGGCCACATCTTATCCCCCCCATAGCATTAAATATTTAGTTGTTTTTTTCATTTAGTTACATACAGACTGCTGCATTTACATTTAGATCAATTAAATGAAACACAATGAGTGTTTTTTTTTACCTACAAAGTGCTGGTTCGCTGATTTTTCACACTTCTTTAATCTTTAAACCAGGCTAGCTGCTTTATTCTCAGCTAAGTTTCATATTTACTGTACAGATGTGAGAGTCTTTAGCTCCCAAAATGTTGCACTACTCTACTTACTGCTTTAATTTGAGCTCTCCTCCTCCCCGCCGCCGCCCCTCCTCTATCTGTGTGGTCACTTGATGTGTTTGAGTCTGTCTGTGTGTGTGTGTGTAAAGTAGTCCTGGTGTGCTTTAAAGACTCACAGCTGGAAGACAACAAATTGTGGCCGACATACATCAAAGACTTCGAGACGGTGTGTTGTTCGGTATGTATGTGTGTGTGTGCTGTGACAGCCCCCTCTCCTCCTCACAAAAACCCACACACAACCCCTTGACCTCCCTAAAGGCACTTTGTCACACCTTTCTTTTAAATAGCCTCCTCCTCCTCCTCCTCCTCCTCCCTACGCTGACCAGACACATGCACAGACGTTAATCGTCTCCAGGAACGGCAAATCTCTGTTGCCAGTGTCGTGTCGTCCCGACTCTTAAAGATTTTTTCGGTGGAAGTAGTTTAACAATGTGAGTTTATTACACTTCATTAACACTGCTTGAATACCAGACAGCCAACGTCTCCAAAACAGCTGAGCTCCGACATGGATTGTAGGGATTTGTATTAATAGATAATGAATGATCATGTGGACTAAGGGCTGGGAGAAGTTTCAGAGTCCTCCGTGGCTTCTCTGAGTTACAGGGGGTCTCGGCGTAGCAGTGCATGTCCATATAACGGTTGCAAATGGATACCAACTGTCTTCGTAACAAAAAGACACACCAAAAAACATCCAAATACCTCCATACTGCTCGTCTGTAATGTCCCTCTTGTATTGAAGCCCCAACATGAGAAATTGCCCCGAAAAAAATTAAATAAGTCTATATTTCAAGTTTTGTAGCAGAAGCTCCTCTTCGGGACAATTTCGCATTTCAGGGCTTCAATACAAGACAGACATTACATACGAGCAGCATGGAGGTATTTGGATGTTTTTTGGTGTGTCTTTTTGTTACGAAGAAGTACCTCATAAAACAAACATGCGAGTTCAGGCAGAGAACTCAACAGGATCAAATCATTGAGTTATGATGAAGATGTCATCTCATTAGCATAAATAGGGTGTATGGAGGCTGCTGGAAGAGCGTATCCTCAGAAAGACTCAGACTCAGTGATGGAGAGAGGAGCCATTCAAGGACTATGAAGACTTCTGCTGTGCACATTTAACTGCCACGCAATCCCTGAACCCTACAGTACGATGCATCATCACTGTACAAATGCACACGACGTAGACGTTGTTAATGGCTCTGAGTGTGTTACTCCGTCTTTAAAGGAAGTCTGGCAAACCTTTTTGATGCCACTAAGGATGTAACTTCTTATATAGCCTGGCATGGCTTTAAACGCAAAGTTGTTATGAGGAGTGTTGTTTAGTTCTGTCTTATTTATCATGTGTTTATTTATTAGTGGTCTGGTTTACTCAAACAGAGTTTAGTCTACTTCCTTCATAAATAAGTCGAGCTGAGGAGTTTCCGACTTGTCCGAGGGTTTTTTGAATTAATGACTCAACAACGCGCTGTGACAAATGTTCTCAATCATGTTATAATTATCCAGAGCTGGATCTCGGCGCTCTGGTTACATTTCCCAGGGAGGGAGACAGAAGGTAGAGGGAGGTCGGGATGAAATTTAGCTACACTTGTTTGCTGGTTGCTGGTTTTTCAGCTTGTCGGCCACAGCACAGCTGCAAACAGACAGAGGGAGAGAGAGAGAGAGAGACACACACACACACACACACACACACACACACACACACACACACACACACACACACACACACAGGGGAGCAGCTGCAGTCCAGTTGCCAGCCTCACCAGAGTGCTACAAACGGAACTGCCTACAGCGTGGGAACTGGCACACACACGCACACACACATACACACACACAGAAACACACACACGATACAGCCCAGGCTTGTGGCCAGGAACAGTCCAGTCAGTATTTTTGCTGCTGTCATATGAAAATCCCTTCTCCATTTTTTTTCCTTCCTGTTATAACTTCAGCTGAACTCAAAAGGATTCCCTGCTCCTCTGTAAAGCCGGAGGAAATTGTACAGCTTCTTAGGTTGTGGAGGCTCCACAAAATCCTTTTGATCAAGTTCAAGAAGAGCACATGGTGAGTAAAACCATAGCTGCTTTTCTTAGATCCGTGAAGTTTCGCGAACATGGAACATTTAATTTTTAAAGCTGTCAAGATCCCTGTGCTCAAGTTTAACTTCATGTGAGTCATCTTAGCACGGACATTAGCTCAACGGTCACTGATAAACTCAACCCGGCTCATGGCGGAAGGACAGAATAACATATTATGAAAGCTGAAGTTCAGTGAGGGTCTGCTCTGAACCAGGATGAACATATTTCAAGGGATGCCCCCTGTGTCAGAAACAACAAATAATATGAGCAGAAACAAAAGTTCCTATTGAGAAGAGAAGAGAAGAGAAGAGAAGAGAAGAGAAGAGAAGAGAAGAGAAGAGAAGAGAAGAGAAGAGAAGAGAAGAGAAGAGAAGAGAAGAGAAGAGAAGAGAAGTTGTGTTCCACGTTTAAGTACTGCTTATTCTTTTGCATGAATTAAACAAATGATATATATTGTTTTTACCTAATTTTGTGTTGCTAGGCAGATTCAATCTCCCCTCACCGCCACTCTTTATGCTGAGCTAAGCTAATAATGGGCTGCCTGTAGCTTTAGCTTTAGTGTACAGACATTAGTATCAATCTTTTCATTACACTCACATATTGATGCATTTAACACCTCTAAATTGAAGATAACCGCGGGTTTATTGTCTAATTGAGTGGGTTTAGTCTGGAGTTACTCTTTGAATGAATGAAGATTAAGTTTGTAGCAGGATTAGAAACGTGTAGCCTGTCAACACTTCCACATACAGAAGGCCACGTTCTCTGTGTAAATGGCTCTGGTCATTAGCAAATTGAGCTATACATGGTAGCAGACACAAGAGAATGTGTGTTTTAGGTTTCAAGTGAAGCAATTACTTTCCAATTATGATAATGGCATCTTCAAGACTAATTTGATAGAAAACACAACCCTGCTTCTTAGTGATGTGAACCTTCACTCTTTCGCTCTAATTTTCCCGGCTCTATTTTCCTGTTATTTCTTCCTCTCATCTCCACACTGTGGTCGGTCGGTCCCCCTCCCCCCGCCCAGACGCTGCTATCCGCAATCCCGTCACCCCAATACACATCCTGACAAACACACACCTCAGATTTATCAGTTCACACACACATACCACTCGACTCCCCAGCAACACACACACCCCACCCAGCACCTCTGGCTAATCACATCAAAGGAAGATGCTATCAGTTCGAACTGGGAGACCTGCTGAAGCGAATCCCAGACCGCTCCAAATCTGACAACAAGACCCTTTAAATAACAAAACAAGCGCCCTCTTAGCACATGTAAAAACACTTAAAGGGATAGTTCACTCAAAATTGAAATTTCAGAGTCCTCCGTCTTGTATTGAAGCCCCGACATGAGAAATTGTTCCGAAAAAAATTAAATAAGTCTATATTTCTAGCTTGTTTGTAGCAGAAGCTCCTCTTCCTGGTCCGTCCAAATCTTGGAACAATTTCTCATTTCGGGGCTTCAATACAAGACATGCACTGCTACGCCGAGACCCGCTGTAACTCAGAGAAGCCACGGAGGACTCTGAAACTTCTCCCAGCGTTTAGTCGACATGAGGGTGAGTAGATAATGAGTGCAATTTGAATTTTGGGTGAACTATTCTTTTAAAGAGGTGGACACCAACTTCCAATAGTGGATAAAGACTTAATTCTGATATTTAAGGCTCAAAAAAAGGGCGCAATCACTGTGTTGTCCGTTTGGCAGCAATACAATCAAAATGAGCCGTGGCTCTTGTGCGAGGGGTTACTGCTGCTGCGTTTACCCACTGGACTGTTTGAGTGTTTAGCTTTTGATCAATCAGGAAGAAAGGAGACGGCATAAGAGAAACCAGACCATGAGAGTAAAGACAAGGACAAACACAGATGAGAGAGGGTTGGGGGGTGAAGAGACAGAGAAGATCCCCTGGGGTTTTTCCCTTAAATCTACCACTCCCTTCATCCGTCCATCCCACATGCTACACCCCAAGGAACAACAAAGCACTGTTTGTTTGATCGATAAGTTCAGTAAGTCGGCCTTTACTCACTACTTAAACAAATCCTCCCCTAGGTAACCCTTTATTTTACAGGTCTGTAATTTATTCATTATTCCCTGGGAGAAGGTTCGAGTGAGAACGATGAAATTTGATAATGATTATAAACAAAAAAAAACAAAAAAAAACACATCAAGTATTTATTGGCTTCACCTCTCACCTCTGGAAACAGCTGTATAATGAAAACGCTCTGTCATAGAGATGAGAAACTGGAGATCTGCAGCAACAGGAAATGTCTCATATACAGATGCTGCGTTTCATTGTGGTAAACATTAGATTCTCATCTCAAGTTTGTTGAGTGGGTATTTGCTAGGATTTTAAATGGGGCTTCACTTTTTCCAGAAAATCTCTGCTGTCTCTATAATTAGGGACAAATTACACGCATCCTTCTCAAGAAAATTCCTAGGAAATTACAGACAAGTAAAATAAAGTGTTGCACAACTGCAGAGGTTTTTTCAGACTGCAGAGGAAGATACGACTGGTTGAGAGGAACAGGTGCACGCCATTGAAGGAAGTTAGTCACCGGCACAGCGAGAGCGGTAGCTTCCAGGAGCTGCGGTGCTAAGGCACTGTGAATCCCATGGTGCCCATTTGCTGTAATTTGTGTCAAAAATGGCACTTCCTCTCTGATTCATAACACAAATCTGAACACAAAGGCACAATGTATACAGCTGCTGCTTCGACAAAGTTTTAGACAGCTCCCCCCTTGAGTGGCTTCTGACTTTGTGACCTCACTGTGTATATTTTTAGATCCAGTGTGACAGTGTTACACTTTTCCAAAGAAGCCACTATCTCTGATCGCTATCGTCAATAAACATCTGTTAACCAGCCCCGAAAACTCAAAACTGGAAGAGTTCCTAAAAAAAATGTCACATTTCCTGATGCTCAGAGTAAACCAGTCACAGTTGTTGCAGAAAAATAACTGCTAATTTGGAAAATGAAGAGTTGTCGTCCATGGCTGACTGACTCCATAGCAACATTACACTTCCTGTTTACATTTCACAAAGCCACAAATTATGGGAACTGCAGTTACAAAATTAAGAGCAGGATTATCCCGTAATAACAAAATGCTTTGTGCTTGTATTGGGTCAAATCATGACAAAACTATGATTTGTGAAACTTTTCGAGGAGCTTCGTGTTAAAGGGATAGTTCACCCAAAATTATATATTTTAAGCTTGTTTGTAGCGGAAGCTCCCAGTGTTGCTCTGCCGGAATCTTGTGCGATTTGCTGAGCCGTGAACTGGGAGTCAATGCAAATCGTGCAAGATTTGCACAGACACAGGCAAAGCAGTGAACAATTTCTCATGTTGGGGCTTCAATACAAGAGGGACATTACAGACGAGCACTATGGAGGTATTTGGATGTTTTTTGGTGTGTCTTTTTGGACGAAGAAAAGTGAGCTCCGTTCGCAACCGTCATATGGACATGCAGTGCTGCACGGAGCCCCGCTGTAACTCAGAGAAGTCACGGAGGACTCTGAAACTTCTCCCAGCCCTTAGTCCACATGAGGGAGAGTAGATAATGAGTGAAATTTGAATTTTGGGTGAACTATCCCTTTAATAGTAAACCAGGTTATTCACAAACAGAAAGAGGATTGATTGTCCGACAGAGCGTGACAACATGAATGGCCAGGGCGTGTTTGTGTCTCTACCTGTGTGTGTGAACTGGAGGGAGGGATAACAAGTTGGGAGGGGAGGGAGGAGACACTTTAATGACCCTTAAGGTTGACCTCTGACCTCTACAAAAGGTTAAGAGGCAGATTAACAGGGGAAGGGGGGGATTACAAATAGACCCCCCACCCCAGGCTGATTACAAGCGATGCACAACCTCCAGGAATTTGGGATTGTTGTGTGTCTCACAGGAACCAAAACACATTAGTGAGGAACACTTAAGAGGTATTCACATTATGATAAATACATTCATTCAGAGTTCTCTCCATCCCTCCATCCATCTTACCTTGTTCGAAGGCCCCGGCGTTGGAGTTTGTTCTTCATACGGCGCCACGTTCTCCCATGTTGCCACCACGGCGTGCGTCGGTGTGAATTTTGCATCTGGGAACCCTCGATGTACTTCCTGGGTGAGCAGATGAATGAATGACGGAGGAGGGAAAGAAGGGGGGAACAGGAAAAAGGAAAAGCGAACAAAAGAGTGTACAATGGATTGAACTAATGGATGAAAAAAAGAAAAAAAATCCCAAATTTGTAGTTCAGTGCCACACGACATTGTATTCATTCATTGTTCCTGGTTGAATCCACACAGACCTGGGCCACTCGGTTGAGCACGCTGGGCGTTTCCGTCGCCCGGTAGTAGATCTGTCCTCGCCCTCGGCTGGTGTCCAGGTCAGCCAGGAACGGCGCCACCACGGGGAAATCTGTGGGGAATCCATCGTCGACGTATTGCTTCTCCATCGGCAAATCCTGGGCCGATATGATGCCGTTGGTGGCCACCTATAAAAGAGAGTCACACATTAATTTTAATCCATTTTCTGCTTAAAAAATGTCCATGTTAGGGTTATCATTACAGGCTACATACAAACTACAAACAAAATAATTTTACAAATACCTCCAAGTCAGACACTATGTGTATACTAAAATGGATACTCTCAATCTTCCAGATGACTTTAACTCATTAGAAAAGACTCTTTTAGATAGTCTTAAACAAGGTCACTTTGTCTCCAAATTTTACTCCAAATTGCAATATTTGAAAACAATTTATCATTCCTACGGAAACTATGGGAGACCCAGTTGAAAACAACGATAGATGGTGAAATATGGGAGGAAATCTTACTTTTACCTTCGAAAATATCCATATGTAACAGATTCAGAGAAATGCAATATAATATCTTACAAAATGTTTATATATCTTCATATATGTATAGTAAATATACAGCAGGGGCCTCTGCAAAATGCCCAAAATGTAAGACTATTTTAGGGACAAGATTTCACTGCCTCTGGGAATGCGAAAAGATTCAACGGTTTTGGCAAACTGTATGTTCTGAGGTAGTGTGATAATTAAACAGCAACTACAGCCTATTCCAATATTGTGTTTATTGGGATATATCCCTGAATCAATAAGATCACATAAGAACACTGTACATTATGTTGGGCTGAAAGGCTGTTATGCCCAAATGGGTAGGAGAGGAACCTCCTTCATACATCTGTGGAAGTCTTTGATATCAAACTATATTTCTCTAGAAAGACTAAGATTTCCTATTAACGGTCAGAAAGACCTCTTTACAGCAAAGTTTGACAAAGTGTTAAAGTACCTGGGAACTCAGAATGCAACTGCCTGAAATGTAAGACCTAACAAGGACCTTTGAGATCATTGCTGTGGAATATATTCTGGATTTGCTACATAATCTGTATGCACTGGACTGTTATAATTTTGAAAATGTTCAATAAAAAGAATTTAAAAAAAATGTCCATGTAGACCATAAGGGAGCCCTGAATGCTTCAAAACCTCCGTCATAAATACCTGGAACACCATCATTAACCCTGGGAACCTCCTAATGAACTCATACCCCCTCATAAACCGCTGGAACCCCCTCGTGGACCCCAGGAACCACATAATGAATCTGTAGGTTCAACGTTTACCCACTGGAACCTCTGGCGCTCCTTCCTGGAGCCTGGTCCCTTGATTGTGGCTCAGAAAACATTCAAACCACATACAATTGTTACTGGCTTCGCTGACTTGATACATTACACTGGATAATAGAGCAGGACACCCTCTGGTTTACACTGCATGGAGTACATTCACTCAAGAACTGTATTTAAGGACACATATTATGAGGTGTAATTTACTTGAGTGTTTCCATTTATGCAACTTCAGACTTCCACTGTCAAATTGTATCTGACATTTATGATTCTTCAAATTCATGTTTTGGTTTTTTTTTTTAGTCATCCACTCAACCTGTAATGCTCAAATGTATTCCTACTCATCAGCCTGTTGACTCTCCACGATTGTTGGAAACTAATTTCTAACTCGTAAAACATGGAGGAGGATGCAATCGTGTAGAAGTTCGACATAAGGAAGGAAAAAACTTAATCATTTACAGTAATATTTATAAACCCAAAGGCCAGTGATAATAAACCATTGCTTTGGCCACCGCTCCTTCAACAGCTGCAAACATCACTTGCGAAATGTTGGAATAAATAATAATAATCCCACGCTCCTACAGTCGCGAAATTCAGCGCGAGATTTACAAGCATGCAAAATAACATGAATGAGCTTTTTACTTACATAGAGCTGCGAGAAGAGGGAGTTGTAGAAGTATAAAGGTTTGGGCAGGGACAGCACTCTGGACGTTTCATCGTCGCCCTCTGCCAGAATTAAATCTCCACTTAAAGTGCCATAAGGAAACATATCAGCCCTCTGGATGGCTGTAACCACACACACACTGCAGCTCCAGCAGAGCACACACGCAGCAGCCAACATTGCCCCTCTCTCCATTGTAGAGCTGGGGAGGTGAAGCAGCAGCAGCAACAGCAGCTCTGCAACTGTGAGGCAGCGGCAGAAGGAAGAGGGTGAACGGATGGACTCAGGAGAGAGAGAGAGAGGAGCAGAAAGAAGGAGAAGGAGAACTCACCGCTCCGCTGCAGCGAGCCCCTGATACCACAGGGAGGGAGGGAGGGAGGGAGGGAGGGAGGAGTCTGGACGCGCCCTGATTGGCCAGACAGGGCTTGAGTGACAGCTGTGCGGCGCTGGAAGCAACATCTGGCTCGAATTAGACAAAAAAGACAAATAGAGCATTTTTAATCCGGATGTAACTCTATCTGTTTCACAACAATGAAAACACACATTGTGTAACTTTTTTTTTTTTTTTTTAATCACTGACACACAAACACACACTGACTATAAAACATGTATTTATTTATTTATTTATTTTAAACACTGTTTTAGTTTTACTTACTGTGACAGATTTATGAGTGGGGACACTTAAGAGACTAATTGTGCAATACTAAATACTCCTAAGAGTCCAGATTTAAGTAAAATTCACACCAGCAGTAAAGATTTTTTTATTTGCACCTTATTTAGTGTAATAGTCGTGAATACACTTAAAATTAATTATCAGTCCCACAATGTAGATTAAACAATTACTCTTTATTGCATTTTATTGCCAGTCATAAAGACTGAAGGCAACGTTAAGAATACTTACACGTTGTGTGCCACCTAGTGGTCACTGCAGCTTATTGCAGCATTTTTACTGCAGCAAATTTAGATTGACAGGACATATAATAGAGTCAAGTCAGCTTTACTAATTTAGCTCAAGCAAAAGTCTTTACGATCTGACCGGGAAACCTCAAAGTCTGTATGTCTGTGGACATTGGGACCGGACCAGAGTCTCGTAGAGTCTGGAATAAGGCACCGACTGCAAAGACAGGAGACAGGAAAGTCCAAGTTTAGCCAGTAGACCTGAACAGAGGGACTTCAGTACTGGAATAAGTAAACAAGGACAATAAATTGTTAGTTACATCCATTTTTAAAAGAAACAATTTATGGGTGGTTTTAGGGTTCATTCAGTTTTAAGATGCAAACCACAAAGGACAGGATAAACCAAAGTGGAATATTTTTAACTGCATGGCCACGTCCGTCACCTGACCTCAGCCCATTTGTGAATATGTGTTTAACTCGGGGCAAACAGCCCAGATGTTGCAGCACAGTCCTGGCAGAGCTTTCAATGACATCACATAGACTCACACTGGACACCTCTATGTCTCTCTGCAGATGTTTCTCTGGGGTTCAGCTCCAGGATTGTAGACGATCCATCAAGTCTGAGAGCTTCAGGTTTCTCCATATTGGCTGCACTCATCCCTTCCTCCTCAGATTTGCCACTGAGCGACACCTCTGGAGCATAATCCTGTCCCAGCATGCTTCACCACAAGGATCTGTCTGCTAATTTACAGCAGGAGGAGTCAAATCAATCGAATTCAAGAGGTGTGTTAAAGATGTTTGAAGAAAAACAAGACGCACCCGAGGCCACTTTATTCACTGTGGGTTCACAATTGTGGGGCAGAAAAAAAAAAAAGAAGAAAATGCTAGAAAAGTTAGAACATGTCTGTCTGCCACGGTTCATCAGTCTATCCTGTTCGACTACATTTGCACTTACTCAGAGCAACCTCTAGATGGAGGCAAAGGAAAGGCTAAGATCCACATGCTGCACAGCAACAAAGTGGGTTTTTATTTTATTTATTTATTTATTTATTGACTGTGCAGAGAGTGCAAGTTTTACTTTCTCTACAATATTAATTAAATCATCATTATTAGTAGTAGTTAAGGCAACCCTAACACCCTCCTGTAACCTGAACAAATAATAACATCTGGATCATTGTGCTCTATATAAATATGGCACATCAATGATGTAGAAACGTTTATTTGTCTCTATATAATTTGAATAGCGATCTATCAGATTCAGTCGTGGTTTTCTATTTCTATTTCAGAGTGTAATTAACAATTAACGGACCAGCTTCACTTGTGACATCAGATATTCACCATAATCAATGAACTCATCAATGATTCAGTCGAAGGCCATTAGCCGACTGGACCGAACACACAAACACACACACATACACACACACACACTGGTTTATTTTGTTGAAGTGAAGGAGAGATGCCAGCAATGCAACCTTGCAGTGTGTGTTAGGGTTAGTGTGTGTATGTGTGTGTGTGGGGGGGGGTCGAGACAAACAATACATACAGCACCTGTCAGCACTTTTAACCGATGCCAAGCCCCGAACAAAGGCTGTTTACCAGCAGAGCAGACCGTAGGATTTGTGGATTAAGACCTTGATCAATAACTAAACTGTTTATAAATAAAGAGCACAGACAGAGGAGGAAGTTTCACTGAAGATATTATCTACCCTTTAGTTTTTTTTTATTTTCCTTTACATCGATATCAACTCCACAGTTAAGGAAAGGTAAAGTAGTTTTGTGTCAGAGAACAAGGGGAAGGGAGGAGAAATGAATGGAAAGAATGAGCAACAAAAACAGAGAGAGACCAAAGAGACGTAGGAGTTCATTCCTGCATCTGATCAGCGCTGTCAGATCTAAAAATAACCTCCAGAATGGGACCAGTAAGGTCATTGTATGTGACCTATTGTATAGTATTTGCATTGCTTTGAATTCTGTACTAATGTTTATTGCATGAATGTTACTATGTGTGATTCTGGAAGAACTGTGCAGAAAGAGAGAGTGATGTAGAATAAATAGGGGAAGACAGAGTGGGAGAGGAAGAAGCGATCGCACTGGCAATATATCACAATTAAGATTTGGTTAATGGGCCTGGATAAAAGCACTCAAGTGTCATCATCATCATTTCAGGGCTTTCAGACGACATCGGGCCCCATTTTAAGGATCCTGTCATTTATTCTTTTCTTAAAATGGGTGAAAGAGGCCAAATTAGTGTAATATTTCAGTGCATTATGTTGTTTTTAAAAGCTTTTCCTCCCGCCTGACAAGAAGATGTTACAGTGAGGATTCGTGCAGATATAACGAACCAATACATCCCTGAAATGCAAAACAACATGATGCAAATTTTTGTAATTTATTATGCTGGTGATTCATCCGTTTTCCTATGATACATCACAGACCTTTTTTTTTTTAGGATACAGGAAATGGAGAGAGTTGAGAAGAGGAGTCATGTTGGATTTGTCACTGGTTTATAAAGGAAACGAACACTCCCATTCATCCCTATGGGAAATCAAGAGTCTGCAACCCAGGAGAACAACATGCAATCTCAACACACAACAGAGCAAACTAAAGGCATACTTTAAATGCTAAGGTGTCACAGATGAAACCATGTAACACATGCTCACATACAGAGACAACAGAGAGTCACATACTAATCCCAAAATATCACGCTGCTGCATATAGAGAGCGTAGATTGTGAACCGCACACAGCCTTCTTTTAGTTTCTGGTCTATTTAGAGGAAAAATTGCTTCAGGGAATTAAATGGTGTTGCAGATTGTATTTGATCTTATTACATGAGGACACAGCCTTGCTCTGTCCAACATGTTGTGTGCTGCATAATTCATACTATAGGTGAGCATCTCATATATCCCATACTGTCTGTCTGAGATAACTCAAACTTGTTAACAATTTTTAGCCAGCAAGACTGTGATCAGTTTAAGCAGCTTATTCAGCAAAATTGACAAAAAAAAAAAAATAGCTGATTGTGCTGCTTTAGAGTTGTTTCATGCAATATAAAATGTGGATTTCAGACAGTTGGTTGAGCAGAAATAATCCAGACTATTCACAAAAATGTATTATTATATTATCAGAGATGGTCATAGTACTCGACCCCAGTACTTGAGTAAGAATACAAATACTACTGGTCAAAATTTACTAAAGGTACTTAAGTATCCAAAAGTACATGCTTTTAAATTTACTTTAAGTAAAAGTAGGAGTAAATTTCTTATTTTTCCACATCAATTAATTACTATAATTTTTTCTAAATGAATTTAAGGAGCTTTTAACTCTTGTTTCTGAGAATGAACTCTTTGAAAGCAGCTGCACTGATGTGCTGCTTTTAGGGGTCAGGGTTTCCTTCTTTGACAAACACAGCTTGTGTTCAATAGGATTTTAGAAAAAAAAAGAAAAAGAAAAGAGCAGACCTGAAAGTAACGAGTACTTTTCAGCCTTCCTAGAAATTAACTCGAGTAAAAGTAAAAATATTTGTCTTGGAAATGTATTCAAGTAAGAGTAATAAGTACCAAAGAAATCTAATACTCAAGTAAAGTACACATCCTCTGGATATGTACAGTACTCAAGTAAATTTACTCTGTTACTGTCCACCACTGTTTATTATTTATATCCCTAATCATGTCGGAGTCAGTGAGTGAGTGCATGTTTAAGGCTTGAACTAATAACTTATAAAAGGCTTGTAATAAGTGAACGAGATCCAGCCTGCAGTCTTGCAAGGGGTGGGCGTAACCCGTGGCCCGTGACGTCACCACATCGCTGCCTGAACCCCGGGTCCATTCATGCCTCATCATCACATCACAGTGCCGCGCGCCTCTCCCTGTGTCCACACCCCACCTTTAAACCGGAGCGGCTTCTTCGTTTTATTGGAACCGGAGCGGCTTTGAGCTGTGAGATCTGAGTCTGAGTCTGAGTTTGTCTGTCTGTGTGTGTGTGTCTCTGCGGTGCGGCTCGACCTGGACTTTCTCTTCTCTAACGCGGGAATAAACCTCCACGCTGCGGGGAGCGAGTTAAAACAATAGGTGAGAGTCTAAATAAATTGACGCGGATGTGACTTTAGAAAACTGTCAAGATTTTGTCTCTTGGTTTCACTGTCTGAGATCAGTCACTTTGTAAATCTGTAGCTCATCATCTTTCATTCGTAGCCTACATACATTTATTTAATCATTCCCCACTTTAACTCAAACTTTCACAACTCTCAGCACGTTGTGTTGTGTAGCTACAGGGAAACCCGAGCGCACACTGTGGAAATCCACACAGTTAAAACCAAATATAGGCTACAACACGTGTCTTCACAGCGTTAGTTACCTTCTTGCATGTGTTTATTGTTAAAAGCAAATCTTAATTTGTTCATTTTCTTTCTTTTTTTGGGCTCCGTAGATTTCCAAACGGAAGAGCAGTATGCCAAATAAAATCTTATTTCCTCATGATTGATTTTTAAAAAGTTGAGTTGACGGAAAATCTACCGTGGGGCTGGGGAAAGCAGCCTGTGGTGCATTATAGATCCAACACCTGGACACATCTGCCAGCTGGAGCTCTCACTCCGTGTCTTGGGGGGTGAGCTTGGACATATCCACAGATTTCACTCCTGTTTTTTGAACGATTCAGGGACATTTGGAGCGGATCTCACCGTGGTGGACACGTCGTGCATTTGACACAGCAAGTAGGTGAGTCACTTAATACTTACTTACCCACTGAAAGTGAAGGCACATGCAAAGTCATACAAGTGGAACAGATGAGTTAGAAAACATCCACAAAGAGCAAAGAGGGATAGGATAGCACTATTCCCTGATGGATGAATGAGAAGAAAGAGAAGAAAGAAGTTCATAAGCGTGGGACTTTACCAGTTTATGCAAAATGTTGTGTTTTGGGAGAGGCAGAAAATAGGTCTCTGTCCTTTTCTGTGTACGTATGGGATCAGAAAAAGTTAGACAAAGATGTGTGTATACATAAAATTAGAGTGGTGCAGGGTCAGCGTTGCTGACATCCAGTCATAACAAGAGGGTGAAAGTTAGAGAGACGCTGGTAAACAAACGATGCTGCAGAGTGATGATGGTCAATGAAATGTTGCTGCTGCTACAGTTTCATTTTTTAAACGATGCACTCAAGTAGCTCCAGTCTAGTCCGAGCAGAAGAATAGGCTGTAATTAAATGATGTCTGTGTTATGCAGAGCGTCTTTCTATTATTATTATTATCATTATTATTATTATCAGTGGTGGACAGTAACGGAGTAAATTTACTTGAGTACTGTACTTAAGTACATATCCAGAGGATTTGTACTTTACTTGAGTATTAGATTTCTTTGGTAGGCTACTTATTACTCTTACTTGAATACATTTCCAAGACAAATTAAGTTAATTTCTAGGAAGGCTGAAAAGTACTCGTTACTTTCAGGTCTGCTCTTTTTTCTTCTTTTTTTTTCTAAAATCCTATTGGACACAAGCTGTGTTTGTCAAAGAAGGAAACCCTAACCCCTAAAAGCAGCACATCAGTGCAGCTGCTTTCAAAGAGTTCATTCTCAGAAACAAGAGTTAAAAGCTCCTTAAACTCATTTAGAAAAAAATATAGTAATTCATTGATGTGAAAAAGAAGAAATTTACTCTTACTCTTACTTTTACTTTAAATAAATTTAAAAGCATGTACTTTTGGATACTTAAGTACCTTTAAAAGCAAGTACTTTTTTACTCTTACTGGAGTAACATGTCGACTGAGCTACTTTTACTTGTAACAGAGTAAATTTTGACCAGTAGTATTTGTACTCTTACTCAAGTACTGGGGTCAAGTACTCTGTCCATCTCTGATTATTATTATTATTATTATTATTAATGTATATATTTACACTTACAAGTGGGTTACAGTGAGTCTTACCCACAGCATGCAAGAGATTGATGCATGTGGTTTTCACAGATGTTCTTTTTTCCGTTCTGTTTCAGCGAGATGGCTGCAGACAACAACAACAACAACAACAACAACTTCAGGACACTTTTTTGATTTTTTGATTTTTTTTTTCCCCCAAATCAAATCCAGCATGTCTTCACCCACGATGATTCCAAAGTACGAGAAATGCCACACTATAGACTTCATTGAACCCCCCACGTCTCCTCTGATCAGCGCCAGCATGTTTGCTGCCGGGATCTTCGGCAACGTGGCGGCGCTGGTCATCCTGGAGATCCGGAGGCGCAGGGAGACGAGGAGCGAGGGCACGTGGAGGCGCAAGCTGTTCCACATCCTCATCACGTCGCTGGTGATCACGGACCTGCTGGGAACCTGCCTCATCAGCCCGTTGGTGCAGGTGGCGTACGCGCGAAACACGTCCATGGTGGGGATGTCGTCTGGCGATAAGGGCGTGTGTAAGTACTTTGGCGTCAGCATGACCTTCTTCAGTCTGGCCACCCTGTCGCTGCTCTTCTCTATGGCGTTGGAGAGGTGCTTCGCCATTGGATACCCCTACCTGTACAGCCAACACGTCACCAAAAAATGCGCCTACATCACGATCCCGCTGGTGTTCCTGCTGTGCATGCTCTTCTGCCTGCTCCCGTTTGCCGGATTTGGTAAATACGTACAATACTGCCCCGGCACGTGGTGCTTCATCGACATGAACCCGACAGAAAAAGAGGACCGGGCCTACGCCAACCTGTACGCCACCATCCTGCTGGTGCTGGTGCTGGCCATCGTGGCGTGCAACGGTTTCGTGGTGTACCAGCTGTTCAAGATGTACCAGCGGCGGAAGAGGAGCGGCTCGGTGATGGCCACGTCCAGATCCAACACCGACCGCAGAGCCATGTCCATGGCCGAGGAGGTGGAGCATCTCATCCTGCTGGTCTTCATGACCATCATCTTCATCATCTGCACGCTCCCCCTAGTGGTAAGACACACATGCACGCTTCTCACCCCACAGGAGCGGTTATTTTGGGATAGTTCACCCAAAATTAAAATTTCACTCATGATCTACTCACCTTCATGTGGACTAAGGGCTGGGAGGAAGAAGTTTCAGAGTCCTCCGTGCCTTCTCTGAGTTACAGCGGGGCTCCGTGCAGCACTGCATGTCCATATGACGGCTGTGAACGGAGCTCACTTTTCTTCGTCCAAAAAGACACACCAAAAAACATCCAAATACCTCCATAGTGCTCGTCTGTAATGTCCCTCTTGTATTGAAGCCCTGACATGAGAAACAGTTCCGAAAAAAATTAAATAAGTCTATATTTTAAGCTTGTTTATAGCGGAAGCTCCCAGTGTCTCAGTTCACTACTCTGCCTGTGTCTGTGCAAATCTCGCGCAATTTGCATTGACACCCAGTTCACGGCTCCGCAAATCTCAGAAGATTCCGGCAGAGCAACACTGGGACGAGCACTATGGAGGTATTTGGATGTTTTTTGGTGTGTCTTTTTGGACGAAGAAAAGTGAGCTCCGTTCGCAACCGTCATATGGACATGCAGTGCTGCACGGAGCCCCGCTGTAACGTACAGTAGAGAAGCCACGGAGGACTCTGAAACTTCTCCCAGCCCTTAGTCGACATGAGGGTGAATAGATAATGAGTGAAATTTGATTTTTGGGTGAACTATCCCTTTAATTGACTTGTTTTGGGGTTAATTACCTCCATGGGTCAGTCGGGCAAATAGTTAACAGCAGAAATTGATTGAAGTTCCATCATGCAGTGAGCGAGCAGCTCCTTTTACACGACGCTGATGCACTTAAAATTTTCTTATCTTTGTTTTGGAGCTGGAATTCGTAAACACCATTAACCTTTGAGCCATGAGTTGCAAGACATGGTGTAACTCGTATCATCATGAGCTTTAATGCTGCCTTTAGGATATTTAAACTGTATTGAGATTCTACAAGTGGCAGAAATGTAGTGTATTGTATCTACTAGATTTAATTTGCATGATACAGTCTGACCTGTATCTGTATTTAACCGTCTCTCCACACTTGTGGCGTTTATGACAATGCAGCTATTCAGTCAATAAAACAATAGACTATGGAGGGTTCTGGTGCCAATTTGTGGACAGGAAACAGCTACTCACAGCTACTGACTCAGCTACTGCTTTTGATGCCACAGGTACGGACAATAAACGTTTAAAAATGGATTTCATTACTGTGTGACAGAGCACATGAGCTGTATCATAATGGATATATTTAGTTGTCTAGAGGAAAATATTAATCACAATTACACAATCACTACTGTAAACCTATCTGTAAGGAAAAGTACAAATGAGTCTCTTTCCCTGGTGATGAGCCATTACGCCGTCTCAGTAAGACGACCGGGGCAATATGTTGGTAACCACCACGGTCCTGAAAGTGCCACTTTGGACTTGAAATGTGAAATCGATAACGCTCCCAGCAGTGTATGATGCAGTGCACTCCCAGACATCAGTATAATGGGGCTATTTGGTTTGTGGCTGTATCTCAGTTGTGGCTTGAAATGCGCAGTCATGGCCTTTCGTCTCTGCAGCGATCCTGCATCACAGTTAATTGAATAGAGGAATGTGATTGAGGACAGAAACTACTTTGTAAGGTCGACTTCCTGACAAAACAGACAGGCTTTTAGAGAGTCTGTGTCAAGATGAGCTCGAATAGGTTTGACACTTCAAAAACTGGATGTATTGTGGAGTATTTTTACTGGAAGTTTAGTTAGTTAAAGCAACATCATAAACAATTTAAAGCGTTTTAATTACTGGATCTAATCTGTCTCACCTCGTCAGAGCATTTTAAGGATAAATAGGATTACGGGTATAGTAGTTCACCAATTTTTTTTTCTTTAAACCACTTTTATTACAGCTTTTTATTGAGTTGATGGAAATTTGCACACTGGCCAAGCACACGAGTGGGAAACATTACACATAATAACCAAAGGGTGATTAAACTGAGAATAGATTGGAGAACATTTTAAAAGTGTAAATATGAGGGTTCATTTAACTGCCCTGCTCTGCAGAGTGCACCACATACAGTACCAGGTGTTACTCCTGCGCAGGTAGAGGACACAGGGATCAGCTTTCCTCACTGCTTAATAAGGAGGGAATAAAATAGATGACTTGGGTACAGTGAGGTTATACTGTACAAGGACGGTGAGAGAGAAAGAGAGAGAGAGGAGGCAGCAGGAGAGAAGAGGGCAGACCAACTAATGAGGACGCAGATGAGATCTCCTCTTGTGTCTCAAAAGCACACACTGGCCTCGTATGGCAAGCGGATTTAACATTTAAAAGCTAAGTTTGACTATCCGAAATTAACATTGTAGATATCAACAACGTCTTTCTGACTTGTCGTAACTACATTTTGAATAGTTGGATTTTTTATTCAAGATATCTGTCATTCAGTTTTGCCTCTGGTCAAACAGAACATTTCAGATATCTGCAACTACATTCTTCCTATCCACAATTGTCATTTCAGATATCGACAACTACGTTCTTCCTCACTTTTGCCATTCATGTGTATGGGGTTTGTCATTACAGATATCTACAATTTAGTTGCAGATATCCGCTATGTGAATTACGGATATCTGTAACTGAATTACGACTATTACGAATTCCAGTTTGAGATATCTACAACGTCGTTTCGCCTAGTCAAAACTTAATTTAAGATATCTGAAAAGGGACATGTAGATATCTTTAATTGAGGTGAATTTAAGATATCTTGAACTGGAATTATGACTAGTCAGAATCCTTGTGGAGTTGTAGTAAAAAGCAACTGGACTTCTTTTCTTGCTTGAAGACGTTTCACCCCTCATCCAAGAGGCTTCTTCAGTTCTGAGTGAAGTCCAGTTGCTTTTTACTACAACTCCACAAGAACAAGATGACCTGGATGACTGAGAACCTTCACGGACAGACTAGTCAGAATCAAATTGTAGATATCTCAAACTGGAATTAGGAATAGTCGTAATTCAGTTACAGATATCCGTAATTCACATTGCGGATATCTGCAACTGAATTATAGATATCTGTAATGACAAACCCCATACACATGAATGGTTAAAGTGACGTCATTTGTCCTAGGAAGAACGTAGTTGTGGATATCTGAAACGACAATTGTGGATAGGAAGAATGTAGTTGCAGATATCTGAAATATTCTTTTCGACGAGGCAAAACTGAATTACAGATATGTGCAACACATACCCAGTCTGGCTTTTAAATGTTAAAATGGCTTGACATCAATATTGATATTTGTTTAATATTCAGACACTGTCATAACTACGACATGCATTATTTGTAGATGGAAACTCATGATACAAGATTGTTATTATCTGGTGATGTCCCACTTGCTTCATGTTCTTGTTTCTCTAATTGTGTTAACTGTGCAACAATGGAAAGGCCGTGCTGAGTCTCACATTAGGCAAATGCTCACAGCTCTTTTTCTTTCTCTTTCAATTTCCAGTTTTAAGTCTGCAGCCTTGTGGGTTTTTTTATTTTCTATTATCTGGTTGTGTACGTGCTTCTTCATGTCTGCTGTGGCTAGCCATTAGCCTGCCCTATTTTGTCTTATCAGATATCCTCCAGTCACCAGACCTTCCACCACACGCGCAGAAGTCATCGACAACGTTTATTTCAGCCGTGCACGATCAAGTCTTCTTATAATGGGAGCCACATGTCATACATACGTGTCTGTCGAGGTCTCCACTCCTCTGTTCTCCTCTTTCTCCTCGTGTTTCCACAGGATGGCCACATTAACCTATTGACGGACATTTCCACTTGCTGCCCTGCAGAGAGAGTAGAAAACCTTTTACCATATTTCACACTGCCTCAGTATCAATAACAACAGCAACGGTATCTATAGTTGTTGGCATGGTTTCTCTGCAGTAACAGTGCAGCTGTCCCCTCTGTCTGGTTAGATAAACTCAGACACTCAGTGTACACAGTTTGAGGAGAAATGTCCTTTTTGTTTCATTTTTTCTACACATATTGTAAGTAATGGCTTAAACAGTGCGTTTGTCTGTTGTAAACATAACGAGCTTGTGTGTATCTGAGACCGATGGAGGTTATAGGAGGTTGTTATGAGCTGCAGCATCAGCCCCATGCAGTCTTCATTTCATCTGGTGAAATGTTAAACCTCTGTCGTGGAGGGCAAACAACTGTTTCAAAGTTTACTATGGATTTCAAGCGATAAAGCTGCTGCTAAAGCAAATTGCACACATTGTTGAGTGAGTACATACAGTACAGTACTACAGGGTGGAGCGCAAAGTTAATTTGATATTTGCTTTGTGGTCACAGCTTTCCCATGTCCACACATTCAGAAGCATACTAATAGCACTTCAATTACTTCATTTATCTACAGCATTAGAGAAAACTCTAAGGGGCTTCCTACTTGCAATGCAATACCACAGTGAAGGCAGGATATCACACACACACACACACACACACACACACACACACACACACACACTATCATATTACATTTTTCTGCCAATATGAAACTGTAGGCTGAGGAGGCGTTTGTGTGTCATATACCACCAGTTATCTCCGATTGCATTAAAAATGGAAAAGGTCAGACTGTGGCCTTCTGCACACAGAGACAGTGATGAGGAGGTGGAGACCGGTAATAAAGATCAGGATGGATCTGAACCCGGGGGAAACACAGTGAGAAGCGTGATGCAATGCAGACGATGGAGTGGACAACAAGTTCTCGATATTGTTCTCAATAACAAATCTAAGAGATATATGGGAAGTGATAAGAATGAGTCTCTGAGCCCGCACAGACATTTCGCGTTAACACTTTTATTACACTTCCTGCGCGAGTCCGATTTCATAGCTCAGTCTGGAAAACCAAAAAATCTGTCTTCCTTCGCTCGCACACGAGATCCTTCGCCTGCTGTGTTGTGTTTTTGTCTCACACACACGGTGAAGCCTGTCACCAATCACAGTAATGACCTCATGTGGTTCAGTTTAAAATGACGTTGGGGTTGTTATGGAGCTGTTTTACACATCACACCTTGTTCATGTTTTAACGCTCATTCGTTAGTTTGGTTTTTTATGTTAAGTTATGTAATGAATTGAAGCTATTTTCATGCAATGGCTGAGAAAATCTGGGAAAGTGGGTATTAACCGGCTTTCTCAGGAATTAGACAACAGCTGCTGATAAGCTCCTACTAAACAAGACCATTTTGCAGCTGTGGAGCTGGAAAGCTAAATAGACTGTGGGAAAAACCCATTAGTCTTGATGGCAACTATTCAACGACTAGTTTGTGCGACTGTGCAACAGGAAATTGACCTAATGAGAATGCCGTGACAGTGTTGGCACAACGGGGTTGGCGCAACCATCGCCATCTCAGGAAGCAGCATGGGTGCTTTTACGGGGCGTCAGTAAAAGTGAGTGAGTCTAGGGAAAAAGCAGAGAATGAAGAAATAGTGTGTGTAATTCAGAGAGAAGCAAAGGGACAAAAATAGGTGGAAGATTTAAAAAAAAAAAAAAAAAAAAAAAAAAAAGTGAAATACCAGAGAGGTGAATAAAAGAAGTTAATAAAAGTTCTTAACAAAAAGCTACAAGGTCGTTTTTCCTTTCACATTTAACTAGATATTGTTTCTCTCTGGTCCCCAGAGAGAGCAGCAGCAGGAATTCCTAAACCTGTGAACTACTCATAGCTTCCATGGATTGTATTAACACACTGGTTCTCAACCTTGTGGTCATCAGCCCAGGGGGCTTCACTGCTTCTCGCTGCAGCCGCTCTCTCTGCAGTAGCTGAACTCACTTAAACCACAGACAAGGAACTAATCAGTGAAGCCTGCTGCTCATTCTTGGCCTCGGTGCCACCATATAAAAACAGCTGCAATCAAAAGCTGCTTCCATTTAAAAAGGTCAAAAACTTTCTTTCTTTTTCTTTTTTTTTAAAAATACAGCAGTTATCGATCAGGGATGCCCGAGAGCACACGTCACAAAAAACATTTGCGAGCTTATTTACAGTAGTTTCTCCCCCTTCCAGCTAGCTGAAATTGAAAAATATCAAGTCGACATATTCATAATTTAGCCATCAATCATAAATGATAAATCCAGTCTTTGCTGAGGAAAACAGCTAAATTAAATTAGCAAATGTAGGTAACAAGTCTGGCTAAGAAAGATAGCATCTGCCAAAACTGACAGGATATCTGGATTTCAATCTCAATTTGGTTTGGCCACATCTTGCCTGTCAGCCGCTCCCTGAACCACAGAGCGCACACACACGCGCGCACACACGCACGCACACACACACACACACACACACACACACACACACACACACACACACACACACACACACACACACACACACACACACACACACGCGCGCGCGCGCACACACACACAAACACCACGTTCTTAATAATTTAACGGCTGCCTGTGTGTTTGCCACAGCAGTTCGTCTGAAGCCCAAACAAAATTAGAGTAGTTCAATATGTCCTTTGAATTAGACCGTTACTCTGTGCTCTGCAAACGTCCTGTGAGCGTTGGATTGTTTTCTGCATGAAGGAGGATAAAATTGGCAGGTGTGCTGTGTTGCACAAAACAAAAAAAACATTCATCATGCAAAAGTTATTTTGAGCAAACACACAAAGTGCACACACAGTGCGATGCAAATGGACCACCAGGGCTTCTGTAGTTAAGATACAGAGTTCCCACCATTCCCAGTTACCAGCTGATAACTATCTCTGCTAACAGGAAAGCAGGTCAGGGAATAGACACACGTTTGGTTGTTTCTATTTAGTCACAGACCAAATAAAAAGTTTGAATATCTGAACTCTGTCACATGAGAGGAAGGTACTGAATTCATTCTGGCTTGTTGTTGTCCCTTTGATAGTGTGTGCTGATTTGTAAACACCGGGATTTGGCAAACAAAGCGGAATATTTACATGTTTTGGTGGTTTTTATGTGTTATATGATATGGTGGCTTCTGCATCTATTTACATGGCAGTCAGTCTCCACATTGAACCTCACGAGACTTTTGGCAAACATCCAAAAACAAACTAATCGTAACAAGGTTGGTCGTCTTTCTGCAAGATAACAACCGTTGACTGTGAATGTAGGTCACTCATGTTTTGACAGCTCTCAGACAAATACTCAGTTCACTACAGTTGTGCAATCAAAGACAGAATAAAGTAGAGTGAAGCATAAGTTTTGTGGTACATCTAGCTCAAGTGAAACACAAGCCGTCAAACCACCCAGGTTTCTGTTTTCCCATAGAGTCACGTGTGTCTCTGATCTCTCTCTCTCTCTCTCATTTTTTCAACTGGATATCAAGACTTAAGTGTGTGTTTGGAGGATGAACAGAGAGATCGGGGCTGAATTGAAGCTTAGATGACGTTTGAACAGGAATGTGAACCCGAAAACAGACAAGCAGATCTGATGTCTGTCTTCAGCTTCCTGTCAGGAGGAGACAGGAGAGGAGTTATATACATTTTGTCCGCTTCTTATCTCGCTGCTGTGGAGTGTTCAGTGTGGGGTTTATAAACCAGGATTTAAAGGGATAGTTCAACATTTTGGCAAAGTGGCCCATTGCCATAATCCCTATAGTCATAGCAGTAGGTTTGTTACCTTTAATTGTCGGTGCAAGCTATTTTTAGAACGGCGGAGCAGAGCCGTGAGCTGCTCAGAGCTATGCTACGGAGGCTCATGGGATTTCTTGGTTTCCCTCATCAAACTCATCAAATACACAATCCAACAACTCCACAACGCTCTGGTGAACAAGTTGTGACCTGCACATTCACCACGCTATGAGATAATAACAGAACGTTACCAGAGTTGTTTTAGAGGTAAATTCAGAGACTGCTTGATGATAAAACTGTCCCTGAAGGTAACGCGCATCAGCGGTTTTGCATGAATTTCCCTCTAAAACAACTCTGTCTGGTAACGTTGTGTTATTATCTCATAGCGTGGTGAATGTGCAGGTCACAACTTGTCCACCAGAGCGTTTTGGAGTTGTTGGATTGTGTATTTGATGAGTTTGAGATGATGAGATCCCATGAGCCTCCGTAGCTCGCAGCTCTGCTCCGCCGTTCTAAAAACAGCTTGCACCGACAATTAAAGGTAACGAACCTACTGCTATGACTATAGGGATTATGGCAATGGGCCAATTTGCCAAAATGTTCCCTTTACTATCTATCCCTTTAAGATAGGATGTGGCATGCTGTGTGCTAGATTCAAAAGTGGGATTATTAAACCTAACTCCTATATCTTCTTTCCTCTCTGTCCCGTCTCACAGATCAGGGTGTATATCAACTCCATTGGTATTCGTACGGAGTCTCACCCCATGGACCTGATTGCCCTGCGCTTCATCTCCGTGAACTCCATCATTGACCCCTGGGTCTTCATCCTCCTCTCCCCCAGCGTGCTGCACTTCTGCTGGGCCACGGTCTGCCGTGCCCCCCTCGGAATCTCCAGGGGCTCCTTCTTTAAAACATCAATCGCTAAAGAGAATAACGCCAACATCGCTCTGTCTCATCCCACCCAGGACTACACCGACCATTTCCCCTCTGCGGAGACTCTATAACTGTAGCTGTACATTATCAACTTTGGTGTTTATTTATTGGACACATGATATAATTGTGTGTTTTCTTGGTGGTCACATAAGAAGTGGAGAGCTTTCATGGGCCGTAGCTTCTACTCCCCTGTGGGTGGGCTACTTGTGTGGGTGTTGCCGTGAAGATAACCCTTTTCTGAACTGATTAGCACGTCATCCAGCCACTTTTATCAGCCCTATCTGCTTTTGGCATTTACTAGGCGTTTCCGACTACTTCTGTAGTAGTTCAATTGAAAAAGAAAAAGGCTGCTGACTGGAAAAAACAAATTCAGATGGAAATGGAAATGGAAAACTCCCAAGTACTTTTGTCTGAAATAATGCATCAAGACAAAACAGGTTTGGAGCGTCTTGAGCAAGGAGATGATTCAGAATTCAACACAGTAAAGACGTTATTCTGTCACCGCCAAGCACAGGAAATGGATTATCCTTCAATCCAGGACAAAGAGCGAAGGAAGAGGCCTTGCATGCTTATGCCTTCTCTGATTCAAAATGCTGCTTTCCAAACTGTTGTCACTGGTTCTGGGAATGGTTATCCAAGTGAGACATGACGGATTTCATAAAATGCCATAAAATACAGACCTGTACAGAGCAAAACACACTCCCTAAAAAGTTCAGTGAACAGGTATACAGGATGAAAGACAAAGTGGGGACATGAACATCAAATGGGATTGTGATGCTTATGTATGAAGATCAAATTTAAGGAGCAAATACATGTCAGTGCCAGCTGTAGATATCAGTCTGAGGCCTGTCTAGGTAAAACCCAGATGTAGCTACAGCTCTGGAAAAAATTAAGAGACGACTCCCAAAATGATCAGTTTCTCTGGTTTGTGTTTGAGTAAAATTAAATTAAAAAAATTGTGTTTTATTCTATCAACTACCGACAACATTTCTCCTAAAATTGAACTAAAAATATTGTCATTTAGAGCTTTTATTGGCTGAAAATGACTAAACTAGTCTAAATAACTTCTTTCAGACCTTGAATAATAATAATAATAATAATGCAAAGAAAACATGTTCGTATTTATTCCTAAACAGTTTTTGTGGGATAATGTCAATGTTTAATCCCAGCAGTGGTTTTTATTTATAATCTTCCTATAAAACCCGATGTGGTTCAGGTGATGACCTCATCAGTGTCTCATTAAGTAGAATGAGTTGTGTTTGTGTTGGTGTTTAAAAAAGAAAAGAAAAGAATGACTGTCATACACGTAGAGATGCTTTGAAGAAACATTTGTGAAAGTGGTCTCTTATTTTTTTTGCCTTTCTCCTCTGAACGCTTCAGTAGTTCAGTGATGGTGGCTCATCATCTTGGGAACGTTATCTTATCATCTCAGAGCTTTTTGACCTGAAACGTTAACCTCTGGTCTGCTTTGGTAACCCCACCCCCCCACATTTAAAACCAGATTCCTGCTGGAAAGGTCAAAGGACAAGAAGCCTGGAGAGACTTTACTCTACTTCACTCAGGTAGAGGGTGGGAAAGAGTGTTAAGCAGAACAAGACGGCAGTGACATTATTTTATTCTGTATATAAACAGTATGTAGCATATATTATTGTCTTTTTTTTTTTTTTTTTTAAAGGTTCATAAGAGACTGCAGTTTCCTTTGACTTGAAAACTCTTCTTGTCGTATTGTTGAATGAATATACGTACATAAACTTGCTGTCAATGTAATGCTTGTTTTGACCCACTAAACTAATGATAGCACATAATTTAAGCGAATGATGGTACTTTTATCATCAAGACCAGTAGCTACCTCCTTTAATGACTAAATATAACACGCTTAGGTCCAATCAGAGATCCTCTATATGGTAATAAAGGATTAACCTTAACTTATTTCCTAAATAAAATGTCCTGTAGCTGAAGTCAAAGCTACCCTGAGGAGTTCTTTACATTCAGTATTACTCACTGGAATAGCATGAAAACAGACAGCTAGGCGTTTGTTCGCTTTATAAAAACACTGCCGCCCATTAATACAACTAGTTTTGGAAAATGCTATTTAAAAAAAAAATGTATTAATCAATCTAGTAAGCTTTTTTGAAAACTTTTCAGGCCTCAGAGTCTTTGACATGCACTCAGTAGGTACACATACAGCGGCAAAGACTAATACACTCTAATACCACAGTCCTGCAGTACAACAACCCTTCATGAAGGTTTTAATTTAACTCATGAAATTAAAAAATACTTGTCAGTATTATGCAATACACTTAAACAGCACCATGAAGTGCAGCCTCAACAGTTAAATCAATGCTGTGAAAGACCGTTTGCATTAGGCTGCATTAGTTTTAGCTGTGTTTCCCTACTCAAATGCCATCTTGAGTGTATGTCATCTGTTATTCTTTAAAAAAAAAAAGCACCATTGTTTGTTCTTTAATTTGTGCCACAAATCAATTTTACAGTTAGCAGACACGTCATTGTGGGACAAGTTTTATTGTTTCTTCCTGTGTCTTGCTTTTGTTTCCTCTCGGGAGTCATTTGTTGCACTTACATTGCCTGTGAGCCTTTATTTGTATCCATTATTAACCAACATTGCAAGTGCCATTTGAACTACAAGAGGACCATTTGGAAATCTGCTGATTTGTATCTAAAATTAGTCTTTCTAGAGAAATGTTCATTGCATGATTACAACCTTTGATTGCACCCAATTATTAGTAACTAATGCAAGCCCACTGATAAAATTTCCCCCTGAGTAGCAGAAAGTTACACATTGAGGTTAAATTGCACAACATCATGATGGGGTGTTTATTTCAGCATCTCTAGAGGAAAATAAAAAAAGACGTCTTCAAACTGGGCTCAAGTTGTCTGGCAAGAAAATAAGCTACTACAGATTTTTTGGGAGGATCTCTGGTCCTAAAGCTCTTAAAAAAAAAAAAAAAAAAGACAGAGAGAGAGAGAGAGAAAGAAAAACACTTGGGTTACATAACAGCAGGGGTCCAGTTTCACTGAATGAGTTGTGTATTGAAGTGTGTGTAATGTGAGGGAAAAAGAAACGACAAGTTCTCAACATTAATCTAATTTTAGGGCGGATGGGAGTGTTGTGTGAGCATCAGGTAAAGTTTGTGGCTGTGGTGTGTGTTTGTGTGTGTGTGAGAGAGAGTTGTGTAGCATATTGTGTAGCTATTTTGTGTTGTGTTGTGAGAACAGCAGTTTATTGCCTTTCGTGGTCTGTTGAGCTCAGCATCGAAATGTTCAGCGTTTGCCACGGCCACACGCTGCTTCCTGTGGATGTTATGTGTGACTTTTGCCTCTGTGTGTGTGTATGTCAGTGTTTTTTCCTGTTGTGTTTGAGTGTGTGAATGTATTGGTTACAATTATGGAAGTTCCTGCATATACGTCCATGTGTGTGTGTGAGAGAGACAGCGCTGAAATGTAACAATGTCAAACCTACCTGGATGTCTTGTACTCTGTGATTATAAAGTACTGTAGAAGAAACTGAATGCACTGAGCACACACAGGTATGTATGTGTGTGTTTTATGGCTTGTGTAAATAAATAAAAAAACATCTCATTCACTAAATATTCTGTCTGGCCTGCTTCTTTACACACACACACACACACACACACACACACACACACACACACACACACACACACACACAAGGTGGATGTGTTCCAGATGTGGACGATATAGCCGAGTCTTCCAGTCAGACATGTGTTTCAGTTTCTGTATGTTGAACCTTGAAGATGTTTTACTCAACACGTCTTCTCCCTCCGGTTTGCTTTTGTTCATGTTCATATCTTCTAGTGTGTCATTTACTTGTGGGTTCTTTCGATGCTAATCACGGGTGATGATGGCGGCAGCGTGCAGACATCAAGAGCGGCCAAGGTCCAGCCCAGTTTTTCTGATGAAAAATATAAGCCAGTAGAAAACGCAAACATGTCTTCACTACCTTGGTATTCCACGCTGCCGTTAGTAAAGTCAACAGATGATTTATGTTGACCATGAGAGAATAAAACATGCTTTAATCACATACACCTCTGGAAAAAATTAAGAGACCACTCCCAAAATGATCAGTTTCTCTGGTTTGTGTTTGAGTAAAATTAAATTTAAAAAGAAATTGTTTTATTCTATCAACTACTGACAACATTTCTCCCAAAATTGAACTAAAAATATTGTCATTTAGAGCTTTTATTGGCTGAAAATGCCTAAACTAGTCTAAATAACAAAAAATATCTAGGCTTTTCAGACCTTGAATAATAATAATGCAAAGAAAACATGTTCATATGTATTCCTCAACAACACAGCAAGAATATTTTAACTCAGGAAGAGTTTATAAATCAGTTTTTGTGGGATAATGCCGATGTTTAATCCCAGCAGTGGTTTTTATTTATAATCTTCCTATAAAACCAGATGTGGTTCTGGTGATGACCTCATCAGTGTCTCATTAAGTAGAACGAGTTGTGTTTGTGTTGGTGTTTAAAAAAGAAAAGAAAAGAATGACTGTCATACATGTAGAGATGCTTTTAAGAAACATTTGTGAAAGTGGTATCTTGTTTTTTTCCAGAGCTGTATGTCTGTGACTGACTCAGTGATCGTACATCGTTTCCTCACTGGCGGCCGTGGCTCTTTCTAAATGAATTGGCACAGTTTTCTGTTTATAGCCTGCACTGTTGCCAACTTTGTGCATTTGATTTAGAGGCTCGTCTTCTATTTTCTTTCTTCTTCCACCTAGCAGCAACACAACACGAGCAAGACAATCCTTGGGCACTGTCCACCACAGTAGACAGCTGCCAGTCGGGGGGTTTAAGGTCCAGAACGGCGTTCCAGCACGCACAATTAACCTGTTTATAAATCTGTCTAAACAAAAAGAAATGGGATGGATGAGCAGGAACACACAGGCAGAGCACCCTTCCCTGCTGATTATTATCACACAAAGCACTGCAGTGGCTCTTTTCACTTCATTGTTGTCGACACGTCCACAACATCCTCAATTCCTCTAATTGACCGATACACAATGAGACGCACTGAGATCCAGTCTACACAGTCAAAACTGAGTCAAACGGGAACAGGTTAAAACCACAGAGGCGCTGACTGTACAGTTTAACATTCAGACTTTCAGGGAAATTCATTATCATCATCATCTGTAAAAAAAAAAAAAAAAAAAAAAATTCCACCAGCCTTGAGGGTAAAAAATAACTGCAAAGGTTGATCTCATGATGTGATAGTGAAGCAGCTCAATGGCTTAGTAGCAGAAAGGGAAACTTAGAAACCATATAGTCTGTCCATTATCCTTCAATAAAGACCATTTTAAATTATATGGCTCAGCTACATCTTCCCACGCTTAAAATGTTTCACTGCAACTCTTAATTTCCCTATTCTTCTTCTTCTTCATCCGACTTTTGATTTGATTATCGGCGGCTAAGATATTGTATTGTTTTGAGTGACGGAAATAATCAGATGCAGACGTTAGTGGTGCAGCTTTGTGGGGGTGGGGAACCACACAGCTGTTTTCATGTGAGACGGAGAGAAACCGGATTTAACCATCAAACAATCCTAATTTTATTGCTTTTCTCTCCTCTCTCTCTCCCCACCAAAAGCCAGTGAGTGGGCGGTAATCTAATTTTCAGAAGTTATGGTCCAGGATTTAAGAAATCAAAATGGTTTATCAGCTCATCTCTCTCTCTCTTTTCAATTAACTAGGGCCTTTCCACATCACACGTTGGTTTATTGTGACCTGACAGGAAACTTTAGTCTGGTTTGTGTGCTGCAGCGAGATCCATCAAGTGTATTTAAAGTCTTATGAGTCGTCTTACGTTATGAAATGGTGACTTCCTGTGTCTTCACATGACACACAGGTTGTTTTCCTGTGATCATAACAAAACAAAAACCTTGATTCGTGGCTAGTATTCACTTCAACCCCCACAGCCCAACCTACAGTATCCTTCACTATCAGTGCTTGTAATTGTGATACTTAACTTCTTTGTTTGACATTAAAAGTGGGTGTTGACTCATTTATTCAAAGGGAAACTTTAGTATGTTTCCACCTGGTTGCTTTCCAAATATTTAACTATTATTATTATGTATAGGTTATTTTCACTGTATACATTTTGCTAAACAGTATACCATGTACGGTATTTAAGGAGCCCAAACTAGAAACTACCCTATTTGGATTTTTTTTTTTTTTTTTTTGGAGTAAGAGGGCAGCCCTCTAAATGAGTCAGAACAGACATTAGCTTTCACATTAGTTTTGTGGTTTCAAATACTTTCACAATGGAACAGGATGAGATCTCTGTGAGAAACTGCTTTCAGTTAAACGAAGCTGTTTTAAAAGCTATTACCAGAAGAATGTTCCCGTCTTACTCTATATTGAGGGGTGAAGGAGAAAGTGTTAATTTTCAAATGGAAAATCTACGACCAGGCTGGAAAAACAACGCAAGAGCAAAGAAGTTGTTACCGTTTTTGGTAGAGACTCGACTTTCTCACGGGTTGTTTTTTGTTTGACTACAGTACAAACAACCCGTAGCATTACGTAGTCGATAAAACGTTGCGTTTTTTGGAGGCTATAAAACTTTTAACATGCACCCTAGTGGTCGCTCACCTGGCTTCAACGCAGCAGCCGGGGCTTGAATCTGGACTGGACCCTTCACAGCTTGTCTCCTTTTTCTGTCTGTAATCAAGCAAAAGTAGAAGGAAAAAGCAGTTTTTATCAACTCAAAGCAGAAATACGACCTCCACTATACGCCCCGCAAGCATCAGCATCAACATTAGCACAAAATATAGAAGAAGCTTTTTTTCTCACAAACCCTAACAGATAATCACCCGACATTAGCTCTGATTAGACCTCGTAAAACGACACTTCTGAGCCTCTGCACCTACTGCAACCTAGTAAAACCAGTCGACCAACGTGCTGCTCCGGGTCTTTGCACCGACTCGTTCATTTCCCCCTAGAGCTACTGTTTCCTGAGTGCAGCACGACCTCATGACCTGCTCAAGTTTCTCTGTAATTCTTTGAACTCCACATCATTATAGCTGCTGGCAGCAAAGAGCAGATAAGGACAGCTGCTCTCTTTTGCATGGTGATTAACTTGTTTTGAACTACGGTAAAAACTCATTTCTGATGTAAAATAGAGAAATATGACAGGTTGCCCAGTTGCAAGTTGATAAAGGAGCCTGACATTTCTATTAAATGGATAGTTCACCCAAAATTCAAATTTCACTCATTATCTACTCGCCCTCATGTCGACTAAGGGCTGGGAGAAGTTTCAGGGTCCTCCGTGCCTTCTCTGAATTAGTTAGTTATGTCCCTCTTGTATTGAAGCCCCGACATGAGAAACTGTTCCGAAAAAAAATAAATAAGTCTATAGTTTTAGCTTGTTTGTAGCGGAAGCTCCCAGTGTCTCAGTTCACTGCTCTTCCTGTGTCAGTGCAAATCTCGCGTGATTTGCACTGACCGGCGGAACAATTTCTCATGTCGGGGCTTCAATACCAGAGGGACATTACAGACGAGCACTATGGAGGTATTTGGATATTTTTTGTTGTGTCTTTTTGGACGAAGAAAAGTGAGCACCATTCACAACCATTATATGGACAAATACTGCTGCGCGGACCCCCCTGTAACTCAGAGAAGGCATGGAGGAATTTTGGGTGAACTATCCCTTTAATGTTCTTTCCTGGTTGTTATCTTTTCTCAGAATTAGAAATGCAGATGAGATTGCAGAGGAAACTACTGTATTACTATTCATCAGCGATAATATATGTGAGTGGGCAGCTCTTTATTACTGGAATCCTGTAGGTAGGTAGATATCTGGTAAGTTTCAGTCTGACTCATGAGGAAATCACGTTGGCTTTCATCTTCTCATCAGCGTCAGCCCCTAAGTACTGTACCGCCATCATCATCATGCTACTATGTGGTTATCAGCAAATCAAATCTCTGAGATCTGTATGTATAAACTCTACACACAGCAGCACACCTCTGCTGCTTCCTTCCTGTGACCCTGATCACAACACAAGAGATTATCCAATTAACCAGACAGGGTTAATTAATCAACTAATCAATAATGTTGCATGAACCTTGTTATGGCTGATGTGTTCCCGATGCCTGCGTGTACAGTAATTGCCTATCGGTGAGACGGACAGACAGCAGGCAGGATATACAATGAATTATGGGGCAATTATTGAGGGAAATTACACTCGTCAAAATGTAATCGAATGACGTGTGTGTTGTTCGACGGTGCAAGTTTGATCCAATTAAACCACGAAGCTCATAGTTTGAGTTGATTTGGAGATGTTTATGGTCAGAGAGGGCACATATGCAGAGGTGGCAAAACAATGTGTAAAAAAAAACAACAGTTTTTACAATGTAAGGAGTAGAAAGTACATATTTTTGCGTATAAAGTAGGGAGTAAAAGTAAAAAGTTGTCGGAAAAATAAATACTCAAGTAAAGTGCAGATACCTGAAAAATCTACTTAAGTACAGTAACAAAGTATTTGTACTTCGTTACTTGTCACCTCTGCACATAGATTTAAGAGGGAACTGTAACTTTAAAGAGCCTACCATCCATTCTACTCTGAAAAGTATGAGCATCTCTGTTTGTGGTGTAAAAATGTTGAATAGACTAGATGATATTATAAAAATGTGCATTAACTTAAAACAAGGCCCTTCTCAAACTTGCACAGTGTGTCATTGTCATTATTGTTTTTGTTTTTTACATATACTGTTTGTTTTTATACTGTGCTTGTTTGAGACAAATAAACATCAAATCAAATAAAAAATGTGAGCTTAATAAGGAGATGAAGTATGTAGGAGTTTGGCTGTGTGGACTGGAGTCATCTTGTGAGGAATTGTTAAATATTTTCTTTCTTGCTCCTGATTTGCTGCTGTTTTTGTCTGTGGAATTTATAACGGACACAAAACGCACGGCCAACATCACCAGTAACGGTCAGCTAGTAGTTATGAGAAGCAGCCTCCCTTTAACTCTGTGTGAAATCAAAGAACAACATTACTGAGAATTTTGAGGGGTAGATAGGATTTTTTTTATAGTGTTTCAATTAAAGCGCTATAAAAACGACACCATCGAGACTGTGAGGGATTAACTGAAATGAGACGCTACAACAGCAAATATAAAACATTTGAACAACTGCAGAGTCTGGGAGGCTGATATTGTTGGTGTTACGGATGCCAGTGGGCCACTTTCAAAACGGAAAGAGCTGAAGCTGTTGGAGGCAATCAGCGACTTTCTGAAGGACACCTCCGTCTTTAAGGTTTGAGCCCCCCTGCTGCTCTAATACCAGCATGACCTGGGTGGTGGTGAATATACTGTATGTGGAGGAGGTGGGATGAGGAAGGATGTTATCGTCTCTGCAGGGAAAGTCGATCTATTGTTTGAACTTCTGCTTAGTTTTCTAACAATGGGGGCAAACAGATTAGCTGCTCTCAGTGGTTATCAGTCAAGACAGATGTATATTCTTAAAAAATTAGTATGACTGAAATATTCTTCTGTAGATAGACACTTTTGAAAGAGAGAGGAGAAGATAAGTAGAGAGTGAGAGGCGAGAGATAAAGGCACACAGGGAGGGGCGATCATGTGACTGACTGAGGAAACCAAACAGAGGTTGCAGTAATCTCATGCCATGACCACATGGACTATAGAGGTTTAACGGATCAACTGAGACTAGAGAATGATAACAGGTGAACAAAGCATAATAAGCCATGAACAACAAGTCAAGGCATAAGGATGAGATGCCTCGTAGTCAGAGCAAAGACACAAGAGAAACCTTAAAGGGATAGTTCACCCAAAATTCAAATTTCACTCATTATCTACTCACCCTCATGTCGACTAAGGGCTGGGAGAAGTTTCAGAGTCCTCCGTGCCTTCTCTGAGTTACAGCGGGGCTCCGTGCAGCACTGCATGTCCATATGGTTGCGAACGGGGCTCAATTTTCTTCGTCCAAAAAGACACAAGATTTGCACCGGTGTCAATGCAAATCGCGCAAGATTTGGACGGACACAGGAAGAGCAGTGCTGGGAGTTTCCGCTACAAACAAGCTTAAAATATAGACTTATTTAATTTTTTTCGGAACAATTTCTCATGTCGGGGCTTCAGTACAAGAGGGACATTACAGACGAGCAGTATGGAGGTATTTGGATGTTTTTTGGTGTGTCTTTTTAGACGAAGAAAAGTGAGCTCCGTTCGCTACCGTCATATGGACATGCAGTGCTGCACGTGGGCCCCGCTGTAACTCAGAGAAGGCACGGAGGACTCTGAAACTTCTCCCAGCCCTTAGTCGACATGAGGGTGAGTAGATAATGAGTGAAATTTGAATTTTGGGTGAACTACCCCTTTAAAGACACAGGATGCTCAGATCCATGTGAACGGTGTGAGTACATTTAGTTTGCAGGCCAGAAAAGAGCATGTTAGAATAATCTACAACAGACATCTTAATGTGCAGATCAAAGGGTGAATGAAATTGTCGTCCAGGCCAGTGACCTGCATGTCAGTTTGATCTACAGGAAACTACTACTTAGAGCAGATGATAAAAGTCTCTCATTTAATATGTATGGAGAGAGAGAGACGCACATCTTGGCAGATACTGTTGGACGGAGCTTAGACAACATCCCACAATTTATATAATGCTGTGCAGAAGGCAGAGGAAGCCCTGCGGTGAATTCACCACCACGTGAGCCAGACAGGTTTAGTGCCATGATTTAATGTGTGCATCCTGTAGTATTTAAAGTGTGTGTTAGCAGCCAAGAGTTTCACACGTTAGTTGTTGCCAAGGCGTCACTTAATGGGGATCCATGTGAAACAATAAACAGCAAGAAAGGCAAAGGCAGGCTGGTGCAGATGGAGATTCAACTCTCTGTAGGACAAAGAGATGCATTTTACTGTAAGCTTACAGTAGGACAAGAACTTTTTACATTTTACATTTAGACTTACAGATTTACTATACATGTATATAAAGATTTGCCATATTTACAGTATGGTACTGTACTGCAGCATTTTATAAGTGGGAAGCACTTTTACAGTATTGTACACTACAGTTATATGGGTTGATGCAGTATATGTACTGTACATACTGTAATTTTACTCTGCATCACATAGGATTGCAGGACAACCTCACAGAGATGGAAGAGGACCCTTTTTACTCTGCAACAAGAAGAAGCCATTTGTGCAACGGTGATTGCAAACAATGACACAAGGTTGAGAGAAATACAATGCGAGGATGACAATATCTTTGGGAACATTGAATCCGTTTCAATCGGTGCAGTTGACAGAGTCATGTAGATGAAAACATGTGGCCAGACAGACAGGAACATCTGGATGTGCAGGAATGGTTTACAGTACTCTCTCTGTAGGTTCAGTTACTGCAATACTGTTTACAGTTGTGCACAGCTGGGTGTTTCTTATGTTTGTTGTAAATACAGTAGATGACTGTAGTGTATTTTTCTTTTGCACAATGCTGTGAAGAAATTAGAATTGCAAACAGAAAATGCAGTAAAAATGTGAAACATACATATTCTCAGTGTCAGTTGCATGTGTTGTTGATGTATTGTACACATAGCATCCGTGACAGAGTTACTGTTACATGGTCAAGAGGTACATCAAAGTGAGTAAGTGATATGATCTCAGTAACTTGACCAGGACATAATTGTCGGTCCGAGAACCGAGTGGTTTGACCAATTCAGAAAACTGCTCATCTCCTGGGACTTCTTCACAATTTACTGAGAAAACCGCTGAGCTGGCAGCCGCTCCGTGGGCGAAAATTACTTGTTATAATGATGAGGCAGGTTAGACGGGAATGACCAGTCTGGTTTTTAAGTAAATCGAGTGCTCGGGCATCACAGGAGCTCACAAAACACCACTGAGACCAAATAAACTGGAAAAAAAAAGCTCTGAATCAGGTGTTGTTTGTTTTGGTTTGTAGTTGTGAGGAGGAGGAGGAGGAGGAGGAGGAGCAGCCTTTCCTCCACCTTCTGCTCAGGCAGTGGAGCATGTTCCCCTATGGACCGGTTCAGCTCCACTGCCACAAGGACAGATACAGGAAATCAGCAATAAGCCTTTACGACCGTTTACAACCCCCCGTCTGCCAGAGAACTCCCAGAATCCCCTGCAGCGCTATTAGTCCCAACTAAACTCTGCCCTGTTTGCAATGACTTTGCACAGCGATTTACTGTGTAAACTGAGCTTTTTCTTCCTTTTAAAAGGGATAGTTCACCCAACATTCAAATTTCACTCATTATCTACTCACCCTCATGTCGACTAAGGGCTGGGAGAAGTTTCAGAGTCCTCCGTGCCTTCTCTGAGTTACGGGGGGGTCCGTGCAGCAGTATTTGTCCATATAATGGTTGTGAATGGTGCTCACTTTTCTTCGTCCAAAAAGACAAACCAAAAAACATCCAAATACCTCCATAGTGCTCGTCTGTAATGTCCCTCTTGTATTGAAGCCCCGACATGAGAAATTGTTCCGAAAAAATTAAATAAGTCTATATTTTAAGCTTGTTTGTAGCGGAAGCTCCCAGTGTCTCAGTTCACTGCTCTTCCTGTGTCCAGCAGAACAATTTCTCATGAAACTTCTCCCAGCCCTTAGTCGACATGAGGGTGAGTAGATAATGAGTGAAATTTGAATTTTGGGTGAACTATCCCTTTAATCTTGTGATATCTATCTATCCATCCATCCATCCATCCATCCATCCGTGGCGTTGTTTACCTGGATAACATGCCTGCCAGTCACAGTTGGTGCAACAGTTGAACAGGATTTAGAAGTATTTTTTTTTATCTGTCTCAAATGACTGACTTTTCATTGTTGAAATGAAATGAAAACATGTTAGTGTTGCTTCTCTGTTGCTTTAGACTCAGTGGGGATGTTTTGCTCTCCTTGTTCTGCATAACATTTTGAAACCTGCATGTGATGTAATCTGATCCTGCTGCTTTTCCGTTGGCTCGGTTTTCTAAAACTCTGTCCTTTTCCCCCAAAAATAAATCCTAGTCCACCCACTCTGTTAAAAAATGTCCTACACATGTTCTCACTTTTAAACTTCAATAAAAGTCAATAAAGTCCAACAACTAGTTTCATCACAAGGGGGTTTGAGTTATAAACTTTTTTTCATTCCTTTATTTCAAAAAACTAAACTAAACTAAACAAACAAACCTGGATGTGATTCACACAGTGAAACAGAACAGGTCATATGAAAAGGAACTTAACATTAACCCTGGGAACCTTTAAGTTTCATAACATACTCTCCGTCCACCCACTGGAGGCTCATTGAGCGCGATGCCTGACTAACTTAACTGTTGTGAAACACAACGTATGAATCAGACAGAGAGAGGTGTGTTGATCCCAGAGGGGGAGGGAGGGAGGGAGAGTGTAGACACATGTCTCTCTCCCTGAATGATGAAACCATGTCCTGTCCAAAACCACAGCAGCTCTCCTCCACTCTCACTGTCACATCAACACAAGTCCCACGGCTCGTTAACAGAGACTCACACACTGACAACGACAGCAGTCTGGAGAGGAGAGAGGGAAGGGTAGGGAAGGCAGGGAGGGAGGATGGATGGATGAGCCAGAGGAGGGATTTCCCCTTTGGTCAGACTGTAAGGGAGAAAACAGAGCGAGGATTGCCTAACTTATAAATGTCCACCATTACACACACACACAGCAGTGACAAACAGTCTCTGGACACCTAGTGTGGATAAATATAGCAGCATGCAGACAGGCGTTCACCCACAGTTCAGCCAGCCAGCCGGCCGCACGTGAAGCATTACAATCACAACATCACAGTCTCACCAGAAATATTGAACCTGAACACAAACCGAGACCTTGATAAACAACAGAGAACATTATTATTATTGTTATGACTCAAAGACAAGAGTGAATGTCTGGAATGACACGGTTCACACACGACGGACGGACGGGAACTACATGTAGTAATTACTTCGCCCTGTGCTGCTGCAGCTGCGTGGGCACACGAGACGTAATTCACCCAGTTTCCAGGTTAGCATCGTGTTTGAAACATGGAAAGCACGCCTCACTATTTAATTCTGGACTGTCAGCTACACTGCCTGTAACTACATGAACTGCTTTGATACTTCTGCTCTGCTGTTTCACCTGTCAGCCTGGTGGGCGGGGGAGAAGGCCTGACTCAGATTTATCAATGAGGAAGTGAAGGTCAATATGTTTTCTGGCTGCTTTTAAACATATAACCCCCCCCTCCCTTTTTTTAAAGTTGTAAATACTCATAATAAAAACTCTTAATAGCAAAAAAAAAAAAGATTTATCAATGAGGAAGTGAAAGTAAATATGTTTTCTGGCTGCTTTTAAACATATACAACTTATAGTCTTCATGTTAATATTGCCATTGGTAATATTCTTTATGTCTATTGGTGGGGTTTCTGCCCAGCTATAGAAGATGCAGCCACGTATGTTTATGTTCACATCACCAGGCTTATGAATCTATATGTGACCTTTGGTTTTGTGCTCATTTACATATGCAGAATTTTTACTGTATCCTTGCACACTTTTTATTCCAAGTCAATCAATCAATCAATCAATCAATCAATCAATCAATCAATCAATCAATCAATCAATCAATCAATCAATCAATCTGTTTATTTCGGGCATGTCAATTTAAATCATCATCATCACACTTCATCTTCGTTCAAATAATACAATACACATGGCCGAAAGGGAAAGCGGGAGAAGCAAAAGCTTATCTAGTCCCGCCCCCATTACCCGCAGAATAAGAATATTTGTCATAATCTTTTTGTTTTTTCTTCTTTTCTTTTTTTTTTACATTTTTTTTTACATTCTTTTACGTATGACAAGTCCCTCTGTCTTCTATTTTCCTATTGTATCTGTCGTATTTATTGTTTCTGACTGTGATTATTAGCTATTACCTTCCATTAGGACCTAATGTATCCAGTCAGGACAGCTTAGTATTTATTTTATGTATTCATTGCTCTTTACCTTTATATATTGATGCTGTTTCTATTGTTTGTATGTTGATATTTAATATTTGAATTCCTCACACTCAGACGTGTGGGAAAGTGATTGGTTTGTGTCACACAGCCACTCCTATTTAAGATGGCTTCCTGTGTTGTTGGCACAAACATTTGCTTGAAAAAGGTCTAGCACCGAAACGTTGCAATGCAATAAATTCTGCAAGTTGGCCATGTGTGCGGCGGGAACTCTTCTTTTCTAAACATATAAAACAAAAGAAAATAACAAAAGCTGTAGAAAACGCACTGTGAGGGATTTCAATCCAAGTAAAAGTATTCAGATATTTCATTCAAACACACATACATCTACAGTGCAGCACTTAACTTGGCAATGCATTTTCCACTAGCAGCTTGATGAGTCAGGCTCTGTGATGAGTGCAATCAAATCAAATTACGTCCTCCTGACCTTGGTTTTCCGACCCATTCACAGCTATGATTAAACGATTATTATGATAATGATTATTTCCTGTTCCAGCGCTATGAGGTTTTTAAAAAAATGACTCCGAGCTGAGGCATGAAACGGCTCCCCTGTAAAAACACCAGATATACTCGGTGTTATCAGTGCAAGTCAAACTCAGCTGACAGAGGCCAGCATCAGCGAGCACACAGCTGTGGGTCATGTGTTTACCTTCATATTAAAATTACGCTGATTAGCTAGTTGACGTGTTCTTGGCGTGTATTTTACAAGTTGAGTGGCAGCTGGCAGTTCACAGCTGGAGTAGCCGTTTGCTCCGTGAGGAATTTTATCAGGATACATCTGGGAGGAAGCTGCTGGTGAGCGAGCGTGTCCAGAGAAACTGGCAGAGACAAAAGCAAGTGTCCAAAGTTGACTAGGTAAAAGATGTGTGTGTGTGTACGGCTTGTGTTTGAAAGTGGACGGGGTGAGAAGTCACTGGTCTAGACATGTTTTGTCTACAGGAGAAGAAACCTCATGTCTTGTAAACATACAGTACAGAAATACCACACCACCACTAGATAGCAAAGACATAACATTATACAACAGATAAGACAAATACAATATGGTATGGTCTATATACTATCCCTGACTATGAGGAAGTTATCAAAGTTGGCCTGTGTGATAAATGCACAACCTGATGTATGAAGGGAAATTCAGCTCATCTACCATTTGCAGAAGAATTAAAAACCCTGATGTCTGTAGGTACAAAGGATCTTCTAGCCTATACCTCTCCATCCTGCATCACAGAGAGAGGAGCCGTCTTTTGGTCCGTCAAGATGTTATGAAAGTGGATGATCCGAGTTGTTCAGAACAGCCTCGCACATCTTCAGTGTGCATCTCTCCACCACATCCAACAGTCAATCCATCAGGGAAACATGACTGAAGTCTCCTATCGTTAAAAGTGCCTAAGGATGTTTAGTCTGTATCCTGGCGACGACTTCATGGAGAGAACTTCAGCAGTTGCCATGGGTGGGATGTACACACAAGTATTGTTATGATATGAAAACATGTCTACTTTCTGAGTCTTCATCAAAATCTCAAAAGCTCATTACTCTTGTTGGGCGGAGAGTTTACGTTTCCCACAATAATGAGTATGACTGACGGCAGAAAGGACCCAGAGTTCATCTCCACTTCCAGGCCTTTTAACCTTTGCACCAGCAGCACAGCAACCACGGAAACCCCTCTCTTCATCTCAGCCTTCATCTCAGAGTAGCGTCCTCTGTTTTCAATGAAAGAAGCTCTGACAAAAACGTCACAAAAATAAAGCAAAGGTTGAATAAAAACTCAGTGCGACCAGACTTTGCTGCGATGTTCATTTCAAGGTTCTGAGTTGAGTACAATGGTACAAAGATGAATTAGATGTCTTTGATGCCCGATGACAATTAGTTCTTGGATTTAATCATGTTTGTCATGCTCTTGCTCAATCATGCAAAATGCAAATCATTTCCTGCTCTCCTAACTATCAACAAAAACTAGCCCAGACCAGTATTTAGGAGCGTAATGTGAAGACACAGTAACGAGAAATTGGTTTGTCAGATGTATCTTGAAACAGATCATTTAGTAAGAGTTTCAGTCTGCACTTCGTCTAAACACATCCAGTTTCACTTAACTGCCTCTTTAAGAGTTTATGCTGAAAATGCCAAGAGCTCCTTATATTCTGTACAACACACATACACACACACACAAAAAAACCCTGCACACACCCACTCTTTTGTTTTATATTCACACATCTGGCTTGTGTAAGGCGCACTTATGCCCTGTACACACTGTGCGATTTTGGCCGTCGCAGACGAAAGACGGCGGATCGTAGGAGAATCGTGGCGAAATCTTTGGTCGTAGCTCTAAATCGGCCGTCTTACGTCGCACAGTGAGACAGGCTCTACGACGGCCGTTGTCAGCGTCTTGCGACCAAAGACGACCTGCGATTAAATTCTGACAGTGTCAGAAAACTGCTACGACCTACGTCTACTAATCAGCTGATGGACGTCTATCAGTGGCGCAGGTGACAGGAACGAGCACTGATTTTCGAGTAAATAGTCATTAAATTAAAAAACGAATAGCCTATCCTGTCATGTCTGGAGAGGTGTAGCCTATATTCCTTTTTACTGTCGGAGAAAGAGGAGGAACATGGACAGACTCATACAGCCATCAGAAAAGTTGTGTGTGAAACTCATGGTGAAAATCTGTAAAAAAAAAAAAAAAAAAAAAAAAACCCATGTGCGGACTATGATGAGAAGCGGTCGCCTACCGGAGAATATTGACGTGTTTACGCCGGGAGAGGTAGTCCTCGTTTAGATGTGCTCTCATTACGTGACGGTACTGCTGTGATGTTCTATACAGGCCGTGATTTCATTTTTAAATAACGGACAACTGGCAGTACTGCTCCACTGGTGCCGGTGACTTGTGTCTGTGTGTGAAGAGGGAGAGAGGGGGGGAGGGGGGGAGGAGGGGGAGCGGGCGACCTGCGATTCAGTAGAACGATCATCGTACAGTCTGCACACGTCAAACTTGACGTCGTAGCAAAGATTGTAAATTCCACGTCGCATAGTGTGTCATGCAACAGTCTTATAAGACTGCTAAAATCGCACAGTGTGTAGAGGGCATTAAATACCATGCAAAATGGAATGACATAGGGTAAAGACAAATTATACTTCTGTGCTATATTTAGCTGTATTCAATTATATTTTTGACTAGTCTGATAACCTTTTACTACATTGTGTCAGGTACAGGGCTGTGCTGCCATCGTTTCATTTTATTTCTGTCCAACCTGCTTTGCTTTGCTTTTTCTTTTTTTTTTAATCCTGAATCCAATGCTCATTTCTTCTTCACAACTTGCGTTCTTAATTTCACCACAGACTTTCCCAACATCATTTCACTAATATGGACTCAGATAGGTTTTTTTCTTACCACACATAATAACAAAACCATGACGGCCCACTTCCTGAGGTCAAGCTATAACTCGAACTGATACAGCCTCAGACAATACAGTATGCCTGGCTCCTGAGTCACCAGCTTGTTGCGAAACATGCAGTTAACTCAGGTAGGCACTAACCTGGCCTTTGTGAATAGTGATGATCTGCTCATTCCTGAAGTCATGCCAGCATCTTTCTATAAGAAAAAAAATGTCCTAACTTCCTTCTTTGTCCTTCTGTTAAAGGGATAGTTCACCCAAAATTGAAATTTTTACTCATTATCTCCTCCCCCTCGTGTCGACTAAGGGCTGGGAGAAGTCAGAGTTATCCGTGGCTTCTCTGAGTTACAGGGGGTCTCAGCGTAGCAGTTCATGTCCATATGACGGTTGCAAATGGATACCAACTGTCTTCGTAACAAAAAGACACATCAAAAAGCATCCAAATACCTCCATGCTGCTCATACTGTATGTAATGTCTGTCTTGTATTGAAGCCCCGAAATGCGAAATTGTCCCAAAAAAAATGAAATAAGTCTATATTTAAAGCTTGTTTGTAGCGGAAGCTCCTTTTCCCGATTCGTCCAAATTTGATGAACCGGGAAGAGGAGCTTCGAGAAACTTCCGCTACAAAACAAGCTTGAAATATAGACATATTTAATTTTTTGGGTGGACAATTTCGCATTTCGGGGCTTCAATACAAGACGGACATTACATACGAGCAGCATGGAGGTATTGGTTGGATGTTTTTTGGTGTGTCTTTTTGTTACGAAGACAGTTGGTATCCATTTGCAACCGTCATATGGACATGCACTGCTACGCCGAGACCCCCCGTAACTCAGAGAAGCCACGGATAACTCTGACTTCTCCCAGCCCTTAGTCGACACGAGGGCGAGCAGATAATGAGTGAAATTTCAATTTTGGGTGAACTATCCCTTTAACTCTCTGCCAGGACAAGGGTGGAACCGAAAAGAATAAATACAGTACATGAATTTCAGTTGCTACCCACTTGGGGAAGTGTGTTAGTGCTGTATCTGAGCCAACACAACTGAGGCCTGTCAGGACAAGCTATAAGGTAGTTGATTTATGACTTATGATGAACAACCCCGACAAACAGGCAAAGCCGGGATCACACGCTCAATGTTACAGTTGGTGGAAGTTTACAATGAAACCACACTGAAACTCTCCAATCAAAAAGTTGTCAGAGGGAAAAATGCTTTTGCTCCTCCGCCGTTGCAGCTCGAGCCAAACTAAACCTGTTAGTTCAGTGCTGAGAGTCAAGTTGTCCCGATTTATGAATGACATACTACATTTCAGAGTGCACAGTCAGCAGAGAGGAAGTATTTGTTCTCCTCAGAGACCTATGGCAGACGGATGCTGCTGCTGCTGCTGCTGCTGCTGCTGCTGCGGTCGTCCTGCTGATGATTCCTTTGTGGCCACGCAGAGACTGAGAATGGATGTTATTGATTTCAACTCGTGTCTCCTTTCCAAACCAAACCAAACCAAACCATCAAAAGAGTGGAGATTGGTGAAGCCGCAGAGCACGAAACAAGATTTTTATCTATCAGCAGTCAGTCACACAGCAGCAAGTTCATATTTGGGTGAATGATGAGAGATTATGATGTTCACTTCTCCCTATGCACCTGTTTTTTTCAATATTATTTTTAGTAATTCATCATTTTTGAAGCAAACTAAATGAAAGTATTTCAGTCTAGATTTTTTTAGTTCTACGGCGTATCTCATGGACTTTGCATCACAGCAGCCACCTCTGCTGTTCGCTGCACATCACTGAGCCACTCAACAAAACACTGTTTCCATACTTATAATGAGTTATAATGCAGTTATAACACTGTATAACTATAGTTATAAACACCCATAAATGATCATAATGCTTTATAACAATAATCATAACACACTATAAAGCATTTTATCATGACTTATAAGGTCAGGAATTATAATACGTTATAATTGATAGTAACTCAGTGACAATGCCCACATTTGTAATGCATTATAAATATAGTTATAATGTGTGTGAGTTATAATTGGCTTATAAACATGTAACTATCTTTATAAACACTCATAAATCACATAAGACTTTATAACAATAAGCATAACACATTATAGAGCATTATAACTCTATTATAATACCATATAAGACCTTATAAGACATTATAAAATGCTCTATGATGTCTTATGCTTATTGTATAAAGCCTTATGACAATTAATGAGTGTTTATAATGATAGACATACACGTTTATAAGCCAATTTTTATATATATACCTGACCTTATAAGTCATGATAAAATGCTTTATAGTGTGTTATGATTATTGTTATCAAGCATTATGATAATGTATGAGTGTTTATAATTATAGTTATACAGTGTTATAACTGCATTATAACTCATAAATATGGTTATGGTTATGGTTATTTCAAGTGAAAATACGCTTGAAAGACGTAAAAAGTGTCTAAAAACAAGCGAAATATACAAATATTCTTGGTAAGATTTTGAGTTTTTGCAGTGTATGGTTTTAATAAAACACTTTCACATGGCAGTCGTGCAATGAAGTTGTCATGCAAAAGTTGTGGGATGTTTATTCAAAAGGAGATCAAGTCAACATTAAAAAAAAAAGGAAAGCTATCTGGTTTCGTATAGGAGATCCCGACTGATTTGAGAAGAACCACAGAGAGCTGGGAATTTGTCACAGATAATCTCCCTGACATCAGAGCGTAATTGCAGGCCTGAAACGTGACCAGACCAGTATTCCCAGCTTCCCACGCTCCTCTCATCCCGGACAGACACACACGGTCACGTTGTCAGTGCGGCTGGACGCTGCTTTGTGAGGGTCAAGACTTGGTTTAGAGCTGAGGTCACAGTTTGGTTGAGATTAGAGTCAGCATTAAAGGTGCGGTGCATTGAGATGTAGAGGTTAGTGTAAGCAGCATGCATTAAGTCAATTAGTTTCCCCACAGGGATAGAGGAAGAAGGAAGAAGACTGTTTGTGCAGCGACTTCCTGGCATCAAGTGATGAGTCGTCAGTGTCTGGCTTGAATATTACACACATATTATTCTCTCCATCTGCACGGCTGGTTTATATTTTCATCTTGGTTTTAACTGCATTTCCCAGAAACCACCTCTCTATCCCTCACTGTTTCCAGCACCGCAATACTTTCTCCTCAGATGTTTGTCCTAATAAAGGCAGAGTTTTTATGGAGGCCTGCAAAAGGTCTCACAATAAAAACAAATAAGTTCAAGTTCAATTTTGACTTTTATAAACTTTTATTGACATTTTACTTCTGTGTCTCATAACTTTAACAACAATTCTGTTGAGTTTTTCAATGAACTACCTCATCGTTGAGGCTTGCAATGACTTTTGTTTTTGTTTTTCCTTTCTTTTTTAAGAAACCTGTCTCTTTGTTGTTGTAACGATCAATAGAAAAGAGGTTATTGAACGATCTACTAAGGTTCACCATCTCTCCTGTGGAGCAAAAGTCTTTTAAAATCTAGTTTTGGAGGGAACATCTTCACTGATTGCTGTTGTGCAGTTTGTTGGATCTTGGTCATATTGTTGTTATGAGACAATGCTTCAGAGCAGGCAGCTCTCTGGTGCTGGTTTCCTCAGGATCAATAAAGTGAAGGTCGATGATGTGGCAAGGTTGTTCCAGTCTAAAGGAGAAAATCCAGTTTAAAAATCCAGTTTTTCTTCTTGTGACCTCAGCCAGTTACTGTATATGAGTTTATATATTACAGAAACCACAGCGCCAACAGGTACGTCTCTAATAAGACTGAAACGACACAAAACAATGGGCCAAATGATTTTAGATTCTTGCGCACATGAATTATGCAGAGATTACGCTCCTCAAAGGCCAATAATGCATCAGTCAAAAGATTAACTGTCTACATATATCTAAGGATAAGGCTGTCACAGTATTTCTATTAGGCCTCATATTTCTTAACAGGGAAACATGATGTCTCCTTTTTAATGCGCGGTGCCTGCCTTTGGATTTTCCGACAGTACATTATAAACACTATCGCAAAAACGATCCCAGAGCTGTTAAAACATGCATTATTCATTTTATCGCCTGTTCATCTTCCCCTATAGAGTACAAAGCGGAGGCCCTCGATCAGGCAGCTCATATTTCTGTCCAGACGTAAGTAAAGAGGTTTGATTTGATCCCTTCTCTCCTCAGAATAATCCACATGTCGTTGGGAGATAATGTTATTGAGAAGAAGACAGATGGCTTGTAGTAAGATGTAGCACAGACTTTAAGCTTGCTTAAGAGCCCCCCCACAGAGCAGCGGACTAACTTGCATGTGGTTCAGCCTGCGTAAACAACACAGTTCGATGATCTTCCGACTATTTTGTCAAAAGTAAATAACGCCTGACAGCTGGATGCTTCTTCAGTTTCACTTGTCTGTGCATTAACAATTGAAAGTCAGTAATGTAAAACTGCTACAACAAATAAAAGATCAAACTTGGAAGAGCTCAAACTTTGGTTGCACTTTCACCGGAATAAAAAATGTTGTCTTACACCCCCCCTCCCATCCGTCATAAACATTCATTTTTCTCAATTTATCTCTGTTTATTCACTCCCTTCGAGGTATTTCCTCTGCTCTGCCCTCACAATCTACATCTACCTTCCTCTGATTACTCCTTACGTCAAACTCCCTCTCGTCATCCCTACATTTTGATAGACCTTTCCCCTATCTCTCTGTCTCTTCTCCCTCCCTCATTGCTCCCTGGGGTTTGTAGTGATAGGGAAAGAAAACAGTGTCTCTGAAGCAGCTGAAACCGCTCACCGATCTCTACATCTAGCTATAATTTCAACATGGAAAATACCAAACTGTCCAGCAGAGAAAATGTTAATTCACCATCTGAATTCCTAGAAAGCTGCACTGCTGTATTAACACTGAGTGTCAGCAAATACACATTGCTCCTGTAATTCACTTTAAGGTGTAAAAGTGAAACCATGCTACCTTAAAGGAAACCACAGCTGTGAAGTATGTGAGTCATACAGATACTTCCCTTTTACAGCTCACATGAAACAATGTACGCCTTTGTTTTTAATAGAGGAATCAACATGTTCCTATCACGTCTCCACAGCTGGGTGAGATTAACTCTAATACATCTTCTTGAAAATTTGAACTTAAGTCATTTAACTGTCAGAGACATGAAGTATGAAGTGGTGAGCGCCGGTTTCATTTCAGCCGCCATGTCAATCCCTCTCCTCTGCTTCCGGTTTCACTTCAGAACAGACGGGGTAACAACTCTTGTTAAGTGCAATAAAGAGAGAGACCTTGACCTCCAAGTGTCAGGCAACAATATCATCTCATGCCATCCTGACGTACGTATAACATCAACCATCTGTCCAAACATCTGTCCATCACTTTAAAGGGATAGTTCACCCAAAATTCAAATTTCAAGTTTCAGAGTCCTCCGTGCCTTCTCTGAGTTACAGCAGGGCTCCGTGCAGCACTGCATGTCCATATGACGGTAGCGAACGGAGCTCACTTTTCTTCGTCCAAAAAGACACACCAAAAAACATCCAAATACCTCCATAGTGCTCGTCTGTAATGTCCCTCTTGTATTGAAGCCCCGACATGAGAAATTGTTCCAAATTTTTTTTAATAAATCTATATTTTAAGCTTGTTTGTAGCGGAAGCTCCCACTGCTCTTCCTGGTCCGTCCAAATCTCGCACGATTTGCATTGACACCCAGTTCACGGCTCCACAAGCTTTAACAAGCTTAAAATATAGACTTTTTTTTTCTGAACAATTTCTCATGTTGGGGCTTCAATACAAGAGGGACATTGAAGACGAGCACTATGGAGGTATTTGGATGTTTTTTGGTGTGTCTTTTTGGACGAAGAAAAGTGAGCCCCGTTCGCAACCGTCATATGGACATGCAGTGCTGCACGGAGCCCCGCTGTAACTCAGAGAAGGCACAGAGGACTCTGAAACTTCTCCCAGCCCTTAGTCGACACGAGGGTGAGTAGATAATGAGTGGAATTTGAATTTTGGGTGAACTATCCCTTTAAGCTTTTTCAATCGTTCATCCACAACTTTTAGACGGTTTACCTTTTACCTTGAACTACTGATTCCAACCATTTCTACTGTCAGTAACTTTAACTTTTCACACACACAGAGCACATCACTGCAGAGAAACTGAGACGAACCTGTTCATACACAAATAAACACTGTGGTTGTGAAAAGGTCACATGTGTATGAGAGCACGCTATGTTTTTTTTTAAACCACATATACATTGTCATCTGCAGAGAAATACCGGACTATTATTGCACAAGACAAATTTTTTTGTTCCTCTCCTGTCAGGCAGACGGTATGCTCTTCCTCTAGGCATGCAAACAGTTTTTGTCCTAGTGCTGTGCGTAGGCTGAACAAACAAAAATTGCGCACTTAATTTGTTTTTCCCCATGTTAAATGATGCTCCTGCAGGCACCAGTGGCAGGCACTTTTGCACTTTATATAGTATGAATTTTTTATATGTACATATGTACTGTACTTTTTCTTGGTGATCGTCGGCCTATCCATGGGGGCAAATTGTCCTTTTTTATTTTATCTATTGTATCTGTTCATTGATTGTTTTATTAACGAAAATGTTGTCTTTGTGTGTTCCTGTTTGAGCTCTTGCAAATCCTTTTCCAATGTGGTCCCTTTCCACAAATGGCAAATAAACTGACTCTGACTCTGATACTAAAACTAAAGTACAGGTATTATTCATGCTCTGCTCTGAATGAGACCTTGTAGTCTTAGTATTAGTATGAGCAGCATGAATACAGCTGATACAGTGAGTACTATAGTCATTAGTACTAGTGTTAGTACAGTGGAGCTCCTCTCTGATGCATGCGTCTGTTGATGTTATCTGTAGTCACATGATTCACACTTTACTTGTTTGTTCCACTTCACAGCAGCCACTTAATCAACACTTTTGATCTATCAGTGAGTGTGTGCATGTGCATGTGTGTGTGTGTGTGTGTGTGTGTGTGTGTGTGTGTGTGTGTGTGTGCTGCTCAACCCTCTCAATAAAACAACGGCTTGACAACATGTTGACAGCTGACAAACAAGTAAAAAAAAAAGCTATTGCGATTGCATAAGCACAATATTTTTCTGGCTTCAGGTGTTTTTTTAAATAAGAGGCGACGATGGATAATTACAAGTTTTACTTTGTTGGCCGAGGGATATGTTACTTCTCAAACAATTATGTTTGTAAATGGTTTTTGCACTTTGTTGTGCCTGTGCAGCCCGAACTGAGTAAATCAAAAAGTTCAGGAAAAAAAAAAAACTTGTGCCTTTTTTGAAATTGCTTTCTGTGATGAACAAAGTCTGCTGTACGTTTTTCCGTTGCTGCAAAACCAGTTAACACAACAGAACATGATTTGTTGGCAATTTGTCGCAATTCAGCCCGACTAACGACGCTGTCACTGAGGCCAGTTCTTCTGTTATGATCTCATTCATACACACACACACACACACCAAAGAATGGCATTCACATCTATCAGAAGTGTTGCAGAGAGATTGTACATATGCGCTGGAGAAAAGAACAATAATTCATGATGTGCTTCTTAAAATTATGACTGAGTGAGATCACCGCAGAGTCGACACATTCAATTGATTTATCTGCTCGACAGCCACTTCATCAACACTGCATGTGTGTGTGTGTGTGTGTGTGCCCCCTTTCTCAAGGACAGAGTGAAGCGAAAGCCCAAAGGAGATGACAGATGAGCTTGTACCAGTCAGTTGACACGCATACACACTAAAGCCAGCTTACATGTCTTTATCCCCACGTCATTCTTGAATAGCAGCGATTACAGAAAGACCTCTGATATCGATCATAAACACATCATTTTAGTTGTGTTAATGTGTGTTAATGTGTGTGCGCGTGCCCTGTGCAGTCAGCACTCTGAGTTATTTAAAGCCTCGAGTCTTTTCTTCTCTATGAATCAGACTCTGAAGCGAGTGAGGAAACCTTCTTATTGCTGTAGCGTGCTATTAACAGGATGAGTAATGAGAGCTACTACTACTAGAAGGACTGGGATGAAATGAAAGGCTTCAAATAAGACGCAGATGACAACGATATTGAGCGCTAATGGCCTCTGGTTCTGCACTCTGCAGAGGATTTGCATCGATCAACATTTGTATTGATCTTCCGCCCCCACACCGTCCTCACAGAAATAACCTGTTTTGTGCCTCTTATCTGCGGCTCACAGCTCAACCTCTCACCCCAGCTAATAATGAGCCATCCCAGTGACATATTAATACGTCAGAGGCGGTCAGAGTGAACACGTCAGTGAGCAGTGGGGTTGTGCCGATGGACCGTGTGATATCGGTGATTGATGATCAGCAGAATAACCACAGATTGTTGCTCAGCTCGTGCCTTTGGAAATGTCAGCTGACATTTGACTTGTCTCCCATTAATGCAATAGCTTATAATTATTTGCAGCATTAAATTAATATTAAATTCAATTTACCCTGCCACAGTTTCTCGTATATGACCGCATATCGGACGCACAAAAAGATGGTTTATGTTCAAGTAACAGCCCAAAGTTGGCCGTATGCACTATGCAGCCTCTTGTGTGTGTCATGAGCTGCAGTGACGCTCACAGTGAGTCAGAAAACAAGTGCAAGTGCCAGATCGAAGTGCCAACCTGAAAAATGAAGCAAATGTGAAACAAGTGGCCAAAAACTGCAGTTCATTCAAACAGCGGCATGAAGCTGGCTCCATTAAAACAACTCCAGCTCCACAGACCGATAGTTTCTGTAGCCGATTCTGTCCTTCTCAGCTTTACAGAGGGTAACAACCTTTTATTAAAATGTATATATAAGTGAGGGTGTGGCGGCGCTCAGGGTGTGGCGGGCTGTGGCGCATGCCAGCCACAAACTGACATGCACCACGGCTCACCTACACCTGTCACTCAAAATCTCAGATCCACACCGGCTCCACCTCTTTGCCCACATGTGCATTAAAGGGATAGTTCGACATTTTGGCAAATTGGCCCATTGCCATAATCCCTATAGTCATAGCAGTAGGTTCGTTACCTTTAATTGTCGGTGTAAGCTATTTTTAGAACGGTGGAGCAGAGCCGTGAGCTGCTCAGAGCTACGCTACGGAGGCTCATGGGATTTCTTGGTTTCCCTCATCAAACTCATCAAATACACAATCCAACAACTCCACAACGCTCTGGTGGACAAGTTGTGACCTGCACATTCACCACGCTATGAGATAATAACACAACGTTACCAGACAGAGTTGTTTTAGAGGGAAATTCATGCAAAACCGCTGATGCGCGTTGCGTTCAGGGACAGTTTTTCAGCAAGCAGACTCTGTATTTACCTCGAAAACAGCTCAGTTTCTTAACGTTCCATTATTATCTCATAGCGTGGTGATTGTGCAGGTCACAACTTGTTCACCAGAGCGTTGTGGAGTTGTTGGATTGTGTATTTGATGAGTTTGATGAGGGAAACCAAGAAATCCCATGAGCCTCCGTAGCGTAGCTCTGAGCAGCTCACGGCTCTGCTCCGCCGTTCTAAAAATAGCTTGCACCGACAAAGCTAACGAACCTACTGCTATGACTATAGGGATTATGGCAATGGGCCAATTTGCCAAAATGTTGAACTATCCCTATCTCTCTACTGTACAACAACTGGAGAGTTTTACACAACAGCCTTGTTTTCAGTGTTGCTGCTGTTGTAACTAAAGTAAGTGTGATGCTGTCATTTTATCTGCCAACATTGCAGGTGAATGTTCAACAACTAAACAAGTGTACTACCAACAGAGAAAGCGATCGTGCACACACGGTATAGCAGGACTCACACATGCTGGGACACAGCACTGTATTAATAGAGCATTTTGAGTGTGTTTGAGCAGGAATGTACTAGACACAAAGGAGAGATGAGAGCGCTGACGTCATTAAACACACCGTTTACTGCACACACGGTTCTGACAGGACCGAGTTAGTTGTCCAGGCTCATCATGGGTGGCACACACACACACACACACACACACACACACACACACACATGCACGCCTCTCTCATCAAGAACATAAACGCTGCAGGACATTCCTGAGGAGCCGAGGCAGAGGAGGGAGGAGGATGTTTACCAGGTCCTACATGTGGAGGCAGAGAGGGGCACAAAGAGAAGGATGTTTTCTCTACTGCAGCTTCATACACTGCATGGAAGTTAAACCACCAGTGACCTCAACACACCCAGACACACAAAAACACACCGTGTGTACATATTATGCATTGTTGCGCACACTGCACATAAGTAACAACTGCGACGCAAACATGGGTTTCGTCGGAAGATGCTGTTCTCGTCTCCGCCTCATCTGACTCTTAACAACAATAAACGTCATTGTATGAAATGAATGCAATGGACAAACGCAAATATCTACTGTATAAATAATTCAAACTGATGGATTATACGTGATTAAATCTCCATTCAATACCTGTCGACATGAATCGATATGTGCACATGTGTGTTTGGACAAATCCATCATCATGCCATGTAAAACTTATCTTGGACGGGGATCAAAGATTTTTGATGAGAGACATTTCTCAGACTGATTACACTAATTATTATTCCTCAGGGAGTACAGTAGATCACGAGTGTTGCTTAACGACGCATGCTTGCTGATACATTTGTGCTTTTACAGTCAGCGGAAGTTCGACTCTGTCACTGTGAATGGGTTTGAACCGAGCAGCTCGGGGCAGTTTGAGTAGTAAACTGACCTCTGGCAGAATTGAGCGCTTCGGGACACCCTGTGCTTTCTGCAACTTTCAGGATGCTGTGTTCTGTCTGCAGTGTGTTTCCAAGTCTCTGAGGACGAGCAGGGAATGCTGACCTCTCTGCTCTTCTGGGTCTTCTCCTCCCTGCTTTGTAATTAGTTTCCGATGAAAACATGCACTGAATTTGGAAAGCAGTCAGAGATCTCGATCCGTCATCCTACATTTAATTTTGTTGAAACTGAGAACGCAACATCATCAGTCATGGAGAAATAACTGGAAAAACCAAACCACGAGGAGAAAAAAACATAATAATCAGATAAACTCCCTCTGACCTTCAGGTTTTTTGGGGATAACCCTTTGCTTTCCCTCAACAGTTCAGATCAGAGTTCAGGGACAATTCAACAGGGAGGACTTTCAGACTCTTCACAGACGATCAAACCAGAATAGAAACTGCACGTTGGACCCTGTAACATTTCACCTCCCTGCACCAGAGTCTGGCAACTCAGACCTCTCTGCTCCTCAAGACGAAAAATCTACCCATGTTTGGAGATTTCAAAAAAAAAAAAGGTTTACATCCCAGCTTTTACAACTTCATCGCACAGTTTTATAGCAGCTGAGCTCAGCTCACCTTCTTCAAAATTGATGCATAGACGATAAAAAAAAACCAAAAGTAGGCCTTTAATGACGCAGCTGCCTACCAAACAACAATAAAAGAGGCATGAGATGAAAGGAGGAACCCAAAGGCACTCTCATAAAAGTCAATCATCCATCATTAGAGGTTTGGGTCTGAAAGCTTCTTATACAGAGTAGATAAACTATAAAGAATGAAGTAAATACAGTACAACCTGGTCCCCTACATTAAATGTATCCCTGTGGCCATAAACAGGTTTAGTAGAAATCTAAGGTAACACTACCTGAGGAGGAAACGTTCAGAGATGGACGTACTCGACCCCAGTACTTGAGTAAGAGTACAAATACTACTGGTCAAAATTTACTCCGTTACAGGTAAAAGTAGCTCAGTCGACATGTTACTCGAGTAAGAGTAAAAAAGTACTTGCTTTTAAAGGTACTTAAGTATCCAAAAGTACATGCTTTTAAATTTACTTTAAGTAAAAGTAAGAGTAAGAGTAAATTTCTTATTTTTCACATCAATGAATTACTATATTTTTTTCTTTTAGGGGTTAGGGTTTCCTTCTTTGACAAACACAGCTTGTGTTCAATAGTATTTTAGAAAAAAAAAGAAAAGAGCAGACCTGAAAGTAACAAGTACTTTTCAGCCTTCCTAGAAATTAACTTGAGTAAAAGTAAAAAATATTTGTCTTGGAAATGTATTCAAGTAAGAGTAATAAGTACCAAAGAAATCTAATACTCAAGTAAAGTACACATCCTCTGGATATGTACTTAAGTACAGTACTCAAGTAAATTTACTCCGTTACTGTCCACCACTGGAAACGTTTCTTACGCTTCTTCTTTCTTACGTCTGCTGAATAACAGAAGGGATTGGGAAAGTTTCCTGTCCTTTATGTGTTTCTCCCTCGCGTCCCCTCCATCCCTCCCTGTTTGTCGAGGCGTGTGTGTCTGTGTGTGTGGGTGTGCGTCTGTCTCCTTCTCCTGGCATCAAAAATGCCCACACGCCTGCGATGGCAATGAAACCCAGTTGGTTGCTCAGCCTGTTTCAGGGGTTAGTGGCTCTCCAGGCCTCCTTGTGCTGTTTCCCCCTCCTGCCCCTTTGCTAACCTGGTTTTCTTCTGATTCCTTGATACGAGCCGGACCAGAGCTGCCTCCTCCTCCTCCACCTCCACCAGACCACGTCTCAGTCTTCAGCCAGACGCCATCATTATCACCACTGATTTCCAGGAGCTGCAAATGATATGAGACTAAAATTACAAAATAAAAGCACTGGTAGTAATAAAATAAAAGTCAATCAAAGCTTTTTTTTGACTAATGGCCTAAGAGTGTTTGCGTAACATTACAATGCTGCAGTGAAGTTGAACTTTGACTCTTTGGATATTATATAAAACGTCATCACGTCACATACTGTAACCCTATTAGACATTTACAGTAAATTGTGACCATTGACGACCAAATTCTACCTTTGTTTGTGTCAGACGTAATGAATTCCCTCTAAGCATTCCTAATGAGTCGCATTCACAAGGAGTCCTTGGCACGCCGAATCCCAGAGGGAGGTCATGAAATTTGCTTTGTGACCCCGAGCCAAATCCGTTCATTTCTGAATCCAAGCAAATGTTTTTTGTTTTTGTTTTTTTTAACCAAATTTTAAGAAATTCCATCAAGATGTCAAGTTCATGAGAATGGGACAAATAAAAAAGAGAATTAAAATATACAGTAAACAGCAAACAACTCTTTAAATACATGGCTCTTTAGCTCTTATAAATGTTCCACTATAACACGATAAACAAAACACAACAGTTGACATCAAACCAATTCAGTGAGCAACTGTCACACGAGATACAGGACCGGTGGGGTTTCACAGCGGATTAACAGTGTTTATTGTGTATACGTGATGGTTATTAAAGCTCGTCCCACACACTTGACTCCCCTGCAGGGAGGAAGTGCATAATATCTTCAAATCCCTTCGTTATTAGGAGCTGTTGACCCGACTGTGGCGTCTGTGAGCCGGACAGATACAGACGACTGTTATGTGTGTCTCTCTCCCTCACTGTGTTGTCACAGCAACGGGTCGGGATGACAACTTCCTGTTTCCTTTTGTTGCGTTGAACGCTGGAAATCAGTGGTTTTGGAGGAAAATGCAGAACTGACAGACAGCCAAAGACAGTCTGTCTCTCTCTCACACACACACACACACAGTCCAGCTGGGTTTAAAGACTGCACATTAGCAGCCAATGGACGACTGTGGGAAAACTCAAACTGACCACATCTTATGGTTGTGTATTTTAATACGAAATTGAGCATCAGTCATGGGATACTGGTAGATATTTGAATAAAGATGTATTATTATTTCATCAAAAGCTGGGTTTCAAAACCATAATAAATGTCAAAAATAAACCACGAGCAAGAAGTCAAAACGTCCAATCTATCAAGTGGGATTTTCTAAATCAAGAGCAACACGTTCCACAATATTTTGAGGTTGAAGATTTGTGCTGTATTTTAGCGATTCTTGGCTGAGGTTGTGCTCTGACAGGACGGCACTGAGCATGAATCCTCCTGACTGTTCCCTGTTTGAACAGCCACGAGGAGGAAAACATGACCTTGAGCGGTCTGTCTGTGTTTGGCTGCAAGCTCCTGCAGAAAATCTCTAAATTAAAAGAGCGGAGCTGAGACTTTATCTTCATCTCTGTGTCTCTGACGCACACGCTGCCTTTGTGCACCTGTCCAAGACCTGCACCGACACACACTCACAGCTTTTGTTAGTCATTTCAATAGGTGCTAAAAGGTGTTGCATTGTACAGCTGCCAGAAGCTGGAGGAGTGAGGGAATTTCTTTGTGTTGTGGTCGACAATGAGCAACAGATGAGACTCGAGCCTTTTCACCGTCCGTTACAAACCTGGGTTTGTTTGCACCGACGGATTCTATACGCACATAGATCATAGATTTGTCTCGGGCTGAAACAGCAACCGTAAGAAAGGCACGGCAGGATGATGCAACCGCGGTGGATCGGACTCAGGAACAACACCAATATCTAAACTACTGTATATAAAAGACGCCAAGAGCGTTTATTCTGCAGCTACCGTCACAGATAGAAGGTGAGTTAAGATGCAGATTGTGCAGAGAATTAATTTGGCTCAAACACACTATAAGCCACAAACGGCTTTCTCAAGTTAAATACAAGAAATTAACCACGATATCACAAAACTGAGTGCGTTGGTAAGGGGTTAAAATGACTGGAAGACATCAAATATTCAATAATTAACATGTTAAGTATTCAAGAAAAGTGTATTTTTGAGAATCCCAAACATGGCTCCTGGGTTGGCAGCTCCACAGTGCAGTATGACCGTGTCTGTTATGTTTCTAATATTACGGGAAGAAAAAATGCACAAAATCCTGGAAAAGTGAGCGAGGATTTGTCCATGAGCTGAGTTACTGTCTGCTGTATTCTCTCTCTCTCTGTGTCACCACACACTCAACAAAAACACCAAATTTCCTGACATCTACTCTCTACTCTACGGCAAGCGATTGTGTTTCTCTTCCCAGAATGGAACAATAAACCCAATAAAAGCCTCTTAGAGTCTCCCCTTAATGCCTCTCTCACTTCTTCTTTCTTACAGTCCTCACACACACACACAAACAGTATTCAATCTGCAAACAAGCATCATTTATCTCAGTCTTTATCAGTGCAGATATAAAACACACACACACAATGTTTTACTTCCATGGATAATGCTGCTAACGTGCACTTTGAGCATGCCTACGTGCCTTTAAAGGCGTGTTATGACTTTCGGGTTGACTCTTCTCTGGGGTCACTTCTTTATTTTTTTTTAAAAAGGCTGTAATGCATTTTGTATATTGATGTATTGGCATCGAGTCAGGCTGTTGATGTTGATGTCTGTCTGCTCAGATTGCAGTTTACTTTACGGACTTTATTCCTTTTAGTGGAAGAATCCAAAGGGCATTTTAGCTCAATGTGGAAAAAAAAAAAAAGTCATGCACTCCTTTCCCATAGTGAGAAACATGAAACCTTCTTGTCTGTGCAGTCTTGGATATTTCAACATATCATCATGAGTCAAAGTTGCTGAAAAAGCAAAAAAATAACTACATTTTGCTGATCTCATTCATGTTAAAGTTGATCTGGCTGTGTGAATCTTCTTCAGAGCGAGTACCGACCTATAAATATATATTGGCTCTGTGAAATACTGTAGTATAATGAAAAACTGCTTTTCAATCTCAGCTCAACAGGTCTAAATATCTAGGGATCCATACTTCACTCTCTCTATTTTAATCATTTCTCTCCCGTGGTGCAGAAAACAGGCTTCCAGAATTGAAATAGGTAGAATAAATGAGATATAGCCTACTGGCCCAGACTTCTCTTTTAATTCAGTGTATTAATTCGTTTTTGCTTAAACAAATCTGTACACCTAATACTAACAACCGTTCTGTGTGATAGGGAAGCACCCAGAGTGAGGAAATCATTATTGCAAACAAAATAATTAAATTACCGACTCGGCCTTTACCAATTTTCTGGTGAACTATTTGTCAGCAAATATTCACGCTGACTTATTGGCTACAAATCTCCAGGGTTGTTATGGTACAATTTGAACGGTTCACTCACCTCCTTCAGGTATTATATAAAAATCTGAACTCTTTGATATCAATTCAAATCTATTAAAAAAGAAAAAAAAAGAGCTTTGCATTGAAATTAGAGATGGCTCCTCTGCAGTATTTAAAGACTATGAGGTCCCTGTCTTTATCTAAGCTGGAAAATATATGATATTCTCCATAAAAGGGCTTTTGTCTTATATAATTGAATAAACAGTAAAAGTAAAAGTTTTATATATTGTATTTGTATTCATATGATCATTGACAAACAGACACACGGCAGTTATTGTTAGTCGACTCAACAATGCCGTTAGCTCCCCCTATTGGCCGACTGCATACAGTAGATACTGTCGTCACTCAGCTCACTTTGTGAATTAAAAGCTTTACAGAAAGTTATGAAATATCATTTGCCTCTTATTGCGATCAATATCTTTCATCCTGAACGGCAGCAGGCCTCTGTTTCTCTTCACATGTTACAGCAAATCAAAATAAAATCAATTAGTAAAAGGGTCTGCCGAGTCACGGAGGGTTTTTTCCCCCTAATTAGATTTGTGTTGGAAGGTCGGGAATAACATGAGGTCACCAAGCTTCATGTAAGTAATAAAATGAATCACTCTCATTGCTGCTTCAGTTTCATGCACGGACTGTTATTTTATGACGCTCCTGCAGGATGGAGCAATAATATTACAGATAAAACCTGTACTTTTCCCGCTATAAGACTGAATATTTTATTACTGTCAGAGATGGACAGAGTACTCGACCCCAGTACTTGAGTAAGAGTACAAAATTTACTCCGTTACAAGTAAAAGTAGCCCAGTTGACATGTTACTCGAGTAAGAGTAAAAAAGTACTTGCTTTTAAAAGGTACTTAAGTATCCAAAAGTACATTATTTAAATTTACTTTAAGTAAAAGTAAGAGTGAATTTCTTATTTTTCACATCAATGAATTACTATAATTTTTTCTACATTAATTTAAGGAGCTTTTAACTCTTGTTTCTGAGAATTAACTCTTTGAAAGCAGCTGCACTGATGTGCTGCTTTTAGGGGTTAGGGTTTCCTTCTTTGACAAACACAGCTTGTGTCCAATAGGATTTTAGAAAAAAAAAAAAAGAGCAGACCTGAAAGTAACGAGTAGGCTACTTTTCAGCCTTTCTAGAAATTAACTTGAGTAAAAGTAAAAATATTTGTCTTGGAAATGTATTCAAGTAAGAGTAATAAGTACCAAAGAAATCTAATACTCAAGTAAAGTACAAATCCTCTGGATATGTACTTAAGTACAGTACTCAAGTAAATTTACTCTGTTACTGTCCACTAACGTCTGTCGGTCACTATATTTCAGTCATGACGTCTTGGTTGCAGGGTCATAACTGACTCAGTTTTCCTCAGACATGACCATTAACCCAAAAAAAAATAAAAATAAAAAAAATTCAGCGCTGACTCGTCTCATTTTGACTCATCCGACTCCCGTGGCCCCTCATGGTTTGATTCCCACTTCTCCTTTCCTCCTATATAGCAGAGAGACAGGAAACCCACCGAGTGGTTCTCATGGTAACAGTGTGTAACCTATGGCAACCTGCCCGATATTAGCAGTGACCCCTGGAACTGATTAATGAAACATATTAATTTTTAAAAAATGTAGCCGATTTCCGCTCATCCATTTGTCATAAGTGCTCGGTTCCCGGTGACCACAGTGTGACGACGATGAGTTTCCCATGGGAGAAGAAATGGAATTTACCAAAAGGGAAAAGTGGGATCTTAAAATCTTATAAAGTCTTTTTTTTTTTAGTAATCCAGTCATTGTTATTCCCATCAGCTCATTCTTTCCACTGCAGATATCACACTTTATATTTTTTACAGAATGCATTCCTGCTTTAATAACTGCAGTAAACTGAGGCAGCTCACTGGGAAGAGGTCGGAGGAACGGGAAGATGGCAACGACTGATATGGCATTTAAAATTCAAGATTAAGATTTACACAATTAATAGCTAGGTAATTTGTTTTGATTAATAATAATTTTTTAAAAAAGGACGTGAGCACAGTAAAGGAACAGAAATGTAAAGATCGGAGGCGTTACAGTAGTCACACATTGAACCATGTTGATTCCTGGAAACTGGGCAGAAGACAGCTCACCTGAAAGGCTGCTGCGATATAAAAAAATATAATATCTACAATCTCTGGAATGCACCGTGGCCCCCGAGGGCCCCGGATCTGGCAGCCAGGTGTTCAAAGGGTTTTTCTCGTTTCTGCAAACAAATCCAAAACAAAGTAGAGGAGGAGAGGAGAGGAGCAGCGTACCAGGGAGAAGGTCTACCCTCGGGATGACCTGGCTATGAGGTGAATCATTATTGTGCTGCGAAATAGACTGTGATTTATATTAGAATATTAAAAACACGCTGGCTGGAGCAGAGAGTACTAACTTAGAGGTCAAGACCCCTCCGAGGAAAGTCTGAGGGCTCATAAGATTAAACTGAACAGGAAAGACAAAAAAAACACACATTTTCTCATCTTTCAAGATGTTTTGCTTATGTTATAGTGAAATACTGGATGTCCTATCATTTTCTATACATCCACTATTTAAATTAAGTAAAAAAAAAAAAAAAAAGTAACATTTTTATAATTTATCAGCTTCATGTGGCCTGGATTATCGTAATGTGGAAAGTTAGAGTTTGTCATGCACTCATGTTGTCTGAAGGGACGTAATGTCTAAAATGATGACAGTTTAATATGAGCTGCAGGTTGTGCAGATATTAACCACACGGCTCTGACCCTCACAACTAATGTCTGAGTTTTCTCCATCTGTCTATTTTGCAGTTTTTTAGAAAAGCAACCTGGTTTTTAAACAGTGGTATTATGTATTTTTTTCTCCTTGTGTGCATGTGTATGTGTCTGTGAGAACACAGATGAAAAGGATCCCCCATAGGAGTCTATGTTAGTTATTGTTACGATTCGAATCACCAATCGTCGCTACGTTGGGGAGTATATACTGTATTCCCACAAAGTCAAATCAAGTTCACAGTGAGCCGAGTGAGCCTCTTTCCAAATCTATTCCCTACACAGATAATTGCATATCTCTGTATTCCTGCTCCCACGTGGCTGTGGGATCATCCATCTATGTCACACACACACACACACATATACTGTATATAAATGACACTATAGAGATAATGTAGGATCAACTGTATATAAATATAAACCAACTGTCAGAGCCTCCTTTTACCTACAGTACCCATCATGCCTTTTGCAGTCTTACACTCATACATCTGTGCGTTATTATGCCGCCATTATGCAATTATACAACGGCCTCGTAATCAAGCCAGATTCCTGCATGTGTGCTGACTTGCTCTCGTGACTGATTCAAACCGTCGACTCGTACGGCTGAGATGAAACCAGTCCTTGCGGTTTGTGTATTGTGCAATTTCAAACTATTTTAAATGAATAATAAACACTGTTCATGTGAAACTGCATGGCTCTATCAACGATTTCACTCAGTATGATGCTTAGTAATCAACACGTTGCACCAGCTGAAAGCCAAAGTGAACCAAAACACCATGTAATAAATCTCAAAAAATGATGCTACTAGATAGATTGTGCAAAAAGGAAACAGCGCACATACAATTTGAGGTACTAGGTCTACTGTGTGTGTCATGTGCGACGGAAATTGAATGATACACATGGTCTGGGTTCACTAATGTCATAACTCACGTGTAACACAGGGGTGTGTGGTTGCTCTGCAATCTGGTTACACTGATTTATGCAGTATCATTTCCCTACTGATTTATTATGCTGACTCAAGGTTTTCCAGGATGCAGAAAATGCAATTATCCTACACACACACACTGTATACACAAACAGTGGCATCTATATCAGTGTTATATTTTCCCAGCAGAGCGTGATTCAGATTATTGAGCTTGTGCAACTAAGAATTTATCAGTGAAAAGATGAAAAACCACAGCAGCCAATGCAGAGACGAGACGAGACGAGACGAGAGACAGCACCATAAATAAAATCCACATTTTGACAACCTTTCCGTCATGAGCGAGCCGAGCATCCAACCTGCAGTTCAGTAAAACACATCAAACACGACGCCTACTCTGTCTTCTGTCTCCAAAACTCACTGCACATATAGCACTCACATAGCACATATAGCTCATGGAAACATCGTCTACAGTATCTAAAGGGATCTGAACCGACAAGAAAGTTTAACTCAACAACAGAGGACTGTAATAATAATAACTATAGTTGTATTCACTTCCTGTTTCCCTGCAACTATAAAGAGCACTGCAGTATTTTTAACTTCCTGTGTCAACATCAGGGATGGAAAGAGGCAATTTGATCAACTTCCAAGATAAACAAGATCAGCGTTAATATAAGAACATCTATATCTACTTTTATCTATGGCACTGATAAGGGGCCATTTCATTCTCTAACAAGTATATTGCACTACATATTTTAATGATAATATATTACATATACACATAGGTAAGAGTCAGTGTTTATAAATCATCTTACAAACTCAAATTCATTCGGTTTAGTGTCCGCTTACAAAGAAAGCAAATAAAGCCAATAGCCTGGATCGCCACACACACAGTGCTTAATCTGAGATATAACCAATACTTTCACGTTGTTTACTACGGTTGTCAAGAGTGAGCAGAGTTAAGAGAAAAGGCAGATGCTGAATGAACAAAAAAACACAATCTGCAGCTAAATACAGTAGATAATTTCATCAGTTATCTGGCTGACTGCACGGAGGGTCTTAAAATACCTCTCAGACCAGATTCAAACACATTATCTTACGAGTTTACTACTTGTTGTCTGATCCTTTGGCAGCACTATGTATTTACCAGAAATACCTGCCAACAGTGGGAGAGCTAAAAGTCAATAACAGAGTTTATTTCATTTTCCTAAGTCAATGCTGGCGCTGCTATACTCCTATATATCATAGCTGACACATGAGTTGAGATCAGATAAAGCCTTTAATCCCAGAACTCTGGGGGAAAAAATCAAATAACATTTTGTCAAATGGGAAAAGTGGTGCAGCACCTCAAGATTTAATCCTTCCAATTACTAGCTCCACTGGAAAACCCCAAACAGATAGTGTAGGGCGAAAATCCAGCCGCCAATGATGTATAAACACACACTAATTAGCCTGGCCTTGAATTTGAATCATGTGTTTTCACTCTGCTCACTTCAGCTATGACATTGATCAACATGAACAGCACACACGAAACTCAACACTGACTTCATGAAGAAGAAATCCACCAAGACAGGACTGAATGGCCATCACTATGTTCTGCCAAAGGAGTATTAATAAATATTTCTTCATTTATATATGTGACAGTTGCTGATTTTATTACTACTTTGATATGTATTTCATTCTTTCCTTCAAGTCATACTACTGTTATACTGAGTGACCCCAAACCAATGCAGAATGGTCTAACTACTCTAGATGAATAAGACACACCACTTTGTATGGTATTTTAGTGCTTACTCTATATGAATATTTCTAGGGAAAAAAATACACATTTTCCTTCAATAGCTTCCAGGTCATGGGACCTACTGACCCCAAGCAGAATGGTCTGACAGTTAGGCTACTACTTTGTATGGTATTTTTGTGCTCCTTTTACATGCATAGCTATTTTTTTTATAGCATAGCACATTAGCACAACCTATAGCACATTAAGTTGCTTTCTGCATTAAATGTAGGAGGAAGTGAATAAAAAAAAAGTAAACATAGCAGAACCAGTTAGCAGATTTAGCAAAAAAGCAGCTAGCAAACAAGCACACAGATACAGACTTACATTATTTGAAGTTCAAATCCCGTCTTCTTGTTTTAATAAAACTGAAAAGTCCTTCATGTCCTCTTCTCCTCCCGCGCTACTAGAAAACTGGCTAACTCACTGGTTACCTGGCTAATATCGGCAAATATTAACTTCTTCATTCTTCATTTCGAAGTTTCTTTTCCTGCCACGTTGTTTCCGTTAACTGCGTCGTTATCAATTTACTAATCAATTAATTAACTGCACCTGTGGTAACTTGGACACCGTGGTGGAGGCCACAGTTATCCGCCGCTGCACCCCAGGGGGGCGGTGCTTGCCTCGTTTGAAGAAACTGTAAAATATTACAACGAGATAGTTGTAATAAACGCATAATAAATGACCAAACTAATTTATTAAATCCTTTATCAATCATTAAGATGACACTATAAAGGCCACACAGGGGCCAAAACTTATTATTCCTTAATTTAATTCATATGAAACATTATGATTTGTATTATTCTCAGTATATCCAATAAGATATTAAAGACTAAACTGGTAATTTATATGAAAATGGATGAGGACTGAAAAAGTAAGAGAGAAATTTGACCCTAAATCACAGTCCCATTAGACGATAGACAATAATTGGTGTCTTTGTTCTTCATCTAAACTGCTGGGAACAATTACACAGGCATGCCTTGATGCTATACTGCTATTACGGGACAGGAGGTGGAATGAAGGGGAAAATAACGTCAGAATAAAAAATCAGAGAAACTTCCAGGATATAGACACCAACTTCAGTCACTGCAATTTCCACGCATGGTGTGATTTTACCAGAGAGCAGGCAGACATGGCAAAAATTCAAACTTAAGAAGTGCACTGTTTGCAGTCATTAACCTGGAAAATCTGCAGAAAAGCCAGAAGCCATTCAAATTAAAATCACTCATTAGGATGCTGCAGGGTTTACTGGTACTGGAAACATGCCTTTGATTATTAAAAAAAAAAAAACATTCTTTCTAAATTTCTGACAGAGGTTCAAATATTCACAATCCCAGTAATATGACGCAGATTCACTTGAGCCAAAGACAAACAGCTGACTTAATACACATAATAAAACAGAGGGAGTTGAGGCTGATAAATCCATTTAAAAGGCTTCTCATTAAGGTCTCCAATAAAACTGTCTCTGTGTTTCTCCTTATAAATTGAAAATTTAGATGTAAGTAAATCAGCTGTTTCCTTTCCTAACCCACAAGAATTCAATATCAGGTATAAGGAATCTTCAGTATTTGTTTTATGAGATATAACCAATGGAAAATAGTAAAGGAAACATTGTTATTTTATTTCTACCATCAAGTTTATCATCAGTTAACACTTTTTAAATGGTCAAACTTTGCTATTAAAGCAAAGTACTGTTCACAAATAGCCAGTCTGTGTGTCACATTTGGCAGACCTGCCAAAGTTAAATACCGGTAACTGGCAAAATTCAGTTGTATCAGGTAAACACCAAAGGAAAAATGTGTGCGCTCTAAAATCTGACTGTTGCTAAGGTACCATAATGAGCGACTTCAGAATAATATCCATATAATGTTCAGTGATATGAAAATATAAATAGAAAACTAAAATATTTCTCAGTATAAAATAGGTTTAAAAACAAACTTCACATCACAGAGAATCGGACACTAAAAGTCCAAGAGCAACTGATTGAAAAACAGCGTAATAAAAATAAAAAACTCATATAAAACAAAAGGGCAAAAAAACTGAAGTTTGTATCAGTAGTCAAAAAATGTAATGAGTGGTTTTGTGTAATTCCCCTCTGCTCTTGATCCGTCACAGTTCGGAGTGAGGGTTAGGAGCAGGAGAGCTGGAGGAGGAGGAGGAATCTGTCGTCTCCTCGACTACCAAATCATCTCCTGCATTTACCTCTTCCTCTTCCTCCTCCTCCTCCTCTTCTTCTCCTCCTTCTTCCTCCTCTCTCGGCGTTAGCTGCTGCGTGGAGCCTGGTTCCTGCACGTCCATGACTTTCAGGAAGTCGTAGAACCTGGCTGCAGGAGGCCAGCTGTCCTCAGCCAACATCCCTGCAGAGACACAGACCAACACAGAGACCATGTGATGTGATACAGGCTGAAAAGATTTTATTGGGCTTTTATCTCATTCATCTCCAAGTCTGCATTATTATGACCGTTACTGTAAATGCTCGGCGGCAAATTCAGTCAGAACAGAACAGCAGCAGAGGTGTTTCCAGATGAAAAACTAATAAATAAACGTGGCTGGGACTTGTTGTTCACTGTCGAATTGTAACTTGTGAAGTTGAAAGTATAACAAATAACAAGTGTTTAACAGTTTTTTAAAGGGATAGTTCACTCAAAATTGAAATTTCCTCATGTCGACTAAGGGCTGGGAGAAGTTTCAGAGTCCTCCGTGGCTTCTCTGAGTTACAGCGGGGCTCCGCGCAGCAGTATTTGTCCATATGACGGTTGCGAACGGGGCTCACTTTTCTTCGTCCAAAAAGACACACCAAAAAACATCCAAATACCTCCATACTGCTCGTCTGTAATGTCTCTCTTGTATTGAAGCCCCAACATGAGAAACTGTTCCGAAAAAAAATTAAATAAGTCTATATTTTAAGCTTGTTTGTAGCGGAAGCTCCCAGTGTTGCTCTGCTGGAATTTCGCGCGATTTGCGGAGCTGTGAACTGAGACACTGGGAGCTTCCGCTACAAACAAGCTTAAAATATAGACTTATTAAATTTTTTTCAGAACAATTTCTCATGTTGGGGCTTCAATACAAGAGGGACATTACAGACGAGCACTATGGAGGTATTTGGATGTTTTTTGGTGTGTCTTTTTGGACAAAGTCGACATGAGGGTGAGTAGATAATGAGTGAAATTTCAATATCTAACCCTTTAACATTTGCAACATCTCCAGTGTGTCCTTGGAGGATGGATTGACAAGTCCTGCACAACAACATCCATAGACAATCATCAGACAATAATGTTCACGTAGTTCGACGCGTGTCGCAGCAAAGACTCACTGGCGTCTTCTTATCTGGGCTCTCGCTGAGACAAAGCGCAGGGATCTGAGGTGAAAAGGTTAACGGCTCCAGATAACTGTGGCTTAAAGGCTGAACACGCCTGAACAATCATCACCTCCATGTAAAGACTCTGTAATTATTACCAGTACATTCGTAGCTTGAAGCCTCTTGTCGTTCACATTCTCCAGACGGAAAGGCCACAAACTCAAATCTGTTGGTTTCACCTACACGTCTCTCTCTATTGTCCTTTAACTCTTCTGTTTGTATAGGAACTCAAGGGACACACACACACCCTCTTTATTTGGTAAAAGTTAATGAAACCCCGTTAATCACAAACATTCGATGTGTGTTTTTACTCGTAACATTTACGGGGATTCATTCATTTTACTTTTAAAGATGAGAAACAGACTTAATTTAAAAAGAGGAAGTCAAATAATTGGAATCAGTCAAACATGGATAATAAAAGTTAACATTAACGAACAAAACGACAGCGTGCAGAGGTTGTGTTAAATGACGCAAGATCCCGTCGTTGTGGTAAATCTAACATCTGTGTATTTGTAATTAGATACAGAGGACTGGTGCACTGCAGCTCGCTCACAGCTAGGCGTTTTTCTTATTTTAAATTCCTCAGATATAACCTATGGATCCGACCTGGGTGGAGGTACAGTACGTTCTCCACTATTACGCACAGTATACTTCACCAGCTGCTGGAAAACACATTCAGAAGCAAACTGCATGTCGACCGCAGGTGCCGAGCGGGAACTCACCGCCGACAAGAATCAAGCTGTGAAACAAATTACTGACTTTATAGAGCGATTACAATGAGCACGAAGGGGGGAATGAGTCAGAGAGAAAAGATGGAGGTTGATAATGTTTTTGTTTTTTTCTCAGGAAGCACCCTGTGTCACAGTGTGAACTGAATCACTGATCTAGGGAATCTATTTGGCCTGTGGAGGGATGTCCAGAGCCATAAACACAGCTGACTTAGTCCCTATATGTAGATTTTACTGAAAGGAGTTTCCCGATTTCCAAAGAAACCACTTTCAGAAGCTGTGGTTTAAGTTGTGGGTTAAAAAAAAAGAAGAAGTTCAGCCAAGTTAGTCACTGGTTAAAACGTTGCAACACAGAAGCAAAAACCTGTTGTCTGCATCAACCAGAGTGCAACTGAATGGTCGACAGTTTAGACACAAAGACAGCAAATTAAACTCTATAAATTATCAAAACTACAATTAAAGGACAATTCCGGGCAAATTCAACTCAGGGCTGTATGTTCCTAACATTTTAGGTCTAAAAGAAGATTCCTTCTTTCTGAAGATTTTCAGTTCAATTGCTCTTGTTTTGCGGTAGTTGTGTCTATCCCCGCATCGCCATGGCAGCGATGAATGGGAGCGGATGCAAGTTCCGCTGCTTAGGCTGTTTACTTCCCTCAAAGCCGCAATTTTCTTCCACAGACAGCGTCAGATGGCGACTCGAACATGAACCCAGAAGTTTATTTACTTCAAGCAAGCCGACATGTTTGTAAAACTAGATCTAATTCAATGTCTCGCACAAGACCCAACTTGACGCGCTCGGTGTGTTTACGTGCAGTCGGAAAGCTGCCGTGGCGATGCGGGGACAGACACGAGTCACGACTACCGCAAAACAGGAGCAATTAAACTGAAAATCTTCAAATTCCTTCTTTTAGACCTAAAATGTTAGGAAAATACAGCCCCGAGTTGAATTTGCCCGGAATTGTCCTTTAATATGTAACATAAATACATCAGTTGAAATGTCTTATGCACAGTTAATACATCCTATTTTCTTGAGCAAACCTCCTCCTCCTCCTCTGTACCTGCAGGTGATGCCGCCCCGTCCTCCACCCTCTGCAGCCACTGCAGGACGGAGCGGGCCACGATGGGGGCGTTGGGGGGGTACTGGTAGATTTCACCTCCGGAGGGCAGATGGGTGAGGACCAGAGCAGGGAGGGGGGGCATGGAGCCCAGGTATGACCCCAGGACGGACATGCCTGCTGGAGTACGGCCACTGGAACGCAACACCCAACAAATACATATAGTTATTCATCAATTCATAAGAAAAAACGATTGATCGGCAGCAGCGGTGCACGTACAGGTGGATCCAGCAGGAGAGATATTGCTCCGTCCTCCTCTTCCCCAGCTCCACCACTCGCCTCATCTCCTCCACCAGCGCCTGGTTCTCCCTCCGTCCGATCTCGTCCTCCTCCTCTCCCACGAAGAGGAGGAGGAGCGCTTTACCCAGAGAGAGGTAGGACGGCAGGTTCTCCACCGTCAGCTCCGGCTGCAGAGTTAGAAAGGAGTTTCATATTATTTCGGATGACAAGTATGCTTTGATTGACGACATACGTGAAAATAAAACACAGAGGGTTTCTGCTAAATAACTGAGATTTACACACCAGTGGTTTCTGCCGTTACAGCATCAACCCTGTGTGTAAATACCAACACAAACCACCATCATTTAAAGCATGTGTAAACATAAGCTGAAGACGAGCCAGTGATCAGTACAGTGGTGTTTACTGAAGCCACTGTGAAAAACAAAAAGTTGAACCCATGGAGGATAAATATAAGCTGCTGCTCTGTTCTTTTATTTTCATTTTGAGTTTATGATTATGACTAGACTTCATAGAATCCATGTTCTTGTTTATGCACCACATGTTTGTTCGCATGAGACTCTGCAGTGGGGGAAGAAAAAAAAAAACAGATAGTTGCCAGTTTAGTGATTTACTTTACTTTACTCCATCTAATTCAATATCTAAGTCTGCGGCTGAAAGGCCTTCCAACATGGCAACCCCACAGCGAGCGAGCTGGGGTAGGTCTTGTGTGAATTATGTCGTGGGTTTTGATTTGAGTGTTTTATAGGGCTGTGGTTGTTGTGGAAGACTTTTGGCTACATGATTAGCTAGCGTGGAGAGCGTGACCGCCGCTGGATGATGAGAGCAGCTGTCAACATGCGTCTCTGTCTGAACGTGCTTCATTTTATATAGTAAGGTTATGTTTTATAACTGTTACGATGCAGGATGATATGCATCTTATCAATGGAACTGAGCGTTTTTTATTTAATAAATCTCATGAAGGAGGGCCAAATAGTTTTATACGGTAATAGAAACGATTCCTCCAACGGGTTCATTAGGCCCCACTGCATTCTGGGTTGGATTAGATGAAGACAAAAGCAGCACCAGAAGAGGGAGAGAGGTTGTTTTGTTGCGCAACATTCGATGAAATGTTGCTGCTCCCACTTCCATATGTTTACATGACTAAGATGTCATGCATCCCGCTGCGGTCGGACGTACTGGGCAACCACACACAGGAACACGAACACACACACACACACACACACTGAATTCCCATATGGTGCTTGTTATCTGTGACATACTGTGAACGTTTCTCTCGGAACTTCCAGCAAAAACACAAACACAGACCAAGTTTTGACAGCAGGCGATTTTCATCTCGGGAGATTTAAACGACGAGCTGAGACTTTGGAATTTTTTAATTCTAGTCAAACACTCGAAGACAAATGGAGACGGCTGGATTTACCACTGGATGCAGCAGTGCTGTGTTGACGTGCGTGAGCAGCTCTTCGGCAGACGACACAGGCAGCGTGGACGGACGAGTGTGTGTCCTCCAAGATGGAAACACCAAGACTGTGGGAAGCTCCAGAGAGAGATCTGCAGCCCTGAGCAGCAAACACACACATACACACACATTAAACAACATGACACGTGAAAAAAAATGTATCTAAAATTGTACTATAATAAATAATGAGAATTTAAATGAAAATTTAAGACATTAAAAATGATTAATTTAGCCAATTTAGGAGTTTTTAAAGGGATAGTTCAACATTTTGGCAAATTGGCCCATTACTATAATCCCTATAGTCATAGCAGTAGGTTCGTTACCTTTAATTGTCGGTGCAAGCTATTTTTAGAACAGCAGAGCAGAGCACCAAGCTGCTCAGAGCTACGCTATGGAGGCTAAAGGAATTTCTTGGTTTTCCTCATGAAACTCATCAAATACACAATCCAACAACTCCACAACGCTCTGGTGGACAAGTTGTGACCTGCACATTCACCACGCTATGAGATAATAACACAACGTTACCACACAGAGTTGTTTTAGAGGGAAATACAGAGACTGCTGGATAAAAAACTGTCCCTGAACGCAACGCGCATCAGTGGTTTTGCATGAATTTACCTCTAAAACAACTCTGTCTGGTAACGTTGTGTTATTATCTCATAGCGTGGTGAATGTGCAGGTCACAACTTGTCCACCAGAGCCTTGTGGAGTTGTTGGATTGTGTATTTGATGAGTTTGATGAGGGAAACCAACCACCATGAGCCTCCGTAGCGTAGCTCTGAGCAGCTCACGGCTCTGCTCCACCGTTCTAAAATTAGCTTACACTGACAATTAAAGGTAACGAACCTACTGCTGTGACTATAGGGATTATGGCAATGGGGCAATTTGCCAAAATGTTGAACTATCCCTTTAATGATGCATTAATGTTTTTGTCTTCACAAATCTGCTGGAGTCAATTCTACCGATCAAAAACAAAACCTCTTTCTCTGTTCCCATCGCTCTCTTCCTGAAAACGCTGTTGGAAACACTTCAGACCAGAGCGCATAAATCACAACATTTGGGATCTTGGCTTTTGAAGCTGTTACCATTTCTCCGCCAGCCTGTCAGTCAACAGTCCGGCCAGCACGTCTCCTCTCAGAGCCTTCGCTACTTCGGTGAACACCGGGACTCCTGGCGAGACAAGAGGAGAGGAGCATCACCGTTAGAGACGCTACTGCTACTGTATGTTTTCCTTTCATTCACTACCTGGCCTTCTCTGTCTGGTTTTATCTCTTCCATTAAAATGTGAACTTTCTTTTCATATCTTCCCAGTTCCAAAAGTAAGCTCAAAACCAACAATTCATTCATTCTGCTGACACGTGCTAACTGTGTGTCTCTTATTGCTCTGGGCCTCCGAGCTCCACTGTCCTCCTGTGACTATTAAAACTCACCTGGTGCCAGGAACACTCACTGAGGCCCAGACTGTGCCGAGATGAACCTGGCTCCACCACAACCTCTCAATGTGTCTGTTAAAATCCCACACAGTATTTTTGCACACAGACACAGCTTGTGGTGTTGTTTTTCATGCAGATGTGAACTTCTGTTAATGCTCCAACTGAGGATTAAAATGAAAATCTGCAGCTGAAAAAAACAAGTTGAGTAAAATTTGCTGCGATTTTTAATGCCAACTACTGAGCCTTTAATGAGAAATAAAGTTTATATTCGTGACCTGCTGTTTACAATTTGCACAACAGTTGGAGGCTTCACACAAATGTGTATGCAAGTACATAACAACACACAAACTCTACTTATTGTGGCGTCAGATCAGCAATAACTATTAAAGGGATAGTTCAACATTTTGGCAAATTGGCCCATTGCCATAATCCCTATAGTCATAACAGTAGGTTCGTTACCTTTAATTGTCAATGCAAGCTATTTTTAGAACAGCAGAGCAGAGCTGCAAGCTACTCAGAGCTACGCTACGGAGGCTCATGAGATTTCCCTCATCAAACTCATCAAATACACAATCCAACAACTCCAAAACAGCTTGCGGCTCTGCTCCGCCTTCCTAAAAATAGCTTGCACTGACAATTAAAGGTAACGAACTTACTCCTAAAACTATAGGGATTATGGCAATGGGCCAATTTGCCAAAATGTAGAACTATCCTTTTAATGTTCCGGCCTCATACCTGCATGTGAAGGTGTGTTGAACAGTCCCAGGACTCTGTCATGTTTATAACCTGCTAGCTCAGGGTGAGGCACTTCCTGAAGAAATGACATCACTTCCTCCTGGGTGGACAGCAGAGCGGGAGACACAGGACGGCTCCTGGTTGAAGAACAAAACATGTCAGTAAATAGATTTGAGAAAACCATACAGGCAGGTTTTTAACACCCAGAAATAAACTATAAAGCCTATTCGCACGGGATTAGTTTTACCTGGGGACCTCTGGTAATTTGTAATAATTGCGGAGGACGTCTGTGATCTTAATCCCGTGCAAATGCGCCATGTCAGTAATTTGTAAAGTAAAAATTCCCCCGCAAATTACCTACTACATTTCACCAAAGAGGGGCATTTTTTGTTTTTGTTGTTTTTATTGCGCGCCTTTTCTACTTCATCCCCAGTTGAAACCATACTGTACGGGTTGAAACATGGAGGCCGCGGTGGAAATTATGAGCGGCATTTTCGAAGGCGTTTTAGGTGCAAACACGGGCTCGTATCGGTGCTGGAGACCCATTTGAATAAACAGCTCAGATCCATAAAAAGAGGGAGATGGATCATGGATTGCTGCTTTGACATTTTATTTACATTTGCTTCATTTGCACATGGATGTGACAGCAGCGGATGTTACGACATGCACCGCTTTGACATCATATCGGAGCCTTAATGTCAGTAAATTTGAGTAAAAATACAGACTTCACTTATCCCGTCCGAATAGGGCTTTAGTCTTTGTTTTTGGACCTGCTGGATGTTGATGATCAGAAAAAAAAACAGCTGGTTCAAGAGAAACGGCTTCAACAGCTTGGTCTGAGAGACTTCACAATCAAGACGTGATAAAGTGTTTGGGCTCGGGGCCTGAAGTGGACAAACATGGCTGCACATGAAGATAAGCGACGACGACTTCAAATATTCAGAGCATGTTCTCCAGGATGGATGTTCTTGTTCTCTGCTCTGCTGTTCCAGGCAGCACGCGGCTAAACATGTGGACAATCTCTGATGAGTGTGTTTCCTGTGTCTTTGTGGTATTGTGGAAGAATAATATCTTTTTTAGGGTTATGGTAAAACATACTGCCCCTTGACGTCAATCTGAATCATCATCATCTTTTTTACTTTGTTCCGTCTTTTTCTGCCATCAGTTGCTCTTCTCTTTTATGTCCTGCAGCTGCACTGATGTCCAAAACCAACAAACAAACCGCTGCAGGGGAGGGCAGGATGTTTCCTTCACTTTCTTTATCGTGGAGAGTTTTTGGAAGCATCGGAATATTTACAACATCCTCGGATGCTGTGCTTTTGTTGTTTTTTGCTGATGGTGATCAAGTCTTTTGTTTATTCTGCTCTGTAACTAAGCATTATCTCACTTTATCTGTAAATCTTTCAAATGACACACTGATCATTAGATTGCTCTCCATGCAAACATTCGGATGGAAAAAGTACATGAACCCCTCGGCTAATAACTGGAGTCAGAATTTATTGAGTCCAGTCGGATCAAAGTTTTTTCTTTGACCTCAAGACTTTTAGTTTCCTGTTCACAAGAAACATGTCTCACAGAAAAAGTGAAGTGTTAGAGGTGAATCTACATCATCATGCATCCTCAGTGAGACAAACTGTCTATAAATGGAGATGATTTAATTATCTGGCTACTTCTGCTTCCAGGTGGACGTCCAGCTGAAACGAGTCCAGAGCATGAAGCAGACCAGTTCCCTCACTGAGGCTCAGAGCGACGGCTAAAGGAGCTGGTTCACGAACCACACAGAAGAAGCCAAAAACACATCGCCGCTCCTGAGGTATCGTCAAAGAGCAGTGAAACCCTGAGCAACGCCGCTGGGGCAGACGGATCCTCGGTTGAACTGTGTGAAGCAACATGTGTGGTGGCTCCACATCATAAAGCACAATAAATTCATGTTCGTCAAGCCGGTCTCTCCTGGATCATGTGAAGGTGGACCAGGATTTTAAACATCAAAGTGAGTGAATACATTTAACTCCGAACTCACTTCAAACAGAGAAAATCCACCTGTCGGATCGGCCCGGAGCCCAGACCTTAATCCAACAAAGATGCTGTGGAATGAACTGAACTATGTTTCTTCAAGAAAAATGATCAAAAATTCGTCCTGAACACTGTGCATCTCTGACCAACAGGTGTTGGAAGAGCTGGTGTCAGGTTATTGAAGCCAACGGAGAGTTGAACCAGTTATAAATCTATGGGTTTGCTTACTTTTTCAACCAGCACTGTCATCATAACACAATAAATTCTAGGTGTTTTTAGCTTGGAGACACTGTGTTTGTCTACATTTGTAACCCAGATAAAGATCAAATCAGAATTTAATTGTAATATATGTAACTCAGGGGATACTCCTTTTATATACTACTCTTTTTTTAAACTTTGTGTTTGTAATGTCCCAGGCCAGAGGAAATAACATGACTCTGACGTCACTATATTTCAACTGTTTCCATAGAAACAGTAATGCTGTTTGCAGGCGGAGAATGTAATGGCTATAATTTAATATGAGAAAATTTTAACTCCTGATAAGACACACTGATGATGAAAACTCACAGCATGATGAAGCGATGCAGCGCCTCACTACCCAGCATGCCTCTGTAGTGCTGGGCCGACTCCTGGCGACGGAGCACCAAGACGGTGGGGAAGGCCGTGATTGGCTGAAACGGGAGCGGGAGGGAGCCGCCGGGCTGAGCGGCGCAGAGGTCGGTCCACTCCCCGCAGTCGACCGCGCTCATGTCGACGTCATCGACCTCAGAGTCTGAAGACAGAGCGTTGGTTCATCAATCAAACAACATCCCATCGTCACACAGTCTGACAATAACAGAGGTGTAAAAAGTCCTAGTTTTACCTGCAAGTCTCTCTGCAACTTCAATGAAGGAGCTGAGAAACGCCATGGAAACAGCATCCCCTGGTGGTGAGCACACAAACTACAATTAATTCAATCCACATTTATTCATTTAATTATTTTCACTTGCTTCCTTTTTTGATTAAAACATGTGTGACGAATTGAAAAGCAAAAGACAACACATGTCCACCACCACCGAAGCCTCCAGTGGAGAGACTGTGTCTTACATTTGAGGTAGAAGAGTGCCACCGTCAGGCCGCTTTGTGCTACTGCAGCGTGGAAGTTGTCAGAGGTGAGTTGGGTTATTGAGTCCATGTCCAGCAGGTTGCCACGGTTTTTGTAAACGGATGCTGCGATCTCGTCATCCAGATTTCCTGCAGACAGACACAGAATCATAAACACACACAGATACATCTTCTCCCTCCTTAGCTTCCTCTTTTCCACTCCATTTTTACAATGAAACACGTTACCAAACTCTGACTCCTCGTCCTCCAGACCCTCGTCCTCCTCTTCCTCCTCCTCTTCCTCCTCCTCTCCCTCTTTCTCCTCATTCGTAAAAAGCTCCAACACCTCATCCAGGTTGTGTAAGGTCATATACTTCACATCTAAACTCTTAAACACACACAGATGACGCAGGAAAGTAAAGCACAAGTGGGTAAAAATAACAAGCAATTCCATTTGTTTATACAGTTAATGAGCATCAGACCTTCTCAGGCAGCCTGTAAGCAGCATTGTATTCATCAGGGGTTTTCACTGCAGGACTCTGCCTGAAAACACACAGTAGATTTAGTTTAGTTTTGCAGGAATAATAACTCCATTCAGAAATAATAAAATTGAAAGACTACAGCATGTGTTTACGTTAAAGGGATAGTTCAACATTTTGGCAAATTGGCCCATTGCCATAATCCCTATAGTCATAGCAGTAGGTTCGTTACCTTTAATTGTCGGTGCAAGCTATTTTTAGAACGGCGGAGCAGAGCCGTGAGCTGCTCAGAGCTACACTATGGAGGCTAAAGGAATTTCTTGGTTTCCCTCATCAAACTCATCAAATACAAAATCCCAAAACTCCAAAATGCTTTCGTGGACAAGTTGTGACCTGCACATTCACCACGCTATGAGATAATAACAGAACGTTACTAAATGGAGCCGTTTTTGAGGTAAATACAGAGTAAATACAGAGTCTGCTTGCTGAAAAACTGTCCCTGAACTCAACGCGCATCAGCGGTTTTGCATGAATTTCCCTCTAAAACAACTCTGTCTGGTAACGTTGTGTTATTATCTCACAGCGTGGTTAATGTGCAGGTCACAACTTGTCCACGACAGCGTTTTGGAGTTGTTGGGTTGTGTATTTGATGAGTTTTATGAGGGAAAACAAGAAACTCCCTTAGCCTCCATAGCATAGCAGCCTGCTGCTCTGCTCCGCCGTTCTAAAAATAGCTTGCACCGACAAATAAAGGTAACGAACCTACTGCTATGACTATAGCGATTATGGCAATGGGCCAATTTGCCAAAATGTTGAACTATCCCTTTAAACACTGTATGGAATATATTTATTTTAGTGTATGTAAAAGAGTATAACAAACTAAGTGAATGCTGTGACCCCAAATTGCACAGACAAATATGATCCGGGCTCGTACAGTACGTGCACCTTTACCTCCCACACACCTGTGCACGAGCAGCAGCAGGGCGAAGCCGCGCAGCCGCCGGGCCAGAGCGGCGGCCGTGTCCAGGTCCAGGTGCTCGGTTTCAGGACGAGAGAACAGGAAGACCTGGGGCGTCTGCTGGTAGGGGAACTGTGGGGGCGGGACCACGGAGGGGTCGTCGTACACCTCAGACTGGAAGTAGAGACACACGATATAATATTAAATAAAGGCTGAATTTGTCTATTGTTTCATGACAAAATCCCTAAAGCCCAACATGACTTTACTTTGTAGGAAATCAGCTTTGTATTTATTCTGAAGCTTAGGTATTCGGTTCTCTCTGCTGCTGCTGCTTGCTATTTACCACAAGTGGAGCCTCCATGAGCTGCAGGAAGGAGTGGAGGCTGAGGATGGAGAGGGGTTTCCTCATGCGGGTCAGAGGGCAGCGCTCCGAGGTCATCGGGGTCACGAACCCACTGTGAACTCTACAGTGGAGGAACCACACCTGAGACGAGTGAGACGATTCATTCACACTGAAAGAGAGAGACAGAGAGTGAATGTAAACATTAAAAGTCTTTCATACTTCTGGAAACTGACTGACACCATATTTTAACGGCTTACATTTATATAACGCTCCATTTCTAGTAGTTCAAGTCAAATAGCCCCAACCAACTCAAAGTATTGAGTGCATATACTTTTCAGAAGGCCAACGTTTCCATATCAAAAATGCTTTTCTGAATCCGTCTTGTGTAATATTCAAAGTTTTTGAGATACTGAATTTTAGGTCTTCTATAAATGTAAGCTATAATCAATACAATTAAAAGAAATTAAATAAATGAAGACATGAAATGTTTCATTCTGTGTGATGGATCTATATAATGAATCTACAACCTGGAACACTCTGCAAAATCCTTTGAAACTTACCTCACTTTTATCAATAGGACAATTTAAAACCATAACTACATCTTATTTTACCTCTAACTGCTCGTGCAAGTTTCAATTTACCCTAGTCACCTTTAAATTCTGGTATTCTGTTATGTTTTTGTATGTTTCAAATGTACTGTATATGTTTTGTGTTTCATCTCGGCTATACTGTAAATGAGGTTACTCCTCAATATATCTCTGAGTTTAAATAAAGGTTAAGAAATGAAATGAAATGAAATGTATTAGTTTCCCTTTTTGAACTGAATTACTGACATAAATAAACTTGTCTATGATATTCTAATTCATTGAGATGCACCTGTGCTGTATACCACAAGAAAAGAAAAGAAAAGAAAAGAAAAGAAAAGAAAAGAAAAGAAAAGAAAAGCCCACCCTAGATGTTTGAGGACCGGTCCTCCTGTTATGAGGATGAACTGGTATTTGGTCCCATACACATAGGCCGTCTCCATCATGGACCGGTGCTCTGGAGTGATACAATCAGTGGGAACAATACAGTTACTGTGATGAGTCAATCAGAGAATCACGTCACACACGCAACATGAGCCAGCTAATCAGCCGTTAAATGCGTCAGCAGCATCATTATCTCCGTCACTAACAAAGTAAACGACCACTTTCACATTCACTTTCCTCCTTTTCTTCTCACCTTGTGTTCCCAGACTGCGGACGTAGCCCAGCACCATGTCCTTCTGGCCCCTGGCTGCCTTCTCCATGGCCAAGAGATCAGCGTCTGTGTGGACGTACTTGACCTCCTCACGCAGGATGGCACTGGAAGACAGAGGAAAGACAGTCACGTAAACATGAAGGCCGGGGTTATTATTTGCATCAATGAGATGATACAAAAATAAATCTATATTTTCATCCAGCAGAGGAGAAATATAATTTACATAATGGTGTTATAGCACATTTACACTCCATACGGTCTGTATCACTAGTTTAGATACAAGTGAGAACTGAAAGCTTAAAGGGATAGTTCACTCAAAATTGAAATTTCACTCATTATCTACTCACCCTCATGTTCGATTTGTATATTTTGTTTTCTTAAGTATGATATAATATTTTATTGTTAGGTGGAGGCATGTGATAAGCTCTTTGAGTTTTCGCCTCTTCCTGCACTTCAAATTGTTATAATTGTTACTTTTACTTGTGTAATTTTTAACTGTGCAAACAAATAAAATGAAAAATATAGACTAAGGGCTGGGAGAAGTTTCAGAGTCCTCCGTGCCTTCTCTGAGTTACAGCGGGGCTCCGTGCAGCACTGCATGTCCATATGACGGTTGAGAACGGAGCTCACTTTTCTTCGTCCAAAAAGACACACCAAAAAACATCCACGATTCGAGATTCCGGCAGAGCAACACTGGGAGCTTCCGCTACAAACAAGCTTAAAACATAGACTTATTTAATTTTTTTCGGGACAATTTCTCATGTTGGGGCTTCAATACAAGAGGGACATTACAGACGAGCAGTATGGAGGTATTTGGATGTTGATGTGTGTCTTTTTGGATGAAGAAAAGTGAGCACCGTTCGCAACCGTCATATGAACATTCAGTGCTGCACGGAGCCCCGCTGTAACTCAGAGAAGGAACGGAGGACTCTGAAACTTCTCCCAGCCCTTAGTCCACATGAGGGTGAGTAGATAATGAGTGAAATTTGAAGTTTGGGTGAACTATCCCTTTAAATCTCCTCCAGCTGTGTGGCCTTGTTCCTGAGGGAGCGCTGCTTTACTTACAACAGGACTTCAGAGACTATAGAGTTGACATCAAACACAGTGTCCAGATCCAAACCCAAGAACTCCCTGCCGGCCCTGACGGAGAGACGTGGTGGGTTAAAGACACAGCAACAACAACAGCAACGACAACACACTGCACCAAACTCACTCAGCTGCTGTTTTACAGAACATGCTGATTCACCTTCAGAGTAGTCTGTGGTGCTGTGGGAGTGTATCACATTGTACCGACAGGTGCTTCTGTTATTTAGTTCACCACGTTCCTATCAGTGAGGTTAAATAATGCTTCCTGTGTCTATTGTGACGCCTACTTCTGATTCTACTGTGACTCATTATTGTGTTGGGTTTTTTTTTTTTTTTACAGACAGGCAGCAGTTACAGCAGCACTGGAATATAAATGAGTCATGACTCCAATCTGAACAGACAGACATGCCTTTATATTCAGTGTTACATACATACATACAACAGCCATAAATCTACATAACAATAAGATAAAAACACACAATATTACTTCTGTATTTGCCTGAGAAATCTTTACATTTCTCTCCAGTATCAAAGTTAATGATTGTTGTTAAATAAAATGCTAGTATCTGCTTTTAATGATCCCAAAAATGTAAATAAATGCAAGCAAAAAAAAAAAAACATGGCTCCAGTTGCAGCCCCTTGTGTAACCTCCTGCATCCTTAGTGTATGAACTGTCCTGTTATATATTCTCTGGTTATTTTTGAATTTTGTGACTAACCACCGCTGAGCGCTCGCTTCATGTCGACACAACCTACCTAAAGAGAAAAGCTGTGTGCAGCAGCCTTTCGTCTTTGCAGTACGTGTGAACCAGCTCTTTATTGCAGTTGACCTGAAACAGTAAGAACCGAAAGAAACGTCTCATCTTCAGTTCATTAAATGCAGTGATTCACGTTTGTGTCTTTGAAGGGTGGAGCACGATATACGTATAACTATGGTTACCTTGCCAACCAGCACCCCGTAATCCTGCAGGACTTCAGCAGACTTCTCCAGCTCCATCAAGAAGAGAGAGATGGTCGGAGAGACTGGAGACAGAGAGGGCGGAGACGGGTGCTGATAAGTGAGACGAGCTGCTTTAAATAGCAGATGCAAGACAGAGGTAAAGGGTTGTTTCATTTAAATAAAGATTATCACTTATATGGCATTTTTATGTGAATGAATAAAGAAAATGAAACATCATTCCCGTTGATGTCTTCAGTTGACGACAGTCTGATTCCTGCAGCACAATCTAAAATCAGATAAACACGAGCTCTAGTGGCAACTGTCCAAAAGGAAAGCTGAAAAGAATCCATCATCACCTGCTGCCCAAGCGCACCAAGATAATATTCTGCCAGGTTACCTAACATATGAGTGTATAGTCTTTGCATGCATGAAAACCTGTTCCACTCGCCTACAAGTGAATATACAGAGCCCATCAGATCCCTTGAAGGTACAGTTAATCCAGCTCAGCAAAGTCAACTCTCTGATATGAGACATTTCCACAACGCAGTCAAGAGATGTCATGTGAGTTAGGTGGCTGCCTTTGTTGTTTGAATATGTTTGAAATATCAATATGCCTGCCTGCACCACTGCAGAAGAACTTGTTCTCAATACAAATGTGAGTTGTTTACTTGTGCCACATAGTACGTACGTGCCCTACCTTTATGCTCAAAGTAGATAAACATCATCTTCCCAGATTGCAGTTTCTCATAGAAGTCTGCAGCGGTGTATTCGATTAGGTCTGACGTGTTGGCCTTCTCCGTGCATCCTCCAGACCTGGTCCACAGCAGGAAAGCAGCGATACACATCCACATGATGCAGAGCAGGCTGTGTTGTTCTCTCTGTGAAGAGATGCAGACGTGTTATCAGCATCAAGGAATAAACAACAAGCACAAATCATGGGAAAATGATATGTTGCATGTTCTAAATGTCTAAGACCAACATTTATAACAGAAACAGAAACTGTATAAGTGCTGGGACACATGCTTATCATCCCTGTGTTTAAATGTTGCTCTGTCACACAGCTGGATCTCTATACATGTAGCAGCTACAGTAGGCCCCATGTCTAATCAAAATGCACAGGCTGCAGTAATGTCAGCTATGAATGTCCAATTATGGGTGCAAAACAAACTAATAAGGGCTATATAATCACATCATATTTTACTACTGTGTTATATGTGATTGTTTTTTTGTTGGTCTTTTAAATGGAACTGAATAGGAACACAGTTGTTGTGAGCAAAGGAGAAAGCAGTGAAAACGAAGATGCTCGCTGACAGTTACCTGAGAAAGTCGAGGTGGGTATTAAGGTTTAACTTTGGTTTTCCATGTGGTAAAAACGCAATTACCCACAATTACGGCCTTGGTGAAAGGACATAAATACATTATGACGCTAAGTGTACGCGCTGGAGCTTTTCCTAGTCATGTAAAATCCCATAGAAAGTCCACAAATGGCGCTTTTTATGCTTTAGTTGTAGGAATGTAAGTGGTGCTAATTCATTAGCTAGACTTGTTAGCTGCCTAGTGATTTATATTCGTCCATGGGTTTTTAGCAATAGCCGACATTAGCATTAGCACCTCTAACTTGACAATGAACATATCGACCTATGTCTGTTGTCTATGTAGGCCACAGACATTGCTAGTTTGAGAGGTTATTTTTCGGCAAGCTGCGCACTGAAACTGGGAAAAGTGTCTTAAAGGAATGATGCTCCATAAAGTGCCACATTACTGCAGTTAGCTGTATTTCCGGTTACGGTTTTAAAAATAAAATCCTCAATTGACAAATTTCTACCTAGTGGGGTTAGAACAATAATAATTCAGTAGGTAAAATTAGGTTAATGCGTTTCAAGATGTTTTTATAGTTATAATTTGTTTTTAATCTTCGATGTTGTTGCCCCAAATCTGCAACACGTAACGCTTTTATTTTGACGACTACATCATATTTCCGGTACCGCTAGCTCACGCTCTCACCGCCTTGACGTCACTCTTCGCAACTTGTTTTGATGCCTCCGCTCTCCGCGAGAAACGACCCACGTGCTTTCCGTGAGCCAATCAGAGGAGGGAGCCGTTTCGACTTGAACAAATGGGCGGACAGTTCTACAGCTGACATCATCGTTGACCAATGGCGTGAGAGAGCCGCGGAGGTTGGGCGGCGCGGTTGACGAATGGGGAGGGGGCGTACTGGGAAAAGTGGGCGTGGCCAGACGTTTCACTTGGGTGAGATTTAGCTCGGAAACTGGCTGCAGCCTGCGTCTCCGGAGTCAGCTGGTTCCCATGCAAACGATACTGGTGTTGAGCCAAGATGGCGGCTTACGAGGCGCTAGTTTCCGCTTTAATTCAGAGCAAGGGGCGGGTCTTGAACTGCATCACAGCTGATCGGGAGGTTTTTCCCCCCTCAAGTTGTTTTTTGCAGTGAGCAGCTTTGCAGAGAATCACAGGGGGACCTCTTCTCTTGTTCCCTCTCTCGCCTTCTTGTTGTTGTTTTGTTTTTTTCTTTAACCTCAGCGTCTCTCAACACTAGACTGCTATATTTTTATTTTTCCTCCAGCACCGTGTCGGATTTAAAGCCCAGCGCAGCTTCAGTATGCCACTTGTTTTCAGAATAAACTGCTATTATCGCAATTTTTCACTCGAATATCCTCGTCTTTTTGGTGAATTTAGCCCAGGTCTGACCCAGTTTTAGTGCTCCAGTCTTCACAGCATCCCATGTGTTAGTGCGAGCCGCCAGTGGAGATGTTTTCGGCAGGAGAGGAGGTTAATTCCCATTTGTTTACCTCACTGAAGGAGTCCCCTGGAGCTGCAATCTCCCCAACACTGGAGCTCAGTCTAACTACCATCTACACTGTCCTCTACTCTTTCCTGTTTGTTTTCGTTTACCTGCAACTCTGGCTCATTTTGCATTACGGACACAAGCGCTTCAGCTACCAGAGTGTGTTTTTGTTTCTGTGCTTGCTGTGGGCAGCGCTGAGGACGACCCTCTTCTCTTTCTACTTTAAAAATGTGGTGCAGGCCAACCAGCTGCAGCCTCTGGCCTACTGGCTGCTCTACTGCTGCCCCGTCTGCCTGCAGTTCTTCACACTCTGCCTGCTCAACCTCTACTTCACACAGGTAGGACTGGACTGTGTGTGTGTGTCTGTGTGTCTGTGACCTGATTTCATAAAGTAGCTGACACTGCAATTTTATTTCCAGTGTATTCGTTTCATTTTTAATTCATTTCACATGTAATACACCAATATAAGCCCAATGCAAGCAAATGCCACTATTATTCTAGTCTATTCTATTGACTCATCAGCACCCAACACAATGTGGGCAAGAGCTACGTCATCAACTCAGGTTAAAGGTCCACTGTGTTAGCATTAAAGCAAGAATTAATTATTGTTAAATCGATTTGTACACCTTTAGTTTAATCCAAGTTGTTCTTTTGAAGACAGAGGAACTTGTTTTTGCACTTTCTTGCTAGCAATCCTAGAAAAATGATGTATCACATACAGAAGATGCACACTATTATCTGTAAGACTGAATTAATGCAAAATAAATTGTATAATTACGACAGTTTTCACTTCTGAATAATGCACAGAGCAGCCAACTTGGATTTTGAGGTTGATTTTTGACCATCAAAGTCAGGAATTTTGACTTTAGTAGGTGTTCGTGCCAGGACTAGGAACTCAGAATTACCAGCATTCCGGTTAAAATTGAATACACCATTAGACTACCAGTAATTGAAAACACTGGGCGAAATTTAATATAATATAATTATCTGATTAATTAGCTGATTAAGTAAGATTAATCAGCAAATATCTTCCTGTTCAATTAAATCTTTAATAAAATGTTAAGTATATTTCTGAAGATTCTTCAGCTTCAGTTTCTCAAATGTGATAATTTTTTTCTTTGGAGGTTGTGTTCATGGTCATCCATTACTACAAACTAACTGAATACCGTAGTGGTCCATGAAATAGTCATGTACACACCCCTGTGTAAGGGTTAGGGTTAAGCACAACTTGTTTTTCAATGTGGTTTTATACAAAACAAACAAGATGTAACATGTTAGTTCTGAGGTTTTGAGGTGGTGGTAGTTGGATAACATCTTCTGGCTCTTTAATGGACGGACATGAGCAGTAATTGATATTTTTATTCAGTCTTTGACATGAGGGTGCATTTCTCGACCTAAATATATGTCGCATACAGATTCAGTCGTAGCAGTATTACTCAGCCAAGCGTGTCTGCAGCAATGCAATGGGAACATGTGATGTGTTTACTGACTTGTCTGTTTTTTGTTTTTTTGGAGGGGAGTTGCTTTTGATTAGAAACCTCTGCAAATCGACTGCTTGTATCCTGGGGTGAGAGATGTGAAGCTCTCCTGAGTCTCAGCCTCCATTGATGTTTTCTGCTCAATAAGTGGACAAGACTCAAGCAAATGTCCCTGTCGGCATATATTGTCCCAGTGTGTGTGTGTGTGTGTGTGTGTGTGTGTGTGTGTGTGTGTGTGTGTGTGTGTGTGTGTGTGTGTGTGTGAGGGCACAGTTGGTCAGTCGCTGCAGTTTAACACCTGCCTGCTCCAAATGTCAAAGACCTGTTTGTCCCTCACACACACACACACACACTCTGAGACCTCCAGTTGGTGACACCGCCAACAAAGGAAAACACAGCCTGTATCTCAAACACATATAAAGGTGGAGACTAGCTAATGAAACCAGTGGTGTCATGTTGCGCTGTTGAATAAACACCGGTGTGGCACATAAATTCATCAAGCCAGTCAAAGCAACTACACTTTACATTTGAATAGCAATCCTTTGCACTTTGTGTTACCGTGCACGACAATGCACCACATGAATGCGGCCTTTCCTCTTTCCACCATGTCCGACAAAATGGTGTTCTTCCATATCTGCTCAACCTATCATTATAGGTTTAAAAATATGTATCTATATCTATGGCAGGGATAACCATGTGACTGGCCAGCTCTGTGAACAGAGTTTTCCTGCCTGTGGTTTTGTGTCTGGCCCGGTCAGACCTGAGAAATATCATATTTTCCTCTGCAATAGAAACTATGCAAAGCTGGAACACTTTGACCCACATCAAAAGTCTGAACGTTTTACAATAAATCATGTAAAAATGCATGGCAATCAATGAATAATTGTTGTTAAACTCAAGAGTTGCTGGAACTTTTTTGTTTCTTGAATTGTTTTACTCCTCTAGGACTCAAAATAATTTAAATAACAAGACACATCAGAAAGGTTGGGAAGGGAACGACTGTCTTAAACTCTAGTTAATCAATGAAGCAGAATGAGGCTGCACTCTGTTTTAATTAATGTAGGGGGGAACTTAAAGTGCCCTCGCCGTCTGATCAAAGAGCGTAAAGCACCATCACTCACTTTCTGTCTCCAGAAGCTAAACACAAGAGTGCAGAGCTGTTCTGTGTCTGAAACTGAAACCGTGACCCTCGGCACAGCAGCTGTACCCCCCCCCCCCCCCCCCCCCCACACTTTGATTAATAATTAGTTTACCCAATGTCACACAGCACAGTTCCTTCCTGCATTACAGCTCCACTTGTTGAACGGCGGCACTGTTGAATGTTGAACCCGCTGACAGTAATAAAAACCGCTGTGAGCCGAGAGCTGAAAAACATCAGGCCACATGTGACACCATCTGACACACACACTCATGCTTGTGAGGAAATACTTGTTTTGTGATGAGTCAGGCGTCAGACCTGACCTGTGATTTAGTTCCCTTTGGTGCGAGTTCCCTGTTCCCTGCAGACTCAGATAAGGATAAAGATCAGATTTGGACCCCTAACCCATCTCTACTTGGATAAAAATGTTGATTTAGCTGCATTATCTATGCATGTGTAGTTAAAAGGATAGTTCACCCAAAATTCAAATTGCACTCATTATCTACTCACCCTCATGTGGACTAAGGGCTGGGAGAAGTTTCAGAGTCCTCCGTGCCTTCTCTGAGTTACAGGGGGTCTCGGCGTAGCAGTGCATGTCCATATAACGGTTGCAAATGGATACCAACTGTCTTCATAACAAAAAGACACCAAAAAACATCCAAATACCTCCATGCTGCTTGTATGTAATGTCCCTCTTGTATTGAAGCCCCGGAAACTGTTCCGAAAAAAATTAAATAAGTCTATATTTCAAGCTTGTTTGCAGCAGTTTGCATTTCGGGGCTTCAATACAAGACGGACATTACATACGAGCACTATGGAGGTATTTGGATGTTTTTTGGTGTGTCTTTTTGTTATGAAGAAAAGTGGTATCCATTTGCAACCGTTATATGGACATGCAGTGCTGTACGGAGCCCCGCTGTAACTCAGAGAAGCCACAGAGGACTCTGAAACTTCTCCCAGCCCTTAGTCCACATGAGGGTGAGTAGATAATGAGTGAATGAAATTTCAATTTTGAGTGAACTATCCCTTTAAACAACCACACAGACACACAAGTGTACATTCAGTGTGTAATCTGGTAGGTCTCTGTTGGCTGGTTGCTTCATTTCTAGGTTGCAAATTACCTCCTCATGGCCTACATTCTCACACAAAAGGCTGAGTGTTGATGTGTGTGAGTGTAGGTGTGTGTGTGCGTGTGTGTGCGTGTGTGTGTGTGTGTGTGTGTTCAAACTGAATGTTGAGCAACGCTACGAGTACGTGCCACCGTGGCCGTTGCATCTGCAATATAATATCAAAACTGAACCACCATCAGCAGTAATTTAGAGCATTTGAGGTCTCTAACAGACAAGAGACTTTGATCCAGACTGAGTGAGAGGTATAGTTGTTGTGTGTGCGTAGAACTGAACAAGCTACACAACTTTACAAAAAGGGAAAAAAAAAAAGGTCATTCCAGGAAGTGGGTGTTTAACCAGAGCAGCGGAGGCCACTGCCCCGGCTTCTGTACACTTCAACTGGACTTGAGCACAGTTTGATGTTGTTTTAAGGTCACAGCTGATAACACCTTGGCAACGAGGCAGCTGGCCGTTTTTATTGGCCAGCCTTGAATATTAGATCATTTTTCTAACCCTAAACCTTAAATCTGCTAATATCGTATTGAAAAAAAAGTAAAAAACACAATAATCAATGAACGGATTAATGAAAATTTAAATTAAAGAGGAAAAATGCACAGTTCACATTGCATTTTTGCATCCAGCAGTTTTCCTTAGATCAGCAAACAAACAGGATGTTAATTTGCTTAAGTCACGGAGGGAAAAAGTAGCAAAACATCTATTTATTAATCACAAAATGAAACCCACAATTATACACCAGCCTCTGATTTATACCCGCTTCATATTGGGTGATATATGATGTTACATAATAGTAGATGATATTTGTTTAAATGTTCCTGCCAACCCTTTTAATGGCTCTGGTTGCTTATTCTGCCAGATGGGTAATTTGGCTCAGAGATAACGATGAATCATAAAACGCAAAAACATTCATCTATAATTTAAAAAAAAACCCAACAACAATAAGAACAAGTTAATGGAACAACACTGTTGTCATAACCGACGCAGGCTTCATCACATCCACAGCTGGCAACATGACATTTACCATTTTACCACATTACATTTTATTCTCAACACAATAAAAGACCTCATATATACGCGTTAGTGTCTCTTCTGTCCGCATGGAAGCAAATGAAAGTCAATGCTGCTGGGAAACCAGGAAGATGACTTGTGTTTTCTATGTCAATGCAAGTGTATAAGGACGTTATGGTCGACGTTACAAAACAGTAAGCACAGCCGCTTAATGATATTATTGGATTTAAAGGATTTTTTTTTCCTTTTTTGCATTGGTTCACTTGTAACTCATTTAAGGGCCTTGTTGGAGAGGTATTTGATTCACTCCATTAGCCCAAAACAGACATTTTTATGTGGTTATTTTTCACATGAACAATTTCTGAATTTAATTTCAAAAAATGTTCTTTATTATGAGTGTTTTGATTATAGTTTGATTGTTTTGCAGCAGCTTGTGTCCTTCATCCGACCCTCTTACTCTTCTCCCTTCTTGCCCCTTTTCTTGTAATCACTCATACAGTTCAGCTTGTGACTGATTAAAATGTCTTTACATCGTCACCACTGCCACTGTTCCTGGTTCAGCTGCCTGTAAAACACACTGTCCTGTTGCTGCAGGCCTGGAGGCTGAAGGAACATTTGCAATCTATCAGCCAAGAGCTTTTTTATGCAGAATGCATAATCCTGTGGAAACACACTGGCTGCTATATATAAAGTGGACTCTTGCTGGACTCTTTTGTTGTTCCTGTATTATTTGAATGCGGCTGCATAAATGTGTGTTTGTGTGTACTTCACTGACACACAGGAATCTCCTCAGGCTGTGTTAAGTTCACACTCTGCTCCTAAAAGAATCCACTGCCCCTTTGTCCTCAGTCTTTCTACCGTATCTCCACATGCTTCATTTGGTCTTTTTTGGTGAACTAATCAAATACCCTGTGATAAAATTATAACAACACCACCTATTAAAATATCGTAAAAATGTTATATATGTTTTTTTTTCTTTGTTTAGGTGATGTTTAAAGCTAAAGCCAAGTATTCCCCAGAGCTCAACAAATACAAGTAAGTCTGTGTTTTTGTTATTTTTTGTGTGTTCACTAGACTTTGAAAGGAACTCTTCCTATCTCATACCATGTCATCTTCTTTTCCTTCTTTTATTTTTTCTTCTTTTATTGTTAAAAAACAAATTCAGAATGTGGTTGTATGATTTTAATAAGCTATCTCCAGACTTTGTTTTTCTTCCCACACACACACACACGCAGAGTTTGTTTGCAGCTTTAGCAGAATAATATGAATTTTAATTAGCTGTTGGAAACTATACGAATAAATTTGTTTTGGCCCTCCTCTTTCCAACTGTATTTCCTTTTATCTCCATCTCTCCAGGGTTCCTCTACGTTTGTTCTTCCTGTCTCTCAGTATATTTTTCTTGGTGGTGAATCTGACATGTGCATTGTTAGTTCAAGGAGCTCTGGAGCGCTCCGAATCACCAAGGTAAACAAAAAAAAATACGAATTGAACATTTCCTCTTGCACATTGGTGTGTGAATACAAAGATGTTGTGTTGTTATTATTACCACATGTTATTTATATTTACCTTTATGTCTGCAGCGATGGGGGGATCAAACATGCGGTCTTGGCCCGCGTCGTGATCAACGACAGTCTGTTTGTCTTGTGTGCCGTCTCTCTGGCCGTCTGCATCTTCAAAATTGCCAAGATGTCCTCCGCTAACGTCTACCTTGAATCAAAGGTAAAACCAGAATTAGACTGTATTTCTCAATAGCAAAATAACTGAATGATATATATATAATAATGCATCTCATTGCTGCAAACCCTAGTATTGAATCTCATACATAAGTGCTGCAGCTGCATGCACAAGCTAAAAGTACAAAATAAGGATGTCACGATTACAGATTTTCTTGGTACGATTATTGTCAGAGAAATAATCACAGTGTTATGATTATCATGATTATTATGCATTAATTAATTTCACAACACTATTGATGTGTAAAATCAAATACAGTTAAAGCAGAAGTGAATGATCCGGTCGTTTTCGCTAATGCTGCGTTCCAGGCAGGCTTTTGAAATCGTAAATTACAGCTTCAAGTCACAACTTACGACTTTGTAGCGTTCCAGGCAACCCACTCGTGTTTTTCCGACCTGTTTTACCGGTGAAAGTCACTATAACGGCCACTCGTAACTTCCGACCCGTGAACTCGTACCAGATCGAACTGGTACCACTTCACGGTCGGAAAAATACGAGTTTCCTTGAACGCACCATAACAGTCCTCGTCGCTACGTCACCACATTCACGGCGTTCCTTGGCTGCACACACAGCCCTGCATGCCGTTCTCTCTCCTCATTGGATAAAAACTGTAGGATACGATAAATGTTTTCTCTTCGGCTCAGAGCAGAGCAGAGGGACTGAGAGACCCGTGTTTCAGTCCAAACACTCTATGTAAGTGATTGCTGTCGGAAGATATAACTATTTAAGACTTATATTAACACAAATATATCACTTACTTCGGCTTTAAAATATACATTACTAATTATAAAATATTTTAAATATCTATGAAAATATGACCAATTATTAATCCGCCAGGGGAATTGTCATCAATACCAAATCGTTTAAGTTAATTTTAATCTTTTTTTTTAAATTACAAATGACACTCCAGCATTTAAATTCCTACCAATTCAATTAGGTAAATGGACCAGTATCTGTGCATTTACCTTTACTTTGGTGCACACGGTTCATACATGAACATTTGAAAGTGACGGTATTTAGGAATCTTTGCGATCAATTAATTGTGGCGTTTAATACCGCGATTAATTGTGAAAACAAGTAATTGTGACATCCCTAGCACTATTTTGACATAGTGTTCCTGACAGAAACATGCCTGTGGATGTTGGTGTTATCAGCATGAGCTGTGGTTTACTATTAAAATACACCAGAGACTACATATGTGCCAAAAACAATGTAAAAACTGGAAATCATTGTCATCTATTTTCAAAGAAACAAACAGGAAATTTAAATTTACGTTGCCTAAAATTCAATTTCGAGCCTATAGCCTGTCATTTCGGTCATGAAAGGCCTGAGTCATACTGGTGGATCACATCTGTGGCCCGTATCTGCCATTCAATTACAGGCCAATAGCCAGTCTGATACATGAGTGTTAGCCTGTAATAAGCGCAGTAACTCTTCCTCCAGGGTACGTCGGTGTGCCAGGCGACCGCCATCGGAGCCATGGTGATTCTCCTCTACACGTCCAGAGCCTGTTACAACCTGGTGGTGGTGGCTCTGTCCCCACAGGACAGACCCATCCCCTTTAATTACGGCTGGTACAGCGTGTCTGACCAGGTAATGCACAGACGAGAGCGTGTAAAGTAAGATTTTTATTTGAAAAAGCCAGAGTCCAGTGTGTGTGTCTGTGTGTGGACAATCCATCTTAGGAGATTTGGGAAAGCAATGCTTAGTGGGGTAAAGGGCTTTGTTTGGCTATAAATAACTATGGGGGTGTGAGTGTGTTTGTGTGTGTGTGTGTGTGTGTGTGTGTGTGTGTGTGTGTGTGTGTGTGTGTGTGTGTGTGTGTGTGTGTGTGTGTGTGTGTGTGTGTGTGTGTGTGTGTGTGTGTGTGTGTGTGTGCTGACCTACATCAGAGCTCAGGCCTTGAGATGGGCAGCCCATCTGAAAGGGCTCCCATCGTGTCTGTTTCGGCGTGCACGTGCACACACACACATCTACGCCGGGGGTGTGGGGCATAATCTGACATTACAAATTATTCCTTTAATCTGTCTGTACAACAGCTGTGAGAGCCCAGTGTCTCATTATGTCCATGCTCTTTGCTTTTATGTCCATGAATGTTAACAAACCCTGTCTATTATGTCACATACTATAAGTAGTAGTAAGTAAAAAGCCTGTAATGTTTTCAAAAATATACTTTTCTACTGCAACTTCCTGTTTGTTTGATTTAAGGATCATAGTAAAAGTAGTATAAAAATATAATTGAAACAGCTTTAGTTTGTGCACAACTTCAAATGAGCCGAATCGCCAGTGTTAGGTAATAAAAAAAAACTCAAGAGGGTAAAAGGTCAGGTCAATGTTTGCGGTGGTAGGATAGGAGGAAAAGTTTGACGTTTGGGAGATTTCACTAATTCACTTTGTGGCCGAGAGATTGGAAGATTGAGGCTGCTCTTGTCTTGTGTGTGTTGTAACTACTGAGCTGACACCAGGAACCTGATTTCCCTGTAACATGATGAGTTACATGATAAGACTGACATCACTCACTTGTTTGTTATAGGGATAGTTCACCCAAAATTGAAATTTCACTCATTATCTACTCACCCTCATGTCGACTAAGGGCTGGGAGAAGTTTCAGAGTCCTCCGTGGCTTCTCTGAGTTACAGCGGGGCTCCGTGCAGCACTGCATGTCCATATGACGGTTGAGAACGGGGCTCACTTTTCTTCGTCCAAAAAGACACACCAAAAAACATCCAAATACCTCCATAGTGCTCATCTGTAATGTCCCTCTTGTATTGAAGCCCCGACATGAGAAATTGTTCCGAAAAAAATTAAATAAGTCTTTGTTTTAAGCTTGTTTGTAGCGGAAGCTCCCAGCACTGCTCTTCCTGGTCCGTCCAAATCTTGCGCGATTTGCATTGACACCCTCCGCAAATCGCGCGAGATTCCGGCAGAGCAACACTGGGAGCTTCCGCTACAAACAAGCTTAAAACATAGACTTGTTTAATTTTTTCGGAACAATTTCTCATGTTGGGGCTTCAATACAAGAGGGACATTACAGACGAGCACTATGCAGTTATTTGGATGTTTTTTGGTATGTCTTTTTGGATGAAGAAAAGTGGTATCCATTTGCAACCGTCATATGGACATGCAGTGCTGCACGGAGCCCCGTTGTAACTCAGAGAAGCCACGGAGGACTCTGAAACTTCTCCCAGCCCTTAGTCGACATGAGGGTGAGTAGATGAGTGAAATTTGAATTTTGAGTGAACTATCCCTTTAATTGAATGGCAAGAGATGAAAGGCGATTGGCTTAGTTTAAAAAGATTCAAGAAGAAGTGGGGAAGAAGAGCGTCAGCAGCATGATCCGGCTTTTTACTCTGTGCACTGAACGCGGTGTGTTTGTGCTACAGGCGGACGTGCAGGAGATCAGCGGTGAAGCCTACATTGTGTTTGGGATCATTTTGTTCTTCTGGGAGCTGCTTCCCACCAGCTTAGTGGTGGTTTTCTTCAGAGTCCAGAGACCCAACCAAAACTTGGTAAAAACAACACGTTTAAAGTACCAATGGGCTGTGGTTTGTTTGTTGTTTTTTTGAATGTTTTAAATGACATTGTAATCTCTCTGTATCTATATAAGGCTCCAGGAGGGATGATCAACAGCCACAGTTTCAGCTCCAGAGCTTATTTCTTCGACAATCCTCGACGGTATGATAGTGACGACGACCTGTCCAGAAGCATTACCAGTAGGGCTGATCGGGCCAGGTAGGAGAACAGAGGGCAGTATCAACAATAAATCTGATTAATCACTACTGTGGCTAATCATTTCTTATCTATCCTCCTTTTCCTACCTCTCAGCCTTCTTTCCACAACTCCTCAGCTGGGTGCGTCCAGTTGGTACGGCTCCATCCAGTGTAACGGGACCCTGGCAGCAGGTGTTGGGTCAGCACAGCAGCCGCCATCCTCCACCGCCCCCGTCCTGTTCGCCTACGGAAACATCCAGAGTCACCATCACCACCATAACTACTACTCGACCCCGCAGCAGAACAACAACTACCACCACCATCATCACAGTAACTACTACTCCACACCGCAGAATTATTACTGTGGATCGCAAACATATTTCTGCACACCACAGAATTAAGCGTACAAAAGACCAACAACATCATAAAGGGTTGTCTGCATTTGCATCACCATTTTGCTTCCCCGACTACATCAAAGCAGGTACTTTTGAGGGAAAATCTGAAAAGATTGCTGCAGGACCAAGTTGGGTGGGAGATGGGAAATGTGGTGGGAAGTTGCTGGACCATGAATGACAAAACTGCTTTTTGAGGACTTGCACTGTCTTTTCAATGGCGAGAACGGACCAGAATAAAAGCAAACGCAGTCCATGGACCAGAGTTTTAGCACAAATATGGCTAATAAACCTAAAACTGCTAAGACCAAGCCATCTCTGATAGATGTTTTGGTCGGTTTATCATTTTTAAATGTGGAATCATCAGGGACCAGATAATCATCACTCTCATCTTCTCTTTTCTCGCATTCCTTGTAAATTTTAATCAATTACTCTTCTATGGAAGGTACAGCGATGCCAATGTAGGACCAATGTAGCGGGTTTATCACGTTAATATGGCAAATGCTTCAATGTGTCAGTCAGGAAGTTGTAAACTCTCAGCATTTTGTCAAACCTGGAGTTGTCAAAAATGGGTTGTTACTGTTTTTAATGGGTAAACATAATACAATCATTTTAATTAGCATAAAAAAAAAAGCTGTGTAGTGAAGGATTCTGGGTCCTAGCTTGATCTTTATCCTTAAAAACACTTGTTACTATGAACCTCAACTTTTATGGTGTTTCTCACACTATGACAGGAATTAGCCTAGTTCATGCTAATTTGCCTTTGGGGGTTAGCTTCTAGCCAAAGCTAACAGTTAGCTCACACTCACAGTCTCTCTAACTAACTAAACAAACAAAAAAGAGACCCAACAAAACTGAAATACAAATACAAAAAGCAGTAGACAGTTATCCATCACTGGCTGCCTGGCAATATGCTGTAGTTGGTCACTATGTGTTTCAAACTGAGTTAATGGAGCTATTTGTAAGTTTGACTGTTGCTTTCTAGTGGTAGCATTATTAGCATTCGCAGCATTAGCTGTTTACTTACCAGAAGAAACGATGCAAGTTCATCAGGTTCATTCACCGGGTTTCATTGCTTTACTCACTCACTAAGAGCTTCCTCTAGTGGTGAAAATCAACCACAGCTTTAACCTACATCTCTCCAGCTACTGAAGTTAGCTATGCTAACCAGCAAGCTAGCTCCAGCCCATCTCTTAGCTCTCCGATAGCAACTCTCTGCAGCCTCCAGTCTGTCCAGAGGATATATTATAACCTCTCGTCTTGTAAACGCAACAGTGGCTGAAGCTTTTGCAAACCCATAACCACCTCCACCTGCTACCAATAAACGATGCTCAATGGCAGAGAAAACTTACACATAGCCCCTTTAACTTTGGTGCCACATGCTTACCTTTAGCCTGCCCTCTCAGTCCTACTGTGTACTTTGGATCCTTGTACATTTGACATGTAAAATAAGCTTCTTCTTTTTTTTTTTCTTCCAATATTCATAACCGACAGAAAACTAAATACAGGTCAATTTACTTCACTGTTCATAAATATCATCCATGTGAATTTCTTGCAGCCCTAAATGTAATTTATGTGTAGCTGCTTATGGATGTTACTGAATCATACCATTGCTGTTGGATGCAAACACAACAACAACAGCTAAATGCAGGTTTCTTTACCCACAATTGAGTGTAGTTCCCCAGTAGGCTACATTTACATAGTCTACACTGTCAAAACACATTTTAAAGTTGCAATATTTAATTTACATTGAGAATAAACCCTGAGATTGTTTGTTGTTTATTGACAGGGTGAAAGAGTCTCTGAAACAATATTTTTGACCAAAAACTCTTCATGTTGTCAGATCCAATTGTGAACTGTGAGACAATTTGCACTTAAAGAAATTCACCTTCAGAGAAAAAAGGCTTCGGGAGCCTGAATGTAGGATTTCATCTCCTTACTTTATGTATTTTCTTCTACTGTCGTATGTATTCTGTATGTTACTATTTATCCTCTTGAGAAAGGAAATATCAATGTGCCATCACACTTTGCCATATCGAAGAGTTTCATTCGTTGAGGACAATATTTTTGCACAAGAAATGGTGGGCTGATGTATGTATTGAATCGTCTGTGTGTCTCCAAGCTAATCGATTTCTAATCCAAGTGTGAGATTTGTGACACTTTGAGTCAGTATGTGTGTGATTTTAGATTAGTTTAGTATGGTTTTATACATTATTTTTTATTATTTCACGTTGATTTTTACTGTCTAACAGATTTTATAGTTTATTTTTTTCACTCCCCCTCTCTTCCTGTTGTTACTCATAATCTCACACATTTCCTTAATCTCATGACTGACTCCAGTCTGTAAGAAATATTTACTTTAATTGACCTTTTTTTTTTTTTTGCATATATGACCCAGTTCTCAGACCAAAACCAGTGCATCCATGCTAAGTAATTTTGTTTTTGAACAGCGTGGTACTCAATCTGTAAATGACCATGTACACTTCTGACTTAATATAAAACAACAAAGAAGCAACATCTGCAGTGCATGCTTCTGAATCAGAGTGCAACAACTCAGTGTCATATTTTCCGTTCAAGGTGATATTATTTGTGTGGAAATGTTATTTGCTCTCTGCTATGAAAAGGCAGTGGTAATTGTTTCATGTTATGAATTGTTTTATCCGTGGCCATACTGAATGTAACCTATTGTGTGACAGATCACTAATGATGTATGCAAGAAAAGCACTACCATGATTAAATAAAGGCCTACTGCACTGTTTTTAAGACAAACGTGAACCAGAATATTCATGCATTTATATAAATGCAACTCCCGACTACTCGCAGACATGGATTTGCTACTGTGGGTCTGACTTGCTCTGACTTTTTCCCACCAACCCTGGTCATGTGGGTGAATTTACCAGTTAACAAGTTTATGAGGAACATCTGAATGAAGTCAAAGACAGCAGCTGGCCAGCTCACTGCAAAACACGACCAGGTCCTGTTGCTGTTTCATTTTAGACATAAACATTATTTGGGGCGCTGTGACAGAAAATCTAACATAACATTATTTCTCATATACATTGAATATTTAGTTATTAATATTGTTCTCGGTTATGTGTAATAGTTCAAGCAGGAATACCAAGGTTTAACGACACACTAAGAAACCGACCAGTACTGTGGCGCAGAAGCGATTGGCTGACTAATTAAATAGATTTTTTACATCTGTTCCATCTTGTGATTCACAGGGAAAGAAGCTATGTGCTGACAAACTGTGTTTCTACAAACAAGCTTTGCAAAGACTGATCGTTTATTTCTCAAAATAACATTTACAAGCACGTCCTCGAAGTCCGATCAATCAATTCTTACAGCATGAAGGACAATAACAAAGCATGATAATCCAAAGTGGGGCGGCAGCATACTGATAATAACCTCAGTTGTGTTGAATATTGCAGTCGAGTGTTCAAGTGTTTTGATTTCATTTTCAGCAGATAATTATTCTGCATATTTGATCTAACTGAAAACAAAACAACATGTGCAAATGTATTCAGTCTACGATCTGACTAGTACCTCTATGGCTGCATTAGGATTTATACTGATTTGTAATATTACATTTTTTTCAGTTTTGTAATCATGGTCCCAAAGCAAAAAAAAAAAAAAAAGCAACCTTCATTTCCTGTTGTATAGAAATAAAAGTTTTTCAGCAGCTGCATGAACTTATAGTAAAAAAAAAAAGCGCACTTCAAGCATTTAGTATAAGATGCCAAATTAAAAAGAAGTACCAGATTTTTATTTTTCAACTAACTAAAAGCTGACTCTTTAAAAAGGCAGATTTAAAAACACATGTCAGAGTTTCCAGTGTTTCCAAAGTCCCTAGATATTCACAAGTGAATAAAACTGAAATGATATCCAGTGGGTTTGGCGCATTGAGCTGGTGTTTTAGTGTCTTGCTACAGGACACTGGGGAGGAGAAGCTTTCATCATCAGCTTTTTGTTAATGAATAGCACCACCTGACAAAAAGGCCCAAAAAAATCCTATAAAAGATTTATAACGACAACAGAATTATCAAAAATATTTAAGGCATCTTGGTCGTTAGGCTTCAGAGTTAACACACGCAGACACACACGCACAGGAACAAGAGAAACCATCACACACGCAGATTCAGGGTAAATCTGTGCACATAAGTTGATACACAAACATTGCACGTGAATTTGCAGTTACGCACATACAAGAAAAAAAAAAGATAATGTAATCTTTCCCATTAAAAACCAGTAGAAACGGAGAACTCCAAGCAGTTCCCAGATCATTGTGACATTATTTAAAACCATAACTGTGTGACGATAATCAGGAAAATTGTGTTGTGTTTAAAAAGCCCGAAATGAAGCGTCTTTCCAAGCAGCAATCTGTCTCATAACCACATGGGAGCGCAGCAGTTACTTTACAGGACAAAGAGTTGGATTCAAAACAGTTCCCTGCTGCGTTGTCTCGGTCCTCCCACTATTTTCTCACCTGTAACAGCCGATGTTAGTTCAGAGCGATGATAAAAAGACTTAACTGCAAATGTTTCTTAGTTCCCTATTTAGAAAAAAACATTGTAGGTCCCGAACCAGGAAAAGGTTTCGTCAGAGTTCGTCGTCATCGCTGCTGCTGTCTTCGGACACCAGGCTTGGGGATCTCCGAGGGAGGAGCTTGTGCTTCTGTCAGGACTCGTCCCCCCCCTCGTGGTTGATGACATGGTGGTATCCCCGGCTGCTGGTCGGCTCTTTCCGCCAACAAATAACCGCGAGGAGGAGGACGATGAGGACGAAGAGGAGGCAGCCGGACACTGCCAGGCTGATGATCACCTCTGAGGACGGAGGCAAAAGAGGGAAACTGATGATCAATGGTGGTACAATTACAATCTTTCATCTTTTTCCCCCCTCCTCATTCTTGCAGCCTTGAGTTTAATCCTTCTGTTGTCCTCCGTTCTGTTTCGAGTGGTCCTTCTGTCTCTCCATCCCCCCTTTCTCCACTCCTTTCCTTTCTTTGTTCCTCCCTTCCTCCATCCTTCTTTCTCTCCTTTCTCACTTCTTCCCACCATCATTCCCCTTCCTTCTTCTTCCTTCCTTGACCCAATCTGTTCCCTTTTATTCTTTCTTTCCTCCCTCTCCCTCCATCCTTCCTTCTTCTTCCTTCCTTGACCCAATCTGTTCCCTTTGCCCATCCTTCCTTCCCCCCTTCCTTCTTCCCACCATCCTTTTCACTTCCTTCCTCCCTTCTTTCTTCTTCCTTCCTTGACCCAATCTGTTCCCTTTTATTCTTTCTTTCCTCCCTCCCTTCTTTCCCTCCATCCTTCCTTCTTCCCTGACCCAATCTGTTCCCTTTCTTTCCCCCCTCCCTTCTTTCCCTCCATCCTTCCTTCTTTTTCCTTCCTTAACCCAATATGTTCCCTTTTATTCTTTCTTTCCTCCCTTCCTTCTTTCCCTCCATCCTCCCTTCTTCTTCCTTCCTTGACCCAATCTGTTCCCTTTTATTCTTTCTTTCCTCCCTCCCTCCCTTCTTTCCCTCCATCCTTCTTCTTCCTTCCTTAACCCAATCTGTTCCCTTTCTTTCTTTCTTTCTTTCTTTCTTTCAACAGGAGGGTTAATGTATCTCTGAAAAGCTCACCTTTATCTCTCCCTGCAGACGGCAGCTGACACTCCTTGTCCCTGTCGTCCGAGATAGAGAGTTTTGTGATTCTCACAAAGTCCTCCAGGGGGCAGTCTAGGGCGCAGCCTGGTAACTGCTGTGGGTACGGAGCCGCCGTGCTGTCGTTCCGGTAAAACATAGACACAGAGGCGGAGCTGGAGGCAGAAAGAGGAACCAGATGTCAGGTTCATGAATCTATAAATATTCACTGTTACAACCACGATGGAGAAGTACAAACAGATTGATTCTGAGCGTGGTAGCACTTGGTTCATACAGTAAATGCTTTTTATTTCTGACACGGTAGTATCCAGTTGTGGTAAATTCAAAAGTAAAAATCTATTATTCTGTGACATTATTATGTTTGAGCATGTGTCTACTTATGTGTATTTTACCCGTTGTCGTCTCTGTACAGCTCGATGATTTGACAGGAGGCGTAAGGTGGCTGTTTCCCATTGAACACATTCAAGCTGGCCTGAAGAGCAGCTACAGTGGTGTCATGCTGTGGAAAACACACACACACACACACAAGATCATAAGCTCCAGTAACTCTCTCATGTCTGTACATTAAAAATGAAGCTAGTTAGTACAGCACAAACAGCTACTGTATTAATTCAAACAATGATGTTAGTACTGTATTTTGCGTGGCTCACCGCTGACAGCATCTTCAGTTTGAGTTGCTGGTTTGGGTCTGGGACGGCCATCTTGGAAAGATTCTTCACTATTTCCCCCAGCAGCATACCTGGCAACGTGAGAGCAATTTCCCCCCATTTTAATCCTGCTTTCTAAGTGTCAACGAGACCCCAAATAACCTGATAAACCGCTGCCTGTGATGTGTACTGTATAGTGTCTGTGTGAAAAGCCGATCTATGTATTAGTCTGTGCCACAGAGCTCCAGAGCAAATCAATGAGTCACACCACAGCTTTAATAGGACATGTCCCCTTCGTTATGGCAACACATGCTGCTTCCGAAAGCACCAGGGCATCAAATGTGGATTAATCCACTGCTTAAAATAGTCCCCCAGCAAATGTGCAATGTCTTGTTTGAGTTACGTTAGCAGGAAACGGGACCGACCGGCCATTTAGGAAATTCCTGAGCTTTGTTTATAAATGAAACTATGTGTTTGTGAATCATGAACATCAAAACATGACATACTTTGTCTTTTTTTAAAAGAATCTACTTCCTTTCTCTGAACTGCAGCCACGTACCTCCCTGCAGGCGGCTCTTCTCCTGTTGTTCATAAACCCCAAATATGACCTGTGAAAATCAAACGTTAAATTATAATTAATTACATTACAAAACGATCAAAAGACTCAAAAGAAAACTAGATAAAAGTGACGCTTGTGTCGCTGGTTTCACCTGGAATCCAAAGTCTTTGAGCACTCGGAGCTTTTCCATCACATTGGGAGTCACCCAGTCCGGAGCCGACATGTTGTGAAGGGACTGAACAGACACACACACACACACCATGAAAAACAAAGGCTTTAATTAAGTCGACAAATGTTCCTTTTTTGTGTCAGCACCTTCTCTCCCTTCATTTCCTTTCCCTCACACCTCTGCTTCAATTATTCTGTGGCTGGACTCAGTGACCCGGCTCACACTAAACACTGTTACACACCATGTTAAAGGCGGGAATGTCTCGTCTTTATTGCATACAAAGGTATTAATTATTAACATAAAATATGGAAGGAGGTGTGGTGGGATCTCGGTGTAAAACCACCACTAAATGTATTCTGATAGATTTATTATATCTGAGCGCTGTTTCCTTTTGTGAACCAGATAAGACCGAGACTGTGATGCCAGATGCGGTTTCACAACGTCTGTGTGTTTCTCTGAACTGCTGAGGCAAAGCACAGTCACGAGACCAAAATAAAAAACCAACAAAACCTCGTGAGGTTTGTTACAGATCAGCTCGTCAAAAGTTTAGATTCAATAAACCCTCCTGTTGAAATTCAGATAGGTTGTCATTCAATCCTGTCCACTACAGGGAAAAAGAGCAGTAAACCAGCTTTTAATGAAGTCAATTTAATTTGATTTGAAACATATTCTGGCCTTAACAAAATCTCCAGAAAAAAAAATCTTCAGAAACTTATCTTTATTTAAAAGTAGATGTCTGTTTGATTGTTCCAATACAATTATGTCAGAGCTTCAAGTTTAATATTTAAATAACTATTCTCCATTGTAAGTCACGTCTGAAATGTCATTTTGAGAAATACAAACTAGGACTTTTTGTGTTTCTCTGTATGCAACAAGTCGTCAGATAGAGCAGCAGTCTGGGTTTTCACCAGTGTGTGTGTGTGTGTGCTCTCACCTCACAGAAGAGTGTGTCATAGACGCTCCAGACTGACTCCACGTTGGTCTTATTCAGGCCTGTGTTGTTCCTCACCAGCTCTATGATGTCCTTGAGCCAAGAACACAATATGCTTTTCTTTATTGAGTGTGTTATTCATTATTTTGTCTGTTATCTTTCCACTTTAAAGCAAACACACCCATCTAGACACATGGCTGATACGCTACTGACTATTTTTCCGTTGAAAGTATCACTATAAAAACATAAAATTGTTACATTTAAAAAAAAACACATCATTATTCATTTAGCTTTTTGAATTTGAAAAGAAAAAGAAATATACCTGGTACGTGGTGGTGACATTGATAAACTCCTGTGTGTGCTCAGTCTCATTCATCAGTTGTTTGTAGCGAGGACAGTCTCCCTGAGGAAACGAGAGAAGCTAAAAAAAGAAAAAAGCGAGAGAGAGACAGACAAAGTTCAGACAAAGTTCTTTGTATCACTTTCTATTCACTGCACTGATAAGAAAAAAAAAACTGTTCATTTTCATACCTTCTCTTCACGCTGTGGCACGGTGTGTACGGGTATTGGCTGCCACCTCAGCTTGGGGTCGAAGACCTGCTGACCACTGGGGGGGTAGAGACCTGGAGGAGGGGGTCAGAACAACACAGACTGTTATGGTGAGGAAGAGTCAGGAGGGAAACTAAAGCCTCGTTTCCACTGTCAGTACGGTACGGCACAGTACGGATCGGTACGGGTACGGTTCGGGTCGGATATGGTCAGCTTTGCGTTTCCATTGTATAAAGGGGACCTTCAGGGGTGGGCGGAGTGCATGTCGAAGCGTCACTACGTCGACTAAAGGCCTCCACACACCGCCCCGACTATTGCCGACCAGAGCGATTGATATAACAGAGTGGCGATAGGACTCCCATAGAAATACAGACCAATTTTAAGTCATAAAGTGGTAATAATCTTTGCCATGTACAGTAACCATGTTGACTTAACAAAATAAAATGTATTAGACTGATCGGTTCATTGTAAAACATTTATTTATTTACGTAAATGTGGTGATTTCAGTACGTAGCCCAGAGGCAGCCCTGCTCACTTTTCATTCAAACAAACTGTTACGACTGCCACCGTTGTTAAATTTCATCAATGAGACTAACATTAATCTGCTAAAAAGAATTTAACCAGCCAGCGATAAACCTCTAAAAGCGTGCGGATACGTTACTTGGCTCGTTTTCTCCCCTGGGATGAGGACGGAGCTCATTTCTGTTAGCCCGTCTATGGTGTTTTACATTATAAGTTAGCATTAAGCTAGCGGACTTTATGCTTAGTTGTGACACTGGCTGTGTGTGTTCAAACTATGCGGGTTTGATTGAACATCTTTGATGCTTAAATTGCCGCTATATTGCTTTACTCCTCTTTTTATTTTATGTGCCATGCATTTTTACTGTAGGGCAGGCTAGGACACTAGCCACTGGCTCACTGTCCGCTTGTGTTGTTGTGCTTCAGATATCCGTCGCGCTGCGCGATGACGCCATATGCTCGACCAATCACCAGCTCGCAGTGCTTGGGTTCCTCCCCAAGGGAACCGGTCCTGTGTGCTAGGTACCCCAACCAGAAGGGTTACAAAAATGGTAACAGGTACCATGGGACCAGTACGGTTCCATGGTAGTGGAACCACTGAAATAAGCGTACCGTTCCATACCGTACCGTACCGCATAGTGGAAACGGGGCTAAACAGAGGGGAGGAAGAGGAGTTGCTCAGACCTGCCAGGTTGGCCTCGGCGCTCATCAGCGTGCGGTCGTAGTCTGTGCTGCGGACTGAGATCTGAGGACAGAGGACAGAGCTGCATGGTCATCACAGACTTGAAATAGACCACATCAAATATTCTGAGAGTTGGAACGGAGGTGATAATAACAAGACGTCTGTTCATATACAAGTGCAAACAGTGGATAATTAGCGGCACAGATGCACATGGCTCCCATTAGAAAACAGTGGGAACTCTGTATAACACCGACACGGCAAGAGGCTGTGCTCCTAAATATTAATGAATCAACATGTGTGTGTAAAGAAAGAGGCCACTGAGGGGTCATATGCTGTGACAGCGCGTCTCTTTTCCCACCTCATGTCTGTCATAGGATTCGTTGAGGAATCCGGCGTATCGTTTCCTCAGGAACTGGCCCAGCTCCAGGTGCTGCCTCATCCCCACCTAGAAAAAAAAAAAAAGCACATATCACATTACAATACTGATGACATCACAGCGTGGAGCAGCTTTAATACAGGTCTGCGCTTGTGCAGAGCAGAAAATGTGAGTCAGATTGATTAAAGCGAGAGTTTAGCATTTGCAAAGTAACTGATGTTTTTTTTCAACCCTTTAACACCTATAATATTAGACAGTGTGTCTGGACTTATTTTGGTATTTTAGCTACAAGCTGCTATGAGTTTGTGCATTTTCCCCTTTTCTCTGCACTACTTCTTCTTTCAACACCTGGCAGCTGGTTTGCTTTACTGCATGATATAAGTGCTTGAACTGGGTGTAATAACAGGACAAAAAACAGAACTAAATTTTTTATTTTAAAATATTTTACTCAGGTCCACTGTCATGTTTTTGCTGTTCAAATCAAGTTTTGAAGGTTTTTGCATAGATGTCTGCTTTTGATCTATGTTTGTCCAGTTAATTTCCATAAATTTCCATAATTCCCATGGATTTTTTTTCCCAATTTTGAATATTTCCAAATTTTGTGAGCAACACTGAGCATATAAAGACATACTGGTGCTGTGTTATAAATAAAATGGAACTGAATGGGCCTCAGCTGAATTTAATGGTCCCATATTTGACCTCCTTCCTGTGTTTTTTAAGAGTGTTGATCCATTAGAAGATGTGTGTAGAAACTGTGCAGATGTATTTCACACAGGTGAGGTCAGCCGGCATCGTACCTGTGATAACTGTCCAAAGCCTTGTGGCCAGCTGCTCTCCTGGTGCGGGTCCGTGGGATAGGCTTTGACTGGTGACCTGTCACCATGGCGAAACAACTGGAGGGGAAGAGAGGAGTCTGTCAACTCAGCACAAGTGACGCACACACACTCACTGTTCAAGCAATGACTGATTTCAGCAGAATGTTGCACAATTTGGACATTTTCCTCTTTTTTTTCCCCATTATGTGACTTTTATCTAAGTTGCTCTGTGTTTCTTATGCGAACACAATGACGCCAAACCCTTGGTTCTTCTTTTATCTGTGTCATTGTTGATTATAAAACCCAGTCCGCTGATAGAGCCACTGTAATGTAATCCTTAAGTTATCTAAACAGCTAAAGCAGAGCGTTTGTGACACAATTAATCGAACATAGGACACTAAAGATCCACAGTGCAGGAAACCGTCACAGCATACTCACCTCTAACACTACTATTACTGTTATAGGTTGAAAGAAGTCAATTTGGCCTTGTGACTCAATGCCACCACAATGGTTGTCTATTCAGTTTGAACAGTTCCAGTCGTCGAAGCCAATAAAGAGAAGTGTGTGTTTCTGCCTGGCTTTGTGGTATGAGGAGAATGCATGGCTGATCATGATCTAAAATAGCTGAAAAAAAAGTGTGTAAACTATTTTGAGGTTGGATAATCCCTTTGCAACTCCTAATCTTATCTGCTCCACAATCCATGAATGGCTATCGACTCGAGCGGGGAAGTGGGTGACGGTTTCTAGGAAGTACAACTGAACTTAAGCTGCCTCTATAGCTGTCACCAAATGAAAGTAAAGTAAATCTATAACTGGCCTTCACCTCAGCAGCATATTTTACCACTGTGACAGGCAACATCATTGGTGTCATGGTTTTAACACAGGTAAACATGAGGGTGTCTAATGCTTTTTCCAATTCTCACATCCGTGGCAGATTCCATGTCTCTCATGCTAAGAAAACAGTAAACCTCATGAACTCACACTCAAGCAAGGGTTGATAAAGAGGTTTACATTACGTTTTTTTATTTTATATATTTACAGGATGCTCTTAAAATTATCTTACGGTTCAAAAGTGATGTAATATCACTGTTGAAGTTGTTATTATGAGATTTTTGTTCAAAGTTGTGTTGTTTTTCTTATCCGGAGTGAACTGAGGACCATCACAGACAATAATCATGCATGTGGAGCTCTCTGGCCTTCACTTAATAGCTGTAACCTAATGCTTTAACTACATGTGACTCTAGCAACCAAGGACAAACAACCTTTAAACCCCCCAAAAAGCTACAATAGTAGGAGACAAGACAATAAGTTCTGTATGCTTGACTACACTGTCCCCCCCCCCCCCCCCCCCCACCCCCCCTGGATCTCCTGATGAATGACAAACAGGTTCAGGACAGGTCGGCTGCATCTGCAAATACTGCAGGGAGTCCTTCATTAATATAAGCTCCTGTCTTCTTGGAATTAATTGACTTTTTCTGCATGACCCGAAGCATTATCATTGTTTGACCTGCTCTGCCTCAGAGATTAGATATGAATAAAGAAAAACAGTATTTACACACGACAATCAGGCAAGTTATTCCTCCAAAGTGTGTGTGTGTGTGGTATTAGAAACAGCTGACCTTAGAGGACAATGATGTAGCTCAGTGAAAGTACTTCAATAGTGTATAGGCATCATGTAAAACAGTTAAAGGGATAGTTCAACATTTTGGCAAATTGGTCCATTGCCATAATCCCTATAGTCATAGCAGTAAATTCGTTACCTTTAATTTTCGGTGCAAGTTATTTTTAGAACGGTGGAGCAGAGCCGCGAGCTGCTCAGAGCTACACTACAGAGGCTCATGGGATTTCTTGGTTTCCCTCATCAAACTCATCAAATACACAATCCAACAACTCCACAACACTCTGGTGGACAAGTTGTGACCTGAACATTCACCACGCTATGAGATAATAACACAACGTTACCAGACAGAGTTGTTTTAGAGGTAAATTCAGAGACTGCTTGATGAAAAACTGCCCCCGACGGTAACGCACATCAGCAGTCTTGCATGAATTTACCTCTAATTGTGAGTTTGATTGTGTATTTGATGAGTTTTGATGAGGGAAACCAAGAAATCCCATGAGCCTCCGTAGCGTAGCTCTGAGCAGCTCACGGCTCTGCTCTGCCGTTCTAAAAATAGCTTGCACCGATAAATAAAGGTAATGGCAATGGGCCAGTTTTCCAAAATGTTGAACTATCCCTTTAATGCCTATTCTACAGAGCTGTCTCAGTGCTGTCAGGTAAAACCTATACAGTCCATGGGTAGCATAACAACAACTGGTTCACCTGCTTTTCTGCAGCATGACACCAACACAACACAACAAAAACACGGTGCTTCTTTGAAACAAAAAGTGTTGCTAACTAATATTTTAAGATGCCGAATTTGCTGAAAGACTCCCACACTTCCTGTCTGGCTTGTTTCACATTCAGAGAAATAATAAATGTCACTGACACACAAAGAGAAAACTCTCACTCTCGCTCTTCGTTTTTGACCCACGCACGCACTCCGTAACGTTAAGCGAGTCCAACTCAACTCATCCTCCACCTGAAACATTACTCACCACAGTCACATAAACTAGTGTTTTTTCGGCCCCAGCTTGTCCACAGACGGATCCCAGCGTTAACAGAGAGAGCAGCACGGCGGGCACCATGTTTCCGCTGGGTTTCTCTACGAGCTAAACGTAGCATACGGCTAAAAGAGAGCAGATAACTGTTGTTCCCCAGGTCGCCTCCTGTCAGTTGTGGGAACCGGAAGTTGAAAAAATAAAACACACCGGCCGAGTTGAACAAATTAAATACGACACCCAGAGTGCTTAAAGTTTTCAAAGGACAATGTGTAAGATATTATTTTAAATCGTATGCATATATTTCACCGCCACCTGCCCAGTTTTATTCGTCTGAAACGGTCTGAAATGACACGCTATTTAGTGCTCGATTTATTCTGAAAGGACACAAAGATGGGAAACGGAAGTGTTGGAACATCCAGGAGGCGTCTGCAAAGGTAATGTACTCGCAGCGGTTTTGCTTAGGAAGCATGTAGTGTTAGATTATGACCCACAATGACAAATTATACGACACATAACTGAGATGGATCATGGGTTGTTTTGTTTATTTGTTAAATAACCACACAGGGACACACAAAGACAAAAAAAAAAACAATTGCAGATTAACCCAAAAAGAGTTATAAAATTACATAATGTGAGATATAAAGCCAATAGTAGCTGCAAACACTCCCAGTGTGTAAAGTCAGGTGGTGTGGGTTCTTAACACACTCTAACACATTATGACAGAGATTTAAAAAAAAAAAAAAAAAAAAAAATTAAAAAAATGACGAATGAACAATAAAAAGATAATAGTTTTTCGAAACAGCCATTCATATCAACAAGAGCACCGCCGCAGGCCCCAACATAATCATCTTGACTTAGGTTAACTTTGAAATACAAAGGTAATCAAATCTCATTAAGGGTTGAGAGAGAGGTTATTATTGGGTAATTTAGTTTGGCATTTAGTGACTCAACACAAATTTAAACTGCCGGTCAGAATTAGCAGGTCATTCATTTGCAGGACTTGCAGTTCCTCTCTTCAGCCACTAGATATCAGTAGTGTCTCAATAATAAGTAACCGGTCACATGCAAGGCTTTCAACCTCAGCCCAAACCTGTGGAAAGAAGGTGTATTGGACAACACAAATTCAACAACATTTTATAATTTTTTAAAAAAATGCATATGTGAACACTACACAGTAGCCTATGTAAGCTGCCAGTCTGTGTAAATCCACTCTCAGAGTTATAGTGAAAGGATCAGGTAATTATGTTTGCATACATGCATGAGGGTGTTTACCACTGAGACCTTTCATCCTACAGTAATCTGGTTTACAGGTGCCACAAAGCACTCGGTCATAAACAGACTTGTTAAAGAGAATAATAATCCTGGAGGTGTTAAAAGTTAAAACCATATGTGTGAAAGAGTTGAGGTATGAAAAGCTTTTTGTGTCTCAAGAGAGGCGGCTAACATGGAAACCTCGAGTTGACCCCCTTTTTCATGACCCCTGGTTTGCTTATCTGTATGTCGGCTATGTGTACACAGTGAAAAGCAGCTTTGTTGTGTCAGGATCTGGCAACGTAGAAGCACTTAAGCCTGGAAGAGTTTATTATGATCCTCAGAAGAGCTGGAAGCCTGCGTTACCAGTTGAGGTCACCAGCGAGGACCCTGGCGTGACCTTTCTATACCTTATAGCGCTGCGATTACAGCGTAAGACGTATCTTTTTCCAGACAAATCAAATGATTGAACTGTATGCGAACACTGTGATGTCTCTGTGAAGATTCTCAATAATCTCAGTAATCACAGAAACAGTGACGAGATAAAGTCCAGATGCCCTCAATTCAACTTCTCTTGGATTCCTCAAGTGGTGGTGGTGCATGTGGTGCATTTCCCCCCTTGGCTAAAGACTTACACCACTCCAACATCTGCTTGGTTTGTTTTGTTTATTATTCTGATCCCCATTAGTTGCAGCAAAGCCACAGCTATTCTTCCTGGGGTCCAGCAATATCAATTATACAGTAAATTAAAACAGAAACATTATAAAAACTAAAAACAAAGAAAACAAAAACAGAGTGAGCATTTCCACTTCGTTACTGTGCTTTATCCATTTTTTGTTAGTAATTAATCACATACTAATCCATATTACATCCATACATATTATATATGTATACATTATTCCACAATCACTTACACTTCATATCATATTGCATATACATTCGTTCTACAGCATATAGATTCATTCTGCAGCATACACATTATAATAACACATATATAATTATATATCTATAAAAATATACAACATATTATAGGCTTACATATAAATATACCATGTTTTCCTATTTTGCTAAATACTTTTTTATTAATATTTTGAATTGCTTTATTTTAGTGGTGGTAACAGTGGTGACTTGTAGGCTCATTTGGAGTCGGTCCAGTGAAGAAAAACAAGGATCAGTCCGTCAAAAGGCTTCATAATGTATCAGGTCAGTGGTGCTACTGGTTTGTCGTTGCTGGCAGCACTGAGATCAATACAGGAAGTTTGACACACATATGCAGGCCTGTGGTTGCTGCCTTCGTCCAGCCAGCAAACTCTTCACCTGGGCAACAAATAACACTGGTACATGACACTTTATGTCCTATACTCACTCTACCAATACTATTACCACTTGTACTAATAAGCCCACTACAGTCATTGCATCAATTTATTCCACAACTGTTCCTACGTCTGTCCTCAGGCGTATTCACATTGGAGTTGAAAATTAACCAACAGTGGAAAGAATCCAAAAATATCCCGCTTAGCTAGAAGAGCTCCTAATTTGCTGATGTTTCACTTCGTTGGTATTTGAATCCGCGTGCATAAAGGGAACAGAACGTTTATTTTCGTGGACAAAAAGTTAAAGTACAAGTACAGCAAAAATAATAAAATCATTGTTGGGAAGATTGTAATAAGTCAAATAAAAAGTCCTGAGTTGTGGCTTGCAGGGAGGGGAGGGGGCAGAAAACATGCAGATTAGTGTGGAAATAAACCCTGTGGGAATGTATCCGTACGCAACATCTCATGGATCATACGACAGCAAAACAAAAATCTTCAGCGATATTCCCACCGTGTCGTTGCCAAATAATTGCACTGTACATATTTGCCAGTTAAATGTCAGAAATAATCTTTTCATTCCCTTGTTTTTGCCCCCCAGGCTGTTTATATCTGCAGTCAAATGCTATGCACAGCTAAATCCTGGCGGAGGTGTTTGTGTTTTTGCTCATATCTCAGATTATAGGTGACTGCTAATGCTGAAAACACATGCTGCTGTTGGGCTTAGCCCCCATAAATTAACACTTGTGCAACAACAGAAAAATAAGCAGCGGCCAAATGTCCCCAAGATCTCACACACACACACACACACACACACACACACATACACTGACAGTGACAATAACAATAATGAGAACAATAGTGATTATAGCAGGAAAGGATTGCCCTTAATCTGGGGTATCTATGTGTTTGTTTAAGGGGGTAGATATGCTCATTAAGAAGCAACCCCCCCAATCCACCCCTGTTGTTTCTGTACACTCCAATTCACACTGACACCTCAATGGTGGAGGTGTAATCTGCTTGTGGGGAGATTATTAAAAAAAAAAAAAACAATCCAAGTGTATGTTTTTGCCCCAGCATGGACATGACTGATGATCCTGAAGATCACAGGGAGAATTAAACATAATTACCGAGATGATCTGATGAGCAGATGTCTGTTAGCTTCCTCCTCCTGTCGTCGGTCACACGGGCCCCTTCCCTGCCTCACACGACGACGACAACGACGTGCACATGCTTTGTTGTAAAATAAAGTTCTGTTGTGATGGCTAAATCAAGTTTAGGGACAGGTACTGTACTGTATACACAGACAGAACCTCAGCAGCCAGATGATGGCAGCATTTCTGCAGCTTCTTGCTCCATTGAAGCCTCTGACGCACTTGCGAGTCATTCCCCCTTCTTTGAGATGGTTGTTTTTCCATCTAACAACAACATTTAGAAATAAAAAAGGTGCAAGGTGTAAAGGTGCAGCCTAATTTTGAAATAGTATAAAGCCATACACAATACAAATGTGGCCTCTCTTCTAATATTTTCTCATTTTAAATAGAAAACAATCAACATGTTTGATTAGATAATGGTTATTATCATTATTACCTAATGTGGGCATCAGCGTAGTGTTGAAGCAGAGAATAAATAGTGAGGTAATGAAAGAGGCAACGCCAGGTTCCAGTTGAAGAGGAATACCCACAGGTTTAAAAATAGGCCACAATAATCCTTATATAACAAGTGGGACGTCAGAGTTGTTTACAATGTTGGTGCCTGAGAAATGAAGGGTTACAATACAATACAGCATTATACTGCACATTTCAGAGCCTCATTGATCCAAATGGGCTCATCTTAAACTGCCAATAATTATCAGGCTATTATATTATTATTATTATTATGATTATTATTAAAAGAAGAAGAGTATTTGAATTAAGATGCAATAAGATAGATATAAACAAGAGTTGTGTGGGTGTTTGTGTGGGTGTGCACTGTGCCTTTATCTTACAGTAGGAAAAACAGAAACTCAATGTTATTCAATGAGGCTCCACATTATTTCAGTTTCTACATGAGAGAGAGAGAGAGAGAGAGGACAGTTGGGCAAAGCAAAAAGGGGGAGGGGGGGCGGGGCTTGCGTGCAGCGAATTTACGCAAAGCAGCCAATGGGCATCGCCGCAGCCTGATGATTGACAGGCACGGCCCCTGCAGGAAGCCCCGCCCCCTTATGACTCTGTGTTTTATTCTGTATTTAGAGCAGCAGCGTCACATGTTGTTTTTCTCCAGGATCAGATCGCTCTCTGCTCTGCTCTGCTCCCCGGCTGCTCTGCGGTTTTTCCCTCGGACAGCGGACACTCACATCGCTGTCTGATATGGATTAGCTGCAGAAAATAATAACCTTTTAAGTTTGTTTTTGTTGCGATAGCCTATAGGCTTACATATATATATATTTTTAAAGGACAATTTAGAAGGGAAAAAAGGAGAGGAAAGGCTTATCTGAACTTGAGAAGAGAAGTGGATCGAAAATGGCAAGTCCTCCGGCGACGGTAGGACACCTGTTATCAAATGGGACGACCGGGGTGAAGAAGTGCGGGTACCTGAGGAAGCAGAAACACGGACACAGGCGCTTCTTCGTGCTGCGGGAGGTGACGGAGCGCTGCCCTGCCCGGCTGGAGTACTATGAGAGCGAGAAGAAATGGAGAAACAAGTCCGCCGCCAAACGGGTGATAACTTTGGACTCGTGTCTGTGCGTAAACAAACGCGCCGACGCCAAACACAAGCACCTGATCGCCCTCTACACCAAGGACGAGTACTTCGCCGTGGCTGCGGACAACGAGCAGGAGCAGGAGAGCTGGTACACGGTCCTGACTGATTTGATAGCAGAGGGGAAGGTGTACGACAGCCCAGCATCCACCTCCTCCTTGGTGGGCTTCGAGGAGGCCAGCTATGGACTCATTACCCCCGCTATAGCTGCCTACAAGGAGGTATGGCAGGTCAACTTGAAATCTAAGGGCTTGGGTCAGATCAAGAACCTGACTGGAGTGTACAGGCTGTGTCTGTCCAGCCGGACCATCAGCTTCGTCAAACTGAACTCTGAGACAGCAGCTGTCAGTCTGCAGCTCATGAACATCCGCAGATGTGGCCACTCGGACAGCTTCTTCTTCATAGAGGTGGGCCGGTCGGCGGTCACCGGGCCGGGGGAGTTCTGGATGCAGGCGGAGGACTCTGTGGTGGCGCAGAACATCCACGAGACCATCCTGGAGGCCATGAAGGCCATGAAGGAGCTGTCGGAGTTCAGGCCGAGGAGCAAGAGCCAGTCGGCCAGCACCAACCCCATCTCCGTCCCCACACGACGCAACCTCAACAACCTCCCGCCGAGCCAGACCGGCCTGGTGCGGAGGTCCAGGACGGACAGCATGGCGGTGGCCACGTCCCCGGGGAGGAAGTTCACGTCCTGCCGGGTCAGAACGGCGAGCGAGGGCGATGGCAGCGTGACCCGGCCGGTGTCCATGTCCATATCCGTGGACATGAACGGGAGCCCGACCAACCACCTCAGCCGGTCGCACACGCTCAGCAGCAGCGGACGCACCTGCAGGATGCTGGAGTCGTCCTCCAACCTGCACCACAGCAGGTCCATGCCGGTGTCCAACTCGCCGCCGGTCGCCTCCAGCCCCATCAGCATGTCGCCGAGAGGTAGCGGTGGCGCCGGGGTCTCCACTCCGGACAAAGCGAGACGGCCTTTCAGCTGCAGCGCCTCCATCTCCGGTTCCCTCAGCGACACCGCCGGCTTCATGCTGTGCGACGACTACAGCTGCAGCCCGGGCGACCCCAAGTTCCTCCCGCTGACCCGCAGCGACACCCCCGACTCGCTGTGCAGCAGCACGCCGCCGTCCCGTGACATCAGCGACCCCTGCGGCTACATGATCATGGAGGGGGCCAACGGCGGCGGCGGTCTCGCTTTCGACAAGGCCTACAGGAAGCGGACGCACTCCCTCACCACGCCGCGCCAGCAGAGGGTGGTGGCGCCGCTGTCCTCGGCCTCGCTGGACGAGTACACGCTCATGAGGATGGCGCACGGCCAGAACTCGCACTCCGCCTCGCCCAAAGTGTGCTACCCAGAAGACTACGGCGACATCGAGATCGGTTCCTCCAGGAGCTCCAGCAGCAACCTCGCCGACGACGGCTATATGCCGATGACGCCCGGCGTCGGGCCGCAGTCTGGAAAGGGAGACAACTACGTGCCCATGAGCCCCATGTGCGTCTCGGCGCCAAAACAGATCGTGAACCCCAGGGGCGGCGGCGGTGGCGGCTACAAAACCAACTCGCCCTGCAGCAGCTCCCTGGAGGACAGGGACAGCGGCTACATGCGGATGTGGTGCGGCTCCAAATCCTCCATCGAGAGCCCGGACAGGAACGGCGAATACATGAACATGTCGCCGGGAAACCCCCCTCCACTCCAGACGCCTCCCGACTACTACCTGGGCCTCCTCGCCGCCGCAACCGCTGCTGCCGAACCCGCGCCGGTGAGGTCGGCCACGCTACCTGCGAAACTCCAGGCCTCCAGGAAAGACGACGACAGCGGCGGCGGGGGCCAGTACGTGTTGATGAGCCCGCAGAGCCTGAGGCAGAGAGGAGTCGGAGGCGGAGGCGGCGGCGAGTCCGACTACTACTCGGTGATGCAGCCCACCTCGCCGCTGAGCCCCTCGGTCCCTTCTCCCGTCAGGCACGGCCGTGTGGACAACCTGTCGTACAGGGGGCGGCTGGGGCGGCCCAACCGGCTCTCCCTCGACACCCTGAGGACCCTCCCCAGCATGCACGAGCACCCCTTGCCCCCCGGAGAGCCGAGGAGCCCCGGGGAATACATCAACATCGACTTCAGCAGCGGTCCCAGATTCCCCCCGCCGCTTTCCATCGCTGCTGCTGCTTCCACGGAGAGCCAGTCCTCCTCCTCCTCCTCCTCTTCCGCCGGCGGCGCTCCTGCTGCTGCTGAGCGTCTGGCCGCGTTTCCGGTGTTGCCCATGTGCCCCTGCTCCGAGGAAGACGGGGTTTACCAGGAGGGGTCGCAGGGCCTAGGCAACGAGATGAAAAACGACTACACCGAGATGACGTTCGGGATGACCAGCTCGCCCCCACAGCTCGTTCCTCAGAGCGCAGTGAGGTATGTCTGTGGAGGGAGGGAGGGAGGGAGGGAGGGAGGGGGGAAAGTCTTCTGATTTATTATCATCTATTACAACAGTCTGGCTGTGGGATTTATCACAGGCTGAAAATAGTGAGTCGATTACTAGGAGAACAGCTCACAGGCATTTTAATTCCTCTGAATAATAAAAAAAGCCAGACTGCTTTGCTCAGCCTCAGCGTCAACACTATAAACGCTGATGATGTGATCCCTCAGATATGGAAACAAGAGGCCAATGAGTTCAGTTTTTTGTGTGAATTCACAATAACAAAGTAAAAGCTACATGATAATAAATGTAAATAATAATAATAATCTTATTTTGAAACTCCACCAGCAACCAGAGTGGCAGGGAGAGGAGGCTCTCTCTGGAGGACCAGGGCGTCCCAGAAAGCATCGGGGTCTTCCTGTTGGGGGCCGCCTCGTCCTCCACGGTCGACCCCGACTGCTCCGCCAAGGTGATCCGGGCCAACCCTCAGGGCCGCCGGCGCCACAGCTCCGAGACCTTCTCCTCCACCGCCACCGTGACGCCGGTGTTCCCCTCGTTCGCCCGGGGCGACGCGGTGAAGAGGCACAGCTCGGTGGAGAACATCTCGTCCCGGAGCAGCGAGGGCTCCGACGAGGAGTACGGCTGCAGCCCCGTGAGCCGGCGTGAGACGTCGGCGGCGGCGGGCTACCCCAACGGACTCAACTACATCGCCTTGAACCTGCTGGACAACAGGGACGTGGAGAAATGCGAGGACCTGGTTGGCTTCAAACCCACCAGCAGCTGTAAAGGGGGTATCAATGGATTACACAGCTCGCCATATGTCTGCTTGGGATTCAAGGAGGCCGCCACCACTGCCAAAGGTGAGTCAAGTCGATGTCAGATGTGTTTCTGCTGAGTAATTCACCTTAACTTTTCAGCTCTGTGCACTGCATTGTGGGTATTGTTGTTTTAAAGGAGGTCTTAGAGTGTTTTCGTATGGACGCGGAGCTGTCCTGTACAGTTCGCAGGCAAATACGAGAGGCGAACGAACGTGCGTTTCCTCTATAGATTCAAATGCAAACTAACTGGGGATTTTTCAAAGCACACAATACAAGTAGGTGGTGCTGATGCTGCCTTCAGGTGCCCCTCGTAATCTCCTGCCCCTGAACGCCTGAAAACAGAGCGGTGCCCCTGTGTTTACTCTAGTGAGTCAGAGTCCAAATGAAGAGGAGGAGGAGGAGGAGGAGGAGGAGGAGGAGGAGGAGAGATGCGGTCGCTCTTCTTCACCGCTCTTCTGATCATCTGTATTTGTTAATTCCTGGTATTTTCCGGCACACGTGAACGCAGCACGAGGCTGCTATGAAACGTGACCGGGCTGAGGGCTCTCTGAAGTAAACAACAAGCACTATGACGGAGCAGGACGCTGCCTTGCCTTCGCTCGCTGCCTCTGTTGTGGGCTGCAGATCAACCAAAAATACACAAGTGGACTTCAGCGTTCCACCGACGCTAGTGGGAAATTTAAGTTTTTTTAAATCCAAAATAACAAAAAAAATAAGCATAATAAGCCCTAAAAAGAGTTTATCTTTAACTAGTGGTTAACTAGGGCCTGTTATTAGCATAATGCCTCTGGGCTGATACTAGTCAAAGCTTCCTGTCAGTTGTAATGTCACACAGAGCTGCGGGCGTTTCCGGCTGTTGTTTTTCAGTTGGGTAGGCATTAGTGTGTGTTGCACATCAATGTGACCTCTGTGGACCCCCTTATTCCCACCATCCCATGATCAATAGCACATCCCAGAATATCCCAATTGGGCAAATTGAAGCCGTGGCAGCAGCAAGAGGAGGAGGAGGAGGAGGAGGAAGAGGAAGAGGCAGACGGTGTAAACAGAGAACACAGGGACGCCAGAGTGTTGACATTAAAGTCAAGTTTGACCCTCATGCCAGTTATTGGACGCAAGCGAAAGCACGTGTGTTTGTGAGCACCTACAGCCATGTGTGTGTGTGTGTGTGTGTGTGTGTGTTGTACGCTGACATGTGAGGCCCTGCACAAGTGTGTATGTGTGTACTGTATGTGTGTGTGTGTGTGTCCTTGTAGGGAAAGTGAGGGAAAACAACAAAGCGGGCAAGTTGCTATGCGGCCATCAGGTAACTGGATGTCACGGTCCACATTCCAGGCAGAGAGGGAGGGGAGGGGCTGTTTTTGTGTGTGTGTGTGTGTGTGTGTGTGTGTGTGTGTGTGTGTGTGTGTGTGTGTGTGTGTGTGTGTGTGTGTGTGTGTGTGTGTGTGTGTGTGTGTGTGTGTGTGTGTGTGTGTGTGTGTGTGTGTGTGTGTGTGTGTGTGTGTGTGTGTGTGTGTCACCAAACCCACCCCACCTACCACCAGCTCCAGGGCCGTTTGAATAGAAAGCGGCTTTTATTTCGACCACAAGGCCTCAAGTTTCCATTTGAACACACAGGGACAGAAGAGGATGCTCATCATCATCATAATAATAATAATAATAATTAAGAGGAATGCACTGCCTTAATTAATTATACAGTGACATTACATGTTTGTTTATCTCCACACTGTCTCCACATTCCAAACTCTTTGAACGTGTGGAAGGGGAGGGGAAGAGGGAAAAAAAGAGCGAGGCACATACATGTACATGTGGACTGCAGCACGTACACATGCAGAGCAGTCAGGGGCTGTTTTTCTCTGTCTCTTGGCCTCTTTTTTTTTTTTTTTTTTTTCCAGTGGCGTAGCTGAGCTCGCATCCGTGAATCTGGCAGGGATGTGCAGAGAGAGAGAGAGAGAGAGAGGCCTGTTTTGTTTTCCAGTGCTCGCTCGCCCTGACTGTTTGTGGGGGAGCGAATGAATGCGTGCATAATGGGGCAGGATGGCACGTGCACTCCGCTGCCCTTCCGCCTCATTAGGCTGTTCACTTAGCAGAAGTAAGACAAGCAGAGGAGGAGGAGGTAGGAGGGGAGGGGGGGGGGCAGTAGAATGAGGAGGTAGGGGCAGCAAGGGCTTTTTAAAGTAACAAACAAACTCGTTGGTGAAGCCCCAACCTCCACCTCCACTCAGCCAAGGTGCATTATGGGACGGCAAACCCGGGGCCGCTTGTTTACCGAACACTCAGTCCCCCTCTCTGCTTGTGTGGCGAGGCGGGTTGAACCAGGTCAAAGTGCGCTGTTTTTTTTTTTTTTTTTTTCCCCACCTCCTCTTTTTTCTTGAAACTTTTTATTTATTTTGCTTTTCTTTCTTTCTTTTTTTTTTTTTACCTAAACAAAATCCACTGCACAAGTAAAGTAAGTAGCTAAGTAAGATTCCTTTATTTGTCCCACAGTGGGGAAATTTACATTTGTGCAGTAGCAAATAGCAACAGTATAACAATGCAAGTTTCCAAAATGACAATTTAGGGAGGTGGAAAATAAAGTAAAATTGAAAAATAATAAAATAATTAATCAAAAATAATATGAAATAATAATAAAAAACAATATAAAATCAGCAGGAAGACCGCCAGACAGGTTCAAGCTCCACCGTTAGTGAAAATACAGTTTTGGCTGGAATGAAAAGCTGCCGACTAAGGAAGACGTGTTTGTCAGGATCAAAGCCCCTTGCTGCCCCGTGGAATTTAGCATTTACCCCCCCTCGCCCCCTCAAGACCCATGTGAAACGTGACTGAGCTGCTCCCCGGTCAACAAAAAGCGGCTGACAGCTGGATACACTCTTCCTCTCTGCTCCACCTGCAGGTCAGCTTAGATGTCTTAACGCCTGGCATAAGGGTCAGGTATTTGTTTACCTCTTGTCCTGTCAGCCAGCCAGCCAGGCCATGTGACTCTGTTTACCTCCGCCCTAACCCGAGCTGTCCGCCTCCTCCTCCTCCTCCTCCTCCTCCTCTAGCGGCCCCCGGCTCGCAGCAGCTCAGCCAGGTGGATGTTCTGTACCAGACCCAGATTAGCCAAGTCAGCCGTCTCAATTTCTAGCCCCTTCGTCGTCGTTGTCTGACTAATACCGCTATCTCGCCTCCTGCTTCTGCTCTGTGACCGTTCCAACATAGATCATTCTCAGCGTGGATGGATGCATGAAGTATTTAAAAGGATAGTTCACCCAAAATTCAAATTGCACTCATTATCTACAGTACTCACCCTCATGTGGACTAAGGGCTGGGAGAAGTTTCAGAGTCCTCCGTGGCTTCTCTGAGTTACAGGGGGTCTCGGCGTAGCAGTGCATGTCCATATGACGGTTGCAAATGGATACCAACTGTCTTCGTAACAAAAAGGACATGCACTGCTATGCCGAGACCCCCAGTAACTCAGAGAAGCCACGGAGGACTCTGAAACTTCTCCCAGCCCTTAGTCCACATGAGGGTGAGTAGATAATGATTGCAATTTGAATTTTGGGTGAACTATCCCTTTAAAAAATAAATCAACCAGGTGAGGGTCTCTCTTTAGTGATAATGGCAGATGGCCATGGGGGGGGTTAAACACCTGCCACTCGGGTTGATCTTCACACGCAAACACTCTCATTACACTGATTTCCCTGCCTGTGCCCACGCTCGCATGTAAGCATATACATGATGCCACTGTATGGCTCTTATGCACACGCACACACACACACACACACACACACATGCACACACCATCTACACACACACTCTTGTACTTACTCACTATCCTTCCACTAATGACGGTCCACCATCTGCCGCGCCCACAGGCTGCAGAGAGCATGCATGACCATCAGCAGTGAGTGTTTCTGTGTGTGTGTGTGTCTGTGTGTGTCTGTGTGTGTGTGTGTGTGTGTGTGTGTGTGTGTGTCTGTGTGCACGCAATTCATCGGCCAGATTAAAAACATTCGTGCCCATCTTCTCAAATCCTGCTTCCTCTGAACGTCACTCGGCCTCTCGTATCGCAACTGGATGATGTCACTGCAGAGATGATGCACGCAGCCTACTGGCAGCTCGTGTTATATATATTTATTTATTTATTTATGCTTCATGCATTTCCGGTGTTATGTGTGTGTGTGTGTGTGTGTGTGTAGCAGCAGAGGCAATGAGCGAAAGGGGTCGAGTTGAGCAGCCATGCATCCCTAACCGGCTCTGAGCATGCTCAGTAGACCAGGCCGCGATACGAAGGTGTGTTTGACTCTTACGTCATCGCGCCATCACTGACTTACGAGGCAGAATAGTGACACCTGTGCTCACAATTACAACTTTATTTACTACATGTTATATTGATATTGTGTTAATAGTGCAGATATGATAATATAATGACATGAAAAATAGACAAAACGCACAATAAATACGTTGAAAATGAATTTTTTTTTTTGATCAAGGTATTTTTATTTAGTTTTACAAGTTATAGTTTACAATTTAACATAAGTACAACAGAACACACAGGGAGAAAAAACAAACAAACCATAAATCCCATCCACCCCCCACAAATACCAGACATACAGAGTTCACAGTATGAGATACATAGTTCAATATACAGAACTCATATAGCCAGATAATAAAAAACAAACAATCAACATATACAACAAAAAAGAAATACAATAATAAAGATGACTGAGGGCAACAACAGAGGTTTACAGTACTATATTATCTGCTTCCATATCTTCAACAAACATTAAGAAAGGCTGCCATATGTTATAAAATTTTCTAGTAGACCCCCTGATTGTGTATCTGATCTTCTCCAACTTGATATGGCACATGATTTCCCTAACCCAATGGCTGTATGTTGGAGGTGCTGGGTCTTTCCATTTCAATAATATTAGTCTCCTAGCTAGGAGAGAGCAGAAAGCCACCATTATTCTTTCCCACATCTCTAGATGGGAGTCTATCTGAGTTACACCAAAAAGTGCAATGAATGGAGATGTGAAAATGAATTTTTGAGGAAATCGTCACTTTATTCCATCAGTTTATGACATTTAACAGAAACCCAGTGATTGTTGCACCGTTGCCGCCGCCTCGCTGCGCACACACACACACACTCTCACACACACACACACACACATAAGCTGTTAAATGGTTTATTCGCATCCAGATGCACTGAAGCTGAGTTCTTACAAAGGGAAGTCAAAGCCACAAAGAAATCCAGAAATGCCATGTTGCCTGATACATAGAGAACAAACACGCACACGTAACACCGCAGGCTCCTGTGTCAGAGTTTCCAGGCGGTGTGTGTGTGTTTATATGGTTATGTGTGTGTGTGTGTGTGTGTGTCATGGCACAGGGAGGCGGGGGGCTAAAGTAGGCCGGGATGTTCCAGACAGAAGCGCTAGCTGTGAGATAACTGCGTGGCCAGCGTTCCCCACATTTAGCCAGCCACGGCTCCAGATGAGATTACAGCCTCTGCAGGCCAGATTAGACGGCCAGGGGAGGTTAGATCAGCGCCGAGCCAGCGGCTACTCCACAGACAGCAGCTGGGGAAGGGGGGGGGGGTGTCTGCGTAATTCAAGGTGTCGGCATTTGTTCACTTTGGCATGTCCATGTTTGGTTTTATTGCAATCTACGCATAAATCAATGGATATCTAAGAGGATAGATAGAATATAACAGCGATAATCAACCACATAGTAACAAACCATGTTGCTGTGATGCTGTATGTGCAGTTACAGGTGTTTAACCCTCCTGTTGTCCTCCTGGGTCAAGGAAGGAAGGAAGGAAGGATGAAGGTAATGAAAGATGGAAGGAAAGATAGATGGAGGGAGGAAACAGATTGGGTCAATTGGGTCAAAAAAAGGAAGAAGAGAGGACGAAGGGAAGGAAGGAAGGAAGGAAGGGAGGCAAAAAGGATTGTGGAAAGAAGGAAGGGAAAAGGGAAGGAAAGAAAGATGGAGGGAGGGAACAGACCATGTGAATTGGATCAAAAGAAGAAGTAAGGACGAAGGGAAGGATGGAAATAAGGAAGGGAAAAAGGAAGGATGGAGGAAGTGAACAGATTGGGTCAATTTGACCCAGAAGGACGACAGGAGGGTTAAATAGTGTAATATAAAAGATACAGGAGGTTTCACATCACTGCATTTCAGCCTCAGTCATTCCTGCTGAAAACATCTATTGAAAAAAACAACCTGTAATTATAATAAAAGAGAAATGTGGATTTGCCTTCTTTTTTCTATATAAGTGAATGGGCTGAAAAAACAAAAAAAACAAAAAACAGCAGTTTTTCAGGAATTTACAGCTTCAGTTTTCAGCCTGTGACCGCTGCACATTTTTTTGGTGAAGCGATGTTTTTTTTTTTTCATCAGCCTCGCAGTGATACAAGTGTCCCAGTGCGATGCAGGTTTAGTCTCACATTGAAGACGAGAGCCCTGAACGTCTCTTGGTGCCCCGTCCTCACCCTTTGACTTAAAGTAAATCCTTCCTTCTTAGCTTCTTTTGCCCCCTCCTCCACTCACACTCACACACAGCAAATCAACCCTACTGTACATAATTATCCACATTGCTGCTACTGCAGTCTCTCTCTCTGTCTGTAGCATCATCTGCTGCTGCACGGCTTATTGCTGCTGCTAACTGGTCCTCCCCTGCTCACCGTGTGTCCATAGCAACACGGCAGCGCGACAGGAGACCCCCCTTAACCCAACCCCCATCACTCCACATCCACATCCACATCCCAGATTATGTAATTACAACCACTGCTGGGGCCATCCTCCATCCTCCCCCCACCGCCGTCCTTCAGCAGCTTCCCCGGCTCTTATCAATAGTTCAGACGAGTGCAGCAGGGATTTCAAAATATCTAACGCCGATTTGTACGTCATTGTATACTAAAAAAAAAAGGCTACAAATGTGCATTATGGGATTATATCTGTGAAATAACTGCATCAACGTGACTCTTAACTCTCCCTTTTTCTTTCTGTCTTGTCTTTTTCAGACTGAGCGACGACACCGTCCTCTGGCTTCGGCGTCTTCACCAACCTGCTGCTGCTCCATTTATAGGAAAACAAGAAAAAGAAAAAGAAAGAAAGACAGAACTCAGATCAGATCAACTCAGATGCCCCTAAAAGACTGTCTGGACCCTCAGCAAACACACACACATGGACACACACACCTTGGAGAGCAAGCATGCCACCATCTATGCATGTCGTTGAGTTTGCTAAAGGCAGGACAAGTGTGTTTGTGTCGTGTGTCATGTTTCCTGCGCTCTCATTTTTTTGGCGCAAGCACAGAAGCAAAGATAGTCAGACAATAACACGGTACCACGGACGTTATTTATTTACTTGAGGGTGGTTTTCACGACCACCTGTGTGAGTGCGTGTGTGGGAAAGTACGAGCGACTGGTGTGTCAGCGAACAATCAAAGCGACTATAGAGCGAAGACACCACGGTACACTGAGTATATAATAATATTTAGATTAGATATTTTATTTATTTTTGGAAGATGAATGTCTGATAAGACCTACCCGATGCCTTAATGTCTATATTGTCCTTATGTTTTCTATGAAATGACAGATAAATATTCTATTATGGTATGTCTATTTGGACCGACATCTCTATATTGTTATTCTCTGTGGAAAGTAAAAAGCCTATAGTTTACCATTAAAATATATTATTTCAGAAATGTACAGTAAAGCGCGGCTGCTCCAGATCTGATTTATCGTAAAGTATTTTCTTAATTACTAATTTCTTATTTATTCTAACCTAGTTTATTTTTTCGTCCAATCAAAACACTGGACTTAAAGAAGTATATTTCTAAATGTCCTTTAAGAGTTATGCATGTCTTTATAACTCAGACCCCACAACTACCAGGCATCTGAATGCACTGTACCTCCCACAGTTCCTCAGTCACTTGAGCCTAAAAACCTCACACACTCCTACCTTCAAACCTACAGCCGGCTGCTCTGCTGCTCTGCTGCTCTGCTGAGCGCCGGCTGCCCTGCTGTGATATCATAGGATGGTACAACTGTAGAGCTGAGGAGAAAACGGAAAAAAGGGGGGAGAGGGGGGTGGAGCCAGTGAGAAAGGGCACAATCCAGACACTTTCTGGTCAACAAGTGGGCGAATTTAAAGGGATAGTTCACCCAAAATTGAATTGATGATTATCTACTCACCCTCATGTCGACTAAGGGCTGGGAGAAGTTTCAGAGTCCAAAGGGAATGTCCATATAACGGTTGCAAATGCATACCAACTGTCTTCGTAACAAAAAGACTCACCAAAAAACATCCAAATACCTCCATGCTGCTCGTACGTAATGTCCATCTTGTATTGAAGCCCCGAAATGCGAAATTGTCCCGAAAAAAATTAAATAAGTCTATTTTTCAAGCTTGTTTTGTAGCGGAAGCTTCTCGAAGCTCCTCTTCCCGGTTCGTCAAATTTGGACGAAATGGGAAGAGGAGCTTCCGCTACAAACAAGCTTGAAATATAGACTTTTTTTTTTCGGGATAATTTTGCATTTCGGGGGTTCAATACAAGACGGACATTACATACGAGCAGCATGGAGGTATTTGGATGTTTTTTGGTGTGTCTTTTTGTTACGAAGACAGTTGGTATCCATTTGCAACCGTTATATGGACATGCACTGCTACGCCGAGACCCCCTGTAACTCAGAGAAGCCACAGAGGACTCTGAAACTTCTCCCAGCCCTTAGTCCACATGAGGGTGAGTAGATAATGAGAAATTTGAATTTTGGGTGAACTATCCCTTTAAGGGGAGAGAGGTATCAGCATGTACTGGACAAGCACTGAGGGGAGGAGCGAGAAAAAAAAATAGTAGTAGAAGACGAAGAAGGAGAAGAAGAGGGGCCAAGAGCCACATCTGGCGCCATCATGGAGGTTCAGCTGTCTGGAAAATAGAACTGTACACGAGACGGCGGCGTAAAGAAACGAGAGCCGGCTGAAGAGAATTATGTAATGTTACAACAAGTTCAAGTCGCACGATGTAACCACTGTAAGAGACACAGACAATCAGATTGAACTGGTGTAATTTCCTCTTTTTAAACATTACATAGTAGTCTCTTTTTAAAGTGAAACTGTAAAACTCAACAGCAGCAACTGTGTCCACATGTGATAAATCGCATGAATGTAAAACGTTGGTTTCACATAAATTAGCTCACAACCTCCATGATGGCTGCCACTGTTTGTTTTTTTAATTCTAACTAGTATAAATCTTAAAGCTCCTCCATCAACATCCTTCTGTGCCGACTCCACCTGGCTCACAAACCCTTCTAGTGTACATTAGATTGTAAAACTTTAATTAAAACCATGTCTGAATGTATCGCTGAGCTGGTGGCAACACCACGGAAACATAAATAAATAAATAACGTGGGGGGAAATGGTTTTTTTTTTTTTTTTTTTTGACAAAGGTGAATAATATAGGAGTTTGTACCACGCTGGTATCTATTTATCTTCAGAGTCTTGAATGTGTATATTGTGTAAATAGAAAGAGTTTAACTAAAAAAGATTATTGAGAATACATGGAGTACTTAGATTTTACCTGTTGCAATGATATTCCTGTGTAAAGACTTTGGCTACCGATTTTTAAGAAGGGGACGGGGGTTTTTGCTTTGGGGTGTACAGTGTCTTGTATGCTTTCCTCCTTCACTATCTGAAAAAAAAACAACTGTCTATTTTATTATAGAGATCTCTTTTGCCTTGTTGACACACTTTACCTAATGGCATATGCAATAGTGACATAAAAACAATCTAGTTTACAACTGTGGAACCAAATGCAACATTGCATCGATGATTTTTTTTTTTTCTTTTTTTCTTTTTTTCGTGGTGAGCAGAAGTTGTTTTTTTTTTGTTTTTTTTTTCTTTTGCTCCTTGTACATTTCTCTTTCTGCCAAGTGTTTTGTTTTCATCGCTGGGAACTCTTTTGTTTCTTGACATGTCTCAGAGCGCTTCTCCCCCCTCCCTCTCCCATTTCTTCTGTGTCCATGGACAGATTTCTTCTTTTACAGAGCGATCTTGGACTGACTCAGTTCGAATGTGTCGTTGTCTTCCATTGTACATAGATCAATATACTGTTATATATTGTGATGCTCACAAGAGATGATAATACTGATTTTTAAAAATCTGGTAGTCAAGTATTGCTTTTGTCTGTACTGATTATGGATAGGAACCTACAGAAATAAATCAATTTATTTAAAGAGATACAATCTTGTCTTCACTTTTCAATTTCCACAAGTAGGATTATGTCTGTCATAATAAAAATACAGTGTTTTTCATTACAGAATTACATTTCATCCACTGAAATTAGGAATGAAAAATACATTTTTAATTCAATTATTGTTCATACAACCCTACATAATATGTATTGGCAAATTTAAAACAGTAAAATGTTATCACAAGTGGTTTGCAAATTGAATTAGCAAAGTAAGGCAACACCACCCGAGTGTATTTTATTGGACAAGGGTTTATTCTATGTTTTAAATCGTAAAAGCAATGTTATTTTGTATATGTTTTAAGTCATATTACTATATGCCACTTCATTTTTCTCTCTAGAAGACTCAAATACGTTGATGTAATAACACAAAAGTATCATATTACTTGGAACATACTGTAATATCATACATTTGGCCTGTGGAGAGCGAGGAGCTCGACTCTCCAGGCGACACTTTCTCTCTCCGTTAGTGTTTTTTATTGCCGACGGAGAGCGAGGCAGGAAGCTCACATTGAGCCAATGACTTCCTGCCAAGCCACGCGTCTCCACAAAAGACTGTGTTACTGAGAGCAGGGAGGTCAGGAGGTTCACATGCTGGAGTAAACAACACTTTTCACCTGTCCAGACTCCCACACACTCAACATGCAGCTATCAGGGATCGTATGGAGTTATCTTAGTGTGCACGATTGACCACTGACGGTTATTATTCTCAATGGTTACTTATTAATGGTCAAAACATGGCACAGAGCCCAAGCCAGTCACACATTAAGATTATTTTGGTTTCACTTTCTCCCATGTGAAAGGAATTTAGTTTGTGCTATGTAAAGAAACAGCACGTGCGTGAAATACGACACATCAAATCCACTTTTAAATCAAACCAAACATATTTTGTCACAGCTTTATCAGAGTTTGCCCTCGTTTACCTCCCATCTCTGACGGACAAAGACTCTTCTTGTCCAGAGCCGGACAGCAATCCTGCTTGTTATTTGAAATGAGGAATCAGAGCAAATCAATCAAACTTCCAAATCATATGATGCTGACACGGTTTTTCATGTCTGCATCCGAGCAGCAGCACAGCTCGGATGAACTCTCTCATTGTGACTCTAAATTTGGGGAATAGTTTTAGGACATCCAAGAATAGATCAGATACAAACACACACAATAACTTCAAAGCAGCATCCTGTAAACTGCTTTCTTTTTTATTTTTTGCAACTGTTGTCGCTGCACAAGCCTGAAAATTTCACTTTCACGTCCCTGACCCAGTGACTCCTCTTTCCATGTCGTCTTCTGCTGTTTACCTCCACACCAAAATAGGTTTCATTAAAGAAAAAAGGGAGAGAAAGTGGTTGTTTTTTTGTTTTTTTCTCCAGGCAGACAGACAGTGCAGACGGGGGGTGAGGAACACTGTGTCCCTCCTGGTGGCTCGGTGGTGGGGTCTTATGTAAGGCTGCTTTCTGCCTGGCAGCAGAGCAAAGCCCCACTTACAGTGTCATACTGCTAATTAATACACAGCAGCCAGAGGAGCGCCCTCAGTGGCTGCTTGTGTGTGTGTGTGTGTCTGTATGCAGTGGTGGACAGTAACGGAGTAAATTTACTTGAGTATTAGATTTCTTTGGTACTTATTACTCTTACTTGAATAAATTTCCAAGACAAATATTTTTACTTTTACTCGAGTTAAAGCAGAAGGAAGCAGAATATTTGTGTTAATATAAGTCTTAAATAGTTCTATCTTCCGACAGCAATCACTTACATAGAGTGTTTGGTCTGAAACACGGGTCTGTCAGTCACTCTGCTCTGCTGTAAGCCGAGGAGAAAACTTTCCTTGTATCCTACAACCTTTATCCAATGAGGAGAGAGAACGGCATAAAGGGGCGGTCCTCTCTGTGTGTGCAGCCAAGGGATGCGCGTGAATGTGGTGACGTAGGGACGAGGGCGGGGACTGCTAACTCCATCCACTGACAGGAAGTTAGCCAAAACCACCGGATCGCTTACTTCTGCTTTAATTTCTAGGAAGGCTGAAAAGTACTCGTTACTTTCAGGTCTGCTCTTTTTTTTTTTTTTTTTTCTAAAATACTATTGGACACAAGCTGTGTTTGTCAAAGAAGGAAACCTATCACAGTGCACACTCTCCACTGGGATCTATACGTAAAAGCGGAAATACGTTATCCCTCCCCATAAGGATACCGCCAAAGTAGCCACGCTCTCGACTGCATTTGTCAACCCAAAACTATACCACGAGTCGTGAAAATGACAACTGCTGTCCTCTTATGATCCCATTCATTTTATTTGTTGTTATAGGTGTTTCTGCAGCTTTATATAACATTGTGGTTCTAAAAGCAGCACGTCAGTGCAGCTGCTTTCAAAGAGTTCATTCTCAGAAACAAGAGTTAAAAGCTCCTTAAATTCATTTAGAAAAAAATATAGTAATTCATTGATGTGAAAAATAAGAAATTTACTCTTACTCTTAAAGTAAATTTAAAAGCATGTACTTTTTAAGCAAGTACTTTTTACTCTTACTCGACTGAGCTACTTTTACTTGTAACGGAGTACATTTTGACCAGTAGTATTTGTACTCTTACTCAAGTACTGGGGTCGAGTACTCTGTCCATCTCTGTCTGTATGAGATATTTGCTGAAGCGATGTCCGTAACAATATTAAAATGCAACAACTGCATTATAATCACGTTTTTATAGGAAATGAATGGGCAGAAAACAGCAGTGAAACAGAGTGAGACCCTCGTTTTCCTCCATTTACGTGAAGGAAGGAGCAGCATCACGGTGCTGGATGTGATTAATGATATTGATCACAGAGCCTGGTATTGCTTTTACAATCACGTTTCATTAGTTAGAGTTGTTTTCACCGCTCCCTCACTGAAGAAGAACATGTGCACCACAGTGTAGAGTCAGTAGAAGCATTGATTACAACGGTCCAAGCTGAAGTAAATGTCATTATCAATGGGAATACAAAGCTACAACTTCCCTATATGACGTTTTAACAGTCATATGAAATCTGACATTTCTGGGAAATTGGGTTAGCAGCAAATAATCACGTGAAACTGAGCGTTAGAAGGCGATGCTCTTCATAAAAAGTATGCACTCAATGCACGTCTTGTACTGTGCACCAGAACAGCATGTGAGGTATGCACCATAGATTATTATGAGCATGTGAGTGGGTCTTATAGGGAGAATAGCTGCTCCGTTGGCAACCTCCTCGTCCACCCTGTGCTCCATTGGGCCTCCCTGCCAGCTTGCTGCCGTGCTGTGCTGCTGCTCTTGAGGGGATTGGGAGTCGCTGGCCCCATTATTTCTCCCTGAATCAGCCTAAGGAGGGTTTCAGTCAGGCTCATTGAACTCCGCCACGCAGCAGCGGGGCGGAGCAGTGACCCACTTACACTCGCCAGCTCTGGCTCTTCACAGTGGCTAGGAAAGAGGCGCACGGCTCTGCTGAGCCCACATGAAAACATAACACACTGACATATATCTTAGAATACCATATTTAATCAAATATATAGCGTTTGTCATGCAAATAAAGAAGTTTTAACCTCCATGAGGTCATATAGACTATCGTTTAGCCATATTATTAGAGCTATTTGAAGGTTTTGCTGTTACATCCATTAGGTTAGCATCAACTGCTGTTCATCTACCAGTGCAGACTCTTCAGAGATAGTGGAAACCCTTGTTTTGCATTACTTCTTTTACTATAAGTTAACATGCTAACTAGTGAGATTGTCTCATCACTTTTCACTGTGTTCACTGTAGTGTTTAGTTTGTATAACAAGCTGGAAAGTTACAGACACAATGAATATTCAGTGAAAAACCATCTTGTTCACTATCAATGACTTTCACTACTGAATCCAATACAGGTGCATGTAAATAATAGGAGCATATAAATAATGTAGGCATCACTATCAATAGTCTCGAAATAAAAAATCCTAACAAAAAGACTGGGAACACTGTGTCCCATTATGTCCTGCAGCTTCTTTAGGTCTCACAGGTTACAACAACTCTGTTGCATTCATGTCTTCTCTCTGAACCTGTTGACATTTATCAGCCCTCACTTTAAAAAAAAAAAAAACATTTTATTGTGTCATTTTGGTTCATGGAAACTTTGATTCAGTTGTCAGCTATTAATAAAAAATGTCTTGAAAGCGGAGACCGGACCACATTTGGTAACACTAGTAATTGTCTTGGACTTGTGCCTTCTCAGTTTTAGCTGTTGAAAACTACAGTTAATCATAACTAATGCTTCATAAGTGCTATTTGTTTGTCAAAAAGTTCTCAAACTCGGTACATTTGTGTGTGTGTGTGTGTGTGGTGTGTGTGAATGGAAAACTCAAGTCTCTGCAGCTCTGTATCTCTTGGACCATGACAGTCAGACTCCACGTGTTTGGACAGCATGTGGAAACCTCGGTCCCACCCACTGCTCGCAAACACTCCTGCTGCTGTTTACCACGCTGGCAGTGGAGTGGAAGACTCCAACCTGCTGCTGCTTCACACACACACACACACACACACACACACACACACACACACACACACACACACACACACACACTGTATTATTAGCCGAGTGAGTCGATGCTCTTTCACAGCTCATAAACATGTTTTGCACAAATGATTCTGGAGGAAAACACTGTTGTAAAAGATCCAAACATAAAATGACTCATGTTTTCATATCTCCGATGAGCTGGCATGATAACGAGCAGGCTGAAAGTATAAAGGAAGCAGGAAACAATATGTGTGAATTTACTGTTTTGGAGTCAGTTGTTGTAACAGATAACAGCCACCTGCACCTCCCATGTTTTTCTTCTTCGGCTCCATTCCTATCAAGCTGGAAACTCAGTCTGGTATTGTGTTTGTTTCTTGAGGCAAAGCTGCTCAGGAGGAAGAATTCCCCTCATTGGTTGGGTCAAATATGGTGACCAGACGTCCTGGTTTGTCTGGGATTGTTCTGCTTGCAGGCTCAAGTCTGATCTTTATGTTTTTGTGTGCGACTGCTTTTGCTTTTGCTGAGACAAACAGGTTAGAAAAGCAGAAGCATGTCGGGTTAAACAAGTCACTGAAGGCCTCGGGCTCAACATGTGAACACACACTGGTTGCACAGGCCAATAAGCAAATATGCAAATTCACAGTCTCACAAAAACAGCGTAACCTTTACTCTGCGTTGTCTTCAAAGAGTTTGCACGTGCTTTAAATGTTTGGAGGGTAAAGAGTTGAGGTAAAACTATTATATACTACACTGTTCAACCATAGGCTGAAGCTTAGCTAGGCTCTTTGATATAATGGTTTGCAATCATGATGAGCGTCTGAAAGATAAATATTTTCTCTTTCTCCAGATCCAATATTGTAATCCAATATTTCCTTAAGCTTATGAGAATCATCTGCATTTCTGAACCGATCTCTTTAAACATGGATATTTGCTTAAGGTTTAATACTTGATGATACAAAAACACCATGTCATGATGTTTTTCTGCCTTGCACAACATCATTCAGATTCATCCAGAACAGAATTAACAGCACAAAGTGTGTTACTAAACCAAACGCTATTAGTCCCATAAAACATATTTCTTGTTTTTCATATCATTCAGGGCGTAAAAATCAACATAATTTGAACTCAAATTTACACGACTGCACTAATGCATTAACTTGGCATACTAACATTTAGCACTTAACACAAAGTAAAGCTGTGGCCAAAGATATAAACATAAAAAAAGAAAATTAATTTAATTAAAAAACAAACAAAAAGATGGCACTGGTGACAATACATGTGTGTAGCAAGTTTCCCATCCAATTTTTGTCCTTGCTTTTAGCTAAAGGCAAAAAATATCTGGACATTTACCTAAATGCTAAAGGTTAAAAATGCCATTGAGACATTACATTAAGCTAAAGACTAAAAATGCATTTAGACGTTCCATTTCGCTAAAGGCTAAAGGCTAAAAATGTCTGTAGGGCTCATTCACTATGTCAATTCTTGCAGTTAATATTTCAACACCGGAGCATGAATAAAAAGATCAAGGACTGCATTAGTCTTTATGTCATTTAATCCAATATTTACCATGAAATGCAGATTTCTTCCTTTATTTCCTGTAATTATACAAAGCTCTTCAAATTCATGGAAAACCAGCAGAATCATGCAAAAACCCATCACACACACAGACACACATGTAATCCACACGTGTCGTGAAACACTGCCTCTGCATGATATCAGAGTTTTAAGCACAGCGTTTTCTGTCACAATCAAAAACCAAAACACGCAAAGGGAGATTAGGAGGACTAATGGTGACTTTGATGCACACATACAGTCATGCACATACACGCCGGCTTATCCGTGCTTCCATCTGTATGTTCATCTGACCTTTACCGCCTGAGAGTAAACAAAATTAAAGACCAACACAGAGCTGTAAAAAGATAAAGAGCATTTTCACGACTGTGTGCGACCAGTCTGTTCTCTCTTGTTGTCACACCGGGCCTTGTAAATAAAAGTTGCATACAACCTCTCTTCTAACATACTGCAGTTTTATTGCATGACTCAGTTTGGAGACACATGTTCAGGCTCTGCTCTCACATGGGGGAAACTGAGGAATTTAAACAGACCACACCAAACATGCTTGATGTGAACACGCCCTTAAGTTACTCCAGCAATGTGGGAAAAAATGTAGATGAATGACAGCACACATTAGTACTTTTTAGGTGTGTGGGTTGGATGAGTAATAACATGAACAAAATATATTTAAACTTATGTATTTTTATTCCTTTACTATTGATGCTTCAGCCTCCAGCCCTGCATCGTTGTCGTTGGTGATGCTAACAGGTCTGTAGTGGAGACGGATGCTGTTTCAGAGTGGAGTCAGTGAGACACTGATGCTAATGAAGCATTAGCTTAAGCCTATAATGCGGAGCATGGCAGTTCAACATTGAGGGCGGCCCTCAGCACACAACCAATCTGACTCACTGGATTTGGGATGATACTGCTGCTGGTGACCTAAAAGCTACACATCACAGTTACATTTTTTAACTCAATGCACAATTTTAATTTGGTTTCAGAAACCCGTGCATGAGCCTATTTTCACTGATTACCTATAACTGCTTTAGGGATAACAGTGGCCATATTCAGTCATGCATCAACCATGTTTTGTTTTTCATGTTAACACAGCAGTAGAGAGAGAAACTGAATACTGTACTTACTAGTTAAGCACTTTCAACTTTTGTTATAGCTCCCAGCTTTAGCAGTAGTTGGTGGCTGTCTCTCTCTCCCCTGATGCATTTGATGAAAAGTGAAGCCTGCAGGAGCAGAATGACCTGCTCAGGCCACCAGAAACTAAACCACTCAGCTTCAACAGTGAGCTCCTAGCACTCACAGTATTTGACTTTGCTCAAAAATGATCAAAAAAAAGAAAGAAAAAGAAGAATGAAACTGAAATTCATTTGCTTGAGATATGCACTGCCTGCTTTGCTGTGCTATCCTGCTAGTTTTGGCCTGAGTCCAAACCCCTCTACATTCCTCTAATCTCATCTCTGTAAATATATTAGTGAGGCAGCCTCTCACTACAGCTGCCTCTGTGTCCGACCTTTATTTAAACACCTACAAAATGTGATTTGCATCAGTATGCATTAAAGCATTAAAGCATTAACACCGAAGCATGGGATGTGGGCGAATCAGCTTGTTTTCTTGAAGTGTAACCTGTCTGTCTGTTTGTTTTAGCAGCAGCTAAGTGGGTCTGAACCCGGTTTACCCCTCAGGATACAATAAAAGCTTATGTTATCTTGCCATTGGCGTCAATGTTTAAACTTTAAATGCATAAAATCAGGATTCATTTCATGTTCACTCCTGTCAAGAGTGTGGGATTTTATGTGTGCCTTTCAAATTCCTCTTTAAACCCCAGATTTTTATGAACTTTTCTCTAAATGTTTTGGTTCTCACCGCATTGCCAAATGAGGCAAAATCTCCAAATCCAGCTATTATAATATGAACTTCTGGTGCTTAACCTTTTACTTGCCTGCGGGACAAGAGCACAGCCTACCTCTGAACACTTAATACAGAGATCTTCAACAGGGGGTCAATAGTTTATTGTCATTGTCATAATAAGTTATCAATTGTAACGAGATGTCGTTTAAGCATCTTAGTATTTGCATGATTATTATTGCAATTGACAGACCATTTTAATAGTAACCTTGGTGAATATGAGCAAGTTTCCTCAATTCAGTGTAGTAAATTGGCCTAATGCATTGAATAACACGTACAGATTTACTTAAAATCTTAAAATTTGAGACAGTGCAAGTAAGTTTTTCATCTACTTGTGCATGTGCAACCAGTAAATTTGCTATTTTTCTTTTAACAGTGGTGAAACGTGGAAGAGGCGACTCCAAGAATCTGGAATCTGTCAATACAGGTGTCAGAATAAATGATACAATATGAATAATGAGAGAAATGTGAATATCTGCTTTGCAAGTCAATTTACAGCGTGCACCCCTAAATTTCCTGCTTGCGCTCCTAAAATGATAAGTTAGTTATGGGTCTCACTTATCTGTATTGTCTTGACTGTGCCTCTTAATTGACTAACACTGCAGATTTGTTGACTTTTAGAGATGCAACTGCAGCTGCTTTACATTAACTGTGCAGTGGCAGCTCTAACTTTGCATATTGAAACTATATTGGGCCTCATGTTTGCAGCATATTTCTTTCTTCGAATTTCCCAGCATATACCTACAGTACAGTAGACCCCCAGTGGAGACTGTTAGTTAGTGTGCTACAGTGGTGATTAACTGACTACACAAATGGGTGTTTACAGTTGTCGTTGATTGCTGAGTTTCTAAGCCGTTCATGTTCTAATGACAGCTTGAGTTTGTAAGCATGTGGGTCAGTGCGGGTCTGGCTCTGTATAGTCTCGCTGTTTTTGACCTTAGTCCCGGTGCTTGTTTACCTGCTGAGTGGAATGTGGAGTTATGTAAGGCTTAATCTATCAGAAGGTACGTGTCCCTCGGTTACCTGGGCCACAGGGCAACACAGCAAGCAAACGCACAAATGTCCACAGACGCAGACAAACAGCTTAATGACACGGCCTTTCTGGTGTCGCACACACACACACTACACTATATCCAAACTGTGCTCAAATAAAGAGACGTAACCCTGTGTACACACACCGTTAAGCTTTATGACATACACACATGCACGGTGCAGAACGCGTGTGCCGAGCTCTGGGCTCACTGTGTCCTTACGCGTGCACTTTTATGACCAATAACCAGGCTTTTATGGTCACACAACAAAGATAAAGACCCACTCAGCTTACGCATACTGAAGCAAAGAGACACACACACCTCAGACATTGTTAAACCACTGTGAGTGTTTGGCCATTATATGGAAATTTTCCTCTCATGTTTGCTAAAAACTGCCCTCTGACGTGATTCCGTTGTATGTTTGTGAGTTACTGACGTGCAGACGAGGTCAATATTTCTTTCCAGAGGTTTCTATTCGTGGAGCTCATCCTGCCCCCGTGCGCCCCCCCCTCGTCTGCGGCCGGCCTCCTCCCTTTAGACAGTCCGTCACCCACCGCATCCACAATCAATGGGATGTGGCTTTTTATGTTTACCCTGAAACATATCAGTGTATTGAACAAAAATAGACATGTGCATACAGAAAGAACATGTTGTGTGCTGTTACAGAACCGGTGATAAACACAATAAAAGACATAAAACCAGAGCTCCTGTTCAACATTTCATCTGCTCCTTTATTTAACTAATGACATTAATATTTTTCAAATATGTGTTTTTCTTTATAAGATACTCTCCAATGAACAATTCAAGACTTATTCAAAGGTTCATTCTTACTCAACACGCCAATCTGCAAATCTTCATCTCCCTAAACTCCTCACTACCAGAAGTCAATTCTCAATTAGATATAGAAGTACTAAGTTATGGAACAGTTTCTCCCATTAGCAAAAAATTGTTCTTCTGTGAAATGTTTTAAAAAATGTTTAAAAGATCATTTAACTGCTGTTTTGTAATGTATTGTCTATGTTGGTATTTTAATACTGATTATTGTTCTCACTATTATTGTTATTATTGCTCATGAGTTACTAATGGACACATGTACTACACACATCCACACACACACTTATATTTTCTGTTTTTTTTATATATATTATATATATATATATATATATATATATATATATATATATATATATATATATATATATATATATATATATTCCTATTCCTATTCCTATTTTCCTGTCAGATCTGATATACAAGGTCGTTCTGTTTAGTTAGTTAAGCAAAAACTTGAGTTACCTACTTTCTGTAAGCCGGTATGAGTTTAATTCTTTGCACCACTTACTGTAGGGACAGGGGTGGTGAAACTACCCCCTTAAATGCCCTAGATGAACTTTTCACCAGCAGCTGTCTGCAGCAGTTTGAAACAAGGCCCAATCCTATTAGCAGGAATGGGTTTTTGTGCCTATAGGAATCTTAGTCAGCAGCACAACAACACTCAGCAAACCGAGGTCACACCAGGGGCATGTTTGCGTGCGCAGCAGCCAAGTAAATCATCCGTCAAACATGCCAGCCATGGGGCTAAAGCTTACAGAACAGGACAGGAGTCGGAGGGAGACACACATTCGGAGGGGCTTAGTAGAGAGTGGTAGCACGCAAAGACGCTGTCCCCAAAACCTTACAACCAAATAAAATCCAGCAAAGAGAAACCCGCATTAACTGTGTGCTCTACCCAAACGGGGTTGAATCAGGACAAGAGGAGAAGATCCCCTGACATCAACAAGCAGGTGCAAATTAGACCTTAGTTCCTTCCGGTAGTTTTGATAGGTGCGGCGAACAAAATAAACACTAGATTATTATCATACAATTAATTGCAAGTGTACTGTACACAAAGTGTGACCTTTCAGTTCACGCCCCGTGCTCACACAACTAATGAGACACACCTCTGTGATATGTTATGAGCAGAGCAGCTAGGAAGTTGCTTTGCTGTCAACTAGCAAACTTCTTTTCCAACCAAACATGGATTTGACACTAGTTGTCTCTGCCCCACGAGGACGAGAGCCTGCGGTTGTAGTCCTGATACTCTGATCCTGCTTTTTGTGTTGTTGTTGTTTAATACTGTATTCATTCATCCTCACCAACTGTAGCTACTATCCTCTTATCTTATCTCTCTAAAGTTTACTACAGAAGTCGTTTTGTGTTTACAGCTCTGAGAACAAGATGCCAACACTGAGCTGGATTAGGATTTATGGTTATATTGCAACACATCATTGGTTAAATCAATGCATGTCCATTAAAGCAAGAAGGTGTTACTTCAAAAAGTCAGTCGTTAACCTGTTAAAGGGATAGTTCAACATTTTGGCAGATATGCCCATTGCTATAATCCCTATAGTTTTAGGAGTAGGTTTGTTACCTTTAAAGGGATAGTTCACCCAAAATTCAAATTTCACTCATTATCTACTCACCCTTATGTCGGCTAAGGACTGGGAGTCCTCCGTGCCTTCTCTGAGTTACGGGGGGGTCCGCACAGCAGTATTTGTCCATATAATGGTTGTGAATGGTGCTCACTTTTCTTCGTCCAAAAAGACACACCAAAAAACATCCAAATACCTCCATAGTGCTCGTCTGTAATGTCCCTCTTGTATTGAAGCCCCGACATGAGGAATTGTTCCGAAAAAAATTAAATAAGTCTATATTTTAAGCTTGTTTGTAGCGGAAGCTCCCAGTGTCTCAGTTCACTGCTCTGCCTGTGTCTGTGCAAATTGTGCAAGATTTGAGACTGAGACACTGGGAGCTTCCGCTACAAACAAGCTTAAAATATAGACTTATTTAATTTTTTTTGGAACAATTTCTCATGTTGGGGCTTCAATACAAGAGGGACATTACAGACGAGCACTATGGAGGTATTTGGATGTTTTTTGGTGTGTCTTTTTGGATGAAGAAAAGTGAGCCCCGTTCGCAACCGTCATATGGACATGCAGTGCTGCACGGAGCCCCGCTGTAACTCAGAGAAGGCACGGAGGACTCTGAAACTTCTCCCAGCCCTTAGTCCACATGAGGGTGAGTAGATAATGAGTGAAATTTGAATTTTGGGTGAACTATCCCTTTAACAGAGTCTTTTTCATCTGCCACTCTCGTTTGGGTTTGTGTAGTTTTGACTTGTCTTTATCGATTGGTGCAGGCTGTGATCATAAAGTGTTGGACTTGCACAGCAGATGAGTGTGGACGCAGTGCTGCTGCTGCTGCTGCTGCTGCTGCTGCTGCTGCTGCTGCTGCTGCTTCAGGCGGTCAGACTGGAGAGGGAGAGGCTGTGAGCTGTGTTTGTTTACAAATGACCAGACCGTAGTCGCCTCAGTTGCTCATTGGATTATCGTGAGTGCTGATTGTCTCAGTTTGGCACCACACACGCAGGATCAGAGTCCCTGGCTGGCCTGCAGAAAACAAAAACATGTGACGGTAACACACACAGCAGTAAACAAGAGTCCATTAGTGATTCACAAATAGTCACTGTGCAATAAAAATAAACTGCCCTGTCATTTCATTTGCAAAGCATTGTTAATGTCAACTAAATGCTGTTCTTTTTACACAGCAGTGCAGTTGTTTGACTGGTTGTCAGGATCATCAGGTAGGATGTACAAGACTCGTTTAACAGCGTTTAAGATGACACTTCACAGCTTACTGTCTTGGCATTGTTCCCTGGTTTGAATCGCAGTTTGGCCCCGATGTCCAACAAGATGTCCCACTCCCTCAGAACATTGCGATGTCATTAATTTGACTGTTATATAAGGAGTTGTTTTTCCTCCATATCTTAATGCAGGGTTGGTGATAGCATAACGTTGCATAAGATGATGGGTGCAGTCTTGTTGTGTTCTCCGTCACTGCTGATATACAGTACTGTATAGCATTCAGAGATGGACAGAGTACTCGACCCCAGTACTTGAGTAAGAGTACAAATACTACTGGTCAAAATTTACTCCGTTACAAGTAAAAGTAGCTCAGTCGACATGTTACTCTAGTAAGAGTAAAAAAGTACTTGCTTTTAAAGGTACTTAAGTATCCCAAAGTACATGCTTTTAAATTCACTTTAAGTAAAAGTAAGAGAGTAAATTTCTTCTTTTTCACATCAATGAATTACTATAATTTTTTCTAAATGAATTTAAGGAGCTTTTAACTCTTGTTTCTGAGAATGAACTCTTTGAAAGCAGCTGCACTGATGTGCTGCTTTTAGGGGTTAGGGTTTCCTTCTTTGACAAACACAGCTTGTGTTCAATAAGAGCAGCCCTGAAAGGAACGAGTACTTTTCAGCCTTCCTAGAAATTAACTCGAGTAAAAGTAAAAATATTTGTCTTGGAAATGTATAAAAGTAAGAGTAATAAGTACCAAAGAAATCTGATACTCAAGTAAAGTACAAATCAATTTACTCCGTTACTGTCCACCACTGATAGCGTTCCTCGGCGTGTGATGATGCCACCTGTTGACAGTATAAGCGTAGGTGTTGTGCTGCTGAGGTCAAAGTTCGAGATGGGAGCAGTTATCACCAAGTTATTATCAGTCACGGCGTTTGAAGAAAAACAGTCTGAAAATGAGACCGCGGCAGATAATAGCTGCTGCAGCGGTAGGATCAATAACACGAGCTTACTGGAAGGGAAGCCTTATTACCACAGTACACAGTGTCCATGCCAACGCTGCAAGTGCATGGTTCATGGAGTCGACTTAGGACACTTACATATTACTTACATATGAACCCATGTTCAGTAACATGAGGCAGCTGCTCTGAAAATACTCTCAAAGTCTATGTGACCGGATATAGTATGAATCTGGGTCACTATATGTCTTATTTCATTGTTAATTGTTTTGTTTTTTTAACCTATAGGTCAATTTGAACTTTCTCATGAAGGTAAATAAAGTGTCTCCTTATCCAGCCAACCAACCAAGAGGATCAACAACAAGGACCTTAATAGTGAAGGTTTGCCAAACTGTTTTTTCTTGATAATATGAAGCTATATTTAGTTTACATTTATTACATCTTATATTAAGCCAAGGATAGGCAGGTACTGATAATGAAAGAAAGCAGCTAGAGATCTCACTCTGCCCATACACAAACTACTTAACTTAAAGCAGAAGTAAGCGATCCGGTCGTTTTGGCTAATGCTGCGTTCCAGGCAGGCTTTTGAAACCGTAAATTACAGCTTCAAGTCACAACTTACGACTTTGTAGCGTTCCAGGCAACCCACTCGTGTTTTTCCGACCTGTTTTACCTGTGAAAGTCACTATAACGGCCACTCGTAACTTCTGACCCGTGAACTCGTACCAGATCGAACTGGTACGACTTCACAGGTTGGAAAAACACGAGTTACGAGTTTCCTTGAACGCACCATAACAGTCCTCGTCCCTACGTCACCGCATTCACGGCGTCCCTTGGCTGCACCGTTAATATAATACATCCATGGGCTGCACACACAGCCCTGCATGCCGTTCTCTCTCCTCATTGGATAAAAACTGTAGGATACGATAAATGTTTTCTCCTCGGCTCAGAGCAGAGCAGAGTGACTGACAGACCCGTGTTTCGGTCCAAACACTCTATGTAAGTGATTGCTGTCGGAAGATATAACTATTTAAGACTTATTTTAACACAAATATATCACTTACTTCTGCTTTAACACCGACTGCTGGAAGGGTGGCCATACATTTCTTTCACATATAAATCTGCTGTGCCGATAATGGATTCAATAACATCTGAGGTTTTCTTCCATGGTCTAATAAGCCCCAGTGAAACCTGAGGCTTTCTATGTTGGAGTGACAGACAGACACAGGATGCTCAGGAAGGAAAACAATTTAATTTCTGTCTATTATCAATTGTCCCATGAGCAAATAAGTAAATAAAAGGCTTTTAAATTCTAAAATCTGGAGACTCAAGAGCGCTGATTTTTATTTTTATTTTTTACGAGATGCTCATAATCTGACCCTGACCTTCTCTTTGAGTCCCTCTGCTTCACTTTATTGCTTTCAGAGGCTGTTATCTCACACCCAAAGCTAAACCAAGGCTGAGTCGGGGGTCACCGAAGGGCTGCCATGACAGCCTCTCGACCCCGTTGCCGTTACGCCGCATGATGTAACCCAGCCAGGACGCAGCAGCACAGGTCAGCCGGCTGTCCAGTCGGTCTGATGAAAACAGAGAACGCTCAAGGATTTTATCGGAAATTCATTTCATAACCACAGAGAGGGAGATAGAGAGAGAGGGGAGAGACGGAGAGAGAGCTGTTATGACACAGCATGTTATGACAGAGAGTGAGTGAAGGCAGGAGACAGACACAGAGATGGACAGCTATGAAACAGGTAAAAAAGAAAGAAAATAGCAGTGATGTGTGAAGCTAATTTTAGTCGAAGGTCACTGGGTACTGTCTGGTGTTCACAGCAAACTGAAAAAAAAACAAAAACAAAAGAATAAACCCCAGCACAATATTATGTGTTCTGTGATTTAGGAGAACAGGATCTCCCTGTCCTCATCTCTTCACATTTGCTGTAAGATTATGTTGTGAGAAGTTCAATCATGCCTTGAGGCGACGCGTGCATCAAAAGCAGCTTTGACAAGTCTCTCTGTACTGTTTATAAAATAACAGCGAGGGAACACACATCAGGCATGTGCGTACAAACTGTTCCTGAAAACACATGAACACTGTGCTTGTCAGTAATGTGTGTCAGCCCCAGCCTTTAGGTGGTTGTTGTCAGCAGCTGGCGCGTTGCTCTGCCTCACACCAAGGATACATGTTGCTCTTCTTATTATATAGTACACTTTGATATATATAGTAAAAAAGGATTAGCCGAGGCTTTATCGATCTGGAAGGGAAATTCAGAGGTTGCAGCAACATGGATGGAGACAGTCTTTGCCTTTCCAAAGCAGAATAGACCTAAATATGATAGATAGATAGATAGATAGATAGATAGATAGATAGATAGATAGATAGATAGATAGATAGATAGATAGATAGATAGATAGATAGATAGATAGATAGATAGATAGACTTTATTGATCCCAAGCTGGGAAATTACAGTGCAGCAGCAGCATTACACAGACACACAGTGATGATAACAACATATAGTATAAGAATATAAAGAATAAACTATACATAATAAAATAGCAATAGCAAATAAAATAAAATAAAATGTAATGTACAAAAGTATATACAACAAATTGGCAGTGTTGTAAGTACAGTAGCATACTATTAATTGCATTACATCTATTAGCCTACACAATATCTATGGTATGTAATATTATAATACTGTGTGTAACAAAGCTATGCAAACTATCATAATAATGTATGTAAATAATATAATATAGGCCATGTCAGGAGCGGAGCTGTGAGGTTGACCTGTCAAAGGTGTACCCCCACCTTGATGACATCACTTTGACGTCATCAGGGTTACTTTCTCAGCTGTTTGCGCACAGGTTGAAGAGCCCTTCTTAACTGATACGTAAAACAAGCGTAAAAAGAAAAGTCAATATTGACTTTTCTTTTCTTTCCTGGATTCCCCCCGTACACACCGGTCGGTTGTGTAAATAATCCCTGCGCTTTTTTTTTCTTTTTTCTTTTTTGGCAAAACACATCTCTCAGTGAGTGTGTCAGCAACCAGCAGGCAGCAGGAAGTGTTTATGACTATGAGTCTGTGCAGCCAGTCATCATCACTCTCTGAATGAGGAGAGGCTGATGTTCTGCTTAATCATCGGCCATGTCGAGAGGGATTTTAGCTCCATTACGCGGCCCAATTCTCTCCTTCCCTCCGTGCCTCCATGCCAAAATCTCACTCAGTCCTACACCAGAGTACACTACAAACTACTCCCCCTTCCCTCCTCCTCCCTTCAGTCCCAGTGCGAGCTGATGCATGCCACGGAAGCAGTGACGTCAGTTGTTTACTGTCTTGTAGGTCGCGGCTCGTTGCAGTGCAGCAGCACATCCAGCAGGGCTTATGTAACCCTCTCTGCCTTGCAGCATGACAGCAGTACACTACAGTCTCTGCTGCTGCAGCGTGGACAGCGTGCAGTGCAGACACATACAGTGTAAAACAGGCAGCTCTTTCGCTTGCATTGTGAGTGTGAAGTGAAAAACACAGTGGGTTCACTGCTGGAGCACATAGTAGCTCCAAGTGGACCTCCTCCTCCTCCTCCTCCTCCTCCTCCCGTCCCCACACATATCCCAGGATCCTCCACTGCAGCAGCAGCAGCAGCAGCAGCAGAGACGTAAACAACCCTGGCTGGCCGTGTGACTGCTGTCCAAGCTCCCTCCCTCTGCACAGACACGTGGTGCCCCCTTTTGGCAGCAGGAAGTAACAGTCAGCACCAAATTTGGGCTGCTGATGAGGCAAAAAAAAAAAAAAAAAGCAGCCAGTGTGTTTTATTTTTCAGATTGAACCCAAAGCCTGCCACCTTCCAGTGACATAATGGCATAAGAGTTGAGTCTATACTTTTTGTTTTTACTGATATGGATTCTGTGTGGGGAAAAGTGTTTTTCATTACACCTATATTAGATTAAAAATTTCTGCAATCAATAATTTCATTCATGTTTGTCAAATAATTATGTGGCTGCTGCTTTGCTCCACTCATCCTACTACTAGCTCACATTGTGCTCAATAATTGAGTGGCTGTATGAATGAGTGTGATTATATGTAATATATTGGTTAAACTTAGAGATGCTTATTTGTGGGTCATTTTCACTCTTTTTTAATGCTCTTATTTTGAAATGTACATATTTTTATAACCTATAGTTTTACATATAGGCCTGTGTTCTTGGTATTTCCTATTTTGTGTGGTGTCCATTTGCAGAGAAACAGGTAGGCTAATGGTAATTTGCAGATAAATTACACTTGATGGATCAAAAACAGAAGCTCACAACCAAATTAAATGTTGCAGTACACACAAAAAAGCAATTAACTATTCCAGTAAACATGATTGCAGACAGATCTTCCTCAGTCAACATCGCATTTTTGAGAAACAATCATTATCAGGTATTGTTTTTGTGTTTGTGTAACTGGCCCTGCCTCCGTTAGGAATGTGACCTGTGTCTTGTGGTATCTAAGTCGGAACAAGCCTCAGATACTTATGATCGGTAACAAGACATCATTGGAATGATTTACCCCTTGATTACACAAGCGATAGCATGTACTTGGAATTACCCCAGACGGCAAGTAATGATGTCTGTCAAAACAAGTTTGTAATGGCAACAAAGCACAACAAAGTTAAAAGTCATGGCAGTCTAGGCAACAAACAAGCCTGCACAGCCTTAAATAACTGAATCCATTACATGTCAACACAACTTATATATTCAGGTCACTGTTGTTTGTACAAATTCATGATGTATTCACATTGCAGCGGCTTGCAGATCTCTTCTGCTGCAAAGCATCACACAACCCACAGCTGAAGTTTACTTCTGTGGCACCTGTGCATCATGTGAAGGGAACTGGGGCAGCTGGAGGAAATGTTTGTGAAAATATGGAGAGAAAAGATATTATGTGATTCCATCATGTGTGGATACTATATACAATCATTAATACTATTGTCATGGCAATGTTATTATATAATGTTATGAGACATCAATACTCCCTGTTTGACCCAGATATGTCCTACAAAGATCATTGTTGTTAGGAGAAACACCTTCCTTTGGTCAACCAGTGTGCATTTCAAACTCATACTACAGATCCAGTGATGTAAACAACTTCACTGCTGCAGCGTCTCACTGTCGCCACCTGCTGGCGAATACAAGAGCAACATGTATGCTGGAAAGATTTTGTTATAATGTTATATTAAATCATAAAAAGTTCACTATGGTAGAATTTCAGCATTAGATTATGTAGATACTAGTGAAAAAGACACACACAAAAAAGAATTTTAAAAAAAAGGACATAGGTATAAAACTACCTATATGGACAAGAAATCACAATGTTCATTTAAACTGTAGTGAAAATAATTCATGCCAGATTAAATATACAAAATGTGACGTCTTTAAAACTCTAATTTAGTTGATACGTAAAAGTTCCCTCGTGTGGAAAACAAAGGTTCCGCTCTTGTTTCCGGCGGAGCGTTTTCCCTCACGGACCCGGCGGCTTTGAAAACAAGGAAGTGTTCGGTAATGTCGCTCACAGCTTGGAGGAGTTGGAGGATATAAAGGTGAAGGTAACAGCGAAATCTTTTATATTTATTATTTAAAGTTGTCACATTTCGTTTATCAAATGAAGCAGTAGAATGACACCTTAATTAGTTTAGCGGAGTCTGTTTTCAAAATGAAAGCACCGCGATCTTTGAACTCTTTACTCCTTCACGTTTTATTACATTTAAACGCTATTTTAAATGCATAATTTAACCGTAAATGTTGCGTTGCCTGTTGAAAAACAAAAAACAAAACGTATTGTATCTGTACTGATATACCCGGAGATAACACATATGATAACAGATAGCCTACTTTTATTTTGAAAATTAGCTGGTGTTGTATTGTATTCGTCGGTTTTTCCTGTCACATACGATAGTTTTAGTGTTTATTTACTATTTATCCATTTAAAGTTGTGATTAGACATGGGCGAGTTTATACTTAATGTAAGTGTTTAGAAGTATATGCTTAGTTAACTGTTATCAGCATGTTTAGACAGCCCTGCTCAGTGATTGTGTAAATCTAAAGTCTACTGACTGAAACAGACAGACATGTCACAACATGTTCACTTGGGTGGATGAGGAATAACAATAAGAGTGTTTTTCTCATTAAACAAGTAATTATGCTTTGTAACATCGATTCATGTATTTTGAAGGATATGAACTTTGGTCAAACTGTAAAATCTGCATTCATTTCTTTTGGGATGATTTTTCTTATCTTTGATGTGTACCACAGATTTCAACATGGAGGGAACTTCTAAAGGCGATACTGCTGGACAGCCGTCTGTTGCGGCACAGGTTCCTTTCCTTCACCTGTGCACCACTTTGGAGAAAATCCAAAAGTGCAAACTCCGTCCAGATAAATCTAAGATCCTTGCGGATTTCATTGCGTCCTGGAGGAAGTTTCATACTGCTCTGCACAAAGACAAACCCAAAACAACAGACTCCTTCTATGCAGCTATGCGCCTCATAGTTCCCCCTTTTGAACGAGAGCGGATGGCATACGGCATCAAAGAGAGCATGTTGGCTAAACTCTACATCGATGTATTAGGCCTCCCAAAGAACGGCCCAGAGGCCAATAAACTGTTGAACTACCGAGCTCCAACCACATCCCAAGGAGAAGCTGGAGACTTTGCAGGCATGGCTTACTTCGTGCTGAAGAAACGCTGCACCAGCCAAGGAAACCTCAGCATTAAAGAGGTCAATGACTTTCTGGACTCGGTGGCTATCAACAACGCTAGCAAGCAGAAGGAACTTGTGAAAAAGAGTCTCCTGCACCTCATCACCCAGAGCTCGGCCCTTGAGCAGAAATGGCTGATCAGAATGATCCTGAAGGACATGAAGCTCGGCGTCAGCAAAGAAACGGTTCTCCAAGTCTTCCACCCAGACGCTGCTGAGCTCTACAATGTCAACACAGACTTGAACAAAGTGTGCCAGCAGCTTCACAACCCCTCTGTGTCTCTAAGCGATGTCTCCATTGGACTCTTCTCCGCCTTTAAGCCCATGTTAGCCGCTGTGGCTAACATCCGCAGTGTGGAGAAACAAATGGGCAACAGCCCCTTTTTCATCCAGACCAAACTGGACGGGGAGCGTATCCAGCTGCATAAAGACGGAGATGTGTATAAATACTTCACCCGAAACGCTTTTGAATACACGCAGCAGTTTGGAGGATCTCCGCTGGAGGGCTCGCTGACTCCGTACATCCACAACGTTTTCAAAAGCCACATTGTTAACTGCATCCTCGACGGCGAGATGATGGCGTACAACCCGACCACGGAGAACTTCATGCAGAAAGGGAGCAAGTTCGACATCAAGAAGCTGATGGACGACTCCGAGCTACAGACGTGCTTCTGCGTGTTCGACGTGCTGCTGGTGAACGACCAGAAACTCGGCAAAGAAACGCTGAAGAAACGCTCCGAGACCATTCAGACGGTTTTCACCCCGGTGAAGGGAAGGATTCACCTGGTTCCACAGGCCGAGGCCAGGACCATGCAGGAGGTGGTGAACGCCCTCAACGAAGCCATCGACAGCAGAGAGGAAGGGATCATGGTGAAGGATCCTTCGTCCATCTACAAACCCGACAAACGCGGAGAGGGATGGCTGAAAATCAAGCCGGAGTACGTCGACGGTTTGATGGACGAGCTCGATCTGCTGATCGTCGGCGGCTACTGGGGGAAAGGGCGACGCGGCGGCATGATGTCCCACTTCCTGTGTGCTATCGCAGAAGCCCCAAAGCCGGGCGAGAAACCTTCAGTTTTCCACAGCTTCTGCCGCATCGGCTCCGGCTACACCATGAAGGAGCTGTACGACCTGGGGTTAAAGCTCGCCAAGCACTGGAAGGTCTACCGCAAGAACGACCCGCCGGCGGCCATCCTGTGCGGGACGGAGAAGCCCGAAGTCTACATCGAACCCTGCAACTCCGTCATCATACAGGTCAGGGCCGCGGAGATCGTCGGCAGCGACGTGTACAAGACCAACTGCACCCTCCGGTTCCCGAGGATCGAGAAGATCCGCGACGACAAGGAGTGGCACCAGTGCATGACGCTGGCGGAGCTGGATCGGTTCCGGGGCAAGGCGTCGGGGAAGCTCGCCTCGCGCCACCTTCGCATCGGCGGTGATGACGAGCCGCAAAAGAAGAAGCGCAAGGCGGTGGCCAAGCCCAAGAAGGTGGTCGGGGTCATCGACCACTTCAAACCGCAGGACCTCTCGGGGGTTACCAAGGAGACGGACATGTTCGAGGATGTGGAGTTCTGCATTTTGAACGGCGCCGAGGATCACCCCAAGGCCGAGCTGGAGAAGGGCGTCGCCAGGTAAGAGGAAAACTGTGAATGAATTATAAGCTTTTTATTCATTTCATCACTGTTTTATGTTATATAACTGATGTCATAAATAGGTATAAAAAAATGTTGCTAAATAGATATATGGAAGATGAGAGATAAAAAGAAATTGCTAAACATATGTGGACATTTAAGTAGTATACTATATTTATATTATACGTTTATACGGATATTTATGTGGTGTATATATATATGTTTTATACATATTGATATGGATATTTATATAGTATGTATACATATACAGCTCTGGAAAAAATGAAGAGACCACTCCCAAAATGATCAGTTTCTCTAGTTTTACTATTTATAGGTAGGCCTATGTGTTTGAGTTAAATTAAATTATTTTTGTTTTATTCTATCAACTACCGACAACATTTCTCCCAAAATTGAAATAAAAATATTGTCATTTAGAGCTTTTATTGGCTGAAAAATAAATGACTAAACTAGTCTAAACAAAAGATATCAAGTCTTTTCAGACCTTGAATAATAATAATGCAAAGAAAACATGTTCATATTTATTCCTAAACAACACAGCAAGAATATTTTACCTCAGGAAGAGTTTATAAATGAGTTTTTGTGGGATAATGTCAATGTTTAATCCCAGCAGTGGTTTTTATTTATAATCTTCCTATAAAACCAGATGTGGTTCAGGTGATGACCTCATCAGTGTCTCATTAAGTAGAATGAGTTGTGTTTGTGTTGGTGTTTAAAAAAGAAAAGAAAAGAACGACTGTCATACATGTAGAGATGCTTTTAAGAAACATTTGTGAAAGTGGTCTCTTGTTTTTTTCCAGAGCTGTATATGTTTTATACATTTAAATGTATATTATATGTATATTGATATGGATATTCAGTAGCATATACGTATGTGTGTATATTGATATGGATATTTATATAGTATGTATGTATACATAGTGTTATGTGATAAACATTCATTTCACAATATGTAGTGTATTAGCCTGGGAATAGTAAATCCATATAGTATTATTTGTTGACGTTTGTTGTCAAAATTCACTAGCACCTCCTATAAACAATCCGGCCCCCTCATCGCCCCCCCAATAATAATTTTCTGGTGCCATTTTTGCACCGGCATGTGTGGAAACAGCCTGAAAGTGTCTTGTTGAACTACTTGAAGGATAAAATCAAAGACGGTTTATATTCTGTACAAGTTCAAGAACCATCCTCATGCATTTTCTTTGTCGTTAACATTTATTTTAGGCACCAAAAATTTTGGCTGGTAAAAAAACACTGTGGCTGCTGGCCAAAAAAGTTAACTTCAGGCCTTGCATATATATAAACCATGATGAGTTAGAAAGGGGTGGGAATTTTTTTTTCTCTTCCTACTCCTTTTTCGAACTGATTTGATGATACTTATTAGGGCTGTTCGATTAATCGATTTAAAATCGTAATCGCGATTATTTGGAATTGTAAAAATCGATTTTTTGAAATCGTAATAATCGATTTTTTACTCTAACTAGGGTAATTACGGTAAGCCCCCCGTTCATGAATCTGGGCTGCGCTGAATTATGGTAATGACTGCTGCCTCCTTCCTCCCATCACGCTCTCCCACTGCTCTCCCCTCCCCACACACTGGAAACAAGCATGTCGGCATTTTGCTAAGACCAGTGAGGATTTCGTTGCCAAAAAGACCAACGGCCCTTTTCCACTACACAGTTACAGCTCTCACGGTCCATTAGGTCCATTTAAAAAGACACAAACAGCACACAAAATAGTTTGTCATTTAACAAAAAAATCGTAATTATAGAAGAAAATCGAGATTTTATTTTTGGGCAAAATCGAACAGCCATATTTTTTTATTTTAGTCACGTTCGTAATAAAAATGTATATTTATCTCCATGTTAGGTGCGGAGGAATCGTGGTGCAGAACCCAGGACGGGACACCTACTGCGTGATCGCGGGAGTGGAGAACATGCGCGTGAAGAACCTGGTCACGTCCAACCAGCACGACGTGGTCTGGGCCTCCTGGCTGCTGGAGTGCCTGGACCAGAAGGAGGTGGTGCCGTGGCAACCGCATCACATGATCCACATGTCGCCGTCCACCAGGGAACACTTCGCCAAGGAGTACGACAGCTACGGCGACAGCTACTTCGTGGACACGGACGAGCAGCAGCTGCGAGAGGTGTTCAGCAGGATCGGCGGCGGCGGCGAGGAGGCGGCGGCGGCGGCGGAAGCTGTGGACGCGGCGCGGGTGGAGGAGCGCTACGGCTGGGACGACCTTCCCACCAGCATGTTCAGACCCCTCAGAGTCTACATGGATCGCTACGCCGACATAGGCGAGCCTGAAAGTGCCATACCGGCCAGCTGTTTACACATCCGGGCGCTGGAGTTTCGTTACCACGGAGGCACCGTGGTGGAGAGGATGGAGGAGGGAGTCTCTCACGTGGTTGTCGCCGAGGAAACGAGACTGTTGGATCTGAAGACTCTGCGGCGGTGCTTTAGAAAGAAGTTCAAGATTGTAAAAGACTCGTGGGTGACAGATTCAATCGCAGCAGGGCATCTGATGGACGACAACAGCTACTTGGTTTAATGGAGGTTCTTGTGACACACATACACACAAAAACCTCTTTTTTAGTCAGAGTTTTAATTAACCTTTCATAAGATTAGTCATTTTTTTTAAAGATAAGCTATAGACTGAATACTAAATGTCAAAATAAAGAGGTTTCATTCAGAACATCTCTGTCCTGTGGGATACAGCGATGTTACATCACTTAATTTCATCCAAGGTTGACAAGTTTTATCTTTTCTTTTCAATAGGTAAATAAATAAAGCTGCTTTCAATCGGTTTTAACTTATAGGCCACTAACAGTCAAGAAGGAAATTATTGCTTTCTCAGCCCTGAAAGCTTTTTTTAGAAATGCATTATGGCATTTAACCCTCCTGTTGTCCTTCTGGGTCAAATTGACCCAATCTGTTCCCTTCCTCCATCCTTCCTTCTTTCCTTCTTTCCTTCCTTCCCTTTGTCCTTACTTCTTCTTCCTTCCTTTTTGACCCAATTGACCCAATCTGTTCCCTCCCTCCTTATATCTTTCCTTCGTTTTTCCCTTCCTTCCTTCCTCGACCCAGGAGGAAAGCAGGAGGGTTAAATATGGAGGGTCATCCGTTTTTGTTTTTCTCAGGGTTTCATCACCATTTAAACTTTTATTTAAATTCTGGGAATGTGAAACTACTGTTTCTTATAATACTTGAATGATCTGAACTACTCTGTTTTTAGATTTGAACTTATCCAGTAATCCACTGTGGACTGATGTAAATCGGTAGCCTGGGGAGCAGATGGGAAGTGTGAAACGGCTCGGGAATAATCCACCATAAATAAGGTCCATTCTTATTGTATGTCTCTTTAACTACATATTAATACAACTCTAATAAATAATTTGTGATGGTAAAAAATACCAGAAACAACTACATGTATTGTGTCTGTGTGATGAATGGGTTTGGTTTTTTTTAAATTGGTAATTAAGCTAAAACAAGCGTCTGTGTGAAGCGACGGCCTAGTCGGCTCTGTAGCGTTTTGCTCAAGACTGCGTTGTTGGACACAACAGGGGTACGTTAAAACCGGTTCAGCTCAAGGCCCTCCTGTTTTCCTGTCTTGGAAAAATGTCAGCAATGTGCCATGGGAATCACTGATATGTTATAACCTTCATTACCATTGCCTCTGGGGTGCAGGTGGCTACCTGAAGTGTCCTGGGCATTGTTGTGCCCAAATGTCGTATGAATACATTTTCAAAGTAGAAGCAATGAGATGCCTGTTCCTGATCATGCATTGTGAGTAACGGCTCTTATTGAGTTGTTATAGAGAGATTTTTACATCATTGTTAGACTAATTCATTCTACTTTTTATTTTATTTTAGATAGAAAGTTATGTCAGTTGTTAAAAAAAAATGTCCCAAATTGTCTTTATTGTTTGTTTTTCTGATAATATAATGTCCTCACTAAGCATCCTGTAATCCGTCGCCCACTCTAGACTATTTCCAGGTGATGCAGAGTGAGCGTTTGATTGACAGGCTTTAATTAGAGGTGCTCAACCAGTGTTTATTCCTGTGTCGTCTTTGAATGTGAAGCATTCTGTTGCCACAGCACAACTGTTTTGTCTTGAATAATCCAAGTGCTCTGACGGGACTCGCAAATTATTAGTCCTAATATGAAAAAAAAGGCAGCAACAGAAACAGCCGCTGAAAGCTAGCATAGCAGAAATTCTACGTCCTAATGAGATAAATGCCCTAATTAGCCTGGCCAAAGCTTTTGGAGAAGCAGGAGAACGGTGAGCGGTGTGCACTCTCAGCTGATATAAATGAGCTCCTGTAGAGACCAAACACTGGCTCATGGCTGCAGGGAAGGTTTGTCTGCAGCAATTAGCCACGGCCCAGTCTCAATGAGAAAAAATAAATAAAATCAGTCACTTCATAGCTCCATAAACAAGAGGACATGAGGTTCAGAAATCTGGGACATCAGTCTGGTCTTCGTTGATCTGTCCATCAGATTTACAAACTTGCTTATGTCAATAAAAGTCAGAATGAGTCTTGTATCTCTTGGACATCACATTTGTATCTAACTCCAGCAAGTCATATGTACAGTGTACTGCTTCACTGCCAATTGTATCTTTCTTTTTCTTTTTTTTTTGAGTTAGTAAAGTGACTCTTTTTAAAGGGATAGTTCACCCAAAATTCAAATTTCACTCATTATCTACTCACCCTCATGTGGACTAAGGGCTGGGAGAAGTTTCAGAGTCCTCCGTGCCTTCTCTGAGTTACAGCGGGGCTCCGTGCAGCACTGCATGACGGAGCTCACTTTTCTTCGTCCAAAAAGACACCAAAAAACATCCAAATACCTCCATACTGCTCATCTGTAATGTCCCTCTTGTATTGAAGTCTATATTTTAAGCTTGTTTGTAGCGGAAGCTCCCAGTGTCTCAGTTCACTGCTTTGCCTGTGTCAGTGCAAATCTCGCAGAACAATTTCTCATGTTGGGGCTTCAATACAAGAGGGACATTACAGACGAGCACTATGGAGGTATTTGGATGTTTTTTGGTGTGTCTTTTTGGACGAAGAAAAGTGAGCCCCATTCACAACCATTATATGGACAAATAGGCTACTGCTGCGCGGACCCCCCCTGTAACTCAGAGAAGGGACGGAGGACTCTGAAAATTCTCCCAGCCCTTAGTCGACATGAGGGTGAGTAGATAATGAGTAAAATTTGAATTTTGGGTGAACTATCCCTTTAACCTTTTGCAGGACAGAGCCACAGACACACAGGACCCGTCTGGACAAAGCACAAGCAGGTAAATGGAAATTCCTCCTGTTCCAGTAATAGAATAACAGAACCACAATAACAAGTGGTTTATTAACAACGTCAGCAAGATGAACTACATGATTGTTAACTGCCTTTTATTTTGTCTGACATTTTACAAACAAAACACAGCAGCAGCAGCCTGAAGCATGATTGGTCTTAAACATGCAAAAAAGCTTTGGTGTTCTCCTTTAAAGAGGAGACAGCCCCCCTCTCTTTTCATGAGAGCATCTTGCCGGAGGCTGAAAACAGGCCAGGTGAGTGTCAACCTGTCTGAATGGCCCACAGTCAAGCCAACCAGAATATAGACTACAATAAGTCTGCTATTGTACATTTTCAAAATAAAACAGCCTAAACTATAAACCTTACTAACCCAGTCAGCACCGTATTCAGTAGGCTGCATATTGATTTTATATCAAGTGAGTGTTTTTTAAAAGAACAAAAGGTTGAAAATATATATATTTATTTTTTCGGACTGACATGTAACCTATTTTGAAGTTACAATGACAATACTTCTGGTTATATTTTAGCGGACTCTCTGACTTGACATGCCATCGTATCGACGACGGATGCGGCGGCCGCGGCGCGCGCGCATAACGTCAGCGATGGAGAAGTTTTGCTAAGTTAGCGCGAGACAGCAGCGGAATACCGGATATTGGGCGATTTGACTTAAAAAATATGACACAAGATGTAGGCTACACTCTTTCTAACTTTCTGGAGGCATTATAACGTGTATTTGTACAAAGTGTAAATGCACTAGCAATGAGGTTTTGCCTCACATTAAGTCATGTTTATAATAATAATAATAATAATAATAATAATAATAATAATAATAATAATAATAATAATAATTATTATTATTATTATTATTGTTATTTAACCATTGACTTATCCCCATCCCCTCTTTTTGAAATACTGGATGTAACGTGACGAGTGTGACAAATAGACACTTAAGTCACACGTCTTCCACATAGAGTAGGCTACCTAACAGTGGACTAATACCTTATTTGCTACTTTATCCGATAATATTATAGGCTGAATAACGTAAAAAGGCAAGTTTCATAAGGAGTCTAAAGAGAGGTATTCAAAAGAAAGTTTAAACAGCAGATGTTTCACGTGTAGGGAAGATGGGGGTGGTTAAATTAAATTAAATTAAATTAAATTAGGACTGTTGAGGGAGTTCACAATGTTTTTTATTTGTTTGTTTGCTTGTTTCTTCTTCTTTTTATTATTATTATTATTATTATTATTATTATTATTATTATTATTATTATTATTATTATTAGGCCTATTATTATTAGGCCTATTATTATTAGGCCTATTATTATTATTATTATTTATTTATTTGTTGTTATGTATGTCTTGATGGTGGAAAATTAAAAGCTATGCTTCGTCCATCCCCCTTTCAGGCCAGGTGTTGTTGTTTTCTGTGTTGTTGCTGTTCTGGTATGTTGATGTGTGAGTTTGTTCTGTCTGGTTACTGTGGACTGGTGTGAAATAAACACTTATATACTATTTAAGGGGTCAAATTGGGTTTTTGATACGTGCTGATTATAAATATCACCCGGCGACCTTTATTTTGAATTCCCGGACCGGAAGTGCTGCAGGTTATTCCCGCGCACTTAACGCAGCTTCCTGCTAATACACCGTCTCTTGGCGAACATGGCGGCAACTTGACAACGGCAGAGAGATGAAGACGGTGAGGACTCGGGCTTGAAAAAGGAAAAAGAGGTTTTGTTACAACAGGCTGCTGCTGTTGTAGGCCCCAAAACCTCGCCGACACACACACACTCACACTCACACACACACACACTCACAAAGGCAAAGACAGCTTCTTCGCTCGCCATGTTGGAAGTGAACAGCGCCCTTGTTGTCCCTGCTGCTGCTGCTGCTGCTGCTGCCGCTGCACGACCGAGGCCGGGGAAAACGCAAACGCGTCGGTGAGTTTTTCTAAAAGAAAAAAGAAAAAAAACACACTGGGAGTGGAGGAGGCTACGCAGAGGAGAGGAGCGGAGAGGAGCGGAGAGGACAGCGGCTTCACCACCACCACCACCACCACCGGCCAGCCAGCCAGCCATGGAGGATGCGGCCTGCTGCAGTCGCCACCAGCAGCACCAGCAGCAGCACCAGCGTCTGATTTCCCATCCGACACACGCTCATTTTGATGGGAATTACCGCTAATTGCACCGCCACTAACGCCACTAACACCAATCGACACTCCACGTCAATGACTGTTGCGGCAGAGGAGCCCCCACGGTGGAGTCGGCCGGTTCCCAAAATATGACCAGGGGTGCTGGGACGTGTTGGCAGCAAGAAGACGACGACTGTGGCTTCCAGATCTGGCTAGTAGAGCCCCCCCGCGACAACCAAAAGCCATTCACCGACTCCGAGAGGGCGCAGAGATGGCGACTGTCCTTGGCATCCCTCTTGTTCTTAACCATCCTCCTCTCTGATCACCTGTGGTTCTGCGCCGAGGCCAAGCTGGCCCGGACCCTGGACAAGTTCTCCTCCTCCTCCTCCTCGTCCTCCTCCTCCTCCTCCTACCACCTCCTGTCCCCCACTCAGACCCACTCATCAGCACACAGCAGCAGCCTCAGAGGAAACCCAGATGCTATTTTTATAGGAAACTCTACCAAACATTTGTGGCGGCTCGAAACTTGCCACAGGGATAGTTCAAGATCTAAGAACTGCTTCGCTTTCGCAGATGCCGACCATTTGTGCAGGGGCCTTTCCGACAGAGAGGGGACTCGGGCAGCAGCGGCTGTAAATATGAGCGATTTGTACCTTTCCTTTTGTAACTCCTACTCTCTGCTGGATTTGTTTTACGGCTCGACAAGTCCGGACAATTTGAACTGCAGCCTCGACGTGCTCGGCGATGGCGACACCACCAGATGCAGCCTGTGCGTCCAGGCGTACCAGCGCTACGACCAGCACGCCCAGGAGAAATACGAGGACTTTGAGCTCCTGACTCAGAAATATGAGCCTGGGGCATATTCAGTGAGGACGTGCATGGAGCAATGCAAGGTAGGTAGGCTGCAGAAAGGGAAGGGAAGGGTGCTGGGGAGGCTGGGGAGGGGGGTTTGGGATGTTGGATGTGGTGGCCATCTGTTGATTTGGGCCCGAATTGATGCCAGTTTTGGTCCTCCTCCTCCTCCTCCTCCTCCTGCTGTCGCCATGGAGACGGATGACAGATTCAAGGAGACTCCCGGCTCCGGGCCTCATGTTCATTCATCTCCTCATTGTGTTGAGGCCCCATGCTAATGTGCAGATGGAGGCCCTCCTGCATCCAATCCAGCATCATTTCTCTATACCTCCCCCTCCTCCTCTTTTTTTTTTTTTTTTTTAGTTCACGCTCTCTTCTTTGACATTGAGGGCTGCTATTGCTATTGCTGCTGCTGCACGCTTTTTTTTGGCTTGATGGCCCATAATCCTGATCAAGCATCGATAACCTATAGCCAGGCCGGGGTGTTGTAGGTTGGAGGCAGCAGCAGCAGCAGCAGCAGCAGCTCTGATTACATTTTTAATGAGCAGCCAGTGTTGAGGAGGAAGAGAGAGACTGCCGGTAGCTAGCAGCCTCAGCCTATATATGCAAACAACTCTGTTTGAGCCTGTGTTGCATTGTCGCAGTCCACCAGGTGTTCATCATGGCCGCCCCACTTCATATCGAGAGCATTTCATTAAAGTCAAGAGGTGTTTTCCCTGCCTAATGTGGCGGAAGGCTTTTTTTTTTTTTTTTCGACTTGTGTTTGCTCGTCATTACTAGGTCCACTCGTATATAGCCTAGGCCTCGTCGTCTCAGCCCAGGCCCCAGACTTTCTTTGCTCTTATACTCTTTGATTGCCATGCGATTTGTTAACCACCAGAGCCAGGTTGCAGGCTGTTGTTGAAGGTGTCCGGGAAACGCAGGGGACTGGGAGGGAGTGAAGGAGGAGAGGAGAGGAGAGGAGGGACACAGCAGCAGCAGCAGTAGCAGCTACATCCAGCACCGCCGACAGGACAGCTCCTCCTCGGCTCCGGGGGCTGAGCTGGAGCCGAGGAGGAGCTGTCCGCGGTGCTGAGGCTGCAGGAGCTGAATGGCGCTGCATGCTCGGCTCCATTCATAGAAGCTCTGGCCAATCCCAGATGGCCTCCATTCACCCAGCCAGTGTCAGATCAGAGGCACAAAACCGTGACTCTAAACCAGGCCATCTGTCTGCTGCTTATACCGATCCCATGCAATATAGACCCACATGCACAGGAGCTGGGCCTAGTTAGGAAAACTAGCTTATATTTAGAAGAGGAAAACAGTGTGTGTGTGTGTGTGTTTATCAAACAATGGACCACTTTATTTTATATGCCCTGTAATCCTGGTAAAGACAACAGAGCTTTCAATCGTTAATCTTGTCAATTGAACATATTTATATGAAGAGTACACTTCCACACTTTATTGGCTCCTATGTTTAGACATCAGGTGTCACAGTTTTATTGCCGACGGTGGTTTTGAAAACACAGTTGCCAACCTGGCTATTTATCAGTTATAACTGAAACCACAATTTTCAACCATGATTATAGTTTTACCACCAATCTTGTGTATATGGTCTGCAGAAAGAAGCGTGACTCATGTGATAATGTCCAGCTCTTGTTGAGTTAATGGCTACCTGAGAGCCTAGCTGTGCGACTAAATCTCTGTGGATATGGGAAGATTACAGTGTGCATCAAGCATAAGCAGGCATGGGAACATGAAAATAAAGAAATCCCTGCCTCATTGTCTCATTTTCCAAATGCAGGGCAGCAGCAGCAGCAGCAGCAGTGGAGCGTCAGTCAGTGTAGACGGGGAGATCGCTGACATTTGAAGTGAGGGTATTTGACATTGAGATTAGCGTTTGTTGTGCAGGAGTAGGTCCCGCGGTCCTCAGGTGGTGCTTTGATTCCTCTAGCCTGAGGTGAAACATCACACAGTGGACATGACCACTGTGTTGTTCCTCACAATGGGACCCTCCATCATCTGTCTCCGTGAAAACCCACCATTCATCTTGACAGCGGGGCCGGGCTTGAAACATTTAAACCGAGCCCCGGCGCTCTGTAATGCTGACTTGAAAGCGGCAGTGTTTCCCAGCGTTTGCTTTTTATATTTTTGTTGCTGTTGTGGTGGTGGTGGTGGTTGTTTCTTAGGGAACAGTGAAGCCAAATACAAACCTGGCTTCTCAAAAAGCACGTTGGCAGGAAAACAACTGTTATCCACCAAGGCCCGGGGTCCCAGCACTGTAATCATATTGTTTAATAATGTAGGGGTTTCCCACCTGCGATGCCAAAAAGTCGACTGTGTAACAACACGACTGTTATCAGGAAGCACGTTTTTAGGGCACATGTGAGTCATTTTCATGTAGGTGCACTAAAGGGGAAACCCAAAAGCTGTTGTTTATGTAGATGATTGGAGTTTTTTTTCCCACGTCTGCGCTGCCGATGCTTTCATGATACTTCACAAACAAAAGAAACCTGTTTCCACTCATCAGTAACCGAGTTAGCCTATAACATGTTCATGTCCCAAAGTCTGTAGCTCCCAAACAACACACAAAGTTGTCGTTATAAGCAGAGATGGACAGAGTACTCCACCCCAAGTACTTTTCAGCCTTCCTAGAAATTAACTCGCGTAAAAGTAAAAATATTTGTCTTGGAAATGTATTCAAGTAAGAGTAATAAGTACCAAAGAAATCTAATACTCAAGTAAAGTACAAATCCTCTGGATAAATATCTCAGTCAATTTTGAAGTCGAACACCTACACAAACGGCTGAAAGATGCACCTGCACTGTCCGGTCCTGTGGCTCAGTGTGTTAGGGAGCAGTTTGTTTGTGGTTTCCCAGGTCATGAGTTCGAGTCTTATGCGACGACGATGAGAATTTTAGATTTCAGCGGCCAACGCAAACAGTCAAAGGCTCCGACCGACGCTGAGCCGCCAAGTGTCCGACCGACCCAGTGGCTCAGTGTGTTGGGTCAAACACAATCCAACAACTCCAAAACGCTCTCTCGTTGTGATGTTTTGGAGTTGTTGGATTGTGTATTTGATGAGTTTGATGAGGGAAACCAAGAAATCCCATGAGCCTCCGTAGTGTAGCTCTAAGCAGCTCACGGCTCTGCTCCGCCGTTCTAAAAATAGCTTGCACTGACAATTAAAGGTAACGAACCTACTGCTATGACTATAGGGACTATGGCAATGGGCCAATTTGCCAAAATGTTGAACTATCCCTTTAAAGAGACTCAGAGAAACATCTCAAAATTGACTTGTCCTGTGGCTCTGTGCGTTTGGGCCTCGTCTGCGTTTGCTAAGGTCGAGAGTTCAAGTCTCATGAGATGGAAGATGGAGTTTTGATACATAAAATACAAACTAAAAGTTATTAAATGCTGAATAGTCATATGTAATATTCTACAATTTATTTTTTCTACATAAGTGAACGTTTTATATTTATTTCTTGATCATTTATAGTATGTATTTTATGTATCAAAGCACCATCTGGCTCTGGTCTCCTCCTCCTCCATAACCCTCTACCTTCACCTCCTCCAGCAGAGGTGGGACCATCTACTGCTCCACACAACACAACACTGCCTATAAGACTTGATCCCTTGACCTCAGGAACACCTGACAGCCCTCTATTGCATTGCACCACCAGCTCTTTAGCTACTGAACTACAAAATTCACATTGTTGCATAAAACTATTTGAACCCATGACCTTGGAGTCCGCAGATGTGGCCGTAACACACTGACGAGTCTGTCCTCAGGTATTTCTCTGAGCGTCGTCCTGAAGTTGTTTGTGTAGATGTAGTGTTGGACTTCAAAATGACTGAGACAGTTAGTTAGGTATGAACTCTTGACTTCCAAATCGAGTGACGGAGCTGAAAATAGTTAAGAATAGGAACTGAAGATGTTTGTTTTTCCTGCTCATTTAGTCGCAAATGTTTAATGCTACAGAGAAACTCTTGAAACTCGGGGGTGGGGGGGGGGTTGGGGTGAATCTTTCCTTTGTGAGAAAGATGAAAACCCAGAAATGATGCGTTCGAGGGCAGCCTCTTCATTTTTAGAAGAAGTCCCAGTCCCCACCTGACACTATCACACAGCAGGACGAAACCAAACATCTACAATTTTCTTCCACTGGAAATTATGCGGCAGCCAGGAATAAATGAATTTGGCTGCACAGGTGTGTGGTCATTTCATTTCACTGGTTTGTGAGTCTGCCAGACAAGGACTGCAGCTGACAAAGTAATGATGGAGTCTGTGGAGCTGAAGTGTCTAATATGACTTGTATTACTGTTAGACCTGGCTATTGTCCTGATTTCACCATTGCATCATTACGGCAATAGAGAGCCTCAGCGGAAGCAGGAAGTAACGTTGCCATGGGACCTCAACTCGGAAAAAGTCTCCATGTAAGTGAATGGGAGTCAAAGTTTTATTTCGTGATCCGATTGAATTGTGCCATGGGAAAAAAATATGACCTCTACCTGTTTAAAACGTCACGTTTCATGCCCAGAAATCAGCAGATAATCGTAAAACGGCAACAGAAGAATGTATTTTGTGTGAAGACTATAGGGGTGTGTCAAAAATTTATTCACATAAGAATCGCAATTCTCATTTAAAAGAATAGTTCACCCAAAATTCAAATTGCAATCATTATCTACTCACCCTCATGTGGACTAAGGGCTGGGAGAAGTTTCAGAGTCCTCCGTGGCTTCTCTGAGTTACAGGGGGTCTCGGCGTAGCAGTGCATGTCCATATAACGGTTGCAAATGGATACCAACTGTCTTTGTAAAAAAAAGACACACCAAAAACCATCCAAATACCTCCATGCTGCTCGTATGTAATGTCCGTCTTGTATTGAAGCCCCGAAATGCGAAATTGTTCAGAAAAAAATTAAATAAGTCTATATTTCAAGCTTGTTTGTAGCGGAAGCTCCTCTTCCTGGTCCGCAGATCTCGCGAGATTTGGACGTAGATCATGAGATTCCGTTGCACACCGATAGACTGAAGCAGAAATCATTATGAATCAAACCGTTTCGAATCGTGAGATAGTAAAAGACCCCCCCCCAAGGGCGGCATTTGGTGTGTGACGCCACCTACGCAACCTGTAGTCTTTCTGGTTACGGATTCTTTCGGAATATTATTTTACAATAGTTTTACAACAAACTTCTGATTTCTCAGCATTAAATGTGATGTTTTAAACAGGTAGAGGTCATATTTTTTTCAATCGGATCACGAAATAAAACTTTGACTCTCGTTCACTTACATGGAGACCTTTTCCGAGTTGAGGTCCCATGGTGACCGTTACTTCCTGCTTCCGCTTAGGCTCTCTATAGAAAAATATTTCCAAAAATTCAATCCCTGACAAGTCTGTGCACATATCCATCTCTCACACACACACACACACACACACACTGCCACCCTCCAGGTCCAATTGAATGTCTAATCTTAGCCGGTGTTGTGTGTGCAAGTGGAAAGGAGGACAGCGTCCACAGCGTCGTCCCTCTTTAGATCCTTGTCAACCGCACACATCTGCATTGATCTGAGCTCGTTCTGAGCTGGAGGGACAGGGTGGCAGCATTACCAAGAGGTTGATCCCTATTGATCTGCACGGAGCGGTCCGCGCCGTTCACTCGCCCTTCATTTGATAGTGGGCAGCTATACTCCGACCAAAATAGGGCAGCGGCGTCTGAGCTCAGTTAAGACATCATGTTACCGAGCGTGTGTGTGAGGGGATGTACAGTTCAGAAAGAGACCGGTGTTAAAGTTACACACTCTCCATCTGTTATCTCCCCAACTACCATACAGGCAGTTATGTAATTCAGCAGTAAATGATGTGTGACAACAGGGATATCACTTCTCAGATGTGGGAGTCCTGAAATAAAATCCCAGCACTGATGGAAACATGTGAGGCGTCTTCTCTTATGGCTTGGAAAATACTTAAACTTAACGTAAAACCAGTAAATCTGCACTTTTTAAACTGAACTGTAATCAAAACAACTGTTGCCTATAGATTGTCATGAAATTCAGTTCAGTCACGATATGAATGAGCGTGAGAATAGACAAGGAAGACCTCAGACCTGCTGCTTTATTATCACTGACATCTACTTTTATACACTATGGGACCTATGAAAGATGGTATGTTTCTACCCCAAAGTGGCCAAAGAGAAATATTATTCATGTTTAAATACATGTATAATTGTTGATTTTCTTTTTGTGAAACCGTCAGTGAGACAGTTGTAGCCGGTAAATGACAGGTTGATACGCCATTATGAACATTGACCAGTATTGATTGGAAAAAAAATCAAAATGTTGCACTAAAATTTAGTTAGAAGATACCTGGCATCTTTTCATTAGTGAAGTGACAATATTTCCATGGAGATGCATGCATACTTTTAAAGGGATAGTTCAACATTTTGGCAAATTTGCCAATTGCCATAATCCCTATAGTCATAGCAGTAGGTTTGTTACCTTTAATTGTCGGTGCAAGCTATTTTTAGAACGGCGGAGCAGAGCCGTGAGCTGCTCAGAGCTACGCTACGGAGGCTCATGGGATTTCTTGGTTTCCCTCATCAAACTCATCAAATACACAATCCAACAACTCCACAACGCTCTGGTGGACAAGTTGTGACCTGCACATTCACCACACTATGAGATAATAACACAACGTTACCAGACAGAGTTGTTTTAGAGGGAAATACAGAGACTGCTTGATGAAAAACTGCCCCCGACAGGAACGTGCATCAGCGGTTTTGCATGAATTTCCCTCTAAAACAACTCTGTCTGGTAACGTTGTGTTATTATCTCATAGCGTGGTGAATGTGCAGGTCACAACTTGTCCACCAGAGCGTTGTGGAGTTGTTGGATTGTGTATTTGATGATAGGGATTACGGCAATGGACCAATTTGCCAAAATGTTGAACTATCCCTTTAATGATGCATTCTTTTTACTGCGTCTAAAGCAAACCAGCATGGATACCGGCGTGCATGCAGCCATCAATAAATGAAAGACTGTTGAAGTGCATGGCATTCTTCTTCGGTGGTCAAGGTTGCACTAGACCAGAGAGCCACAAACGGAAGGAAGTGCCCACATGCGATTTCTAATTTCCGTCTACCTGTGGCGGCTGTGGATGCTGACCTTGGAGAGGGTTTTTGTCCCTTCAAGATGCCTGAGCCACTCCACGACAGCTCTCCTTTTTTTTATGAATGGGCAGATCCCTGAGCTGCATGCTAATGAGGCAGGGGTCTAGCTGCAGAGAACAGCAGTGCTTCCATGTAGTTTTAACAGTGAAGCACCTGCGCAGAGAGCAGATCTCTAAACTGCACCACCTAGAGAGGGTTAAAGTGGATTACCCAATTAATAGGCCTCATTTAACCTCTGTGGCATTTCCATTATAGATGACACGTGCAGTCATTTCTCTGACATATAGTCATATTGTCAATCAAGTTAATCAGAGCTGCATCATCTCTGCTTGTAGGAATGGTCCAATTTAGAAAATGAGATTTTTTTTATTGGGCTTCTCATATTAAACAATCAAATTGCATCAAGAGGACACTGACTGAACCATATTTTTCGTCTTAACGTTAATGAAACATACAAGCAGCCGTCATGACAATAGTACACAAGAAAAGCAGTTGCAGTGAGTTTCTTCTAAAAGCTCAGTCGTCTGGTTGTGGGTTTTTGGGTGAGTAAAGTGTGAGAATATGTGATTTTCAGGCCCTCGAAACACTGCATTGTTCCTCCTTCATAAAGTTCAGTAAGCTGGTCTAAACCCTGTTTCATGCCAGCGTCTAAGCACCACATCCTGACACGGATGGTGGGAAATCTGGGTTACTTCATATGGGAGCCTGAAGTGAAAAAAGATTTAAAATAAATTCTAATCTTGTTGCTTGGATCCAGTGTATTTGACAGAATGAAGTTGTTTTGTGAAACTCTACTTTTGCAATAATACAATAATTAACAATAACAATAATATAGTTTATATCCATTATGTCCAGTATCATCTAAATCAAAGGTTTGACCTTGTTAAAAAAGCCCATATTGTGTTTTTTTATATAATATATGTAAACTTAATTTATTGTATTTATATTAGAAATACATGTTTTTAATATCACACTTTACAGTCCAAAACAGCTTATTCAAAGGGATTGGAAACTGCATTGCTTTGACTATTTTCCATCAACGTCTGAAGACCCTCAGGTCTGAACTCTGGCAGAGTTAACATATAAAAAAGCCAGATGTTCAGAGCTTTAAATCCAAATTTACTCTGAGATGAACACATTCAGCTATTGTGTAAAGATTAGAAAACATACTGTATGCAGTCCTAAATAAGATGCACAGATGTGTTATAATGACACATTCTTTAAAAAAAAGAAAAAGAAAAAGAAAAATCCTCCCCGGAGATGAATTCGATTTAGCTGCCAAGCTGCTCTCCTGTTTAGACCATAATGGAGCAACCAAAATTTAATTACAAACGCATTCATTACATTGGATTTATAATTGTCAAAAAAAATGAAGATGTTGCAAGCAGGACCCCCCCCCCCCTGTGAAACACCTAAGGGTGAGACTAATACTCACTATTCATTTATGGGCATGACATCAATTAGTCTAACAGTCCTGTTGTCTGCATAGGTATTTGAATGGATTATTTTTACAGGGACAGATAGACGCCTGAATGCATACTCCAGTTGCTGTGTGCTATATTGAATTTTAGTGTAATTAATGTAGAAAATGATTTTTTGGAGTGGATTTTTTATTTTATTTTATTTTTTTATTTACCATTGCTCAGATGGGACACTGTCCATAGGTGGATATACTATATGAAAACCCAAATATCCTATGTGCTGCCTTTAGGTGACGTCTAAATTCCCCACCACTTTGCACTAATGGGATTATCTAACCTTCCCCCTTATTCACCATCACCAATGAAGTACCTCTCCCTTTTAACAAAGCCTCTCCAAACCAGGTCTGCATGTATACGGTGGACTAGGTAAAAGGTTATGTTTGAATCTCTGTTAAGCTCCATGTGGCCCATTAGGATGATTGAGCAGGATGTTTGTCCTGTTAACTGAATTGTGATTGGGCACTGAGTTTTGTTTATGAGACAGTATGAGACTTGTTTACCTAACTGCACTGCATTTCCTAAGAAAGGTAGAAAAGAGTTTCAGGTTAGATTTCTGATTCCTGTCGCAATTTGCATGAAATCTCATTACGTTTTTTTTTTTGAGTAATGACTGGAAAACGTTTGTGAGGTCAAACTGATCTTGATCTTTGACCTTTGACCACTAAGATCTAATCAAAATGTCCATGAGACGAGTCCAAGTGAACATTAGTCCTAAAATTGACAAGATTCCTAGCCTAGAAATTAGGGATGGGACTTTTTGTCGACAAATCGACAAAAAATCGACACATGCTCCCCTCGACAAAAAAAATGGAGTGTCGAAATGTCGAGGGGGCGGGGCTTGTGGGATTCCCATGTGTAAATTGCATTTTGTCTTTCAATATTTCCTATTAAAATAAACAGCAGAAAGTGCCACTTTCCCCCTAATGAAATAAAATATTTTAAATAAAACAAATCCACTTTTTCTAAATGGGATAGCTACTTGACCCTCATTCTGCTTCACATGTGACGGGAGCGTACGCGCATGCTGAGGCGACAGAGTCAAGAGATCAGCTGTCCGGGCTCGCTGCAGTCTCAGGTGATGGTGCGCTGTTGATGACGAGTCCGGCTCTGCAAAAAGGGCAAAACCATGGGCAAAACAGGTGGATGCAATGGTTGCATTCTTCGTAGAGGACCGCGGACATGCACGGAAGAAAAAAAAAAGAAAGAAACCGAATGCGTGCTGCCTCGTCCGCTCGTACCGACAGCAGTGTTAATAAACCACAACAAAAGCACGTGTAGCCCCCCCCCCGCATATCTGCTACTGCTGTAAAAAAAAAAAAAAGGGCCGACAATTCGACAAAAAGTCGACACATGGGCCTCGACAATCGACTTTTCAAATCCCGTGTTGTTCCCATCCCTACTAGAAATCTAGACGCACCCTAGCGGCAGCAAATACATTTGCTCCGCACGTCAGTCTAGAAACGAGCCATAGGAACTTTTTGAGTCTTGAACACCGTTTGTGTTCACCAATCACAGCGCTCTATCTGTTTAGAGAGTCGTTGGGCGGGCTTAACGGCATGACGACATACTTGCGACGGTGAAAAACATGACAAGATGTCTTTGGCAAAGGAATCGCTAGAATCGGCGTTGGTATCAACTTTGACAGAATTAAACTTGTAATTTTCTTTAAAAGTTGAGCAAGAAACTGCACTGAAGTCATTCATTTCGAAGAAGGATGTATTTGGTGTTTTGCCGACGGGATATGGGAAAAGTTTAATCTACGTCATCCTGCTCTTTGCTCTGATTGGTCATAGCGCTACCCTATTGCGTGCAGAGGCAGTTTGAAAGACAGCCTTCATCCCGCCCCCTGGATTGAGCCGAGGTCTACCGGTCGAAACTGGTGGTTGATAATATACAATAACGCTAACTCTACCGCACTGCCAATGTATGATATTTGTGGTTTATTAAAGAGCATCTCTCTGGGACACTGTAACACCACATTAACGTGCAGCAGCGCCCGCAGTGGCATAGTAACATGATGATTGATAAAAAATCTAAAAGCTTTTCATTCAGATTTTCCAGCTTATCTCGCCACAGGGCCGATTTACATCGTCTTCCGCTGCTCTCCGCTCCGAGATGTTTTCTGCTCGACATGAGCCGACGGAGGATGAAAACAGGAGAAGCAGCGGGGGGAAATACAGGAGCGGGAGCCACTGAGCCAGAGGAGGGGAAAGTCTGCAAAAGCAGTGTCGCAGCAATAACAGCTCAGTGATGTAGCGACGGAGGTTCGCTATTGGTCAGCGGTGAGGATTTAGATGTCGAGCAGTGATTTCATTGAAACTAACTGATTTCTTCTGGACATTTTTCCGCTTTTTATTCAGCTACGTCAGCAGCGGTCCATCATTTCCAGTTAACCTGAGACATGGGTGTTGGATTTTCATGTTTTGCTCATTCCTCTTCTGTAGTTAAGGGTGTTTTAGTCTAGTTTGATGTTTTATTAGCCTTTAGAAACGCACACGCAAACACACATAGATGCGTTCAGACTATTGAACTGCAGTGTACAGTGTATCATTACTCCACCTGGGGGTAAGAGAGACGTGACACTAAATAAAGGCAACAGTAAACTATTGTATTTCTCACAAATGACGCAGTTTGCCTTTTGGAAAGCCAGTATTATACATCACTGTAATTTGACCTTTAAGTGTGTTGATACACAGTAGTGAGGCGCAGCAGCAGCAGCATCCACACAATGTATTTTTAAAACAAAAAGAGCAAGAGGTACATGCAGGCACAGGAAACCACATGTAAATGGACATAATAAAAAGTATATTTGTTCTAGTGTAATAGCCTGTACCATGATGTTAGTAGCTACTATAAAAAAAAGGAGTGAATACACTGTAAAAACTCAAAATCTTTCCAAGAATATTTGTCTTATTTCTTGTCAAAATGTCTCATTTCTAGTCGAAACGAATCTCTTTTCTCTTAAAAATTAACTTGTTTTTAGATCATTTTCACTTGTTTCAAACACATTTTCAATTGAAATAAGTAAATCTGCCAGTGAAAGCAAGTTTTTTGTGCTTGTAATGAGGAAGAAAAACTTGATCCACTATCAGATTTTTCTCCTTATTTCAAGTGAAAATATGCTTGAAAAAAGTAAAAAGTGTCAAAAAAAAAGCTACTTTTTATGTGATGAGTCTTATTTTTAGTATAATGAGATTTGTTTTGACTAGAAATGACATTTTAACTAGAAATAAGACAAATATTCTTGGTAAGATATTTTAGTTTTTGCAGTGTATTATTTATCTTTCCTGACGCAGGAATAGGAGGCTGTGTTTGTTAGGTCCTTAATGTTGGAATCAGGCCAAAGCCAAAAAACGTGTGGTTGAAACATCATCGCTCATCAAACTGTGTAACTTCACTGTCTGCTAAAATAATGTGTGAAAAATTGGGCTTTGTGTAAGAATGATGATTTCTCCCATTTGTACTAAAGGCGGTGGAGAGTCGGGTCATGGTCCTGGTGAAGAGTCCTTAAAGGTATATTGTGTAGGAATTACTCCCATCTAGCGTTGCGGTTGTATATCGCAAGCAACTCAATCGTATTTTTCATGCTGCATTCACGTGAAATCGGGCAGACGGCAGACGGATGACAGCCGCTGCAGGTAACGGCATAAACAAGCCTCTATGTAAACAAGTGGTCTGTCAACACGAGGCAAAACAATACACGTGACAATATGTTGTCATGGCGATGTGGTATTGTTTACCTGACCCACGTTTTACCGGCTTTCTCTGGACTTCTGTGACTAAAATGACATCTGGTTTGTTACCGACGGCCGTCTGCCCGACTGCAGGTGAATGCAGCTTCAGTGTAACGCTCCATTCCTCCTCACTGCGTTACCGCGGTGACTCTTCACAGACGCCACCTCGACCTGAGCCGACAGCTCCGGTGTCTCCGCTGAGTTTCCGTGGTTTCCTGCCGTCACGCTGCCACTGAACGTAAAAACATGGCGACACCACATGGCAGCAGCACCGAGCTTACCCGCTCCATGGAGATATGAATGATATGAACGGCTCATTCAGAGCTGAAAGGAACACTTCAGTTTGTTGATGGGGGGGAATTACTGATTAATGAAAAACATACTGAAGAACCAAATAATCGATTTTCCTGAATAGATAACAGGAGAAGTTATACAGTGTCCCTTAGGGCTGGACGATTAATCGAATTTTGATCGTGATTACGATTTTGGCTTCTCACGATCATAAAAACACTGTAATCGAAGAAAAACGATTATTTTTTTGTCTATTGGTGTTTTATTCTGAAAAACACCGTATGCGCGCTTCCGCCCCCGCGCCTGCACTGCACTAATGCTGTGGACGAGTCTACTCGTGTGTTGACGGCGGCGTTTAAAAATCAGCGCCAGTGAAGAGAGAGCAGCGGCCACCACTCAGGACGAATGAACGGGAAATAATCATTTAAAACACTCGCTCGTCTCCTCAAAGCGGCCGCACAACAACAACCCCCCTCCTCCTCCTCCTCCTCCTCCTCCTCCTCTTCCCCCGGCCCGTAGGCTACATGTGCATATGTTTACAAAGCAATCTGTAGAGCGGCGGATAACGTTATGCGATGTTACGACGTGTATTTATCACTTATGGGGCGCGTCAAAAAAAAAAAAGGAAAAAAAAGTTATGGGGTGCGTTTGTGACGAGAGCTGGGACAGCGCAGCGGGGCGGAGGCTCTGATCTTCCCAGGTTGGATTTCATCCCAGATACGCAATAAGCGACACACACGGAAGCAGAGAGCCTCCATTCTCCCTCTTAATAAGTTAAACCATGACAATTACTCCAAATCTGTTTATTCAAGGTAAAAAATGTAGAAAAGTTAAGCTAAACACCCTGTATAGTTTCTGCTGCTGGATCATAAAACTTAAAAAAAAAAGTTTTAAATAAATTTTGAATAAATATTTAAAATTATAAACTTAAAAACCTTAAACACACATTGGCACTGTTTATTTAAGGTAATAATTTAGCATGGTCAAGCTATAAATCCTGCATAGTCCCCCTCCCCGCGCATAATCGTGTAAATAATCGTGATTTCAATATTGACCAAAATAATCGTGATTATGATTTTTGCAATAATCGTCCAGCCCTAGTGTCCCTTTAAATTCAATGTTTTTCTCTGAAGTCTGTTGCTTCCTGTTTGACAATGCCCATCTCCTGGCTTTACTCGTTGGCCTGATGCTGCACTTTCTATAAACAAATTGGGCGAAGTGAGAATCCGCTCCAGACATGAGCTCTGAGGTCGTTGTTGGGTCTGTTTTTCGGTCGACACCGGCTGTGACTTGTTGTGTATCAGTCAGCAGCAGCGGCTCCTGAGGTGCTGAGAGGACGGGACCTTTGGCGCTGCTGACAGTCAGCAGAAAGTTATTGGATATAAATAGTTTCATGGAGGCTCAGCAGGTCAGAGTCAGAATTGCTTTTTCTGCATTGATTTATTGATTTTTAATGCTAAAGCTCGTAGCGACACCGCTGGGATCACTGATCAATCATGTCCAGAACATACAAACAGCAGGGCGAGCTGTCTATTTAAAGGGATAGTTCACCCAAAATTCAAATTTTACTCATTATCTACTCACCCTCATGTCGACTAAGGGCTGGGAGAAGTTTCAGAGTCCTCCGTGCCTTCTCTGAGTTACAGCGGGGGTCCGCGCAGCAGTATTTGTCCATATAATGGTTGTGAATGGATACCACTTTTCTTCGTCCAAAAAGACACACCAAAAAACATCCAAATACCTCCATACTGCTCGATGAGAAATTGTTCCGAAAAAAATTAAATAAGTCTATGTTTTAAGCTTGTTTGTAGCGGAAGCCCCAGTCCTCTCAGTCTCCTCTTCCTATGTCAGTGCAAATCTCGGCGGAACAATTTCTCATGTCGGGACTTCAATACAAGAGGGACATTACAGACGAGCAGTATGGAGGTATTTGGATGTTTTTTGGTGTGTCTTTTTGGATGAAGAAAAGTGAGCCCCATTCACAACCATTATATGGACAAATACTGCTGCGCTGACCCCCCGTAACTCAGAGAAGGCACGGAGGACTCTGAAAATTCTCCCAACCCTTAGTCGACATGAGGGTGAGTAGATAATGAGTGAAATTTGAATTTTGGGTGAACTATCCCTTTAAATCACTGGAGCTGATGCATTTGATTAAAAAAAGGCCCGTATACGTTTACTGTTTGGGTTAACTTGCACTAAAAGAGAGGGGGGGAAAAAAGCTGAGGGTGTCAACGATTAGCAGAAGCGCCTGCTACACCCACAGTCCTGATGTTCCTGCATCACGGCCTCCTCCTCTCCAAACTTGATCCGACAAGTGGGCAGGTGAGCCGAGAGCCGCTCTGCTCGGCTTCAAGGAGCTGAACTCTCCTCTCCCGTCTCTTCAGCTGCAGTTTGGCTCTGTAACAACAAGCGCTGCTGGACTGTTACTTAACTGTTCTCTCTGCGGTGCTTATTGTGATACGGCCCAGGGACCGGAGTAGAGGTGTTTGGGTTTCAAGGTCGGGATGTTGACTGTAAACGCGGCCACGAGGCCTGCAGGACCTAATGTCAGGTTCCTGGTGTGGGTGGAATCAGGAGTGGAAATCCTCATGGCTATTTTATTTATATTTTTGTCCTTGTACATTAACCTCAGCTAAGCTTTAGTGATATTTCTTAAGTATAACACACCACAGAGCTTCATGTCGCCTTCAGACTCCTGGCTTTATCAGTGTGACTCCCTACTTTTCAACCGTCTCTTAGTGCCACATATTAAATGGCCGCCCACTATCATACAGTCTCAGAACAACATGAACAACAACAGACATCCTTTAAAGAGGAACTATGCAGGATTTGTAGCTTAACTATGCTACATTTTTACCTTAATTAAACCGCTTCGGAGTAATTGTGATGGTTTAATAAATGGCTTAACTTGTTACAGGGAGAATGGAGGCCTTTCACTGCGTGTCACTTATTGAAACAACACAAAAACTACACAAATATACACGTCGTAACATCGTATATGATATAAAACGTTATCCACCACCGCTCTGTTGATTGATTTCTCGCCGGCCTTATTGTAAACAAATGCACATGACCAAGAGGAGGGTTAGCAAAACAGCGGAAAAGCGACCGGACTTACATAGTTCCTCTTTAATGCACAGTGGCATTTTAACATTATCATTTATTTCTTTTCTTTCTTTTTTTACCTGTATTTGGGGAAAAAGCACTCTTCCTGTATCTATGGACAATAACTAAAACATGTCATTTGATGATAATAGTTTTCATCATCGTCATTACCGTCTTCCTGCGTCCTGAGTTTTTGCATCTCACTTTGCACTGTGAACATTTATTCAGAGGAAATACAAATATGTATCTATAAATATAGGTATTTAAAGGGATAGTTCAACATTTTGGCAAATTGGCCCATTGCCAGAATCCCTATAGTTATAGCAGTAGGTTCGTTACCTTTAATTGTCGGTGCAAGCTGTTTTTAGAACGGTGGAGCAGAGCCGTGAGCTGCTCAGAGCTACACTACGGAGGCTCATGGGATTTATTGGTTTCTCTCATCAAACTCATCAAATACACAATCCAACAACTCCACGCTATGAGATAATAATGGAATGTTACCAGACAGAGTTGTTTTTGAGGCGAATGCAGACACCAGTTGCCGAAAAACCGCCCCCGAGGGGAACGTGCATCAGCGGTTTTGCATGAATTTTGAATGAATTTCCCTCATTCATTTGATGATAATACTGTAGTTTTCATCGTCATCTCATCGTCATCATTACCGTCTTCCTGCGTCCTGAGTACGGACCTTTTCTTTGGCCGTGACGGAGGTGAACGTTGACACTCACAGTGTTGCGTAAGGAGGAGTGCACTCTTCACCACACTTATCTGCCCTCCGTCACTCACACGGTGACCTTTCACATTTTCACTCGGATTGCCCAGACCTGATTGCCGCTCACTGAGCCGATCGTTCCTCCTCCCTGTCATTACTGCCAACACTTGCTTGGCTGATAATGTTTTGTCATTAAGGGTGTGTGTGTGATAATAAGTGATGTCAACACCGCCTTTCGTATGTTATTTCCTGTGGACACCAAAGTTGTGGAGGGTCAGAGCCAGCCGCACTGTGGATGAAACATAATGACTGTATTCCAGCGGGCAGAGTCTTCATCAGGTTGATGCACAGCTGCTGTGAGTTAAAAAAACAAAACAAAACATGTTTAGCTCCATGCAGATATGATTTGCAGTGGTGGACAGTAACGGAGTAAATTTACTTGAGTACTGTACTTAAGTACATATCCAGAGGATTTCTACTTTACTTGAGTATTAGATTTCTTTGGTACTTATTACTCTGACTTGAATACATTTCCAAGACAAATATTTTTACTTTTACTCAAGTTAATTTCTAGGAAGGCTGAAAAGTACTCGTTACTTTCAGGTCTGCTCTTTTTTTTTTTTTTCTAAAATACTATTGGACAAAACGTGAAAATGACAATTGCTGTCCTCTTATGATCCCATTCATTTTATTTGTTTTTATAGGTGTTTCTGCAGCTTTATATAACATTGTGGTTCTAAAAGCAGCACATCAGTGCAGATGCTTTCAAAGAGTTCATTCTCAGAAACAAGAGTTAAAAGCTCCTTAAATTCATTTAGAAACTCTTACTTTTACTTAAAGCGGAAGTAAGCGATCCGGTCGTTTTGGCTAATGCTGCGTTCCAGGCAGGCTTTTGAAACCGTAAATTACAGCTTCAAGTCACAACTTACGACTTTGTAGCGTTCAAGGCAACCCACTCGTGTTTTTCCGACCTGTTTTACCTGTGAAAGTCACTATAACGGCCACTCGTAACTTCCGACCCGTGAACTCGTACCAGATTGAACTGGTACAACTTCACAGGTCGGAAAAACACGAGTTACGGGTTGCCTTGAACGCACCATAACAGTCCTCGTCCCTACGTCACCACATTCACGGCTTCCCTTGGCTGCACACACAGCCCTGCATGCCGTTCTCTCTCCTCATTGGATAAAAACTGTAGGATACGATAAATGTTTTCTCTTCGGCTCAGAGCAGAGCAGAGTGACTGACAGACCCGTGATTCAGTCCAAACACTCTATGTAAGTGATTGCTGTCGGAAGATATAACTATTTAAGACTTATATTAACACAAATATATCACTCACTTCTGCTTTAAAGTAAATTTAAAAGCATGTACTTTTGGATACTTAAGTACCTTTAAAAGCAAGTACTTTTTTACTTTATGTCGACTGAGCTACTTTTACTTGTAACGGAGTCAATTTTGACCTGTAGTATTTGTACTCTTACTCAAGTACTGGGGTGGAGTACTCTGTCCATCTCTGATGATTTGACAGTTTACTGACAGTGCTAATACACTGCGCTTTCAGAAAGTATTCAGACCCCATTGCTTATGTTGCAGCCTTATGCTGATATTCCATCTTCACGCTCCAGTAATGTTACATAATAATCCGGTGCTTTGTTTTAGGCCTCTACTACAGTAACTACGGTGGCCCGGAGAGCTCAGTGCACTGCAGCCAGACAACACAAACATATTCAGGAGGCAGCGTCATCAGTTTCCCAACACAAACCGTCCACGCCTGCTTGTGTCTCTCAGCTGAGTGTGCTACTTGCAGCACATTTGTGTATTTTGTTGTGTTGTATTTGGAGCTATACGTGTTGTAAAAATGTATTTGCTTGGGTTCTGTCTATTTGCTTGTTGCAGTGCTAAATAATGAATGTGTTATATATCTCATGCAGGGTGTTATGTCCTGTAACTTATTACTCTTTGAACATTTTGTTTTTTAACTTTGGACTGGAGTCACAATTAGCTCTCTCTTTCTCTTGCTCCGTAGCTACCTCACAAACTCGTACGTGGATCGATGTTTTCATTTAACTCCAAGCAGAAAGTAAATAAGCGTTTCACCAAAATGTCAAACTATTACTTGAAAATGGCAGGCACACGACTTACAGTGTACATGGCAGCCTTTAAACAGAGCCTATAGGATGAATGTGTGTGTGAGAACAGCGTTGTTTGCTCATTTAGAAACGTGCCTAAAAGGTTGAACAGCGCAGCCGAGCTCCGTCCAGTTTGTTTTGGTTCTCGTGTGTCAAAGCGTCACAAAGCCTCCGTTCAGCATTTATCCGGCTGTGTTTATCGTGGAGCGATGTCTCAGGGGTGGGCTGGGCGAGTGGGGGGTGGGGGGTGGGGGGTGGGGGGGTCAGTCAATATGTCCTGGGCTTAGGTCGAGCCTCCTGCAGTCGGCAGGCTCCGCATCGATAGAGAAAAGCAGAGCCATGCTGACCTATTCAGCAGCCTCCCTGAGCTCTGATCCAGCTGAAAATGAATTCTTTAAACCTTTGGAGAAGAGAGCTGCAGGGCTGGCGTGGAGCCAACAAAGACCCTGTGACCAGAGCACGGCTTAATCTACTGAACATGAGACCAGAACCTGGGAAACAACTCGAATTTAGTTTAAACTGAGGGTTATTCCCTGCAAGCGACAGGATTTACACACCAATTCTCAGATCTGGCTGTTTGGTGAATACATCTAATTCGCTGCTGCGCCTCGTGCTCGAACGGGGGCTGAAAACAAATCCTGCCATGCACATTCACGATCATGTTTTTTCTCAGAACTAATCTACAAAACACAGTTCAGGGAAACGGCAGTGTTTACGTCCTCGCGCCCTGATAGGTGGATCCAATCCTCCTCTGTCCACACATGGATCAGGAGCTGACGCAGAAGACAAAAGAGATCTTTAAAAAAAAAAAAAAAAAAAGCACGCTGCATTATGTCAAAGTCTGACCCTAGTGCTCCAACATCCCATAATGCGCCTTTTACTCTGTGGGGCATTTCCAGTTAAAAGATGCAAGGTGTCCGGAAGCTTCTGGACGCTTGTCAATACCATTGATGGATCACTAATCAAGGCCTTTGTTTGCTGTTTTCTCCTTTAAATATTGTTCCCTCAGACCAGTGGGCTTCTGGGAAATTGACCATTTTGTTTGTTTTTGCATCTCACTTTGCACTGTGAACATTATTCAAAGGAAATAAAAATTTGTATCTATAAATATAGGTATTTAAAGGGATAGTTCAACATTTTGACAAATTGGCCCATTGCCATAATCCCTATAGTCATAGCAGCAGGTTCGTTACCTTTAATTGTCGGTTCAAGCTAGTTTTAGAACGGCGGAGCAGAGCCGTGAGCTGCTCAGAGCTACACTACGGAGGCTCATGGGATTTCTTGGCTTCCCTCATCAAACTCATCAAATACACAATCCAACAACTCCACAACACTCTGGTGGACAAGTTGTGACCTGCACATTCACCACGCTATGAGATAATAACACAACGTTACCAGACAGAGTTGTTTTAGAGGGAAATACAGAGACACAACTCTGTCTGGTAACGTTCTGTTATTATCTCATAGCGTGGTGAATGTGCAGGTCACAACTTGTCCACCAGAGCGTTTTGGAGTTGTTGGATTGTGTATTTGATGAGTTTGATGAGGGAAACCAAGAAATCCCATGAGCCTCCGTAGCGTAGCTCTGAGCAGCTCACGGCTCTGCTCCGCCGTTCTACAAGTAGCTTGCACCGACCATTAAAGGTAACAAACCTACTGCTATGACTATAGGGATTATGGCAATGGACCAATTTGCCAAAATGTTTAACTACTGTATCCTTTAATGGCTTTATTTCGCCAAACCATTTAAGCCACAGTCGTCCACTGCAGCGCTCTTTAACCCCGTTCTTTCCCAGAGAGCCCTTGTTGCTGGAGCACGACACAGTGAACGCACAAACAAGGGTTGCGCTGACAATTGCACAAAACCATCTAATTTGATGAGGCCGTTCGGTCTCAGAGAGCCATTTTCCAGAAGCACACATCCAAAGTGCCTGGATACGTTACATCAGCAGGGAATGGGGAGGGGGGGGGGGGGGGGGGGGGTGCAATAAGTGCGGACATCAATGCGAGGAAGACAGACACGTGTTTACATCCCTGTCCTGCTCGATTATCCCAGGGTTGCGTCAGAGACCCGAGGCCGGCTGCTGAGTGCATCAAAGTCCTGCCAACATTTTTGGCGGGATTGATGTTGTGCGTGCCGTGCGTGTGGTATGAAAAATGCTCCTTCAAGTTCTGAGCTCTGCACGTGACCTCCGTCTCCATTTCCACCTTTAAAAGCGTCCAGAATCTGCGTCTTAACATTTTTGCACACTCGGTACATTTACAGTGCTGACAAAACGCCTCTCGTCAAACAACGAGCGGCATCCAGGTGCTGTGACAGAGAGACAGAGAGACAGAGAGACAGAGACGCTTCCTGTTTTACCACCATTTCTGTGAGCGGTAATGATCTGTGTCATTCATCCCATCTAACTGGGATCTCACTGTGTCGCTGACTCATATGCTTTTTATAGCCGTCATTCCACTTTGCAGCCACCACCACCACGTGTGTGCATGTGCGACAACACCGTCCGTCCTGCTGCCGGGCACAAAGACTGTCGATACTTCACGGCGTGTTGACTTGAAGTTGTTACCTGCGCGGCCGGCAGCTTATACCTGCATGAGTACAGTCCACGTCATAGATACACACATTTAGCTGAGACACACAGTGCTTTCTCAAATAAAAAGGAGCAATGATGTCATAACTGTATCCTATACAGTAATAAAACATGTGTGTCCTTATAATGGAGAAATCCAGGACACATTTAAAACACAGGACAGGAGATATATGCATGTGTCAATGTACCTATATGTACATACTATATGATCATTCATGCATGCAAAACGATATGAAACCGCATTCATTAATTTAACCTTGTACCTCCACGGTTTGTCTTTGCATAGCACAGTCATTTAGCCTGCAGAGCGATGCATTCATTTGCTTTTACTTCGCTCCACCAGTTCTTTACATTAACCTGAACTGGGCTTCCCCTCTGCCTCCTGAGCACAATCACTCCCCGTGCAATATTAAACCACTTTTGTGCAATTATTTAACAATGCAATTTTCATCTTGCATATTAGTTAGTTAGCAGGAAATGAACATCATTTTGGCACAGCTAAAATCACAAAGCTAAAGTTCTGGTTATTATTATTTTTCCCCCTGTTGTTGAAGGGATGCCCAGCAAACCCTGAAATGCCTGTGCAGCTGAGCGGCTCCGCTCGGCTCTCCCACAGCCGTCTCCTCCGTGTCAGCTGACAGGCATGTGGATCATGGGAACGGTGAGGGGAAGCCCTCAGCGCCCAGGAGAAGCAGGAGCTGTCAGCCGGAGACGGCTGCTTCCTGGGAGCTGGTGCAGTGACCAACACGGAGCTGGGTTTATAATTCAGAGTGTGTGTGTGTGTGTGTGTTTATAGTCTATCTATCTGAGCTGTGCTGAGCTGGGGTTCCCCCTGAAGCAAAGCAGACGGAAAACCTTCCTGTTTACCACTATCGGCCATTTCATTTCATTACCCATTGCTTTTTCTGCAGTGGTTAATTTATTATTGCACTCAATACATGTTTGGCTGGATGTAGAAAATGAATAATACTGTATTGTGCATACAGTATATGTATTTTTCTGTTAGCTTGGCACATACATAGAGTGGAAAGCTAGTGTCTGGTCTGCAGCTTGTATCTGTAGGTAAACAAAAAGAAGAGTGAAAGAGTGGATGACGTTGGACTTGGACTTACACACAGTACAGTTTTCCACCCGCTGGTTGCAACATCAGTACATAATGACATAACTGTGATTGCCACACGCAGACACACACACGGTTGCTCCAGCATTTGATTAGTGAATGTTTTTGCGCCGTCAGATTGATCGATGCCCCATGACACACGCAGCTCCCTGAAGGCGGCAGATGCACATTTTTGGCCGAGCTGCCACTTCTTTTACAAAGACAAACGCATATTATTGATAACAATACAATAACAACAAAACTGCAGTTTAATAAGACAGATAAAGCATGTTAATATTAAACCGGAGGGAGCTCCAGATGCCCGAGGATCAAAGGCTGCGTTCAGGCTCACAGGGAGCAGCGGTTCAGCAGTGTGAACCGTTAAGTGCTTTAAAGGTGATCAGTGAAAGCTCCAAATCGATTCTCAAGCTGTGAAGAGGCTGAAACAGAGGCGATGTGTTCTTGTCAACCCTGAGTACAATGAGTTAAAAATCACGTTGTACTCCATGTTAAAGAGATAGTTCAACATTTTAGCAAATTGGCCCATTGCCATAATCCCTATAGTCGTAGCAGTAGGTTTGTTACCTTTAATTGTCGGTGCAAGCTGTTTTTAGAACGGCGGAGCAGAGCCGCGAGCTGCTCAGAGCTACGCTACAGAGGCTCATGGGATTTATTGGTTTCCCTCATCAAACTCATCAAATACACAATCCAACAACTCCACAACGCTCTGGTGGACAAGTTGTGACCTGCACATTCACCACGCTATGAGATAATAACAGAACGTTACCAGACAGAGTTGTTTTAGAGGGAAATTCATGCAAAACTGCTGATGCGTGTTGCCTTCAGGGGCAGTTTTTCAGCAAGCAGTCTCTGCATTTACCTCTAAAACAACTCTGTCTGGTAACGTTCTGTTATTATCTCATATTTTCTCATGAAAATAGCTTGCACCGACAATTAAAGGTAACGAACCTACTGCTATGACTATAGGGATTATGGCAATGGGCCAATTTGCCAAAATGTTGAACTATCCCTTTAAGTTGAACTGAAGTTATACATACAGTATATCTCTGCTGCCCATTATCATGACTTGACTCTGACTCTGGCTCCAATAAGATGTGCAAGAACCATTTGCTGCTGCAGTATGATTGTAGTTTATATTTGATGCATCTGCACTGGCAGGGCCGTTTCTAGGAATTCTGGGCCCCCTAAAAGGATACTGAAATGGGCCCCTGACTTTTTTATTTCCACATTTTATGTGTTACCTTTTTTCCCCTTCTTTTTTTCCTGTTACTCTATCTTCTTGACATAGCCTGACACAATACCCAGTTATTATTATTAGTTTGCGGGGGCTACTGTTGCTCCAGCATGGACTAAACCAGGGGTGTCAAAAACATACGTATGAATTTACCAAGTGTGACAAAAACAAGACAAAAGAGACATAATGTTGATGAAATTACACATATTTTTTAAAAGAAAATTCAGGTTGTTTATAATGTTCTGTAAAAAGGATAGTCCATTAACTGTAAACATCTTAATAATGTACTTTTCACAAAAACAAAGGGAAACATTTAGAGTTAGTTTAGAGTTAGTTATGCTATCATTTTACTGGTCTGGCTCCCTTGATATCGAATTGGGCTGTTTGTGGCCCCTGAACTAAAAGGAGTTTGACACCCCTGGATTAAACTATTTTTAAAAGAAGGCAGGGGGGGTTACTGCTTGGAAAACAAAACGTATTTCATAGGCCTAAATATTGCATGTTTTGTTGCTTTGTTTTGATGCTGATGCAGCATTAGTATGAAGATTAATCACGGTTATATGCAGACTTATAAAGACGAGGCTACAGGGGGTTTCGTGGGCCTTACTGGGCTTCTGGACAAAGAGATGCGATGATTTTGAGTTAAGAAACAAACCTCAGCTCAGTGTCTTCTGGGTTTGAGTTAGTGCTGCGTGCTACAGAAAATCCGACGCAGCCCGTGACTTGTTCTACACAGCCTGCTTCTTATATAATTGTAATCACTGTGGCGAAATTCAGATGCCAGTGCTGCTGCTGACACTTATCTGCCGGAGCGTCAGCGTTTGAATGTTAATTTTTTTTTATTTTATGTTATTTTTAGGCTTCGGGAAGACTTGCACGTCTTCCGATCTCTGCGTCAGTGTATAAGTGACCATGCATGGCGTCATTTCATCTTTGATAGTGAAAATTTCAGGTTGTGGACAGATGTAACACCTAAAGGGAGGAAGGAAGGAAGGAAGGAGAGAGGGAGGGAGGGGGAGGCAGTGTGTGTACAAATGGCCAGGCTGGGGCTGAGATCAGCTGCAGGCATAAAAAGCCCACGTTGCCAGCTTGTTGTCTGTCCTCTCGCTCGGTGTCTCTGGGCTTCAGTAGATTGTTTGAAGCGGACTGAGCTGCATGGCGACGGAGGCTTTTTGAGTGCCAGGTTCCCATTCACACTGATCACACATTAGACTGATCAAATCAGCCTCCTGGCCTGCTTCCTGACTAACTCAATTTGCTCTCATACGCTTCCCTTTTCACGCTGAGCACACGTACACACACACACACACACACACACACACACATGGGCTGGGATGCATGCGTAAAACCCAACGTGTGCACACACTCACTGACAGAAAAGCAGCAGAGGAGCGCGCGGGGCAGTACCCATTGAGGCTCTAATGAAAAGCAGAAAAAGCCGTTACCTCGGCAACTGCCTGCACACACACATCTTCAGGAAGGACCCAGATTTCCTGTCTGCCTGCCTGACTGCGGTCGTATTGTTTTGGTTGTCTTTTGATAGCCGCCGCGGCATCCCTAGACGGATTATCTCACCGCTGGCAAAGAATTTATGCAAAATCATCGCGAATTAAAGAGCAGTCGTTTGTGCAGACAGGAAGCTGCCACGCTGAAATTCTTCAGGCGTGGATTTAACACCTCCACTTCCACCCTTTTACTCTTAAAAAAAATAAAAGAGATAAAAAACGCACATGTAATCAGGGATCTGGGTGGTTTTTATTTTGGCCCTGAGCCAGTTCCTCCTCAGCCTCTCTGTGGGGAGAGCCACCGCCGCTAAAAAGCAGAGGATGATGGGAATTAAACTGTCAGTGTGATTTATCCAAATTACCCTCCAACATACAAAGAGGTGTAGCCTCCACGGTTTGAATGAACACGTTTATTATGAAAGAACAGCCACAGAAATAGGAGACACAGCCACTATCAAAAGCAACAAAGCCAAAAATGACGTAATTAACTAGAAAAAACAAATATTATATTGTGGGATTTTTCCTGCACTGTGTTTAACCCACATGTACAGTAGGCTATCAACAGTAAATCATAGGTGGAATATATTTGTTTCACAAAGGGGCTGCATGGGTCCACGTTCGTCTCGTCATAATCATCCCAATCACCATCATAATCAGATTATTATAATTATTATAATTGCCTGTGTGCTGTGTTATCTTTGTTCGCCGGTCGAAACAGGAAATAAATCGGAGCCCTGTGCGATTTCTCAGCATTTAGAAAAACACAAGCGAGGTTTGGAGGAGGAGGAGGAGGAGGAGGGGAGGAGGGGAGGAGGGGGGAGTTTACCCTTTTGAACCTGGTGGTTGGAGATGCTGGGTGTAATTTAACCAAACGTCGTCCTCGATAACGTGGTGCTACGGTTAACGATCTCATCTCCAAGCTATAGATGTTCCACTGTGGTTAGAAATACACAGGGGACAATTAAAAGCACTGTACAGCGTGTTCTCTGTTTCTGTAGGCGGCTGTTACTGCTCATGCTACATGCTAACAGGGCAAACTGCAAAACAACATGTGTATTTTTTCCATGATCATCTCTCATTTTTTACTTTAAAGGGATAGTTCACCCCAAATTCAAATTTCACTCATTATCTACTCACCCTCATGTCGACTAAGGGCTGGGAGAAGTTTCAGAGTCCTCCATGCCTTCTCTGAGTTACAGCGGGGCTCCGTGCAGCACTGCATGTCCTTGATGGTTGAGAACGGGGCTCAATTTTCTTCGTCCAAAAAGACACACCAAAAAACATCCAAATACCTCCATAGTGCTCGTCTGTAATGTCCCTCTTGTATTGAAGCCCCAACATGAGAAATTGTTCTGGACGTTTTTTGGACGAAGAAAAGTGAGCTCCGTTCGCAACCGTCATATGGACATGCAGTGCTGCACGGAGCCCCGCTGTAACTCAGAGAAGGCACGGAGGACTCTGAAACTTCTCCCAGCCCTTAGTCGACATGAGGGTGAGTAGATAATCAGTGAAATTTGAATTTTGGGTGAACTATCCCTTTAAGGACCTACTTTTTAAATTAATCATCAGACTGTGCGTCACAAATGTCACAAATTTTACTGCATCAATCCACATACGATAACTCCCAACTGCTTGAGTCATAGAGTTGGCTCCAGCCTCCTTTAAAGCGAGTGCTATTGCTTTAGTACGGACAAAACTATTAATGCTGAACATTTGATTATTCTCCTACGTGGTAATTACCTGGTCGGCGCTAATGGTTTGTTTTGTCTGTGATTCATGACTTGGAAATGGCTGTTATACCTCTTTTGCCTGAGTGCATCGCGTGGTCAAATTACTCTCCTTACACCTTTCACCATCACTTAGCGGTGACACATTTCCTCTATTGTTTAATGGTCAGGGTCTTTTCCTTGAACCTCTCACTGACTTAAGGTGACACTGCGTTGGCGGGAGGTATTTTTCAATCAACAGCGAAACGAATGGCAAAAACAGGTACACAAATACATAAAGGTGCCATTTTGTCCGTCTTACAGCACATAGCTCTGTTTTAATCCGTAGGCTGGAGGTTATTTGTTCCACTGATCGTATTTCTTTAACAACATCCAGCCAGTGGCTCGCTCTGTTTTCAGCCAGCTCCTTGTCATGGCTATAATTAAAAAAATAAAAAGTACCGGTATGTCTTCTTTACCTATTACACCCTCTGTAATAAACCGAGTTATATCCCAAAATTTTCCAGATGGCTCTTAAATCCCCGTTCCAAATTGCCCGTATTTTCATACATGACCAAAATATATCGACATTCAGTTGCCCACATTGTCTCCAACAGTATTGTTGCTCACCCAATTGTTTATTTTGAATTTTCCGTGTAATAAAAAAACCATATTACATTTTTCCAAAGTAAATTCCCTCCATCTTTTAGAGTTTGTTGATGCGTGTTGTGTCTTACATATGGAGCGCCAATCCCTCTCAGACAACTCAGTGTTGAATTCTTTGTCCCGTTTCACTTTCATATACATTATATACCTCTATAACCGCTGACAGTCTTGACTGATGGGAGCTGCAGACCAAAGCGGTACAAGTTGCTGATGTTGACAATAGAGTAACCTTGCGTTGGTTGTATACGATGAGCCTGTGCACATGACTTGCATGTGTTGAAACTCCTGAACATAACCTTGGTGAGAACATGTGACAGACAAATACATGGTGTGACTCATGCGGAGCTGAGCTGTTATTTATATTTTCCACAGATACATTGTGATTGGACTCGGGGGGCAAAAGATACACAACAAACAAACTAACAACATTATGTTTCAAGTCAAATCTTAGCATAATTAATAGTAAGAAAATATATTATAGCTCTAAAAAAATGATAAATTAACACATAAGGCTGCATTTGTCGTTGCTTACATGTGCATTGTGGTCTGTCGCCACAGTGCTGATTTTGTTGTGTTTCTAGTCTCTATCCAAACCAAAATTTGGCAAAAAGTACCTTTTACCATGTTGATGTTATTCCCATTAGCCTGCCACAATATAGTTGTTAAGATGTAAGTTTGTGACGCACTGTTGAGTACTAGCTTCAGGGATCGCTTGGTATGTTAGCAACCCAACTTGCTGGGTTTAAAGAACCCAGCAGTGTAGTCAATGTGAACCCTTAATTGGGTTATACGTATAAACAACCCAATTGTTGTATTAAGGGAAACAATCCAATTTGTTGGGTTAAATTTAACCCAGTGTGTGTTGTGTCCAATATTTAAAGACCCCCTTCGATGAAAATCGTGTTTTTTGTGCTTTTCGCATGTTCCTGTGGCATTTTTCTGATGTTAGAGGACATAATCAGCAGAAAAGTAAGAGCATAATTGCATTTCTTAGTTTTTCTGCCTTCAAATTGCTGTGAACCAACGGCAGACGCAAACTGGCAGTTTCAGGGAGACTGGGGTTGACAGCGTCACAACCACAGAGAATGCTTTAAAATAACCAAAAAGGGTCGTTGGAGGGGGACTTTAACCAGCGCTGGGTTGGGAAACTACCCAAATTGGGTTGTTTTTAACCCAACATTTTAAAGAGTGTATACATGCAGATGTGCTATGATATGATTGGGAAAATGGTATGATTTTTTATTTTTTTTAGCTTTGCTCAGGGAGCTGTTTGTTGCATCGTTAGGTGTCACAGGGTCCACAGCTCTTCAGTACTCTGACTCAGTGACTCGTATCTGAGATGTTAGGTTCATGCCATCCGGTTGACTAATAACTTAGTAAATACTGATTCTGATATGGGTTCAAAAACCCAATCGTTAGTCGTACACAGTGGTCCCATCACTCGTGTTTTTTTTTCACTTTTCTGATCTATAGTTGTTGATGTTTTTATTCCCTGTGGTGCTTTATGCTATAAAACTGCTGCTGGACTCATTCTGTCCATTTACAAGCCGGCCAGCCGTCGTAGCTGAAGTCACATGAACTCAGCAGAAGTTGTGTTGACCTGTCGTCTCACCAGGTCGGTGGTTTTGGCAGGAGGAGAGCGCTCTAAACAAATCCGATTAGACTCTCTATATGATGGATTGGCTGTGCTCTTTTGCTGTAATTTCCCTTCTCTGGTGCTAATCCTCGTAAAAAGCACATGAAGAAATCACTAAAAATGAGAATACATCCAGACCGTGGTTTGCCCTTGGTTCATTTTGTTTTGCTAAGCTTTCCAAGCCTCAGGCTTTGGCTATTACATGTCACCATCTGTTTCCTTATGCACAGAAGTCTGTGCGTTTTTTATTACAGCCTGCCTCTCAGAGAAACACAGCAAATTTAACTTGGAGGAGGACAGAGACTTGAGTTTGGTGCAGTTATTTGATTTTGATTGACACTTTTGTCAAACAAATCAAACTTAATAATAATAAAAAAAAAAACCTTCTGGGAGTTTTGACAAACCAAACCACAGTTGAATAGTGTAAAGCTGAAACAATTAGTAACTGAAAAGACTCACTGATTGACAGAATATTCATGAACCATGTTTTGATAGTTAATTAATCATTTAAATCCCCTTTCAAGCTCTCAAATCTCAAATCTTTGGCTCTAGCTTTGTAAATGTGAATATTTTGTGTTTTTCTTTGTCTTTAATATGATAGTAAATGAAAGTAGTGAATGGTGATGGACATTTTTCACAATTTCTGCTATTTCATAAGCCAATTGATTGAGAAAATATTGGATGGTTCAGTAATTATTTGTTATTTATTATAAAAAATAAAAAATAAAAAAGCAACTATCACACTGTACTGTATATGGGATGCTGTACTCTCTGTGAGCCAGTCTCTGCAGTAAGATTGATCCAACAGCACACTGGCTAATATCTCCAGAGCTTTCATTAATACATCAAGTGCAGGGTATCTGTGTGGGAAAGGAGAGAAGAGTTTGTATCTGCGGCCCAGTGGATTCAATACACAAGTAATTACTCTGCAGGAGCGGTGGGTGTTGGGATGATTAATAACTACCAAGCAGATGTTTTTGTTTCTTGTACAGAAAAACAAATGTGCTCCTCCATTAAAAGAAAATAACTTTCTCCAAACCTCAACTGGATCACGGAGCAGAATATATTTATGTCATCTTCTCCTTCTCCTCAGACGGCCTACAAGCCCTGGCTGTGTGCGCAGTATTTCCCCACTTCCCAGCAGTCCTGTCAGAAGAAGGTACCGTGCCACCAGTACTGCCTGGAGGTCCAGCAGAGCTGTCCGTTCATCCTGCCCGACAACGACGACTTGATCCACGGCGGCAGCCCCAGCTTCATCTGCACAGGTTAATAACCACCGGCTCGCTCTCTGTTACTTCCTGTTTATTTACAAGAAACAGCTGTGTTTTTGCATATGTGTGGATGTGGGATGTGTTGTGTTGTGTTGTGTGTTACCTCTTCAGAGAAAAAACCTCCTAATTCAATTAATGTTAATGAAAAGCATTTTGCAAAAAGGGTTCACGGTATAATTCATCCAGGATGTGTGTCTCCATATTGACTGGATGGATGGTGGTGTTCCTCCAGGAAAACAACAGAGGCCTTTTCTTTTCCAGAGGCTTTTTGATGACATCTAGTGGCGTCTCTTGAGCGCAGCCCAGCTTCATCACCACACACAAGGACATTTCCTACAATGCATTGATGAATTGAATTTGGCCTGTCCCTCAATATTTACTGCAGTTTATATCGCAGTAATCACCAAGGACTCCGCCTAAGAGGAGCAGACGCTGGCTCTGTGCCGACTGCCGACACACAAGTTATCCGGGGGAGATGAGCAGCACACAGGTGTTCCCGACTCTGGGTGGCTCTGAGTCGGACCGCTGCTGTTTGGATTTAATGAGATAAATGACTGTAGAGGAATTAGCTGCTGTCAGAAAAGGGTGTTTCTTTTGTTTTTTTAGGGGAATGATAAAGTGTGTCGGCCCTTTTGTTTTGGCCAGGATCATTCTGACCTTCAATCATGACATAAATCCAGACAAATGCAGTGTGTGTTTTTTTTTTTTTGTTAGCAAATAACACACAATGGATCGTAAATGTCTTGTGTTTTTTATTGAACATTGATTTAATACCTGGTCAAACCTCCTTTGGTACAAATAGCCCTGGACCGAGCTGGACCGCTGCTTCAGCTCAGCGTCTCCACTGGATTAAGGTCTGGGCCACTTCAGAAGGTGGATTTTCTCTGTTTGAAGCCGGCCTCAAGTAGATTTACTTTGATGTGTGGGGTCATCGTCCTGCTGCGTCAGCAACTTCTGCTGAGCTTCAGCAGGTGGAGCCACCCTGATATTATCCTCCAAGAAGACACCTCTATAAACTTGATTTAGGTCCAGACTGAGGCAGCAAAACCCCAAATCATCATGCTCCGTCCGTTCACACCGCTTCATCTGTGGGACGATGTTTTCATGTTGCATACAGAGACCTTGCTACATCTACTTCACAAACAATTGAAGTTAAAGGGGACACATTATGGAAATATCACTTTTTGAAGGCTCTTTAACGTATATTTGGGTGTTTGCCCCCCAAAATGTGAGAATTGACAAAAAAAATCTGTAATTTTCAGGCTCCCTAGGTTGAAATCCATGTGGTTTCACGAGCTGTTCCCTCAGATGTCTTCCAGTGATGTTACTAGGAGTCAAATTTGCATAATACCACCCCTACCTGGTACTGGTAGAAGGGGCGGGGCAAGCAGTGGCTCATTTGCATTTAAAGGGACAGGCACTGAAATCAGCCGTTCTTGGGGTATTTTGACCACAGCATGTCACAGACATGTCTTTAAGACACCTGGAAACTATTTTAATTTGTGGAAAGGGGGCAGAATATGTCTCCTTTAAGTTTCACCAGGTTGCTAAATATTTGTAATTTTGTATTTCTAGAGTATTGTTGTTGAGAAATGAGATAAAAGTGGAAAAAAAAAACATAATTCTGTCATAGTGTTTGATATTTCACATCATAGTCAAACTGCTAATAGCACAAAGAAACCTGCAGAGTTTTTGTGCACTTTTATCTCACTTTTAGCCTGACAAGCCAGACTATATCGTTAAAATGTCTAGTCTGGCAACGACCGGTAGACCTCGGCTCAATCCAGGGGGCGGGATGAAGGCTGTCTTTCAAACTGCCAATAGGGTAGCGCTACGACCAATCAGAGCAAAGAGCAGGATGATGTAGATTAAACTTTTCCCATATCCCGTCGGCAAAACACCAAATACATCCTTCTTCGAAATTTCTTGCTCAACTTTTAAAGAAAATGACAAGTTTAATTCTTTGAAAGTTGATGCCAACACCGATTCAAACGATTCCTTTCCCAAAGCCATCTTGTCATGTTTTTCACCGTCGCAAGTATGTCGTCATGGCGTTGAGCCCGCCCAATGACTCTCTAAACAGATAGAGCGCTGTGATTGGTGAACACAAACGGTGTTCGAGACTCAAAAAGTTCCTATGGCTCGTTTCTAGACCCACCTACGGAGCAAATATATTTGCTGCCGCTAGGGTGCGTCTAGATTTCTAGGCTACTCGTCTTTACAAAATGCATCAAAATCAGTGTGTGTGTGTGTGTGTATCCCCACACAGACTTGACACCTGGCAAACTGTGGGTGAGCAAAGCCATTGTGCGTCATCTTTAATGTTCTTAAATCAAGAGTTTTGGTTATTGTTCCTTTAAATCCTGCTTAGTCCAGATCAGGCCCGATCAGCCTGTCCCAAATCTGCCTCCTATCCGTCTCCTCGTGCCATAGTTCAGCGAAAAAAGCGAGCGAGCTTCATCTGCTTTTCCCCTGAGCGGATAAGTGTGTCGACAGCTCCCCTCGCATGCCGCCGACTCCCAGACTTCCAGAGTCATCGGCTGATGCGGCGATGCGTCACCCCGCTGTGTGGTCGGGGTCTTAAATCTGAGTTCATCCGGGGGCCACAGCGTCTGGTCCTCCACATCGTGATTAGAGACGCACACCGAGGTCTCACTGGGTTTGATCCTCGTACTGAGCTGAAAGATGTCCACGTCTGATAGTCTCACTGTGCCGCAGATGCAGATGAGATTGTTATTACAGTAAGAGGTGCTGTTTTTCATTTGGCTGCATCAGATTGTGACCTGTATTTTATCAGTGCGGTTGTTTATCAAACTGAGACTTTCTTTTTACTGGAACTAAAGAAACAATTGGCTCTGTGACCTTATTTAAAGGGATAGTTCACCCAAAATCCAAATTTCACTCATTATCTACTCACCATCATGTCGACTAAGGGCTGGGAGAAGTTTCAGAGTCCTCCGTGCCTTCAAAAAACATCCAAATACCTCCATAGTGCTCGTCTGTAATGTCCCTCTTGTATTGAAGCCCCGACATGAGAAATTGTTCCGAAAAAAATTAAATAAGTCTATATTTTAATGTTGTTTGTAGTGGAAGCTCCCAGTGTCTCAGTTCACTGCTCTTCCTGTGTTGACCGGCAGAACAATTTCTCATGTTGGGACTCTGAAACTTCTCCCAGCTCTTAGTCGACATGAGGGTGAGTAGATAATGAGTGAAATTTGAATTTTGGGTGAACTATCCCTTTAACCTTTATGTCGCTGTTATTTAATTCGTCAGGTGTTTTTTTGTTGTTGTTGTTGCTGTTGCTGGATTGGCCAAAATCAATAAACAATTTCTCAATTCCCCAGAAAATTAAAGTCTAAAGTTTTAGATTGAGGACTTTAACTACCTCTGGTTTAATGTTTGCTGTCTGCTGTCTTTATCTCAGTGACAGAAGCAGTTGCAGTGTGTTTTATTGTGGCGCTGCTGATTTATTCAACCGTTTGTGGGGTCTCCACTCTGTATTTTCTTGACATGTCCACCTTAAAAAACAACACTTAGTACTCGGTGGTTGAGTGATGAAGAGCACGTCCCTCGTTGGCGTTGCCCCATCACCGGATCTTTACTGCATGTCTCTCTTCCCACCTTCCTTTTCTTTATCTTAAATATCTTAAAGATTTAATAAATGATCAGTCATTTCCTGAAACTGCTGCATGTCAGTTTACAGAAGCAGGAGACGTTATCCAGCTGTTGGATTAAGTCTGAGTGAGTCTGAGCAGATGTGTGTGTGGTTTTTTTCCTTCTCAATCAACATCTGGACAAAGAAAAAATACATTTTTTTCTGTTTAAATAATGTTTGTTCTTTTGTAGCTGCTATTCAGTTGAAAACAAAAAGTTCAGCATCTTCTGAGTAGCATTTGAATAAGTTGTTTACTCCTGTCAATCAAATTAGATCACACAACCACACAGTCGTGATGAAGCAGATCATCAGATCAGGTCCTGACTGAAAAACATGTTAATAAACAGTTCCAAGGATGTTTTTTTCTCTGTCCTTTAACTTGTTGTTTATTCAGACATGAATATTTAGGGAGAAAGAAAGAGAGAAGTACTTTCAAGGTCCCATATTGTCTAACGGTGGATGTCAATTTTTTTTTTTTTAGTTTTTAACCCTCCTGTTGTCCTCCTGGGTCAAGGAAGGAAGGAAGAGAAAAAGAAGGAATGGAAAATAAAGAAAATAACAAAGAAAATAAAGAGGGAGGGAACAGATAAGGTCAACTGGGTCAAAAAGGAAGGAAGAAGTAAGGACGAAGGGAACAAAGCAGTAAAGGAAGGAAAAGGGAAGGGACGAAGGAAGGAAGGAAGGAAAGATGGAGGGAGGGAACAGATTAGGTCAAGGAAAGAAGCAGAATGGGCGAAGGGAAAGAAGGGAGGAAGGAAGGAAGGAAGGATTGTGGAAAGAAGGAAGGGAAAAGGAAGGAAAGAAAGATGGAGGGAGGGAACAGATCAGGTCAATGAAGGAAGCAGAAGGATGGATGAAGGGAAAGAAGGAAGGAAGGAATTAGGAAAGAAGGAAGGGAAAAAGGATTGTGGAAAAAAGGGAAGGATGGAGGAAGGGAACAGATTGGGTCAGTTTGACCCAGAATGACAACAGGAGAGTTAAATACACTCATCTCTATCTTCTCATGGCTCAACACTGCAAATAAAAACACAGGACCTTTGTTATAAATATCTGTCCTGTGAAAAAAAAGTCAGCGTGTTCACCCCGTGTCATCTGTTTCTCAGGGCTGTTGGGGAATCATCCATCAGACAGTGAGGCGGAGTGCTGCGACGTCCGATGGGACGCCAAAATGGACAGCCCTTCAGGCGGGACACTAAAAAGGACTGCTTCTTCCTGCCAACCCGAGGGGGCCTCGGTCACCTCCGCCGCCACCCCGAGACTGTGCAGCGGGCGACTGAAGATCTGCCTGCTGGCCCTCATCCTCCTACACACTGTCATCATCATTTCAGCCTCCCATAACTCCACGTTGGTGGGCATGGCTGCCATTTTCTCACCGGAGGAGAGTGCTGCTTCTAACGAGGAGTGAACCTTGGGGTCGAATCAAGGCCGGAGCTTGTTAAGAGTGATGTCGCTCGAGAGCATTATGGCTTTTACAATGTCATGGCTGCCAGGGACACGTCTGGCGAGACATGCTGGAAATGCCTCTACAATCTGCCGCAGATGAACCATCAACCACAGGAGGTGGGAGGGTTTTAACTTGGAGCTAAGGGTGCTGGGATTGGACATCGACGAACCGCCCCCCTAAAGAACTGACCTCATGCCACTTGAAACCTGCTCATTGTTTCTATTCCATCCAAATGTTTTCTAGCATATTGTCCCTCCTCTCTTTCCTTCCTTCCTTCCTTCCCTCCTCTCCTTCCTCCCTCCCTCCCTCCCTCCACTTTCAGTGCGTGTGTCGGTGACAAACTGGACATCGATGAAGTGTGTGCTCTCGCTCATCATCACACTCCTCTTAGATTTTTTGCTGCGTTACTTTTCAGGTGCCAGAGTGTTTTGACATATCAACAGTAAAACCCACTCCCTCTACCGTGTGTGTGACGTTGCTTGAGGGAACTGCCAGGACCAGCTCATCCATCCATCCATCCATCCATCCATCCATCCATCCATCCATCCATCCATCCATCCATCCATCCATCCATCCATCCATCCATCCATCCATCCATCCATCCATCCATCCATCCATCCGTCACGTGGGTCTCGGAGAAACAAAAAAAATGTTTGTGATTCTTCTATACTCTGATGTTCAGCTTGTGTTTTTCGTCCCACTTAGATCTTTACTGTATCTCCACCTCTTTTACAACGTTACATTCATGCCTAACACGGTTTTTTTTTTGGACCTTAAGTGCTCTGAGACTGGCGCGCTCTCTCTCTCTTCTAACTTGTTGGGCCATTGAGCAAGTTAGGAGGGTCGAAGGTCGGTGGCGGCTCAGCTCCCGATTTTTTACAGGGCGGTGCAGGAGTTGACGCCGAGCTTAAGTCGCTATCGGTTTACCTCAGACGGCGGTGTTCGCTGTTGCTGCACACAGGCTCGTCCACGATGCCACAGCGCATGTTTTTCAGACCGGGGGGGGGGGGGAGTGCAGGGACAAAGGAGAGCTGTGTGTGAAGTCAAAAACACCAGAGGCCTCATTTATCGACCACACACAGGATCTGAGTCGTCGGTCAGCTTTTTTAATCATAAAGACTCTAGAGCAGTGTTTTTCAACCTTGGGGTTCGAATGGGGTCGCCTGAAATGTCTAGTAATTGATAAAAAATTACTGTTTTTTTTTTTTTAATTTGAACCAATTACTATTCTTTTTAAAATGATGATTAAAAGCAGCATCACACCCAATCTTAAACAACTGTATCTATACTTTCACTTTCTCGAATATAAATCGAGTTCAAATAAAAATACAGCATATAAAAATATCTGAGCTGATGACGTATCTTGATTGGGGTCGCCAGAAATTTGTGATGTCAATTTTTTTTTTTTTTACTTAAGGAGGGCAATGCACATTAATGAACATAATAAAATGTAAAGGTGCCAGTGTTAGCCAACGGCTAGTTTCCAACTGTAGTCCTCCTGGTAAGGTGTTAAAAGCCATTAAAATGAACACAAGGACATAACAACATAATTCATAAAACAGGAAAAAACACATACAACAAACACATGTATCCAACAACAGACATAAAAACTACAAAGAAAGACAATTAACATGACACTATTATAAAACAAAAACAGAAACAAGAAGTGTAGTAATGGGGTCACGAGCCAAAAAAGGTTGGGAACCACTGGTCTAGAGCTTCATGCAAAAGCTCAGTTACAAGAAAATGTTAAATAAAATGAGCAGATATGATTGGATTTGTAAGGGGGTGTGACTTAGTAGTGGTAGGACTCCTCCTGCAGCCATGTTATGGAGGATGACGACTGTTCATGAATTGTCCAGCATACAGGACACAGTCAAAAATGAAATAACATCAGTAACACTGCAGGAACATAATATATATTACGTAACATGAGCTCATTGTCTTTGTCTTTCTCTGTCTCGACAGAAAGATGAAGATGTGTTTGACCATATTTGGCATTCTGGGGGCGTTTTCCTCCACCACCAGATCCATCATCGATCACTTGCGTGAAGGTGTTATCAAACAATGTTTCGTAAATACCAATTTTCGTCTCGGTATTTGACATTTCGAGCTCGTCCTGCTCTCGGTTTGATAAATGAGGCCTCAGATCTTTGAGTGCCTCTGCTGCGAGGCAGATACTGGCGACGGAGCAATATAGAGATAAAAACAGCCGGTGTTAGTGTCCTACTTTGTGGCCTCTTCACTACTTGCGGCTCGACTTCTGTGTGATGTAGTAGAGCGAGTCCCCACCCAATCAATCAATCAATCAATCAATCAATCAATCAATGTGTCGACTCTTAAATCACCCTTAGACAAGCTGATCAACCGCTATCTTTCACAGACTAGCAAAGGGCTGTGTTAGTGTCAGCGTGCGAGGAGTGTGAGGAGTTTTAAAGGGCTGATCCATCCGGTTTTGTCGTTGTTTTTCTTTGTTTTTCCCTTTTTTTTGCACCGGCTGCTGCTAATAAAGTGCACATTGACATGAGGTTCAGGTCACGCAGGGATTATAAGAAGGGGATTAATCTCCCATTTTGAAGATAGAGATTGGACAGAGAAATAGATCTATCCAATTCTAAAATCTGATACCATGAGCAACTAGCGATGCACCAAAAATGAAAGCTAAGGACGCCAAATCTTACTGTTTTTTTAGTTGTTGTTGTCCTCCATCCTGGTTGCCTCTGATGATCAGTTACAGACAGATTGGGGTTTTTAACTTCAGACTCCAACTTGTTCTTGGCTGTGAAATGAAAACCTGGTATCAGTGCCTCCTCCCTTCACATCAACAGCTTGACCTTACCTCGCCTCACATCCGATCACACTGACCATTGATTTGCTCATCATACATTACACACACACACAGCATCAGAGCGGGATGTCACATGGAAGTCAAGTGTACGGATTTTCAAGACTTTCCAGTTTACTTTCCGACCCCCTCTTTTTTTTCTTTTTTTTTCCTGACGTGTCGTTTAGTTTCTTTGTTTTCCTTCTCAAACTGTGTTGACGAGAACTACTTTTCCCTCGAAGACAGCAGCGGATGTAACAAGCCCACACTTTGTGCTCCGTCCCTTCGATCTCGAGCTGTTTCACGATCTGAGTCCTGTGGATCTATGCAGAAGAACCCCACCCACTCTCCCCTAACCTCCTCCTCCACCAACACCACTACCAACCCCCCAACCCCCTTTCTGTTGTAAATATGTCCTGAGGATGTGGGATCCCCAAAATGGCCACCTCCCCTTCCCCAACCTTCCCCCTCCTCCTCCTCCCTCCTCCCCCCTTTCCCCCCACTGTTTGAATCTCAGTGTTTTCTGTTTGCCTCCTTGGTTTTTGTCTGTTTTTTGAGATTTTTGCCGCATTTTTCTGTTGTCTAAAGCAGTGGTGTGAGTTGATGAGTAGGACTAAGTTGGATGTTAAAAAGATGAGATAAAGAGGTCTTAAGAAAAATATACAAAAAAATGAAGCTTGAATTGAGAAAAGGGTTCAAATATAGAGAAAAAAATATGATAAAGTTGTCATATTGTCATACTAGAGATGCTTTAGTTTGCTAATTTACTTTCTTTTTTTTCTACAAAAGACTTGGATGAAATTATTTATAAAATGCGTCCCACGAGTCATGATCTTTTTTGGACGTAAAACAAATACATTTATTAACATTTTGTTCAAAAGAAAATAAATATAAATTATGTTAAACATTACTGGTGTTTGTATTTTTTTCCACTGACTGTCTTTCGACATTGATAAATACTTGAACCACAAAGTGTAAGTTTGCCAAACTGATATATTATTATGACAGTAAGAACGATGACATATCATTTTATAACCATAAGGTAAGTTTTAATCATTCATGGAATTAATTAAGTCATTGCTTTTGTTTCATATACTGTATATATATTTTACACAGTTACTCATGCGGTTGACTGAGAATTTCATGTTGTTTAATGTGAAGCAGCTTCATACTTTGTCCAGCAGAGGGCAACCCAGGATAATTTATCAAAAATCAAACCACTATATAGTAAAACATCATTATAAACACTGATTTCTCATCACCATGCTTGATGGAGTCTTGCTGCCTCTACAGAAAGGCAAACTATCAGAGACAAATGAAGAATAGATAAGTAAATAATAACCTCTTCTTGATTGCAGGCATTTTTAAATGAATGTTTATTTCAAAGTTAATAACCTGTCAGGCTCTGATTTGACTTGTGAGTGAACTTTTTTTGTATAAATACAGAGATCAAACTGATTAATATAAAGTATCTTTGGCAATAGACAGTAATCAATCAAAGTCTGTTGAGAACGTTTTAAACTTTATTAACAATTACATAGCCTACATAACAAAACTGTTGAGCCAGGGGAAGTAAAAAAAACAATCTAAAAGTATAAATAAACAAAGAGTATAGAAGTATCATGTATACAAAATGCATCGATGTAAAGAAAAGCATATTAATTATTTTTTTTCCCCCAAAATAAAGTTTGTTTTTAAAGCCTTTGGCATTTTTAGTCCATTGTTGTCGGTGCTTTATTGATAAAGTTCCTTCAAAAAAGGTGTAAATAAACGCACGCGCGGAAACCGTTGGGACATTTTTGACAGGTGCGTTCCCTGTGGACAACGGAGGAGCAGCAGCAAATTGCGGGACCAGTTAGCTCGGTTGGCAGCAAATTGACGAAAACAAACATACCCCCAAGGACGACGGAGACTGAGAAGACGAGGAGAAAGAAGAAAAGTGAAATTAAAAATGAAAATATTAAGAAGAGCTAAATTAGCCTAATTGCTGTTTCCGCTGCTGCAGCTGTGTGGACATTGGTTTGGCAACTTGGCTACTTTTGTTTAAGTAGAGCTTTTTATTAGTTGTAAGTTTAGTTTTAATTTTATTTTAGTTCATTTGGACACTTTGGACCAAAGAAAGAAGAAAAAAGAGGAACGGACAGAGAACTTGAAAGGTAGGGAGTCTCTCGCCATATTGTTGGTGTATGATGCTAATACAAGCTAACGACGTTGCCATAAACCGGTTGCCATGTTGACCATGTAACTCTGTTGTGTTGCCTCTTGTTCAAGTGCCATAAAAATAGCAAATGCCACGTTTATTTATTTATTTTTGTTAATTCAAAGTGTATGCTTTATTGAGTATGAATAACAACTATTCCTTACTAGCTGGTGTCCTGCCAGGGATAAAAAGCTATTTATAAAATAAGAAGCTATTTAGGTAATATTTCCCACATAATGTATTAAAAGTTAATAAAAGTAAGTATCTATTTGGAGAACATTTGGTTTGTTATACAAGCAATGCTTCCAGGTGATGTGACAGCTCAAAATCAGTGTAGGACAGTAGAGCAACAAGTGCTGTGTCAGATAACACCTCTTTAAAAAAAAAAAAAGTATTATCCCATTTTAACACTAAATCGATGTGCTCTTTGACTACTCATCCACCGGATCTCCTATCACTGTCACTCACACCACCAAACATTGCAAGCAGTCACATCCCCAAACATAATGTTGTTTTTAGCCACAAGGTGGAGCGATAACACCACTTTTGCCTCAAAATACTTTTTAGAGCCAATTCTGCTGATTAATAAGTGCAACTATTTAGTCAAAATGTAGGCCTATAGATTGTTTTAAGATGTATGGCATTTTAGAGGTTGTATCACTTACAGTTTTAACTAGGAACAAAATAAAGATTTAGGCCTAAAAAAGATATTAAAGTATACCGAGTGAGCGGTCTATCATGTCCAAATAATAGACAAGGAGCGCTTGACTGTAAAATTAGATAATGTTTGTATTGTATCATGCACTACATACAAGATGATGTAATCCCCGCTGGACTTGTATTCATACTAAAATGCCTACAGGTGGCAGAATATGCCTACACCATTGCATCCACACTGACAACACATTTTCTTCAGAGGTGGTGTGGAGAAAAAAAACAAACAAAGAAATGTTATTGTATACCCCCTAACCTGATTCAGATTCACAACCCAGGGTGTAACATCAAAATAACCTCAAGTGTAACATGGACAAACAAACCTTTTGGTTCAGCTTAGTCACAGATTAGCATGCTTTTATTGTCCAAACAAATGGTCAAAAGGTTCATGTAGGTCTGCCTGTTAAAGTGTTTTGACTGCAATTTCCTCTCTATGCCTTTGCCATTTTCTCCCACGGCAGAGCACACACATCTCCCACTCAATTTCCCTTTTTTTTCTCTCTCTCTCTCAACCACATATCAACCGATCTGACATTTTCCCATCTCAAGGGCCCTTTTCACTGTCCGGGCTGTAAAACATTTATACAAGAGCTGCGAGAAGGGAGGAGTCTTCTTGAACTCTATGTGCTTTTGCCAACAAATCAAGCCATTTCTAATTTTCTTTCGATAGACTTTCCCCACAAGGCTTTGTGGGTGTTACTTTTTATGTTTCCACTGATGCCATTCGGGCAAAGGAAATCCCCCCTCCCTAAACCCTCTTAATATTCTTACGTAAATAAGGCAGCTGGAAATTACACTGCATGGTTACACTGCAATGTATGTAACAAACATATGTCAGACACAGCACCGTCTAATTTCATGTAGCTTCTCAAATGTTCATATCTCAGGTCAAACTCATAGACTGGATCACTGGATATAAAAAAGTGGACGTAGGCTTCCCGTCAGAAAAGTGAAGGCAGATTTTGTTGGATGAAAATGAAGACTTGACAAAATCTGACTCCCCCTCTAATGTATTTCTCTCTCTCATACTCTCTCATACACATCATAATAAATGCCCCAAAATATATCTTAAAATAAAATAATGGTCACATGTGTTTTTGCAAAACATTCTGATGTCAAAGTGAAGTTGACAATGTATTCACATTGTAGTTAAACTGTGTCATGATTAGTGTATGAATTTGTGAGTGATGTTTTGTGAGATCCCAATGTCAATGACCTTTGACCTTTGACTGATGAATCAATCAATCAATCAACTTTATTTATATAGCACATTTAAAAAACCACAGGGGAAGCCAAAGTGCTTTACATTAGGACATAAAAGATTAAGATAAAAGACATAAGCACATAAACACAAAATCACTTTAAAAAACAAACAAATGGACCAGCTCACTGCAGGTGCTTTTATAGGGAGTGACAAGTAAAAATTAAAATTAAGATGAGTTAAAAGCACGGGAGTAAAAGTGTGTTTTTAAAAGAGATTTAAAAACAGGAAGCGAGGAGGCCTGTCTAACATTCAGGGGTAGCTCATTCCAGAGCTTGGGTGCAGCAGCGGCAAATGCTCTGTCACCTCTGAGCTTCAGCCTTGTTTTGGGGACTGTCAGCAACAGCTGGTCGGGTGATCTTAGTGATCGGGGTGGGCGGTAAGGCTGAAGGAAATTGGTTAGATAGGGTGGAGCAAGGTTGTTTATGCTTTTAAAAACAAATAACAAAAGCTTAAAATTGATTCTGTAATACACAGGGAGCCAGTGTAGGGACGCCAGGATGGGAGTGATGTGCTCACGCCTGCGCGTCTGATGAAGATGAAGTTTTTCCCTCTAGCCGAGGTATTACTGAGATATTGTGTTTCTTAAGGCCCACAATGTGTTTTTTTTAGCTCTGACCTTGACCTTTGACCACTGAAGTGAAGTCGGTTCATTCTTGAGTTCAAGTTTGTACCTCAAGGGTCACTGACCATACTGTATGGAATTAAACTCAACTTTTATACCCAAAATAATCTATTTTAGCTCAGTTTACTCTATCCACAGTTTAATGTATTGGACATTATAGGAACAAACACTGATCAGGGCTAAAACCTCTCAGAATTTGTCTTCGAATCTTAAAACTTTCTGTATAAAAGTAGATATCAATGATTAGATAACCAACATAAAATATCAAGTTCATTACTCAAAAATTACTAAAAACACTTTGTCGCAAATGTTGTGAAATTGCAAAAATATTGTTGGAGCTCTGAAGTTGGTGACATCACCTTTTTCTAAATGAAGCCTCTTGCACTTTAAAAGAAGTGAAAAGCACATAGAGAAATGTAAAATAATCTCTGTATGACATGTTGTTTAATTGCTCACAGTAGGAGGTGAAAGAAAGGGAGCCAGTAAAAACGCTGCTTTAGCACCTTCAGTGAGGTCACTGGTGTGGCTTTTACAAACTCAAACTTTTTTAGGAACTCAGAAATGAAACAAAAAGAAAAACAAAAATGGGAAAATGGATTTACAGCATCACCTGTCTCTTTCAATCAAGTCTGACATCCAAGATGGATGACATTTTGAAGTCTTTCAGGACTCTTCATAAACAAACTCACACTAAATTGCACAGGATGAAACTAAAACACAGACATGGAGACAAGCAGACATACACTTTTCTCTATTCTGTTGTATTAAGAATCAAACACATACCGAAAAGCTAAACCAAACAGGCCCCAACTAACCAACAACCAAGGAGCCCGGTGTGTGTGTCGAGCGTGCTGTCACACGCTCGAAATGACTCGGAGCTGCCAACATCCCTCCCACATCTCATCCTCTTGCTGCCCACTTTCCTCTCCCAGTCGGAGTTTGTTTATCGAACAATCTGGCGCCCGGCTCGGCCGAGCGCTTCAGTGACTTGACACCTCGGCCTCCCATCGCCCAACACACCATCCATCCGACGCCCGGGCGCGTCTGCATCAAAGGCCTCGCTGCAGCAGCAACTTGGAGACATGACAAAGTAACTCCTGGCAGGATGCATTTGTTGTTGCTGCCGCTGCCTCAGGGAGAGCAGCCGGGGTTACTATTGTGCATGAGACTTTGAGGAGTGAGGCAGCCTGACACCAGAGTGAAAGAGAATAATGTGTTTACATGATCCTTTTTGTAGGAGGAAAATGCAGTGGCAAGGTGCTACACAAACTAACACACACACACACACACACACACACACACACACACACACACACACACACACACACACACACACACACACACAACAGTGTCCAGTGACTCTGCAGTCTTACATTGTGCCCTCTGGGCCGCATGTGTCACTTCCCATCTGTCTTGTGTACTTCGTCGAACAAGCTCCTGGAGCCATTGTGTTTTCGATAGAGGCTGAAACAAACAGCCACCGCATCTCGTGGAACCACATGAAATTTTAATGCCGTAATATTAGTTCTTCCATGTGTGTTGCTGCATTTGAAAAACTGAAAATACATTTATTTCCAGGAAGAAACCATATGAAGTAAATAAGGGGTCAAAAATAAAATTGAATCAGTGCTGAATACTTAACATTGACATTTAACTGCAGTAACTGTTTTGGTCTCCATCAGCTATACTAGTCGCCAACCAGTAGTAGGGGTGGTGAAAAAAATCGATAATCGATTAATCGCGATTATTAAATTGCCGATTATGAATCGATTATTAATTTTACAAAAATCGATTATTTATATTTTTCAAAAAAAAAAAAAAAATTCAATTTTTTTTTTTTTTTTTTTCAAATTGTAATACAAAGGCGAGTCCTCCTGTTACTGGATGTCATACAGGATTTAACCACAAGGTGGAGCGGTCTGTCTGTCATAACAAGAGGCTGTGTAACTGAGCTAGCGAGCAAGTGTGTAGGTGCTAACTAGAGTGCCTATAGAGAGATCTCTATAGGCACTCTAGTGCTAACAAGGTGCTAACGGTGCCGGAGCGAGACAAAGATCGATACAATTGAGTGGCGACAGCTTTTGATGTCGCCGCCAGCGCGGTCACGTGGTTCATGTTCCAAACTAGGCTGCCGCTGTCATGTTTTTCTATGGGACAGGCAGCAGTGAGCTTGCTTTTGAAGCATAAAGTCCGCTAGCTTAATGCTAACGTTGTATAATGTAAAACACCATAGACGGGCTAACAGAAATTAGCATTGCTACAACCATAGCAGTAAAGCTGCTAAAAACTGTTTTAATTCTGGCTTTAGCGCTGTTAACACGTCACAACATGTGGACCAGCTGGTCTTCCTCCATAAAGAATCTGGTTGCTCCAGAGCAATGATTTGATCACTGAAGTTGAAGTTACACAGCGTGCTCTGTTTTTATAACAGTAGGCTAAAGTAAAATGTGTGCAAGCTGGTTGTTCCAGAGCAATATTATTTGATCACTAGTTACGTGTGTTGTGTTCTGTTTTTATGTGTACATTATCTAAAGCCTACAGTAAAATATGTGTTGCATCTGTCTTTCAAAAAAATAGACTTACTAATTTAAATCTCCTTTGTGACACTTCCAAAAATACAAAGGGTCCATGATCAGTTAAAGTAACTTATTGTAACAAAAAATCCAAGAATCAAAAAATGAGCCAACAAGCAATCAACGCACAAAGAGAAAATTAATCTGTGGTTTTCAATAAATAAAAATAGGCTAATAATAATTCAGCAACTGACTGATAATAATCATAACAATAATCATTAATAATCGAAAATCGAATCGATAATCGTTAATAATCGAAAATCGGTCTGTAATCGAATCGAGACTTCAATAATCGTAATCGAATCGAATCGGGAAATTGGGCCAATTAACCACCCCTAACCAGTAGTGACCACAACTAAAACTGAAATCGGCTGCGATGCTGATGTAAACAACACATGCAGCAGAGGGTACTGAGATGATAAGGCTGTGGGGACAAAAATCAAAGGCTTCAAAAATCAAGTAGAATTTGAAGCTTATAAACTCAGATAAGTTAAATGTTTCGGTGTTATAAACTCTCTAGTATTTACAGGAAAGGTTTTGATATTTTTCTGTCTTTCTTTAGCGTAGCATGACTGGATTAGAAAAGCTACAAACAGTGACAAATGGCCTACTTCATTTCTTCAGCTCACTAAATAACACCTTTTTGTTTAAATTGTACAAAAAGCAGAAGAACAGCTTGTGGTTTTATGGATAGTAATGTGCCAGACAGGAACAGTGGACTTTCTGGAGTTTTAATCAGAGGTGCCAAAAGGTTTATTATCACTGCCCATATCAGTCACAGTCTTCAAGATATAAGATGCACAGCTGTGAACAGTAGCTTCATATATAGCGTACACACACAAATACACATGAGAGTGCTGTTGATGTTGATGTTCAAATTTTCAGTTTTCCCAGAAAAATAAGCACAGTAATTGCCTGTGATGATGTTGACATACCTGGCTGTGCTGCATTGGCCTTGGGCCACTGCTGTTTGTTGAACTGAAGGTGAAACTCTTTCTTTCCATGTTGGTTCACAGGTAGCTCCGTTTTCTAGCTGCAGCTTTTCTTCACTGTCATGCATTGCAGAATATAATATTCAGTCTCATTATGTACTTAGAATAATTCATGGTTGTCAGTTTGTCTCGACGCCTGTCTCGACTGCAGGCATAAAAAACAGTGAATGCGTTGTCTTAAGGACAAAAAGAGGAACAGGTGGCAAAGTTAAGTCATTTTTGTCCGAAGGATAAGGCTTTGAATAAGGAGATTTAATTATCTCATCCTGGATGCTGTATGAAGAGGTTCTTTTTTTATTATTATTACCCAGCAGTTAAAGAAGAAGACCTACAGTAGAGAGATGCATGGACATTACACAAGCTGGTTTTAATGAAAACTGTCAGGCTGGAAATATTCTCCATTTAAAAGTGCTGGCACAGGGCTGCCGAGGCAAACTGGTCTATATGATGCTCTGTGTGCAACAAACTGTCACTATGGGAGGTGACTAATGCAGGAAGGACATAAACTCATCTCCTTTTTTTTTTTTTTTTTTTTTTTTTCTGTGTCCAAGAATCTGTAACAAAGTCACAATTGCCAGATGGCTTGTGAGAAGTTCCCGGCTGCACCAATCGCTCTTTGCAGATCCCCCTCTTTCAGGTTCTTAAGCCTCTGTAAACGCTTTTAATACATGCATTATTTACAACAGGATCCCCTCTATCAATGTGCTATATAATAATGACATCTGCTTCCTTGTGCAACTCTATTATCTTCCTTTTGAGGAAATCTCACTAAACTAAACATATGTATGTGATGAACAGCTATTTTGGGGTGTTTATTGGGCCTTTTATTTTGATAGGGAGTGTGGGGAGACAGGAAATATAGATTTTTGATCCTAATAACTCAGAGACCTACACACACACACACACACACACACACACACACACACACACACACACACACACACACACACACACACACACACACACACATTCATCAACATGCACTGCCGACAGTGATATACCTGATATATCTGTTAGAAAATAAGCCCATATGTTGTTTGTGCTGTAGGTTATAACAGCCCATAGTTATACTCCGTTGCTTGGCGACATCTTGCAGCCGTAGTAATTTAAGAAAAAGAGAAAAAAAAGGTGTCAGGATGTGACGTAGTCTACACATCACCAAGGAGAATCGTGTTCGATTCCCCTGTTGATGTACAGTTGCACTTTTTGCTGGCAAAGTTAACCATTATGGTATGATTGTAACCATGACAACAGAGATTTAACCTTCAGGAAGTGCTTCTGTTAACCTAAACCGTGGCTAACCTTGTACTGTAGCTTTTTTTGGCAAACCAAACCATGAATTATTTATTATTATTATTATTATTAACCATCTAACCATGGCAACAAATGTCCAGTACGCCATTGTCAGCAGAGTCCGTGTGTTTATGTTGTAACCATGACAGCCAAGGTCCAGTGCATCCACCACGGTGCTATTTCAGGAGACAATCAGAAAAAAGCAAAACAAAAAGGAACTGTATGGTTGTTCAGATCATAGAGTGACTCTTAAAACGCTGCAGTGGACAAATAATTAAGCCCTTTGCCCTTTTTGTTTAATTAAAGCCAATGTTGTCATCAACTTACTCCCACCTGAGGAAAAAACAACAAATCTCTGCATTAATTAGAGCGACATAATCACAATCAAGACACTCATCAAGATGCGTTATAAAGGTCAGTGTCAGGGCGTTTGATCGCCTTGCTGATGGAAATGAGAACGTGCATTCGATTTGTTCTGTGATGATTTGGCAGAGTGACATTGATAATTTTCACATTTAATGTCACTTTCAGCCAGCAGGATGCAGTGTTACTGTATGTAGTTGAAAAAAGACTCATGTCCATAGGTTTGTTCTGAATTCTTGATCATTGTAACTTTCTCTCATATCCAACATATACATATAATAATAACTGTAACTGTAACATTTAGTCCTGTGTTACCATATCTGCATGTGTTACAGGCTCAGAATGAACAGCTGTGAATCACATTTAGGAGCATTGGTTATTAAACTGTTTGGCCACACGCTTCAACTATTTTACAAGCTGACAGTCTCATATTAAACCTGTACTGTAACTGCGTTTAGCGGCTGTACAGTACCTAGAATATGTCGACTGACTAGAGTCTCACACCGACTGCCCAGACAGGTTTAATTCCACAAGCGCTTTTCCCACTAACCTCCTGCCGTTCACATTGTCAAACAGCCCGTTTCCCCCGTCTCATGTACCCAGAGGTACATTCTTCATCCTAACCCTTCCCAGAAGGACAATCAATGTGAAGAAGTCACAGAGACGAATGTTGCACATACATGCACTTTGCATTAATACAACTCCCTTATATATCATATACCGGACCAGCCACTTTGATTTTTTTATCCACAGAATAATACTGCATTTGTTCTATATTTTTTGTGAGTGTATTGTTGTACATACTGTACTTATATACCAATATGTTCATTTGCCTTATTATGTATTATTTTATTATTATTCGTACCTTTACATAGAAATCTATATTTGCATCAACTAACAAAGCCTTTTCTATTTTTTAGAGCCTGAGGGAGGTTAACAATATACAGTAAATAGCTTTTTTGTTTTAAATGCCACTGTTTTGTTTCCCTTTTTAATTTCCCTTTTAATTAGCTTTTATTTTGTGGTAATAAATCTATTACTATCCATCCATCCATCCATCCATTGTCCGCCGCATTATCCGAATCCGGGTCGCGGGGGCAGCAGTCGGAGCAGGGATCCCCAGACTTCCCTCTCCCCGGACACTTCCTCCAGCTCTTCCGGGGGGACCCCAAGGCGTTCCCAGGCCAGCCGAGTGACGTAGTCACCCCAGCGTGTCCTGGGTCTTCCTCGGGGCCTCCTCCCGGTGGGACATGCCCGGAACACCTCACGAGGGAGGCGTCCAGGGGGCATCCTATACAGGTGCCCGAGCCACCTCAGCTGACTCCTCTCGATGTGGAGGAGCAGCGGCTCTACTCCGAGCTCCTCCCGGGTGACAGAGCTCCTCACCCTATCTCTAAGGGAGCGCCCCGCCACCCTGCGGAGGAAACTCATTTCGGCCGCTTGTATCCGGGATCCTGTCCTTTCGGTCATGACCCAGAGTTCATGACCATAGGTGAGGGTGGGAACGTAGATCGACCGGTAAATCGAGAGCTTTGCCTTTCGGCTCAGCTCCTTCTTCACCACGACGGACCGATACAATGACCGCATTACTGCGGCCGCCGCACCGATCCGCCTGTCAATCTCGCGCTCCGTTCTCCCCTCACTCGTGAACAAGACCCCGAGATACTTAAACTCCTCCACCTGAGGCAGGATCTATTACTAATTAACTTTAATTGAGAACACTGTAAAAAAAAATATTGATACCATCTTTCAGTATTTATATGAGCATGCCTTAGATTGGCTGTCTCTCCACACAAATGGTGTATAATATATGCACAGAAGATTTTTATTTGAACACTGTGTATCTTCAAACTGAAGCACCAATACTGACTCATCGTCACCGACAACTCAGTAGCTGTGGTGAGAACATGAGGCAGACTTTTAGTTTTTTTTTTACTTTTAGACTTTTGAAATGCTCACATTCATTCACACAGACTTAATTAAAAAGAGAGAAGAATGAGAAAATTGTAATTGTTGTAATTGAACAAAGCAAGTTGAAAAGTTCAAGGATCAGCTTTTATGATGTGAAGCCTGCGGAGCTAGACTAGTTCAGGCAGACAACTAGTCTAGTTCAGGCAAGACGAACTATGCAGGATTTGTAGTTTAACTATGCTACATTTTTACCTTGATTAAGAAGTTTTTCGCCGCTGCCCCGGTGTCCCAGCTCTTGTCTCTGCGGCACCTCGACACAAACGCGCCCCGTAACCCGTAATCTCTTGTTTATGACAGATAAGACGACACATTATATACACGTTGTAGCATCAAATATGATATAGCCTATAACGTTATGTATGGCTCTATTGATTGATTTCTACTGTAGCCGGCTTCGTTGTAAACAAATGCACATGGCCAAGAGGAGGGTTAGCGAAACAGAGGAGAAGAGACCGGATTTGCATACTGTAGTTCCCCTTTAAATGAACAGAGCCTGATGCCAAACTTGCTTCAAACATGCTAATAATATTATCAAATATAGTCAGTTATGCAAATATTTATGCTCTTAAATATGATTTCAATTCGGAGCCGTCAAATCAGTGCATCCTTTTCAGCAAGTGTGGTGGCACGCAGGACAGTATGAAGTGTTGAGGGGGGGCTGTCAAGGCTGGTGACCATCTGATTACCTGGAGGTGACAGGGAGCTAAAGAGGTTCTCCGCACCCATTGATTGTAATCAGGGGAAGTGGCGAAAGCAGAGTTAAGTGTTTGTTGTGGAGAGATAAGAAGAGCAAAGCCCCCGACTGCATGTAAAAACAAAGCCCCTCTCTGTTTCCAAGACTCAAGTGGCGCTCGTGAATCACAGCCTGGCTTCTGTTTCTGTGCTTGAAATCACAGTTTTGTGTGTGTGTTTAAATATAACACTGTGAGCACATTTAGTCAAATTCTTCACTCCCTCTCTTGGAGCTTTGACATTTCCTCCTGATAACTGCTGTTGGGAAATTACCCGTTAATTTTGAAACAATTTGAGCTTCCTTCCCGTTCTAAAATTAATTCAACTCCACATCAATCATCAGCTCTTTGTCCCCGAGGCAGATGGAGAACATTGGTCTTAAACTCCAAAATAATCACTGCAAGCCTTTTGTGTCACTGTCAAATAGCTCATGATTTGTCTTTAATAGTAGTAATACAATAAAGAATAAGGGTTCTTTTTATAACCATCATTAAAGTAATTTAATACTCTCACTAGGGAATGTGAAGATAATGACATTTTTTTTTTTTTAAGTTTCATTTACTGGGAAACGATCAAAGGTATAGGGGAATATATGACACTTGTACTGTATGTGCATGTGGAGTTATGCAGTGTGTAGTGTGTTGTACTTGTGATAAAATGGTGAAAATATTTTGAATATATGGTGCACTTGAGCTGATTGTTTTGTGTGTTTGTTTGTTTGTTTTTTTCTGTGGGTATTTTTGCAGATGGCCCCGTCGTCGTCCACGCTCAGCTCCCCTGACGACGCTCCTCCTGCTGCTTCTCTAAACTGGGAACATGCTGATCTGAATCGACTGCAGGTAACACACTGAATACTCAATCAGTACATCACACAACCCCACATCAGATATCCCCATGCACCATTACCTCTTCAGATGTGCAGATTGTAACAACTAATCTATCTGGCTCCTCCCTCAACCTTTGTATTTTAGCATCTATGGGACCTATGATGTAATGTGATGCTGAAATGCTGAATTCTTTATTAATTGTAATTTCAAGAACAAAGTGAAAGTGGCAGTGCCTCATGCAGGTTGAAACTATGAGGCAGACACACGGTGACTGTGACATGGATAATGGATTGCAAGTGTTATTGACCTTGTTGTTTGTGGTAGCAGCTGCTGCGTAGTTTACACTCTGCATTTTAACACCACAACTCCCTTAGCTGACCTGGAGCTAAAATGCTTGTCTGATAAAAAACACTGAAAATCTTTTAGTGTGGATGGACGGTAACCTCAGTGACGTGACAGCAGCTACAGAGACTAGGAGAAGTGCCACCCCGTCAGTATCCGATCCGTGCATACACCACACTTGCTTGACTTGGATTATTTAATTCCACAACAGTCTTTAAGCGATCTTATTTCCAGCTCAGTGGTCAGTGGGAAGCTACTGGCAATGCTGCAGGCGTCGGAAAGCTGCAGTCTTTAGTGTCATCTGAAATATGATTCTCTGCAAAGAAGCTCTCATAAATAAATCAGCTTCTAAAGACACGAAAGTGAATGAGATTAAACCATTATTTAACAGTCCCACATCGGGACTTGGTGTTTTCTAAAGCCCTCTGTGAATAACTGAATGAAAATCCTTTGAGAATAACTTGCACCCTTACTTCTAGGATACAGGGGGTAATAGAGAGGCACATGAAACAGAGGAAACAAAAAGAGATTAACAAGGGTGTAAAAAGTCAAATTACAGGATGAATAAACTGTAATTAGCCTCCTTGTGTGAACTCGATGATCATCAGACAGCAAGCTGTGCCAGTAAAACATTTTCTGCACCTTCAAAAATAATGAAGTTATGCCTCTCTTTCTAGGAAATGACAGTATATAAATGTGAGCAGGCTGCCAGAGACCGTTAAACAAACAACAAGTGAGAGGGAGAGAGAGTTGTCAGAGCTGTGAGGCTTAAGAAACTTTCCGTTCAAAGGCCTTTCTTTCTCTGAGTGTAAAATAATTCATTCACACTTGGCTCTCCGACCTGAATCTTTCACGGATGGTAGAGCAAAAAAAACTGACTGTGCCGTGTTTCCATAAATGGGCTATCCTTCAGTGTAACTACGTTTAGGAAAAGAGCAGACTTTGAAAAGGCAGCTCCCTCTTGAAGAAATAAGCTTTCGCTGGGTACGTGTTGCAGCCGCAGTGATTTCTAAACACCTGTTGAAGGGCAAAAGATGTTTAGTGCAGCATCTCACACAAACCCAAACGTACACAGCTGTGGGGCGGCTCACAGCCCAGGAGGCGAGAGATCTGACAGTGAGAACATTAGCTCCATTCATCACTGTGGAAAAGTCCTGCATCTCAAACAGAAACCTCCACTGATGGCGTTGAAACTGCAGGTGAAACGGTGCCTGATGTAGATGCTATCGCTATGTCAGTGGTTCTGTTTGAGGAGGAATCACCTCATGATGAAGTGGCAACTCTTTGTGAAGAGATGTGTAAAGAGATGTGTGAGCGACGACATGGCCAACGATGACAAATCTGGGTCCCGTACAACCCAACTTTTGGTCAAAATGATCTTGACTGTTGTCCACTAGTTTCCAAACTTATTGAAATCATAGCCCACACTGAACTGAGAAGTGGAACTATCCAAATTATTGTTTGAACTGTTTTGTAGATGATCTGTTGTCCCGCTTGCCATACATTCGTGGCCCACAGGTTGGGAACCACTGCTATTATCAATATTTGTATGTTAACAAAGGATGCGACCACTACTTCTTGAGAAAAGAGTCTCTCCTACTGATTAATGTACAGATTTAGATTTTATATTTCCCCTCAGCTCTGCAGAAAGCATTTTTTAATTGCTTTGGTTTCTCAGCCCACGACGTTCACAGCTCTCGGCAGCTTAACACCGATACTTGGTTAAAAATAGAGTGAACATTGACTTAAATACGTCAGGGTGCCAGAAATATGACTTTGACGAAACTCCAGTATACCAGTGCTGACGCGCCTGTTTTCTGTGTGTATAAATTAGTGTATAAATAAGCTTACCGGTCTAATTATTTAAAATTTAACATAAAGATACAGTATTTATTGCAGGTTTAACTGCGCCAAAAACAGAACAGGAACAGGAAGCTGAAGACCACCCACACACACTCACACGTCCATTTCACACACACACACACACATACACCGAGAAAACTCTATTATAAGAGTAAAAAAAAGTACACAACTACACATAAAACATATCCATTCCACATAATCCAATCCAGTAGCTATAGTCACCCAATGAGCAGATGGCAAGAGTGTCCACTGTAATTAAACCTCATGTTCTCTTTGTAAATATTTTGTCATGACACTCCTCAAGAAATGTAAAGCCATATGGTTTAATGCTTAGTTAGGAGTTAAATTGTTGCTAATAAACATAAAACAGGAAGCAATGAGCAAAAACTAAAGAGGCTGAAGGAACAACAACAGTCTGCAGCTGTGCCTGTGGCTCTGTGAGGCCGTAATGGTCATTGTAGAGAAAACAAAATCTTAATAATAGAAGAGTTAATGGGGGTGAAAAGGTCAATATGTTCAGTCATGCATGATTTTATATCATGATATCTAACACTTTACAAATCTATTCAGTGAGGCTGGTGTGTATGAGGAGCTACTAGACCTTTTTTTTTGCCTGATGATGATCTAGAACCTATACGTTGGAAGAAAATCATTTTTGCAAAGATTTTTCAATTGCTAGTCGAGTAAAATGTGAAAATCTCTTGAGTTTGTGTAATCTATCAACCTTATTTCAGTCATTTAACCAAAAACACACTTGAATAACCCACAGACTTCAGGATGAGTGAAACCTAAGTGCCAAATTTGTGTTAAGTGCTAATATACTGTATGTCTGGGTTTTAGGACTCATGCATTGTCTCATGCCCAGATATACAGTAAGACAACCCTGAAGACACCCTCTCTATCCGAGACTGAGTGTTAGGAAAGAGTCCCAGACAAAGACACTGGTCTAAAGACGAGAGAAGTGGCCTTTTCTTCTGCAGCCCGTTCTCCTGTACGTGAAAGTGAGATGTGAAATACTTCAGCAAAACTCAAACCCCAGTCACGTACCCAGTGTCTCCTGCACTGTTTGAGGTGGTCAGATTGATTTTCTCTGCCTGTTAACAATCTTCACACTGTCTTTTTGAGGATCTTGACAATGACAGTCAGTGAAAACCATGATTCCTTGCTATTTACCAGGCCCTGGTCTGTGGTGAAAAAGTTTTCTTTCAAAAGAGGTCTTAAAAAAGTCATTTCGGTTAGACTTTATAGTTAGACTTTGTACCTGGACCGTGCAGACACAACGTAATTTACTGCATAACCTGTTGAATTATCACAACACATATTTACTACAGAATCTTTTTGGGTAGAACCACAATGCGCGATCTTAATCACAAGCTGCATTAGCTGCAATTTCACTCTGAAAGTCATAAGAGGAAGTTGTGATTTGTATCTTTCTCAGTTCTTTCCATAGTTTTAGACCAGTTTCATTGGTCCGTTGACCCAGAATCCTCCACACTGAGAGACTTTTCATGCTTGACTTGTGAACGACCAGTCAGTGAAATACTGCGATTGAAGTCGCAGCCAAAAAATGATAGCAGCTCTCAGGATTAGGTCCCTTCAGGGATGAAAAAGAATCATAAAAAACGACATAAAAGTTTTACACTAAGTAGTAAAAAATGGCATTTCCTTCAAATGGGGGTATCTTTCAGATAGCGTGGCTTGGCTTGCTGACCAATTGACTGTAAAACAACACGTCTTCTCACTTGACTGGTTCCTGTGCTGTTTCAGCTCAGTGTGATCTGTCATCAAAGATGCACAGAAAGCAAATGCTGTGCAGCAGAATAAAAAGACAGAAGTAAAATGCAGCAGCTTTGAGTCATGGTGAGAATTTTAATCCAAGAGCATTTTAAGCGTTTGTGAATACTCATTTGTGAAGCTGTGAAAAGAGCTATACAGCCTGTTCCTCTGCCTCTTTTTACTAAGAAAATTGTTTGGAAACATTTCAGACCAAAGCAATTCTTGACTTGTTGAAATTTCATGCTCACATTTCTTCAGCTTTTGAATTTTTTTTCTTCTTTTTTTTAATCCACGGCACCAAAACCGTGTCTGCTTTGAGTCTGAATGAAGAGATATAACATACAGTTGTGTGTGTTCATATGGCGTTTCCATCTGTAGACGAGATCTTGTGAAAGTGCACTTATTCAACGCTGTGTGACTTTACAGCTGTGGTTGCATCAGAGTGCAGCACATTGTTTCGTGCTGCACTATGTGGGGAGAGAAAACCTGTTAAATCTTTTGAGCAAACCAAACGTATTTACTTGAGACATTTACATACTGTATGACTTGTTGAATAATGGATCAAGTCACATGTTTGTAGCTTCACAACTCATCATTTGTTTTGTTAAAGGGCACAAAACATTTGCATAGTGAAATAAAATCCCTGGCAATGTGATTCTTCAGGTGTCACGCTAATGCTGTTATTTCATTGTCAGTACAATCCGGTGGCAGTGCGAGGTAGTCCTGAGATAAAGCATATCAATTATTTAGCTTCGGCAGTGCAGATTTTGCCATTAACAGACACTGGCATGTACAGTACAGCTGTTCCCTCTATTCTACATGTAGAGGGAACACTCTTCTGGCTGTAGCCTTGTATTCAACCAGCAGAGTGGTATTGATCGACCCACTTGACCCTGAGCAAGAAACCAAATAAACATATTCACCTAAATGTCAAACTATTTCCCTTAAGAAGTCCAGCCAGTGCTGCCTAGTGTTTAACATTTTATTCCCGAAGGTCAGGCTCATGTGTGCAACCTTTCAACCAAGACAAGCAGGTAGAACACATTTTTTAAGTTTAGTCTATGAATAAATTAGCCCTAACATGTCTTTTCTAAACTCGCAATACAGCAGTGACTATTTAGTTCAGGGAGAGAGCTGAGGGAAACTGTGTCGTAGATTTCTGGGAAGTTTTTACAAAGAAGTCGGTGGTCGGTGCTCTACCTTGAAGCTGCGTGTTTTCAGGTGCCATGATGACCTCCGCAAACACACTCTGCTCTGCTCATGGGACTCCTCTTCACTGTCAGTCCCCAGCGGGCCGAGTGCCTGTCAAAATGATTGACAGCCTCCTGCTGGGCAGCTCACGTCAAAACCTCTGTCGCAGAGCGATGTTTTGCTCAGAGAGGTTACATTACACTGAATACCTTGTGTGTCACTCTGAGAAATGTACCAAAATATCACACGCACTTAGAGCTAGTGACATATTTATGACATTTTACTTGAGAAGAAATGAAGGTGGGTAAAAAATACCTGTTTATCTGGAAAAAATGTAAGGAGGATTAAAGATATATCAGTTACTTACTCCAAAAAAACCTGATCAACCTGAGTTCTATTTATAAAATGCTCTCCTTGCCACAAAATGAACTTTTTGTGTGGTACGCTAATGTTGACTTCTTGATAAGTGAGCCGCTACAGCTGAGTGGTAAAACCAGAGCAGAAGTGTGAGTTTTATTTGTAATCCCTTTTGATTTTTTACCACAAGAATCAATAGTTTAATTTCTGTCTATGAGTTTCCACTGAAATGTTAAACACAATGTGTAATTCTCTGTCCCAAGAGATCACCCAATCAAAGCAATAGCAATTACGAAAGACGGTGAAAGATGGCGACATTAAAGCAGTGAGCTAAAGATTCAGTGTCAGTCAGGAAGTTTTTACCAGGAGCTTCAGGCATCTCCTCCTTCTCCAAAACAGAGCATGTGATTTAAACTGGTAAAAGGTTCAGCAATGCAAAACTTTGCTTGATTCTTTGGTAACTTTAAAAAAATCAATACAATTACAGAGAGGGAACAGAAATGTCCACCTCTAAAGCTAAACAGCTATAGTCACTGTTTCTGTAGCCAACATGTGAGGCTGAAAATATAGTGTGATACCCCAGATGGTTTTGATATTTTCAAAAAGCTCTACTTGACTACTTTTACTGGATCCAAAATACAATCGGGCAATTTATAGTCCTGGTATGTTCTGTCTCTACTTGGGGACATTTCAATGAGACAAAAAAACAACAACTTCTACTTCGAAGTTAATGTCCCAGGCAACAAAACACCAGCTTATTGAAACCATTACTCACTGCCAATGTTTTGTAGGCTAATGTTAGCAAACTTTAGATTACTGTAATGATTAGCTAGTCACTTTGCTGACATTACAATTACATTATTTAATGTACTGTAGCAGCCAGATTAACATTTTAATGCTGTTATCACAAGCATACACACTGTTTTTTTAATATTTACCTGTGACAGTGTATATACAGATGGATGTAGGACTGTGTGGCTCCTTTATAATCAAAAGAATGGGCAAAGAGATGGGACGTGTGTGGACCTGAGACTTTCTTTTCATGCTGGTTAGTGGTGAACATCCTCTCCACCTGTCGCTCAAAGTGACACACCCTCAATTATGCATAACTACTGTATAGGCCTTCATGAAATTTGAACAAGTGACTTAAATAATTCAATTATTAAATTCAGAAGTTAGTTAAAAGGTAGCAAGAGTTTGCCACAATGGGATAACAGATGGTTAGCAAGCTGGTACGCTCAGTGAGCTTTATCACTCCATCTTTAGTAACTATGTTATTGTATCAAATGGTCTAAAATAGTAAGTTAACAGAACTGTGGCGAGACAGTAGAAAATAATATCCAGGATTTGAGTTAAACCAAATGTTTCAGAAAGATTTCAAGATTAAATTTTCTCTCAGAGCGTTGGTTATGACCAAGTTTTAACAGACATGCTGGGATGTTGCAAACATTAGCCGCACCGTAATCAGACCTATATCCGTCAGCACCACAGATGCACACCGCATGCTCTAATCTCTTGTATGTATTATTTCTGTTTGATCTAATGTAATTTCATTTCTATTCATTTTGGATGAAGAGGGTTTTATCGAAATGTATTCTTTCCATTTCTTTGTGCTGCGGAGTAAAATCAAATTTCTTCCACAGTGAATCAATAAGGGTACATCTTATCTCTCCTAGTAAAGCCATAGCAGATAATAAATAAATGGGCTGCAGTTTTGAATTTTTTTATGACTTCGTAATTCAACTTTTCATTATGAGGAACAATGTCCTCTTTCTTCTCTTTGCTACACTTTTTGCTATTGCTAGCTTCCTAGACAGTATTGATTTTCAAAAACATTTCCATCTCTGGCTTTATAATTAAACTCAGTAGTGTCAGTGAACCCTGATGTGCTGAGAGCAGCTTCTTTCTGTGTCTTATTTCAACCTCACTCTGCACTTAATCCTGTTGCTTTGATGTCACACTGAGGGCCAGAGTCATCTCAGGGAAAAAGTCAGGTAATCTCAACCTTTGGGGGCTGCATTGCACTTAATCGGAGAAATCCCTCCAAAGCTGTGTGGGGCGTATTTTTTCTAACCTCTGTGCCGAAGTGTATCCAATCCAACCACCAAAAAGTTGTATCAGACAGCCAGATGTATAGTTTCAAAGTCGTCCTGTTCTTTTTTCCGTCATCACACGCTCATTTTTCTAATGTTACCGAGCCGAAGCAGCAGCATCCTCTGACTGTCCCTGTTGGCTCGTCACCCCTTTCTCCGTGAACCCAGTGCCAGCAACAGGCGGCCTCGTGCCCCGGTGCCATGTGGCGCGGCCCTCGGAAACCACCGTTTTCGTAACAAGGTGCCAACGATGGTGACAGATGATGTCCTCTCTCTCTCTCTCTCTCTTTCTCCTTCTCAATTCGAACTCCCAAGGTGCGGGGGCCTTGGCAGAGGGGAAGCCAGAGGGAAATCAGGGAGCAGAGGAAATGTGGGAGATGTGGGCGGCATGACTGTGTCTCATGTTTTTCCCTGACTCGCGTTAATGGAGATATCTGTGACGCAAGCACAGAGAGGTCCCACATTCTGTTGAATATTTTAGCTAACGAGTCATTGGCGTTGATCAATCGTGCATCTCGAAATTCTGTTCTTTATGTTATTTCGTGTGTGCACAAATGTCACTAAGTCTCCAGTTACATGTCAGTGTTGCATATAAGAGATCTCTGTTTATGAATCAAAAGTTTGAAGCGCTCCCGGCAGTCTCCTAAATTTTTTTTTATTAATTTATAATTATGAAGATGGCAAAGTAATTTACTGAAGCTGATTGTGAGTCATTGTGCGTCTGTTTGAACACACCTCTCCTTTTAATCTTGCTAAATGAATGAAAGGTTCAGACAGAGACTGCAGCTAATTTTACCCTTCCATCATCCACACAGATTTGACTGCCAGACTGTTTTTGTTTATTCCCCTTGAAAGGCAAATACACCAAATGTAAAGACATTAACTAGCAGCCTGCTGCATCTGTTCCATTAGCATGTTGAGGTTTTTTTTTAATTAATGCTATTTGTTAGAGCTTTCAACAATTACGCATGGATTTTTGCATGAACCTGAAATTAATTAGTCAGTGTGGTGCTTGAAAAAAACCCCAGTAGGATTAATATTCAAAATTTTCTCTCAAAGGAAGGTCAGTAATTGCACAGACATTAGTCATGTTTGTAGATGTGACTTTGTGCCTTTAAATGAGAACCACACTGCTTTTTGCCTTTTGCTCGTTGCATTAGAGCTTGGGTCTGATGTCAGGATGCTCAGAGCAGCTACAGGGGTTTTAGAGGGAGGAATAAAAGGCTCAGCTACTCTCCAGCTGTCTGTGCAGACTGCAGAGCTGAGCCGAGCTGCAGCCGAACCTCAGACGGCAGCAGCAGCACTTTCAACCCCAAGGTGTAAACTGTGTATGAACTTGTGTGACGTATATGCTCAGGCTCTCGGTTTGTAATTATTTTATCCAGTTGGTTAATTTGTAGTTAGAGAATCGTTCTCATGTCAGGATGGGGACAACGCTAGCTTTAGTTAGCTCCATGTGCTACACTGAAAAGCATTGGTTTTGGTTCAGGAGCCACATACTGGACACTGCAGTACTTTTCATATCAGGGTTGTTTAATGTGCGCAAATTAAACAGGAGATGATTTCACAAATGAGACCACTAGTGTGCTCCAATGTTGTCACTGTAATAATTACTGGTGCTGTAATGATCAACTTAATGAAGACCATGGATGACACTCATAATGAGTTATGGAGAAAATAGTCCCTTTATGCGGTGCAGCTAGTCCATCAGGGGTATTGATTTATTTGTCCGTGCCCATGATTTTTTCCTTGAGGATTATTTATGTTGTAGCAAGGATTTTCTTACTGTTGTTGCATCAGAACTGAGTGCAGCTTTACTTCGTCCCCAGTGACCGTGGTTTACATCAAAAATAGATAGCATCTGACCAACCAGACACATTTCTCATGACCCCTCATCAGTTGGGTTTGAGATATATAGAAAGTATAGATCTCATAGTGAGTGCAACACTGTCTCGACAGCTAAATGCATTTTGTAGACAGCCAGGCCTGTTCACACCAGAAATAGGCACAGAGAAGTCATTGGTGCTTTTATTATGATTAAGAAACAAGCACATGAATCATAGGCAGTCTGCATTCTCAGGTGTTGCATTGCACAATTATGATTTTGGCATCTCTATATGTGATATTGTGGCATTTGCAGGCTTTGGTGTAGGGCAGGGTTTAAAAAATCGATTTTCCGATTCATATCGATCTTCATTTGAAAGATCCAATATCAATTCATAAAGTCCTTAAAAGACCGATCTTTTAATGTATACCATTGCACTGTTGCACTGTTAACTTCTTGAGTGGGTCATGTTAAATAAATGTGCATTGATGTAGCTGTAGCTTTTTGGTCAATTTAATGTAAATATGAATGTTTTTAATAAAACACCAGGTTAGACAGTTCCATCTTTGTACAATTTGCAACATTAGTTTTGTGAAAAATCACAAGTAAATTGGTATTAAAGCTGAAATATCTTTAAATAAAGCCGGTGCATATTCTCATTTGTCCAGGTCATAGTATTTCAAAGGAGGTTAAATCGAAAGCAACTGGACTTAGTTATTTGTCTAGGAAGACGTTTCACCTCTCATCCAAGAGGCTTCATCAGTTCATGTATGCAGCTGACCAGGCTGGGACTGGTTAAATAAATCAATATCGAATCGAATCAGGACCTTGTGAGTTAGAAATCAAATCAATTCAGTAAATCAGTAGCGATCCCCAGCCCTACTGTGGTGACTGTAAATAGAAAGCACCATAGCACAGTGGCCATGAGAGCTTAACGCAACTTAAGACACACAAGTGGAAAAAAACATCCTCATCAGTCAGTCAGCACTTGCACAACTGCAGAGCTCCCCACTGTTAACTCATCTGTAATCCCAGCCAACAATGTGTTTTCCCAGACCCTGCGTGCTGCAGATGCCCATACTCCACTCACAACTGACTCCCACACTATTTGTCATGGCTGCCTCTCTGATAAAACCATTAATGATAAACCAAGCAGCCTCATTTTTGGATCCATTGTTGCTGCAGTAAATGAGTGAATTACACATGGAGATTATAAACAGGCTGCAGATTGACTGTTTTTCTTGTGGCAAAGTCAGGGTCACAGAGGGGAAGTATGCAACACCCTGAGAGCTCCTCACATTAAGTATTCTTCATCTTCTTTCCACAGTGTAGCACTTAAATCCATTTTCCTTCTAAGGAAAACTTCAAGTCCTTTTGAGGCTGCTAATGTTGTGCAAGTGCTCTTAATACGAAACGGCAAAAAAAAACATGGGTAATAATAGGAATAGCAGTAATTTTCAATTTGGAGTTTCATTGGGTTCCCACGTCCGTCACCAGTTTTAAAGCCTCAATCACAGAAATAGATTTTCTCCAGAGGACATCCCCCAATCTGTTAGACGGCGTCTCACGAGGGCCGTGGTTAAAATGTGATTCTTGAAGATGCAGCGTAAGGGATATCTCTCTTTTTCTGCTCATCGTCGGCGTGAATCGACTCAAACGCACATCTTGAACCAACACATAAAAGATGCCAAAAGATGAGAGCATAAACCTGTTACACTGACACGTCTTCACACTTCCCTCTGGTGCAGGAAATTTATGCGCGGCTCTTGCCAAGCACAGCAAGCTGTTGGTCCTGGCTTGGAGATGGTCAGGACAGACAACACAAAATGCCAAATGGAGAAGGAAGTAAAGTCCAATCCCATTACTCTTAGCTCCCATATCACCAGCCAAGTGATTACTCTCTGCAGTGAAATGCAGCCCGGTGCCAACCCCATCAGCAAGCATAAAATTACTGTGAGAGGAGGAGGTTCCCACAAGTTGTCATAATTTGGACACCATGTATCGTTCTGAGGCATAGACGTGGAAAATTTGCACTTTCCCAACAATGCCGTGTCTCAGGCAATATGTTCCAAATCCTAACTTTAAAATGTAACCGCCCCCTCTTCATTGTCCACAGTCTCAGAACTAACAAAACCACTCAACGTGTATTTCTTGTAAGCAATATGTCTGATTTTGTACCTTGGAGACTGTTCTTTTCACCGCGGTTACTTAGCAACTAAATTGCGTATCAGACCTATAAAAAATCCTGAGCCGTCAGTGACGAGGGAAACTTTGAATAACAGAAGGACGACGTCGTGATAATTGCAAATAAATGTCTCTCTCTGGCCGACATGTCCAAGGTGGGAGCAACGACCCTGAGGCTTGGTTTTGGGCCATTAGGACGGTTATCACGCCCTGCTTTAGTAATAGGAGCCATTACAGCCATCAGTGCTTCGTGCTGCCAGACAAGAATGACAACTATGGTGGCACAGCTTAATCTTGGCCTCCCTTCAAATGCCATTCATCTGGCTGCATGTCATGTCACTGACATCCTCACTGCCTCAACGTGCCAGGGACGTTAAGTTGAGGAAATTGGAAAGAGCTGTGAGACCTGGGAGCTGAACAATATTTAGTTTTGTGCTCACATTGTTTTTACAGTATATCAGCAGAGGAAATGGAACGAAAAGCACCAAAACAATTAGCTTGTTTGTGATGAAACATACTCGGTAACAAGTGTTAGGATTAAGATTGCTCTTTTATCTGAGGATAAAAACCAAACTGCAGCTGAAGCCAACACTGTGGTGTAAAAGCTGTAGTTTCTTAAATTGCCTCTTGAGTCTGGCTCCAAAATGAAATCATGGAGGCCACATTCATGGACAGTAGTTTATGACACAATAAGCTTCAATAAAGTGGGATTGTTTGTGTTAGGTCTCAAAACATACCGTGAAAATGTGTTATTATACTTGAATTAACTTCCCTGGACACAGGTAGTTTAACGCACCTCTCATCAGCACACCATGTCTGGCTCTCATTAAAATTCAATTCAGTTCAATTCAATTCAAAAACACTTCATTTGTCCCCTCGGGGCAATTTAAAAAGAGCATTGAGTAGCTTAAAAGACAACACACGTCTAAGACCTAAGGACACAACAGTCAAACACAGACTAAAAAAAACACACACACAAAAGAGGGTTTATGAATTGCACAGAAAATTAACAAAAACAATTGATAAGTAATTAATAATTATTGCCCTGAAGACTTTTGCAGCTCACACTGGCTTCCTTTGTGTTGATGAAAATACCAACACACGCTCTTGCCTCTAGAAATAAACACAACCTAAACATTGCATGCAATTACAGTATAAGCCATAAAGGAAGGTCCAGAGCAACACGTACAGTAGATGTATTGTAGGATGAAATCTAGCCAAACCACCAGCCATAGTTTTATTTATTCCTATAGGCTGTTTGGACGCAGTGATCCTGCTGTATGTTGACAGAACCCCTGCACAGATATAAGGTATACCACGACTCTAACCTGCTGGTCAGGTCTATTATGGAAGAGGCCAGTATCCACACATCCTCTCTCCCACAGGGAGGAGGAGGAACACCAGGGGATGATGAGAAATGTGTTGGAGATGGGGATGAGTCTGTAGGAATACCTGGTACAGTGAGAAGATAAATGATGTGTCTTTGTAGCTCTGTTGGGTGGTGGGTGGGTGGGTGGGTGGGGTGCAACAGAGAAGCTGTGTCCATTTACCAGACTCCCAGCTGTTCACTTCCGCTCCTGAACCCTGTGGCAGAACGGCAGCCATGACAAATAGTGTGGGGGAATCAGTGGGCTAATGGTGTGTAGGCTACAGAATATACAGCATGGGCACCTGCAGCATGCAAACCCTGGGAAACACATGGCTCACTGGGATTACAGATGAGTTAACAGCGTTGAGCTCTGCAGCTGTACAAGTCCTGAATAGCCGAGTAACAGCCTGAAACATTAGGATGCAATGCTGTGCTGTCAGTTGCTTGCAGTCGATGAATGTGAGTTCCACTTTGTAGGCATGAAAAGTAGTTTTTTTGGGGGGGAGGAAAAAAAAAACAGGTTTCAAAGGACTCCAGATCATCTTGATAGCACTTCTCTGTCTTCTCATATTGTGTAGCTAAAGGGGACAAGAGGATGAGGACGGCACCAGGGACAAGCTGCTCCTGTCTGTGTTGTTGCAGATGCGTCACAAAGGCAGATCATGAGCAACCCGTAGCTTTTATGTTGCAAACGTATTGGATGTGACCTCTTGTCCTTGTTCACAACAGGCCCATTGTTTTCTTGGTTTCAACTCGGTGGCACTGGAAAACAAGCTCGAAACACAACACTGATATTACCTTATAAGAGAACTTGGCGAACTTGTTGGCAATCAGAGTTTTTTGATTAAAACAAAGCTGAAAGCCATCTGTGGTAGACTTGTACTGCAGCAGGAGAACTGCCATTTTATCTACATAAACTGATGTAAGCTTGTGTTTTAACTGCTTTATCTTGGACATCAAATAGCCCTCTTCTTTGGAGCTGGCAGAAAGATGCTAAATAGTTTCACAAATTGCGAGAAAACTGTAGCCTAGATGTCTGATAGTTTTGCAGGTTAATCTCTTTAAGGAATCTTCATCCATTAATTATAAAAAAATATTGACAAAAGCAGCTTTAAAACTATCATCACAGCAAACAAAAGCTATTGAATACCAAATGTGAACAACACAGGAGAAATTTTTGTCTACTCTGAAAAAATATCAGGACAAAGAAATATTGCATAGACTTTAGACTTGAATAATCTAATATGATTTAAAGCTACAAAAAATATATTTTAAATGTTTAATGCCACATCTCCTTATGTGCATTAAAGCACAAAACAGCTCCTAACTGATATCCAGTACAAAAATAAACAGCACAGCAATCATTAATATTCAGGAGATGTCCATATCTCACTGTTGCGCTCCAACTGTGTAAAATATTTAAAATGCCTGGATGCATTTCTTCGCAGGCAGTGTGTCCGAGGGAGAGAAAAAAAAACCAAACAAACAACAAATGCATTTCTGTTTTTACACCGGGCAAGATCCATGTCTCTGAAGGATGAAAGAAATGTGCCTTTCTCGATTTCTCTGGAACCAAGACAACAGATTAAAGTTGTGGCCTGGGTGTGTTGCTATGGCGACGGCTGACTCCTGAGCATTCAGCCTGTTCCTCATCCCGGGGCCCGTGAAGTGTGGACTTCCTGAGGGCTTCCCATCCCCGAGAGGACTTTGAATCATACAGAGGGGAAGCAGACCTGGCGTTGTGTGCTGCTATTTTATAAATCATCGGGATATTTGAGCGCTGTATAGTATGTTTACTCTCTGTCGCTGGAGAGCTGCTTATTCAGAGGCAGATTCACCATTTGGCCTCTTTTTTATTAAAATGATCAGACATGCTCTCACACACAAAACATCATATTTTATCCAATATTTATTATTTTCTTAAATAATGTACATTTGGCATGAAAAAACACACTGCACTTACAGCCAGTAACCATGAACCAAACCAGACCGCTGCATCATCAATAATTATATCATACGTAGAAGGAGGTACAGTGAAAGCAAAACATCACAAACATCAATAACCTCACATTTATAACCTCTCACTGACGTTGTGAGCTCTGGTTAACAGACAATTACACATTTATATTATTACAATTTAGCACAAGCAGGCACCAGATGTGGCAGAAATAATAATAATAATGGTAAAAATCAGACGAGCGTTGGTAAACACTTATCGCATTTAGACGCACAAACACAGACAACTTCACCGTCAGAGAAGGATTCCCAGCGTTAATAAAAGCTAAATATGTGGTTTCATCATCTCCGTCTCTGCACCTGCTCTTCACGGCAGCATTTCTCAGTTTGTTTACTTTCCATGAAGCCGAGGCTCTAACTTGACACACGAGTTAACACTTGAGATGCCCACCCCCCCCCCCCCCCCCACCCCCTCAGAGGAAGCAGGAAAGAACCGGCCTCTGAGAAGGACGAGGAGCTGTGAAAGCTTCCGTATTCCAACTTGTTTTTAAGGCTGAAGAAGAAAAGTGAACATGAAAAGGAACAGATGAGAGCAGATTCTCTGACAGCTCACATAAACCGTGTTTCTACTCAGGTGCTGAACCTGTGGGCCAAAACAAAATACTTTCAGTCTGTGCCTGAGGAAAAAAAAAAAAAAGAAAATCCACCAGAGACTCATTTCACTCTCAACCGTTGTCAAAGAAGCCATGATAAATAATTGAGAAATAACTTCTAATTTACTTATGAAAGCTTTGTCAGTACTGCTGGCTGAAAACTCCCAGAGGCCAGATTTCAGGAACTGAGAAAAACAGCTTCTTTTGTAGCATTTTAAAGGATTTAGTCAAGTCAAGGTGAGCAGAGAGAGTTTACAAGACTTAATAAGAGAACATGCAAATCCTCCTGAAAGTAAAAATCATCATGAGCACCTTAAATAAAGAGCAGATTATCTGTAGAAACTGGTTGTTTAGATATCTTTTTTTTATTTTTTTATTAAGCGAGCACTAATGAATCATCACAAATCCGAGGAGCTTACTGTTTCCCTGCCAAAAAAGTGACATTTATAAAAGGTGACACTGCAATTTATATTTCTTACATTCACTTCTTTTATGTCCCGAGGTGATCAAAATTGCTCCACGCGTTGTGTGCAGAGCTAAAGAGGCAAATTATTATTTATATATATAGTATATGGGCGCATATTTCACTCCAAAGTGGGCTGCCTGAAGCACCTAATGGGATTCTTGTTTAGGGAGGAAGAGATAAGAGAGAAACCAACTGTGTGCACAGTCCCATGCCTCCGTCTCCTTTCAGTTTCAATTTGCATCAGGTATAGTTCTGGGGACAGGGTCAGATTAAGATTAATCACCATAGAAAAGCATTTTGCCTCGTTTTTATGAGTCTGTGAACTTCTGTTACGGAAGAAATCAATTCTCTCGGTAGCCTTTGACTTAATAAGGATGGGCGACACGTCTCCGCTTCCTCCCAGGGTACAAAAATGAAGCCATTATTTAAAGCATTGCCACCTTGTGCTCATACATCTGCTTAAACTAATCCTCACAGCTACCAATCATGACGTTACCCTCTTTTATTGCCTAAATAACTAAATAAGGATAAACATATTTAGGGTCATTTACAGGTGATAACAAAGTCTATTAGTTGTGTGCTTGTACGCGACTTTTAGTTTGGTCCATGTGCCATTCTCTAATGTGGAGGAGGCAGGGTTTGTGACCGTACATGATAATATTTTTTGGCCTCACTTGCATGATCTTTACTTAGCTAGTAGTTGTCAAAGTGCTCTATATAACCTTCAAGAAACTGCTGGACATTTTGTTTGTATGCCTAGCCTGACCGTTCAAAGATGTATATATTATACTGTACATACTTTAAACCAGTCACCTATGAAACCATAAAATTGATGTTTTAAGAAAACATCGCATTAACAGATTCCCTCAGTCGTCAAACTGTTGCTTTAAAATAATTCCCTGCCATATCCTGAAGTGAGTGCTTTTGTAGCAATAACTCCAGGGTTCAGAGTAAAAAACTATTTTGACTCTAAGTAGCTATGTAAATAAGAAAGTAGCAGCTTTAAGACAAGGTGGTTTGCTCATATTTAATAATGCAAATCTAAATCTGTTGAGGTGCCGAGGTGAATAGTTAAACAGTTATAAAAGCAGAACATTTTCAAGACCAAATCTCAGTCTCTCCGGGAGGCTTTCACCATAACTAACAAGTGCTGAACAAGGCTACCCAGACATTTTTTGCACTGTTCATTCATAATGCACATGAGCAGAGACTGAGATTTACTTTGTGAATAAATGAAATGAAAAACAATAACAAATTTGGATTAAGGGATCACTTATCATATCTGCATTTCATTAAACTACAGGCTGCAATTTCATAATGGCCACAAAACTTTTGGAATAAATCTAATTGGATGGAGGAGTAAAAGGTGCACAGACTGTCAAATAGATCCTAAACAGACTGACAGGCTCTCAAGTGCTGGCAAAGACATAGAAATCACTCATTGTCTCCTGCTTTAATTACAAAAGAGCACCCAGAGTTGAAGCCGCCAGACATAGTGTTGACAGAGAAAGCTCTGTTGGGGATTTTTTGTGTGCCAATTGTCTGTCTCTGAGCCAAACTCGCCGCCACCTCTGCCACCGCCTGTAAACCTCCCTCGGACAGTGCATGCGCCTGCAAATCTCCACTGTCACCGACTCACTATTGTCATTCATGTATTCATACGCCTCTGCATCAAAAAGGATAAAAGAGTGGGTGGATGGGGGTTTGCTGCAGGGAGTGAGAAGTGTCTGGTCTGTGTGATGAGAGGCCATGAAAAAGAGGAAACCTAACTTTAAATTGATAAATGTGCACATGATATGTAGGAGGAAAATTTAACATCACACTGCTTCACACAAATCCAGTTGTTTTTGTGCAGCAGAGGACAACAGATGCAATCTGGAATCTATGTTTTATCTTATTATTTAGTATAACATCATATTTTGGCAAAATTATCTGAAGAAGTCATAAATAATTTCCATTGGTTACTTTGTGTTGTATAAAAAGATTGTACAGATACTTAATCTGTGCTTCAAATGGCTTTTTAAAGGGAAAGTCTGGATGATTTTTCATTCTCAGAGCTAATGCCACCACGGCTGTCGACCATATGACAACACAAGCTATTAAAGAAAGCTTCAACATGAAACAAGTCGGACAAAACTACAAGTGAAAATGCTCCATTTGATCCAAACATTATGTCCTAACAGCCTCCATGTTAACTAGAGAAACCGTCTTCTGGCTCTGACTCAACAGGCATCAAAGTGAATCCCCAAAATATTCCTTTAAAGTTTTGCATTTTATCTTTTAGCTTTTATTCTTGGTCCAATTTAATGTTTTAGTGCTGTTCTTAATGCCACTTAGTTGCGTTCCAACCATCGTGTGTCAGATTTTCTTGGCTCTCTTTATGGCGCTCTTTGAGCCGTACGCTTTGTGTAAAGGTTCTTAATAAACCGAGTTAGTTGTTATTATTTTTCAAAGAACTGAAGGGCTCACACAGAGCGAGCGAGCAGAGATGTTTGTGTCTGCTTCACAGAGGTGAAGTCGTGAGATTTGCACCGCAGGAGAGGGTCCCTGAGAAACACCTCGTTAGTCTAAGCCTGGAAACGGGGTCTTTGTACTTAGGTAACGCTTAGAGTAATTGGCAGCGCTGCAGTGGAGGGCAGGGAGGGAGAGGATATAAAAGACACCACAGAGCCACAGAGATAATTGAGCAGAGAAGGTGTGTTTGACTGAAGCACTTTCCCTGTGCCAGGGTGGCAGGGGCAGACTGGAGCAAATGTGTGAAACAGCCTTTCATGGATCAACTGTGTGCAACGTTTTTTTTTTTTTGCTCATTCACGCCCTAATATTGACATCTGCATCCGAATTCAGCATACATTTACAGCTGCACTGATGGGAGACGAATGCTCACCAGGAGATGAGGCTAAATTTGAATGCTCCCATGTTTCTTGCTTTATCATCCTGCAAAAAAAAAAAAAACTCCTGTCATTACAAAGAAGCCAACAGTGTCACCTAAATAAATCAGTTTGAATCTGTGCACAATCTGTTATACGCTCAAGAACAGATGAAACATAACACAACAAGAGCAAAACACCACCCACAAGTAAACGATAAGCTTGTAGCTCTGATATATTTTGGTGTAAACAGGAAGGAGTTACCAAAGTGTGTGGTATTATCTTCCATTTGTCTTAGTTTGTGTGCACATGTGTTGATTATGAACACTTCACAGGCACAGGATGATTATTCTGGCTCCAGCTGGGAACCAGTCACCTTAGCAACACAAAAGACGTCCACAAAAAGTCCATACTGACGTGTCTTCACCTTTGGCACAGTCAGAACGAACATACAGACAGCATTTACACATACACAGGACTCATATTTTCAGCGTAGTTTTTCCACTTAAGTGTCCGTCTCTATCAGCGAACAACCCACCATGACGAAGCCTCACAAAGAGCACAGGCACTTGATGTTTCTCTTCACAATGCAACAAAGCGGATGCTGCCAATTAAACAGAAGAAAAAAGAACGCCATTAAACTAAAAAGGTGTTTTCCCTTCCTCGCACTCTGCAACCATGCACATGGAATTTGAACGAGACCATTTAAGTTGACCTCATTAAACCGGGCCAGGGATACCACTCAGCGTATGACCTATTAACTGCATGTTAAGATAAAGAGTGAAAAACAGATGGTGCACGCAGAAGCTGCTGCCAGATGTGACCACACACCCCTCTCTCCTCAGCAGGTGCCGGCCGTGCTGACGGTGGTGTAGCTGAACTTGGACATGGAGGTGGCCATCGACGTGGCCATGGAGGTGCCGGTCATGCCGTCCTCCCCTCCGTCCCTCTTCCTGCAACACCAGCACTGGCGGCAGAGCCGGTTGCGGCAGCAGCAGGCGAAGGTGGACAGCAGGGCCTTGCGGAAGCGCGTATTCATGAAGCAGTAAATGACGGGGTTCACGCAGGCGGAGGTGTAGGACAGCAGGTGGATGAAGGAGATGGGGGCTCCCGAGAGCGCTTTGGAGGCCGACCTCAGGTCAAAGGCCTTCCAGGTGTTGGCCGAGTACAGGGGCATCCAGCAGATGAAGAAGAGCCATACGATCACCATCAGCATGCGGATGACTCGCCGCTTGGCCTGCAGCTTGGCCTTCGACGTGTTGCTGCGGGGCCGCTCAGCCTTGGCCTGGGTGGTGGCGCCGGAGGAAGCAGCAGAGAGGGTGGGGAGCTCCACAGCGGAGGAGGGTTTCTTGGCCACCTGGATGTAGCAGCCGTCGTCGTCATCGTTGGAGCCCACAGCTCGGCTCACACCGTTCTTTTGGCCTGTGGAGGAGCCAAAGAGTTAGTTTGAGATTATTCACTTTACACGTAAAAACCATCAGTATAATTTATGAGGGGCCATAAAAATGTGATTGCAACAAAATCTTGAAATCTCAATTAGAATATCATGACAGCATCAAAGGTGTATACAACTTTATCTTTCTGAAAATGCTTAAAGGGATAGTTCAACATTTTGGCGAATTGGCCCATTGCCATAATCCCTATAGTCATAGCAGTAGGTTCGTTACCTTTATTTGTCGGTGTAAGCTATTTTTAGAACAGTGGTGCGCAGCGGCATGCCGCTCAGAGCTACGCTACGGAGGCTAAAGGAATTTCTTGGTTTTCCTCATCAAACTCATCAAATACACAATCCAACAACTCCAAAACGCTGTCGTGGACAAGTTGTGACCTGCACATTCACCACGCTATGAGATAATAACGGAACGTTATGTAACGGAGCCATTTTCGAGGTAAATATAGAGTAAATACAGAGTCTGCTTGCTGAAAAACTGTCCCTGAACGCAACGCGCATCAGCGGTTTTGCATTAATTTACCTCTAAAACAACTCTGTCTGGTAACGTTGTGTTATTATCTCATAGCGTGGTGAATGTGCAGCTCAAAACTTGTCCACCAGAGCGTTGTGGAGTTGTTGGATTGTGTATTTGATGAGTTTGATGAGGGAAACCAAGAAATCCCATGAGCCTCCATAGTGTAGCTCTGAGCAGCTCGCTCAAAAATAGCTTACACTGACAATTAAAGGTAACGAACCTACTGCTATGACTATAGGGATTATGGCAATGGGCCAATTTGCCAAAATGTTGAACTATCCCTTTAAGTGTTTGAATTACGATGCTATATAACTTGGTATGAGGCTCAAATCACAGTCTCACTGCAAAGGATGGAGGTTCATTGTTTGGCTGTATTACAAAGAAGTACATCTAGCAAGATTAACAGTTGCCACAGAAGGCTGTTTTAGATCAGACTCAACCTTGAAGAATTACGCACAAGACTGGACTCCATGGAAACTGGTGCACCATAACAGCACTTGGAATTCATCTGAAGGAAATACATTTGTGGTATATTGTTGTAATAAACTATAAAGCTAAGCAGACTGAGAAGAAGTGTATTTTTGGACGTAACAAGTGCAGAACTCTGCAGTTGTGTCTGTCTGTTAGAATTCACAGCAGCAGTTTCCTATGGGTCTATAAAAAGTGGAAAAGATGTTGTCATCCCAGGTACGAGCTAAATCAATGTGAACCAAGAGGCTTTAGTGGTTTGGACTGGGTTTTTGATGGATCTCACCAGTGGTCTCTGCGTTCTGGCTCAGCTCAAACTGAATGCCTCGGTAGAGCTCTCTGGAGATCAGACCGTAGGCTATAATCATCACCACTCCAGGGATGAAGAACAGAGTGAACAGCAGCAGCACATACCTGGATAGAAAGAGAGAGGTTTAAAAAAAAAAAAAAAAAATAGCACAGCGCTGAGAAACAATAACAACTGATTCAGCTCAAACAAAACCTCCAGCTTTGACTTGCTGTTGTTACCCGAAGATATAACTGTCTGGAAAACTTTCTAGTGAATAACAAACTGTATATCCTTCTTTCCTCAGACGCCTTTGTGCATGTGTCGGAGCCGTGCTGGAGGCTGTGCAGATGGCTGACCCCTCCCAGTCGCCCTTGGTGCCCCCACGCTGTTTGGCAAAAAAGGTATTGCAGCACCCTGGGCCAGTTCTGCAGTTTCCCTCTGCAGGCTGTCGTCCTCCTCCTCAGTCACCCTGCAGTTCACCCTCCTATCGCTTCTTAGAATATTTGTATCTGCCTCTTTAAGCATTCGTACTGATGCCATATGTCCCTACACATTTTAAACACTGCTGCAAGTTAAAGATTGAATATGGAGAATGAGCAGAAAACCACGATCTATTGATCAGAGATAAGAATTGCGACAACAGAACAATAATTCCAGCAGTTGGTTGCAAGACCGGCGTTGCTAAGTATAACACACCGTTGCTCTGATCAGAGGAGCAGAGCTATGCAGGATATTTATCTTATGTTTTATTTTAACCTTAATTAAACAGCTTGGGACTAATTGTGATGTTAGATAAATGACTTGTTACAGGGAGAGTGGAGGCTCCTTCCACGTTGTGGCTGAAAACCAAGCCTGCATGATCAGAGCCTCTGACCCCCTGTCACAGCTCTCGTCTCAGTGAAAAAAAGAAAGAAAAGCTCTCGTCTCGGTGGCACCGCTAAAAAAAATTCAGCTTTTAATAAGCATTCTCCATATTCAACCTTTAATCTATTTGATACTTTCATTCAATCATATCAATATCCTTTCCGTCTGGTGAGCTGGTGAATTATTGTGACTCAGGTTTGATTAGTTGTGGAAGAAATATTCAGACCTTTAACTTAAGAAGTAAACCCACACTGTGAAAACACACAGGTACAAGTAAATAAATGCATGAAAGTAAATAAGTTAAACTGCTCATTACACCAGAGAAGACATTAGGTTCCTGTCAACATTATATTATTCCATAATTGGATTATTATTACTGTTGCATTAAAGTATATTTAAAGTACTAGTAGCAAGTTGATGTGGCAAGATTAAACTACCGGTATTAAACTATTTGCTAAAAGGCACTGGTGTTTATACAGTAATTTCATCACATGTTTTATGTGTAATATATCTAATGCAAATATGTACAGTGACAGTTAATGATATCTAATAATTTATTTTTGGGTCACGGGAGCACAGCGAACTACTGTACTAAATGGCGTTTAATTGTTTTCAAACATCCTGCGCTCAGGTTACAGAGCGATGTGGATTAGTTGGACCAGTTGGATCAGTTAGCTGCTGCAGGTACAGCAGCACACCCTGAAGATGGGAGCCATCCTGTTTAACCCAGGGGTGGATTTCAACGTGACCTTATTAAAGTGAACATATTGACATATTGACAGTTTACACAGTAACACAGTGCATATTGACACATGGTGACAACAGGAGATTATGTGAACGCAGCGTGACACAGTGTAAACAGTGTGGAAAGTTACTTATTTCACAACAGAAGACTATTTTAAGAGGTCGTTTGCAGCATGAAACGATAATTTCTCAAACTAACATGGTTGAATATGTACAAGTAATACACTTTAACTATCCAAAGCTCCAGGCTGCGCATTCAGCTGTTCATAAATGTTCCTTCTTGCGGTGAAGGGAGAATGATCACGGCTCCCCCGAGTGCCTGGACTGATGACACCTCAAAGAAAAAAGCCATCAACTGAGTAAAGACCAAAAAAACTGAACAAAACAATGACGGGGAATTTTTCAACCGCGAACTCAGGACCATTTATATCACTATATTCTGTCCCCAAACACTATAGTTTTGTTATAGCATGCAGTAATAGCACGACGAATGAGACCTGGCATCATAAAAGTATAGATCAATGAGGCAAATTAATGAAAACTTTGTGCAATTACTGCAGAAGAGAAAACTACAAAGGGGACAGAGTGAATAAATAGGATCAGGAAATTGTACAGCTTTCACTTTGATCATAGTAATGTATCTTTACCATCTGTGGCCACATCTACCTTTTGATTCATCTTAATCAGAGAATGCTCCTCTTAACCACCGCTGTCTGCGGCGCACATCAGTCAGCACATGAAAGCGATGGAGAGGAAGGAACAGGGGTTTCATCCATTCTCTGATATTCTAATGTCTTCCTCTGTGACCCTCCGTCTCTCTCTCTTTTACTTCACATTTACCGAAAGAAAACAAGAAAGAAAGGCTTCAGTCGCGGCCCCTCATCAGATGCATGTTTGATAGTCAAAATCTGTTCTGTTCTGATAAAAGCTGTCAGGAAGCGAACATGTAGGCGTGTGGGAACACACTAAAAAGAGGAGGAAAAAAAGGTGCTGGTAGATTTCTGTGTGTGCTTTGCCTCTAGGGGAAACCCAGATGGATGAAGCTGAAGCAAAGGGGACACATGAAAAAAACATGAGCTCTGTCTTTTGACTGCTCCCAGGACACCTAAATGATCAATGATCAACTGGGGAAGATGAGTTTTAACTTCTTTTTAATTATTACTCAGAGTTGAAAAAAGCTCTGCCACCTCTGCAGTGTTTTGGGTTTAAACCATAATGAAGTAAAACTAATATATTTCCAGTTAATATTCTTACAAATAAGCCTCAGAAAGGAAAAACTACACATTTCTATTTACATGAAGCACAATAACACACAATGACCAATTGCTATGTGTAAATCCTGAGAACCAAGCTGTTAAATGCCAGGCAGATGTTTGCTCCTGGAATGAAATCTGTCAAAAATATCCCATTCACTCTGCTGAAACACTTGACTGCTCAGAGGTTTCATTGTGTGAACTGCAGCCCCGCAAAATAAATGATCTGTAGCCAGTGGTGCGAGTAAGCCAGAGCCAATTTTAATTGCAAAATAATTGTTGTTTTGTGCCAGTTGAACTGACATTTGGCAGGTAAACCAAGTACTGGATACTATGAAACTATGGGAGATGGTATAAAATATTAAAATATATCTAAACTGCTGTAATGGTGCATGATAATTGTAGGTGAGGTGAGCACTCCAAGCCGTATTATGTAAATATGGGATCATTAAATGTGTTTTTGAAATGTTTATTTTATGTTCTGGGATGAGGAACACAACCTGGTTTCTCCTCAATACAAATTTGCTTGATCATGTTGAAATATCGGCCTTATGCAGTATATTGATTTCCAGCAGTGAATAAGTTTAATAAGATTACCATCCCACCAGAGGACATCACATTTTTTTTAATGTAAAACAGACGCGTGCCATGTATTATCATCATTATAAAACTTTAAAATCATCACACTGGATTTGACGCGACAAAATTGCTTCATTAACTATTTAATGCTGTCATTTGCCCGTCATCTTAGATCGTGATTTCAGTCTAATTCTGGAGGGTTCAGTGTCTCCGTGCACCGCTTCATTAGCAGAGAAAAAATGAGCCATTTCCAGCGAGAGGTAGATGGAAGAAGAAGGTGTTACCGATTTAACTCTTAATGTCAGTGTAATTTAAAAAGACAGGTCATGATGAAACTGTGAATTAAAACTTGAAAGGCCCTCGTACTCTTTGACACATCTGGAACTTTTGACGTCTGAGCCTCCACTTTCTTCCTCCTCCTCCTCCTCAACGGAGCAGACTAATTAACTGGTCTCCCACTGCCTCGTCTTTCCCAGTGAAGCTTAAGAGTTTGATAGACAGTCAGAGAAAACTGAATTCTTCACAGAGTTTGACCATGAAAGACTGTCAAGTAGTGAATACAATGTTCGTCTTCTTCTTCTCCTTCTTTTCTATTTTAATTCTGCCATCTTGCTGGACCTAAATTTGTTTAGGGACACATGTAAAACCCCTGAGATGCTCTAATCTACCTTGGGAGCTTTTGTCACAGCAAGCAGCATTTATTGGTCCTCAGAGGCCCCATGGATGGATGACTTCCCTAATGTAGCACTAATCATTTCTCTACTGACCTTTTGCATATGCTCCCTCCTTCTCCGCACACATTGAGGACCCCCGGACTTTGACATTATCATCCTCAAAATGGAGACATGCATCCTTCCAGCACCAGTACTGAAGTCACACCCGCTTTCTGTCGTATTTCTGTCTAATGATGCAGCCTCTACTTTCTTTCCCTGCTCCTCCGTCTTTGGGATGGACCCCCACTATGCTGGGAACCGGATCCATGTCAGACTGTCTCTCATTAAACCTCAACAGGAGCCGCCTGTTCACTTTCTTCCTCAGAACAATTCCCCCGTCTAATGATTTCACTAATTTGTCAGGTATCACCTCCGTGACCACCTTTACAGCCTCTGCCCATGGGCTCAATCCTGAAGTTGTCTTCTCTCCATTGCTGTGATTCTCTTTATCCATCTCATAATTCTTCCTGGCTACAAAAAAATCTATAAACTCTAACTCTAAGTAAGAGTTGGGAATTATTTTCTGCTTTTCTGGGAGTTAGATAAGATCAATACAGCTGTCATGTCAGTGCATTAAATATGAAGCTAGAGCCAGGATACAGCTAGCCAATCATAGTAAATGGAAGGAGATGCTGGCTCTGTCTTCTGTTTTGGTCTGTGGTTTCCTGTACGACTGACTGCTATCAGAGCAAGGGCATCCCTCTTTATCCTCAGGAATCTCTTGAAGACTCTCCTCCTCTACTAACACCTCTAAAACCCAAAACGTGCCTCACTTTTTAAATAGATGTAGTGGTACCAAGTTTTTCTACTGCGCTAAAGCTGAGCTGATGTGATGTCCCTCATTTGTAAGTTGCCTTTGGTTAAAACTGTATGTTAATGAGTAAATTTACTTACTTAAATATAAATGAAACAGAAATTAAACAAGTTAAAACTAATGAGACATTTCTGGGGGGGAGGGGGTATCTGGCAGGAGTCCAGACAGTGGCCTGTGACAGTGCACAGCTCTGAGGCGCTTGAGTATTCAATAAGAAATTTCAGATATTACTAAAATAACCAAATCAGCATGCAATCCCTTTTCTAACAGCAAGCAGCCAGGTGAAACGTGCTGCAATCGTTTCCGAAGATGAACCCTCTGTTTGAAAGTAATGCATATGTAATGACTCAATTACACAAAAATGTAAATCAGAGTTTCTCCTCACATTTAGAAGCAAAATCATGCAGATTGTATTCCCCTCACCAAGTGACTTCATCCAATTGCTTATCTTTGTTTTGGTTTTCGGAGGCACAGCCACGTAATTATTTCGCCACATTTTAGATCTGAAAAGATTTGAAAAGTTTTCATGGACTTTGTGCAGAGTCCATTCAGATCCTGGCTGTAAAATATGTGGCAGACTTCATCAGCCAACAAATCAAGCAGATCAAGGCTGATGTTTTTTTTTTTTTTTTCATCCGTCATTAAAGACAGATCAAAGAAACGTTTGATAAACTAATGTATGCCTAGAGGATTCTTCTTCATTAATGTTGATGGTTTATTTTCGGTTATTTTGTTGCCTGGTCTGTAAAGTAATAGTTAATGATTCAAAACCTCACAACTAATTAAATCCCTGCCACATGCAGTCCTGCTGGTACTCACCAGGCCTGTTCAGCTTGTTGGCTGGGCCAGTCCAGGCGACACATGTGGCCGACAGTACCGTTGCTCTTAGGGAAAGTCCTGATTGTGCTGAACACCGGGTATGGCACCATGATTAGCAGAGACACCACCCACGTGGCGGCGATGACGCGATAAGCGTGAGATCGAGTCTGCCACGCACGGGACTTCAGCGGGTTGCAGATGGCACTGTATCGCTCTATGGCAATGGCCACAAGGCTGAAGGTGGAGATGCTGACAGAGATGCCTGCAGGAAAGAAACAGAAAGCAAACATGTTGAAGCAGAGTGGTAACAATTGTTGCAGCCGGTCGGTGGTCCAAATGATGTCCAAATAAAAGAGGATAGTTGCAAATCACGGCATCATCAACTGTGATGCAAATATATTGAATTTCTATTGCACATTATACTGACGACCAGAGACGTGGTTTGATTTCATGATACTCACTGAATTATTACAAATCCTATATCCAACTTTTATTACATCTCATAGAAAACAACAGTGTGAAATCATATAAGTAGCAGCTTTGCAGTTTTAGCCACTTCAGCTTTATTCATTTAATCCTTCTTATATACAGTCTATGATTTTATCAAGCTACAAAGGAAAAGTTTGTATGTTTTATTTAGTTGATGTGCTCTTAGTGGCTGATTCTGCCAACAGCTTCTAGTGAATGGAAACGAAAGACCCATCACTCACTGTCGGAATGAGAGATGTCTGTATGTTTTTGTGGTTTTATCAGAACGAAACATACAGTGTAATGATTGTATCAGCTCATGGCCAATTTTAAAATGTGGGATTTTAAATTTTGATTAGTATCAGTTCAGTTTTAATCTGAGTGTCTTATTGACTGTTAAATGGGGACCTTCAGTCAGTCACTAGTGCGGTACAGTAGGGTGCAGCTGTTAACTGAATGTGTCAGATGAGTTTCACATGTATTATCTCATTTTCCAGGTTGGGAACATTAATACGTTTCTCACTAAGAACTGACTGTGCCTTCTTCTCAGACAACAAAGCTGATTAAACACCTTTGCGTAGTAGTTATTTTACGTATTAGATGCCTGCAACTGTTGAAAGATAAACCTAATATTAACCTTGAATGGGGGATTTGAAAAGGATTCTGATTTAATCATTTCTTTGCTGTATTTACAGTCTGATTAAACCTATGAATTTTACTTTTTTATCACATTTAAAGTCACCAACGTGAGTTACAGACCTCACCCATTGACCTGCAGGCAGATCAAACTCTTTACAAGCATGAGTACGCCCTTACAATACAGGAACCTCCCAGTTCCATAAAATAACTCACCACTGTGTATATAACAAATACACTTGTACACACTACTCTTTATCCATTCGAACATACTATTCCTTATTCATTGTACACTCAAAATTGTTTTCTGTTTTATTCTTTCTATTTCAATTGTGTCTTTTTTATGTTATCTTAAAAATCCCAAACTTTCTGTAAGCTTCCATCTTCTCTCAGTGGCTTAGCAGCACCTACTGTACAGTATATTATCCAAGGACGCTATGGACAACACAGGTCAAATTCCTTTGGAGACAATCCAAGGCCAAGTTGTATTTGCATGTATTAAAATGCATAGTCTGCAGAAGGGGAATCCTGTGCACTGAGCCAAGGTGAGACAAAGAGCGTTAATAAACCCATACCTGCATCCTGCCAGCAGCTACAAAGGAGGAATAAATCCAACATGCTGATCCTCTACCGTTACAAGCAGCAACAACTTCAATCCATCATTTCTCTGTCACATTTATCCCCGCTCATTGTTTCTTCCCGACGGAAGAACATATCCTGTCTAAACCGTAGCTTCGCATTATCACTCAAGGACGGAAGTCATTATGAATACTGCTATGAGCATGGTTCAATTCAATTTAGAGGAACTATGGTAAGTATGTGAGTGGTGTACCGCTCTCTGGCTTGATGGAGAACAATATATCCTCCACTCTGCTGGATCAACCTTTGTGAATGTCTCTGCTGCAAACCAACGATGGGATCTATGGTCCTCTCTGCCATGAAAGGCTTTGTTATCAGAAGCGAGAAGATTAAGGATTTAGAGGGAATTGTCTGCAAAAGTTTAAGAAGCGTCAGATCTGTGGAGGACAACCTAGAGAAGAAAGAGAGAGCTGTGCGGCTATTTAGTGTGGGATGTGATGTGAGTCCGATAGAAAGAGACAATTGCTGTATTTCATTCCTGTGCTAACAGAACAAAGGCGCTGGCTTGTAGAGATACTCAAGAAGAACAAAGCAAACATCACGGTCACAAAAAGACATCTGAGTGAGCAGCTGAAGCAGCTACACAGGCATGAAATCAAAACAGCCTGGCTCCTGACGCAATGAGAGAGAGAGACGTGTTTTATGGACCTGCGTTATATAGAATTGAATAAGCACATTATCAAATATGTTTCCAGCTATTTTCAAACCATGATTCTAGTCATTGTACAAGTCACATTCTTTGGTTGCCTGTCAATGACTTCATATCAGCATGATGGATGCCTGCTAGAAACTTGAAACTGACTTTTATCCAAGTTTAAAGCCCCTGTACGGAGCTTTTAACTGGATACGCAAAAGTCTCTGGTTTCTGCTGATGTGTCTCTGTTACCTAACAGCAAATGAGCCCATCAGTGTGAAGATACGCTATTTCTAAGTAGTCTAATTCTATACCTCTGGAAGGCATGGTCGGGTCGGACCACCGAGGAAACGATACAAATAGATACATTACGCTGCTAAAAAGAAAAAAAAAGCAAGTCCCGTCTTCTTTCCGACGTTTCCAAAATAAATCTACACGCGCCGGCCAGACAAACGTCTTCATGACAGTGGGAAATGCAGTCTTCATTCCACCGCTTTCGTCCACAGGGGCCGCCAAAATCAACACTAAATGAAAAGTCTGTACAGGGGCTTTAAGGCACATATTTAAAACACACTTTTGAGACCTTGGCCATTTTCAGCCATGTATTTTGACAAGGTGAAAGATTTTAGTCATCTAATCACTGAACTCACTGTTTTATTTTGTGTTTCTACCAGTTTTAATCCCCTGGCCCAGCTGTTGCGAAGAGGAGGAAGCACCTGTGGATACTTACGACTGGTTCACAAGCATCGGAGAAAAACATCAAAACAAAGGTTAGTGGCAATCTCAGCTTCCCTGATGTCTTGTGTCTGTTGTATTGTAGAATCGGTCAATCACTGACTTTAAATGTGAAACTGCTTTATTTGCTGCTTTCTACGGTTATAATCACTGCGTTTGTTTGTCGTGGCTACGAGGACACCTGTGGATAATTCGGCTCCTCTTAAAGATAGGCAAAGATACCTGTGTGATGAAAGAGACAGGTTCATGTTGTGTTTAAAAACTCACTTCACCATTTATCAATAGAGAAGATAGGACTGGCTCTGCATCATAAATCGGTCAAGCGTGAACACAGAGACGTGATGAATACAGTTTTAGATTCGCTGCCACTCATGCTTTCGGGTGGTGTCTTGAACTTTAATGTCCACCGAGAATAAATCCATATGGCCGCTTAGGAATCACACTTAACTGCAGAAACCAGCCTCAGAATGATCAATTAGTAATCAATCCAGCGGTAATTGACTGTATATGAATACGTAAACAGCAAACAAGAACTGCTAATAGCTAGTCCATCATAGTTTAAATGGTGCCAACTCAAGTTCAAACTGTGTACCTCACTGAATATAGTATTTAATATATGAGATGTATGTGCTCAGACATGCCAAAGAGCACCGATGTCATTTGCTGGTATTCTTCACCTGCAATCACAGAAGCAGAATCACACCTTTTGACCGACTGACTGCTGACCACCGTACACTGTCGGTCAACGACAGTATCCAGCGCTGAGCAGAAGGAGGTGGGAGGCGCAGACAACACAAGCTGATCTTAACAGTGCAGTGGCAGCGTACGAGTCTCGCACAATAAGTCTGTCACAGCCCACACATCTCTTTCAAGTGTTTATCTCGGACACTGAAAGACCAAATTGCACGGCAGGGGGTTGTCTTTTGTTGACGTTAAAGGCAGCCACACCAGCAGCTTACTCTGATTGTGGAAATGAGGAACACAGAGAGGCGGGAATTGGGATCTTGTTCTCTGGCTTCCAGCGCAGCAAGCAGGAGGAATAATCAAAACAAACTATAAAGACACTTTATTTATTATTAAGAATTTATGTAGAGTGTGCCAAAAACAAGGATTAAAAGATTGAAAACATCACAGGAAGAGCATTAAAATGCAGGATAAATACAGATAAAACAGACAAAAGACACACTATTCTTGGAAAATTAACTACCGTACGTCTTTCCTTGCAAGAGTTTGACGAGAACTACTCTGGTAAAAAATATAAAGCTAAAAGTGTGTTAGCTTGGTTTAGCTGAGCATGCAGTCAGTTAACAGGGGTTGACAGTTTGCCTGGATCTTTCCTACGGCACCGACCAGCATCTCCAAAGTTCACCGATTAACGTTTGACTAACTGACACATTACATCTCCTCCAAAACAAATACGCTGGAATATAACCCCCCACCAAACTTGTCAGTGTCACGCTGAGTTATTGCAGTGCTGAGATGCAGCGTGTTAATTAGTGAAATTTAGAGTTGCTGGTATGCAGATGAGATGTAAAACTACACTGTGATGGTTTTTGGTCTTAAAACTTTAAAGGGATAGTTCACCCAAATTTCTCATTATCTACTCACCCTCATGTGGACTAAGGGCTGGGAGAAGTTTCAGAGTCCTCCGTGGCTTCTCTGAGTTACAGCGGGGCTCCGCGCAGCAGTATTTGTCCATATAATGGTTGTGAATGATGCTCACTTTACTTCGTCCAAAAAGTCACACCAAAAAACATCCAAATACCTCCATAGTGCTCGTCTGTAATGTCCCTCTTGTATTGAAGCCCCGACATGAGAAATTGTTCCTAAAAAAATTAAATAAGTATATGTTTTAAGCTTGTTTGTAGCGGAAGCTCCCAGTGTCTCAGTTCACTGCTCTTCCTGTGTCAGTGCAAATCTCGCGTGATTTGCACTGACCAGCGGAACAATTTCTCATGTCAGGGCTTCAATACAAAAGGGACATTACAGACGAGCACTATGGAGGTATTTGGATGTTTTTTGGTTTGTCTTTTTGGACAAAGAAAAGTGAGCTCCGTTCACAACCATTATATGGACAAATACTGCTGCGCGGACCCCCCTGTAACTCCGAGAAGGCACGGAGGACTCTGAAAATTCTCCCAGCCCTTAGTCGACATGAGGGTGAGTAGATAATGAGTGAAATTTGAATTTTGGGTGAACTATCCCTTTAAATACATTTATTTGTGGATCAACAAGCATAAACCTGTATGACACGACACACTGCATCGCCTTCTTAACCGGCTCATTATAAATGTATTTTGCTGAACACAAACTTATCCACCATTGAGATGAGTAGCTCACCCTGCAGACTGCCATTAGAGGGCAGGGCCTGTGTGAAACATAGCCACAGGTTTTCAAATGACTGATTTAAACTGTACGCTCAAAAAGACTGATCGCTGAGAGGTTATGCACATTCATACTGACGGGAAGTGCACTTCCAGGTGATGTATGGCACTGATCGCCCCGTGATTTGAATTGATGACACTCTCGCCGGTAGTCACAGACAGCTCAGAAGAATTGAGCATCTTGTCTGAAGGATTAGATTCTTGTCCTGGAGCGCTCCGCCCAAATTCATCAACCCTTTCAACATTTCACTCCAGCCCCGCTTGACCCATCTGTTTTATTACTGGTGGGGGAAGGCAGCAATGATCCGAGCTCAACACTTGTGATGGACCAATTTGTTTTTACTCTAAAGAAGAGTAATGATAAAAAAAAACAAAAAAAACGGAAAGTCTGGTGCAGTTAAACACAATTTAATATATATTGCAGCAACTGTTTAACTCACACTCGCCCTTGCATTAATACAGGATGTGCAATCAGAGGACACAGTTGCATTCTTCTTCCTTATGTTAATTTCTAACTTGTGTCCAGCATCATTATAACTGCTGCTCGTAATGCTGCATTTTCTCCACGTTGACGGTTTTCCCCTATATGCATGTCTCATATGTCCCAGTTATTGCCTTTGTAAGTGTTTCCTAGTCGAGCTTTCAGCTGATTAAAGCTTCGCTCCGTGACACCAGCCAGTATTGAGAAGCTAATGTTTGAGTAGGGGAGATTCTGCAGCGATTCCGGGCAAGGTGCTGCCAAGTTAATTACCAGTCAACTAACCGACCAAATGCTCACATTTCCCCCTTCTGCGCTGTATCTCCCCTCCGCAGGATGAACGCGCTAATCCTCTCTCTTGTTCATTAAACCTGAGTCGGGTGAATCCTCACAGCAGCCGTGCTTGATAAGTGTGAAGTTCGCAGGCGAGCATCTTTCATCGACACACCTCAACCTGGGAGAGAGAGGCTTTAGATTCCTCTGCTGAAACACTTGTTAATTCTTAGGCCACATCTTATTCTCAAAGTTTTTACAGTGGAATTAGTGTGTTATGCCGTAGGTGGTTGCCAAATGCCCTCACAACCATTTCTGTAAAAGTTTGCTGTAAGACATGAAAATCCTGGTTCTGATACATTATGCAAACTGCACCTCTGGGCTGGTAATTGCATCATACCACCAGCAACAAGGACACAAACATGGACGCATAAATGTGATTGAAGACTGCGCACATACACAAACACACACCAGCAGAATATTATACCATCGATCTCATAACTGCCACCAAAACGGCGGCGAGGCTATGATTCACATGATTATCGAGCTCGGGGCAGATGGATGGAAGCACAGGCGAACGGGCGAGTAGAAGGATGGATGGCGTATTATATGTCCAATGGGCATAGATGAGTTTGCCAAGCAGGTCTGCTGCAAAATCAATGGAGGGAGATAGTCCCAATGATCCTATGTATTGATTGGTGTTGGCTAATAGAAGGGCTCACTCTGGGACACGCTCGGAGAGAACGAGGATGGGGTAGTTGACTGATTTGGGGTTATACGTTTACATTGATGTGATATTTTGAACAACAGCATCACTGTCATTGACTATAGGAAACACATACAAACAGTATCATTATTAGTGAGGAGAGAGTCACGTCCATACCACACTTTGAATGATGCTACTTCAATCTCACTTCAGCTGCTTCCTCTTGATGAGGTCGCCGATAAACGATTTCACTGTTTTCTCAAAGCAGACCTATTATAATCATTTCCAGCTGTGTGTTTTATTCTGAGACTCAACTAGAGGAGCTTTACATGATTCACAGTTCAAATAAAGTCCTTGTTTATTTCAGACAGTCTGTTATGCAACCCCTCAGTCGGGTCTCTGACGGACACAGGCAGTATCACCTCGAGTTCCCTTAAAAGCTCATTTTCTTTCTTTGGATTGGCTGAACTTCTAGAAACAGTTGATATCACCACCTCTGGGTGGCAGCTGAACACGTTCAATCCCAATATATTTTAGCGAAAAAATGTAGCATACCTGTAGCCTGACAAGCCAGACTATATCGTTAAAATGTATAGTCTGGTCTCAATCCAGGGGGCGGGATGAAGGCTGTCTTTCAAACTGCCTCTGCACCAATACGGTAGCGCTACGACTAATCAGAGCAAAGAGCAGGATGACGTAGATTAAATTTTTCCCATATCCCGTCGGCAAAACACCAAATACATCCTTCTTCGAAATGAATGGCTTCAGGGCAGTTTCTTGCTCAACTTTTAAAGAAAATGACAAGCTTAATTCTTTCAAAGTTGATGCCAACGCCGATTCAAACGATTCCTTTGCCAAAGCCATCTTGTCATGTTTTTCACCGTCGCAAGCAGAGGTGGGTAGTAACGCGCTACATTTACTGCGTTACATTTACTTGAGTAACTTTTTGGATAAATTGTACTTCTAAGAGTAGTTTCAATGCAGCATACTTGTTACTTTTACTTGAGTACATTTCTTCAGAAGAAGCGGTACTTTTACTCCGTTACATTGAGCTTCATTCCGGTCGCTACTCGCTACTTTCTCTTATTGATCCAATGTGCGATCTGTTTGTTTATGTTTTAATGGAGATACTTCCGAGCCTCTGTCACATGACTGCGTTTCACCAATCAGATGTAGCCACTCGCGACGTTTGCCTCCGTTTAACCAATCAGACAGAGCCAGGCAGTCACATGACTGCACACAAAATCTCCGCGGTAAACAGGACGGCCACTCCGCCTCAAATTTGAGAAACTGCGGCTAGTAAATGATTAGGATGACGTCAGCCCTGGTATGTCGTGGATAATAGTGGATAATGTCCGTGAAGGTTCTCAGTCGTCATCTTATTCTTCTTCCTCCCCAGGAAGTTTAAACCCCATACACACCTGGAGACATGTGACTCCTAGTCACATGACCACACCCCCGAAACTGGAGTTTCACTAGAAACCAATCATACGACCCCCCCCCCCCCCCACACACACACACACACACACACACAGTCACAGATAGACACACAGACACCACACCCACACAAAGAGCTTCTGGACAGTTCATAGATCAACAAATCAGAGGTTACTCAGTACTTGAGTAGCTTTTTCACCAAGTACTTTCTACTCTTACTCAAGTAAATGTTTGAATGGCTACTTTTTACTTTTACTTGAGTAACATTATTCTAAAGTAACTATACTCTTACTTGAGTACAATTTTTGGCTACTCTACCCACCTCTGGTCGCAAGTTTGTCGTCATCGCGTTAAGCCCGCCCAACGACTCTCTAAACAGACAGAGCGCTGTGATTGGTGAACGGTGTTCGAGACTCAAAAAGTTCCTATGGCTCGTTTCTAGACTGACCTGCAGAGCAAATATATTTGCTGCTGCTAGGGTGCGTCTAGGCTAGCATACCTGTAGCCACGGGAAAAATCCTGCCTAGTTCATCTTTAAATAAATTATAAATTCACTGTGAACTTGTTGTCCTCTAAGTTTCCTCTATGCAGATTAATTCACAGCACCGCCTTCATTCTTGTTGAGGCCGTGGCTCAATCAGGGGTTACTACGCTCCTGCTAATGGTCTTCCTTGAATTATAGTCCTGTTAGTGGACCAAAAAAAAAAGGCAGCCACAGCTCTTTCATCACTTTTGGAAACATCAATTCAAGCCTGAAACAGTGAATATACTGTGTTGCAACTAGTTTTGCTGTCAATAAGGAACATCCATCACATCTGCAGTGAAGGACATCCTGGTCATTTTTCACTGTTGGCTAACAAGCCAGTATCAACACGGTGTGAATAAATTAGTTTCACAAACATTCATCATTCAGTTGAACTACTGCTCGAAATAAGGCAGAGTGATTGAACAAGAAAAGTTTGTATTTGAAATGAGAAGGAGCTGACCCTGCTGCCGTCCTCTTATCACAGCTCAGAGAGCCCAGTAATTGAAAGGAGATTGAGGGAGCCTGTTATCACATTTCTCAGACAATAATAGAACCGTGGACCTCGCCATTCAGTAGATCTTCTCAACTATTCAAAGCTCAACATAAGGTGAAGAGACAACATGCTGCAGTGGATCTCAGTTTCTTTGCCGTCTCTTTGTGCTCCACTCTGACTCAGGCCTCACGTGGCACCTTGACTCTGGCCTGATGGGAGCCAGCTCATCGCCAAGTCACACTCCTGGAGATGTGTGACTGTTCCGGCAAAATGAAGCCCAGATAAAAGCTTCACTCCGAGAGACAGGCTCTTGTTAGATATCGAGCTATTCTGCAGTTGGAGCACAGACTGTGATCGGCTGCCAGCCATGAAAACAGACCTGAGGTCCATGGTAGAAGAATAAAACACCTATTAAACCAGCTTACAGCCCAATAAAATGATAATCTTCATTAAATCCCACCCCCCGTTACAGTGAAGTCTGTTTAGTGCTACTGAGACTTACTGAGTATAGTTTTTGGATAATTAGCTGTTTTCAAGCAACTCGCATCATTTAATCTCAACTTTTGAGAACATGAGGTTTTCAGTATTCTTCTCAAAAATGAACTTCAAATATTCCAAGTCAACATATAGATACAAGAACTGCCTTAAAATAAATGTCCAATGCTAAATTGTCTTCAAAGATGGAGAGAAACAGAACAAAGCATTGCAACAAGTAGGATTTTTTTGCCTTCAGTGATCAGTACTAAGCCCTCGTTGAATATTATTTGCCAGCTGGAGAGATTAATGACTTACTAAACTCACTGCTCAATTTCCAAGCAAAAACCAGTTCTATCCGTTAATTAAAAAAACAGGAAATGAAGCTGTTGGAATAAATTGTAGTTCAGCAGAGTTTGAAATGAGACAATTCATGCTCACCCATGAAGTAGGTGACAGTCTTGCACATGGACGCTCCGAAGATGAAGTCCTCCAGGATGTTGGGGATGAGGGTGAAGGGCATGCAGAAGATGGCCATCATCAGGTCGCTGACCGCCAGCGACAGCAGGAAGGAGTTGGTGACGGTCCTCATGCGCTTGTTCAGCATCAGGACCACGATGATCAGCAGGTTGCCAAAGACGCTGATCAGGAAGATGAGCGAGTAGAGGAGGATACGCAGCGAGTCCATCTCTGACAGGGACAAAGACAGAGGCAGGACCTTAATAATCAGATGATCTCACCTTTGAATTATTGGACATAAAACAGGAAACATCAATTTGTTACAATACAATCTCTCTGTGAGGGAGCTTTCTCTTGTAGTTAAGAGAGACAAAACACAGTAACACATGCAAAACTAAGTAATCATCCATCCCCGGCAAAGCAAACAATGAAATAGGAAAGACAAAGAAGAAAAAGATGAAAGAATATAAAATACTCAGTATTCAGAAAATAGACTGCATCAGGTTATTCACCCAGGAAATAGGTCTCCATGTGCATGAATAACAGTCTATTTCAAGACAGACTAACTGTGCATCTTAAAAATCTTAAACTGTAACTCAAGTGTCAATATTTTCCTGCTGGTTCTGTGAACCAAACAATAATGGAAATAATGATACTGGGACAAAAAAAGAAACGGTATGAAAAGAGGTAAATAGACTTTGTCAGGTGGCGTCACCTGGGATAACAACTGAAGCTGGAAAAACACGAGCAAAGTTAAACATCTCTTTTTACGTGCATCGTCTGCATCTTTCTCTCTTACATACTAATCACATGAGGAGGGGTGGAGGTAAACTGTTTGTCTTTCTTGTTAGAAAGTGAGTCAAATTAGCACAAAGCAGCACAAAACGTCCACATAGTGACATAAACAACCACAAAATTATGCAAAATGACCACAGAGAAAAATAAAAGACCACAGATAACAAATGCCGCCATACATTTATTACTCTAAATATTCATAACAATTTATTATTGCTAAAATAATAAATAAAACCATACACCCGCATTAAATAGGCCTCTGCACAAAAACAACAGGATGTTTTTATGTCTGAAACTAAGAATGAAACAGTGCCCTAAAATAAGTGTGATTCAGATGGAGTCCTTCGTTCCTCGCTGCCAAGCAGCTGAGCATCAGTGAGAGCAGGACGGCCCAGCCAGAGGGTTTTTGGGATGCTCCCTTCACTCACACCGGCCTGTCACAGCGATCTGTTTGAGAATGAAAGTATCTGACAGGACAAGGTCGGGGCCGGCCATGTGCTGCGCTGACTGAGTCCTCTGATTAAATACAGCGACATGGGAGAAGTCTAAAGGTCTGCAGCAGGGCCTGCAGACACACACCACGTAGGAGTGGAGGCAGGACAGACAGTACTGTATGTTCAGTTATCGCTCATGTGGGATTTAAAATGCCTCATTGAGGGGTGGACCAAATACTGTAGCATTCGTTAATGATGCAATGAGGCAATCTATTTTTACTTTCGAATTGTCCTCCCACACAGAGCCATGACTTGAATCTCAATACTGTCTAAAAATGATTTTCTCTGAAACATTATTATAAAATAACATTCATTTAGTAAATAAAAGCTTGTCTTGCTACTCTCTGTCAAAAACACAATACATACAATATACTGTACACGTAAACTTCTGGATACCACCTGTTCACAGTCTTGGTTACTAGGCGCTGGCTCCAGCTACACATGTACGAATGTAGGAATACAAGAGTGTTGTCCATGTTCGCATCAAATTATCAGCAATAAAGCCAAAAGTCCCAGAGTGAGAACAATAACATTGTTAACATTTTACTCAACATCCCTTCTGCATCACTAATTGGTTACCAACGCTACAGCTTTCTACTTTGTTGCAATGCAACATAGGGTTTCCCTGAGTGATGTTAGAATTTATGGATGTTGTTGCATGTATATTATTTATTTTCTATGCAATGTTTTAAACCTCCAGTTGAATATTAGCTACCAGGCTAACACCTTTATAGTGATGTTGATTAATGAGCATTGTCCACATTCATTATACAACACACAATTTATTTTACCTATAAAGAATAAAACCCCAGCAATTTATTTTACCTATAAAGAATAAAACCCCAGCAATTTATTTTACCTATAAAGAATAAAACCCCAGCAATTTATTTTACCTATAAAGAATAAAACCCCAGCAATTTATTTGAAATAAACATTTAGGAAATGCAAGAGGCCGGAGTATAGCGTTGTTCTGCACATAGTGGAACTAGAAAGCACAGATAAAAGTTGACGAGGTCTGCATTTGAACCTGTGGACACAGCAGGTTGCATGCTAATCACCTCTGCCACCTAAGAGACCCCCTTTCCCCCCCAATGAAAATATGAATTATTCTTTTGATAAGAAATCCTCTGACGGCTTCGAGAGCAGTTTCATCAGCTGAAGACTGACATCACAACCTCCTCGTTTCAGTCGGTGAAGGACAAAATCCGCAACACCGGTGACAAGTGAGATTTACACATTGAAATGATGTGAGATATGCATCATCAGCACTAACTTGTGAGACTCCCCACACACAAACGCCAAGTTGCAAGCTCCCACCGGCTCAGCGGCCCCTGCTGTGTTTTGTATTTTGTGCAATTCAGCCAAGTGAAAATGGAATTATCTATTCATTGAGCTCCGACGGTTTGGCTCCCCCGAGCCAAGACTCCCGGACAATTCGCTTTGGCTCCCTTGACTTACTCAAGTGTGACAGCTGTGTTCAAATCCACAGGCATCTATCCATATAAAAGAGTAGCGCTCACCTCTGCGATCAGATCATATATATCATGTGATAAGTAGCGACCCTTCTGTACGTGGAATATTTACCTGTGACCCAGGACTGAGCCATCAACACTTCAGCCTATATTTGGGTTGTGTATACTTAGTTAGACTCTGTTTGCTCTGTTCTTACTGCTTCTATGCAAACCATAATTATGATTCCCCATGGGGATCATTAAAATTTCATCACATCGCTTCACTTTGTCTTATCTTTAGGATAGGATTAGTACAACAGGGCACAGTGCGTCATTTGAAGGCTTTTCACAGGGGGATTGTGGAGTACTTTTTCATAGTTTGACTGACAGAGCCTGGGTCTCATCATCATCAGACATGAATAATGTGTTCTAAAGATCATTAATAACGAGCTGTAATAATCTTAGAGGTGAGGCGATTGCAGAAAAAGAGCCGAGGTTTCCGAACTATCCTTTTAATCACCACCTTGCCACGAGGCTGGATTTCATACTGAGCCTCTGCGAGATGATCAAATGTTCCAAATTGTTAGCAATGACTGTCAGCCTGCTCCTAATCTGATGTTACTCCTAATTACAAGTGAGCTGAAAGCCCTTTGGAAATGAACCTGTGAAACTGCAGACATGAGTCAGGAAATGAGTCCTGAGCTTGTGGGAGTCGGCAGCTAATTCCTTTTTCTCAAGTGCCGTCAAGAGCAAGACGCTAGACATTAAAGTCGGCAATATTCAACTCTATCTTATTAGTATTTAAAGTATCAATGTAGTTGTTGATCAGTGGATGATTGACTATCAAACATGTCTTGAAACTGCTCTGTTTTTTGTTTTTTCAATGAACACATCAAAATCTTTATTCAATCTTCATTCACCTCTCACCTATTTCAATGATCTGCTGATAAACACTGAGGTGCTGTTGAAAGCTCCCGGAAAAAAAAAAAAGCCAGTAACGGGACCCGGAGTGAAGATATTATTCTTTGAAGTCTATTTCAAGTTTATGAATAGTTGCCATCTGTGTTTGTTGAATTACTTTACCATATTAACTGAATTATGTTTGGCAGCGGTAATAATTTAGAAATCAGTCTAATATCATTAGATCTGCCAGAAGACTGTGCTGCTGAGACATTCCCATTTCTCCTCAAAGGGAAAAACATCTTGTAATTAAATTTACATTCTTTTCACAAAGAGTTTCTTCCAAAGTCAGAAACACAAGCGAGAGACCTCTTTATTTTTAAATGTCATCATGAGATAAACAAATTCAACGTTGATTAGTTTTCTTGGGTCTTTCATTCAGTCACTTCACGAAAATGGTAAATGTGAATATAAGGTAATTTAAAATCTATAATCAAGTCACGTATTGCATTTTTGTTAGGACATGGTTCTCGAGACATCGCAGGAAGTTGAATAATCCAGTCTGATTAACTTTAATGAAGAATAATTAACAGCTGTAATTGATTGTCTGTGAAGCCACACAACTCAAGTAAGACCAGGCTGTGTTTTGCACTTGACTCATTTTTGTCCAATTGGCTTTCCAGGAATAAGGATTTGCTTTGTATAAGACGTCAGCATTCGTTTCATCATCACCATGAATGGTTGTGTTTTGGAGTCGTTTTACTAAACACTCCAAGTTATGAATAAACCACTGCAAACATTCTCAGTATGAATGTCTCCCCAGAGCGGTCAGTCGCCTTTTGTGCCTGATTTGTGTCCACACAGCTCTTCAAAAAGTGTTTAGCCTCTTATTTAAGATTTATATATTTTTCCACCACAGGATTTACAGAGACAGCCTGAAGCGCTTTACAAGAGCTTCAGCTGTTGCTGCGTCTACTACGCCCTCTACGTGATATGAGAAAATGATGGGACAGGTCAGAGCGAGCTGTTGGTATACTAACTTAGCATTGGCTGTTGTTAAAGGGATAGTTCTCGTCTGTAATGTCCGTCTTGTATTGAAGCCCCGAAATGCGAAATTGTTCCGAAAAAAATGTAATAAGTCTATATTTCAAGCTTGTTTGTAGCGGAAGCTTCTCTTCCTGGTTCGTCCAATTTGGACGGACCAGGAACCATACGAGCAGCATGGAGGTATTTGGATGTTTTTTGGTGTGTCTTTTTGTTACGAAGACAGTTGGTATCCATTTGCAACCGTTATATGGACATGCACTGCTACGCCGAGACCCCCTGTAACTCAGAGAAGCCACGGAGGACTCTGAAACTTCTCCGAGCCCTTATTCCACATGAGGGTGAGTACTAGATAATGAGTGCAATTTGAATTTTGGGTGAACTATCCCTTTAACATTGCAATGTAGCAATATCAAAACACAAATAGCGTATTAACCAACTCATGAGACATATCTTGTTCAGCTCTTGTCATGTCCAAGCAGGCACAACCTCTTTGTCAGGATATGTTCAGGGATACGACAGCGTGTCTTGTATCCTAAAAGATTCAATCAAAAGATAGTGATCAGGGTCGTGTTCTCCTGTCCTCTTCTTTATGTTCAGATCAATCACAAGGAGAAAGCACCATCACTGAATACCAAGACCAGTCTCACCTTGTGTGTGTGGTGTGTGGAGGATCTCTAACACTGAACTTCCCTCCGACGTCCTGTTGGATAGATCTAGACTGTATAAATCTGACTGATGGCAGTTTTGACCTGTTGGCCCTCTACCCCTCCACACATGACTACACTGTATTAATGGGTCTTTGCAAATGAATCCTTTGACAGCAATTTAACAGTGCTCAATGTGCAGAAGCCCATCTCTGTATCGCATTTTATCACTGTAATGACTGGAGTTAGTTACAGTCAGCACAATTCAACTCAATTAGTCTTTCTACCATCACCGCATGAGGGAATAGTATCGATCCTGCAATACTTTGACATTTTAGGAAGTTGGAAAGAGCTTGTTTATGGTGCACAAACAAGCTCAGCACATTCTCAATTACCCATGAGACCCTGTTGGACATGCATGTGAGCCTCTGGTGCAATTAATTCATCCTCTCTCAGCTTCATCAACATATTTTTTAGAAACTAAAGTGAATATTTTAATGTGAAATAAAGTGAAGAAACCAAGCCAACTTAACAAGAACCATCTCTACAAAACAGGCCGTACTGAACAATAAGCCTGATGCCAGATAACACATGTGCAGTGTGAGTGTGTGAGCTCCAGTCTATTTTAAGTAAAACACTTAGCAGACAATCTGAGGCAGAGTTACGGCACCACGGTCTCTCTTGAGGGCGGTAAATTCACTAAATCCCTGTCCACTCTGCTGTCCCTGCAAACACAATGACAGGAGGACAGATGCCTGCCAATGTCTGAGCGGCAGGCTGGCTGCAAACTGTACAACACTGTGTCTACAATGATCACACATACCAATACTTTTATTAGGCTATATCTATGTGTATGAACAAGTTGGGATTAGGCAACAAATGTTAATATCAGTCGAACTAGTAGATACCCATCCTCCACCCAAACCTCCACATTTTTACTTCAGAGCTCACAAACTACAGAGTCGTCCAAAAAGAAAATACCTCATATGGCCAAGGATGAATTACCTCTGCAAGTGTTCATCCAAAACTGATCTCTACTTCTTCTCTCTTCAATGTTATCAGAGCTTCGGTTTGGAGTTGACCAATTCCACCGCTGCTGAAAAATACTTCAGACTCTCATTCCTGCACAGTGAGTCAGAGAAACAGTGTCTGTAGTGCTGCTTCACTGTGATGAATTACCCTCTGCTTTTCACAGACAGCCTGTCCCATGGCCAGACAATTTGTCAGTTTGACGTCTCTGTTAATACCAATACCTGAACAAAAGGGAAGCACCGTCCCCAAACTGCTCGACGGCAATAAAAGAGATGTCTTCCTCAAACATTTAACACAACTGATATACACAATTGCTCAAATTGAAGTGGCTACCTATCCTAAAATTTTAATGATAGGGCAAAACAACTAAAATACTCTGGATTTCTTCTCATCAGAAGATAAATGAAACACCTTACTTGCAGCAGTTGTCGTGCCCTCTGAACAGTGAGTCTCAGCTCCTCGAGGGCAGGAACATTTGTCGGTTCCAAGGTCAAAGCTAAAAACAAAACTTGATTATGGTTTTGTGTTGTTGCTCCTTGACTCGAGAGTGGCCATCAGCAGAAATAACCCCTTGTGTCCTATGTTTTGTCACTCTGCCAACCAGTGTGTTTGCCATTTTTGTGTTGTTGACAGTGAAGTTAACACAATATTTGAAGAAGTTCCCTCAAGGAGTTACTGAGATATTGTTTCCACCAGGCCAAAACAAATGTCACCTTGACATTTGACCTTAGACCTTCGGAGAGGGAAATCTAATAATCACGTGACTCCTTACTTGGAATTTTTACACTTTAGTTTTTGCACAGATTAAATAAAATAAAATAGTAATAGCTTGATGAAGCCCACAGGGTTAAACGAGTTGCTGCTTGACTTTTTAACAATAAATCAGTGTTAAAACGAACTCCTTCCTTTTTTTATGGACTCAATTCCTGAAACCATCGGCACCAATGTGAGGTTCCTATCTGTGCTGTGCAAGGCAATCTCCCCCTTCTAAAATAAAATAGTGTCATGACAAAGCCAGGCCAGATGTCTTTGTGCTAAGATAACAGCTGCAACAGGCTGCAAGCGCCAAGTGACCCTTGCTTCATATTTAGCAAGAGACATAAGAGTGGGGTCAGTCTTTGCTTGCTATTGAGTTGACCTGTCAGTCAGTCGAATCAGGTGAATGCAACCCTAAACAAGCCTCTTTATAAAGCCTTGATAATCTACTTAACAAAACAGTCATTTCAAAACTGGCAGCAAGAAACTCATTAAAAGAAGCGAAATTAACTATCCTACAAGTGCTGTCTCTTATGGGATTTTTGAATGAAATTAATCATTCGGCGGAGGTGTTTGCCAGCTGATTCTAATAAATCACTATGTAAACAAAGCCAGCAGGCGCCAGCTCTCTCCGAAGGGGACGCAACGCCGTCCAATTACTGACTTCCTCGGGACTGTAGAGATGCTAAAGTTTGGAGGATTCAAAGGTACCAGAGTGGAAATCGATCACTAATTATCGCTCATATGTATCAGAGTCATTAAGCCTCTTAATCATGCAGCGACCGCAGGGTCGACAGCCCAATAAAGCACGGCTCTTTACGTTTTTTTTAACTTACACTGTGGAGACTAGAGTTGCATCACTGAGGATTAACGGCCAGTGAATTCAGTCACGCATCATATGCATTGAGTCTAATGATACCAGATGAACCCATAAAACTCCACCTCAACCTCCCCCATCCATTCCTCTGCTATTGTGAGTTAATAAAGTCAAGGCAGGGCATTACGGATCAATACAGCTGCTGCACAGCTGAAGGACTGCTGCACATGTTTGAGGGGATCTTTATTAGCGCTGTCATACTCCTCAGACATCAATATACACCCTCACCATCTGTGATATGCACTGTTGCATATAAAAGCCTTAATCTCTTATTGATTTCCCTTCGCCAATCTATACTAAAACAGAGGGATTTCTAGTCGGCAGCATCTCATTATCAGGAAGTGAAGAAGCTCTAAATATTTTGTACCCGTCAGTGCCTGCGTTTGCGTCGTTTGTTCCACCTCGCCAGGTCGCTTGAAATTTTTCCAATTATTTGATCTGATTACTGTGATCATGTTATGACAAGCTACATTACCGCGCACATACCCAAAGGGAACGAGATGTTAATTCCAACAAGACACCTATATTAGAAATTGGTAAGATATTGTATAATAAACTCCCGCAAGCTCCCCCTCCCCTTTCACAGCTATTTCTGTTGGAGCCATGCACAGCTTCTCCACACTAACAGTACGTTTTCCTGTCGTTATTTTTTCTGTGTCGCTTCCTCTGAAAAGCGAAACAGTGTCATTTTAATGCTTATGAGATTCACTTCATGACTACTTATCTCACATGCACTCAAAGAACCGGGCGAGCTCAGCAAAGTGCCACTTTGCATCAGCGGCAATGGGAGAGTGTCCAGGCTGAGCCAAGGTGCAGCTACAGATGTTTGTAGGTCATAAACAAGACCCCGTCTGAACTGAACTGCTCTCAGGAGTCCAGAGTCAGTGATGATTATAATGTGATGTACACTATGTCAGATGTTGTTTCTAGTTTGGACTGGAGGAGCTTTTGCAGCAGCTCTGCACTGCAGAATTAACACATAGATACAAATCCTATAGGATTTAATGACTTCAATTTCAAGTCATTAGTTCACTGTGAGAAAATTAACTATGAAGGACAAAGATGACAAAATTATACATAGAAATAAATACTTAAATGCCTGCAGGAATATGGAAATAAATGAATATAAAAAAAATAAATAGCATTTTTCATTACCAAAATGAATTTATTTTGCATTTGGGTATTTACATACATTCTGCAGCCATTAAAATCAAACTACAAGACTCTCAGGCAAGTTCTGCAGTGGTTAGAGGTTGAAGCTGGTTTATAACGTATATTTGCATTGGACACTGGAGATAATGATCATCTCAAAGGTGTGAGTCACACTGAATTTTAAACTATGTTCATCATGTCTGTGTGTCTAGATATGTGAAGTTATGTGAAGTTATGACTCAGAGAAGGAGGGAAACCTTTGATATGTGGCATCAGGGTCAAGTACCTTACAGCAGTATTTTTTTTTTAAATAAAGACAAAATATTCTCAGCTCAGCTTCTCCTGGTGGGAGCACGCCGACCAGAAACTGCTGCAGCTAATACACCGACTATAATAAGAACATCAAATAGCCCCAGCTATCACTTGAGCAGCGGGCCACAGATACAGCTGCTGCTCCAGCTGTTGACCACGTTGGTCCAATCAGCAGCTGCCAAACGACAGTTAACTAACTTCCAGCTCCAGCGTGCAGCTCTGGCCTAGTCTCTCTCTCTCTTTCTTCCTCCTGTTTAAGTCTCCCATCATTCCCAAGAGAGGCACACCTCCTGAGTGTCTACAGTAACTAAAAGAGAAAGGAAAGCCGGGGTGGCAGCAGTGTAACGGAGCTGCCTGCATATAGACATTTGACTCCAAGGCTGGTGAAAGATAAAAGCTCAGAAAGATAAAGGTTGAAGCCTCCACCCTGCAGTCAGGAAGTGTTGTCTATGTGGCCTTGAGATGAGAGGGGTTCCCTTCCCTCCTATTCATGGTTTCTAAAACAAATCCCTCCGGCTTTTTGATTGTTGCTTTAGTTGTTTGTGCTCCGCAGTGTCCTCAATGCATGAATATACATTTTTATAGATTTATGTTGATCAAACTGCTGTTTACACATAAAATACGCAGCTTGTTGTGTATTGATGGTGGTATCAAAATCAAAGCTCGAAATATGTGATTCGTGCAAATTGTATGCATTTTTTCCCCCCATCATAACTCGCAAAATAAACCTGAGTCAGTTCTCTTGCAAGCAAAGAGCAAAATCTCCAATTCAATGAGTTTGACATGGGCAATTCCACAAGTGGTGGGTTGGGGTGGGGCTTTAATTTCCTGTCCCAGGGCTACAGTATCGCAGCTCAGAGCAACAATACGGCTGCATAATCAGGCTCAGCTCCTCGGCTCTGGCCTGAGGGGAGACAGCAGAGGAGGAAGAGCAGGTCCGCTAAGGATTTAAGGTAAATAAAAGACCAGTGTTTGTGAGTCACCTGGAGAAAAGAGGGAGACAGGAACCGGGGTGGGGGCGTCCATCTGTCTGCAGGACATGTGTCTTGGTCAAACACCAAACAAGGCCTCACACACAGTGTTTGATTGTTCTTGGGATAGTTGAGCCTTTACACTGCCTGCCTCCTGTATAAGGTCAATAATAGTAATGCGCCACAGAGGGAGGAACGGCTGTGAATTATTTAGTTGGGGGAAGATTTGAAATTTTCTCGATACTGCAGCAGCAGCAGCAGCAGCAGTAAGGGGAAAAATTAGAAAAAAGTACTCCCGCCCACATTCAGACCTCATTACCTAATCAGCCCACTGGTGCCCTAATAGAAGACAGAGCTTAGGGGCCCTTATCTCCTCTGGTGTTTGGTTTAATCTGCACAGCAATTTGAAAATTATACACAAGGAAAATAAACATTCAGACTTAGTAAAACGGCTGCGGCTCACTGGGACTATACTGTGGCATTATTGACGCAGAGAGAAGCAGCAGTAAATTGGGCTGCTTGGTGATTGATTGCATGTACGGAGGCTGAGGAAGTCGCCCTGATTGCAAATCATTTTGAGGGGTAAAAACACAGTCACATCAGTCAGGGAGCAAAAAAGAAATACAAGAACATGGGTGATGACATGGAGGAAAAGTGCTTTTAGTATCTGTTACAGGCACATTTTAATATCTATGATCCAATCACACCAGGCCTGATTACAGCTCAGGCAGGGACTCTAAAGAAATAAAAGCTGCAAACTCGCTTTTATTTTGTAGGAAATATTCAAAGTCTGACACAAACTTGTTTTTATGGATGGAAATAGCTATATTAAAAAACATTTATCACAATTTTATCTGCCAGATGTTGCTTTATGGTTTTGGCTGATGCACTTGGATGCCATGAAAAGAACATAACAGTGTGACAGAAGAAGATGATGATGATGAAAATGAAGAAGAGAAGAGCTCACCTCTGGCTCTGGTGGCCGGTCTGGGGAGCACGGAGCTGTTGGTGCAGCTCATGTTGTAGTCGCTAACTTCCACGCTGAGGTTCCCCTGCTCCACGCAGCCCGCAGACACCTCCAGCACACTGCCGTTCACCGCCGGCAGAGCCATCCTCCTCCTCCAACTCCGTAAAGGCGCTGAGATTAGGCAGCAGCAGCAGCAGCAGCCTACAGTACTACACCTGTTTGCTTGAAGACGGGAGTCGCGCTGGGAATCAATCAACTCGCCACCGTCGCTTTGTTCGCCTTCATAACACCCGGGGAATGGGAGAGAGAGAGAGTTGGAGAGGGGGGTGAGGAGGGGCGCGTGGTGAAACTTGGGCGAAAACACGTCCAAAGTTGAGTTTTTCTGAATGAAAAAGCGTGAATAAGTGACGGTAAACCGGAGGGTGACAGTTTGAGTGTCGGGAGAGCCCGTTTGAGGCGCAGCGCTCCCAGCAGCGGAGTGTGGAGGAATGAAGCTGGCGCTGCTAAGGCAACTGAGCAGCTCTCCGTCTCTATCTCTCTTTCACACACATCCTCACACTCCCTCCCTTCCTCTCTCTCTCTCTCTCTCTCTCTCTCTCTCTCTCTCTCTCTCTCTCTCTCTCTCTCTCTCTCTCTCTGTGTTTCCATTCAATTCAGGCTGTATAATTTAGCCAAGCAGTACATGAATAGGCTTCTTATCTATCCACCTTTTTCCGAACGTCAAAAACGTAGCCTGTTTTGCCGGTTTTGCTCTTCCGGTGGAATGTTATGTTTACGTTTCCATGGTTTCGGTAGTCGCGGTAAATGCATGGATTTTTTTTTTTTTTCCCCCCAATGAAAATCTGTAAAACGCATGGATCATCACACCAGCTTTTAACAGTGGATATCACACAAATTGACATCTGTGTTAAAAGCCAGCGTTAATAGATCCATGCGTTTACCGCAACTATGACAACGCCTGAAAACCATGGAAACGTAAACGTACAATTCCACCAAACCGGCAAAACTGACTTCCGGTTTTGCCCATAGATGACGTCGGAAACTTGTGGATAAGGCTGCAAAATGGAGTGAGTTCAAATTGAGAAAATCGCTTCATACATTCCATGCAAAGTTTATGGAAACAATGGAGTTTAAATGTATATACCGTAGTAGTGCATGTTGGCATTTGTGCACAGGCAGAATAAATGATGCAAATGGGCTGCGGTAGTGACAAAACATATTATAATGGCCTTGTGGCTGATGCATGACATGTATTAGGTAGTGATGCATCCAGTGTTTTACTGCTGTAGCTGCAGAGGTGGAGCTATACTGTAGCTTCAGACTGCTGTAGGGTTACCTGAAGCCCAGCGGTTCTCAGCTGAGACACGGCCAAGGTTAATCTGATGGTTAATGAGGCAGAGAAGCAAGAAAATTGCTGCACTGATTTGTATTTCATTAATTACGATTTTGGTTGTTTATGTTGGAGGAGAAAGTTCTTCCAGGTCTCTCTCTCTCTCAGCTCTATGATCAGTTTTGTTAGGACTCCTCTTTCACTGAAATGGTTCAATTCAGCGTTCCACCTCGCGGATCGATAACGGAACAATTTCTCTCTCTGAAGTTGATTTCTCTGCTCGACTGAACAACCTCCAGGTCCTGCAGGAGTGTCAGGGGAATCATCAGGAGGACAAAGAGCCATAATTCTGCGGAGAGTGCAAACTTCCTTTTCCCTAAATTGTCTGGTGATTTACAGAGCACAATGCCATCCATGGCTGCAAATTGGTTTTTGGCATGGGGATGGACCTGCAACCACCACTTCGACCGTCTCAAAAGGATTTGTTTCAGAAGTTGAGAATATTTCCTGTGGCCCGTGGAAACGGCTGTTAAATTTTCCACTTGGCTGTTTGGCCGACCCACAGGAGCGAGGCGAGAGGTTTTGGGAGTCCTGATGGCTCGGTTTATGGGGAACAATCTCACTAGTGCCGCAGGGTTTTGGTTCATGTGTTGCTGCTCGAGATGATACTGACGCTTTGAAAAATGTCTGGAGGCTGCGGAGGAGGAAAAGGGAGTTGGTTTGCTGTGTGGAGGAGGAGGAGGAGGAGGAGGGCATCCCTCTTTGTGTTTGTGATTTGTTGTGTGCTTGTTGTCAGTCCTGCCGATGGTTTTGCAAGTACTTCAATTGTTTTTATACTACTCTTGTGTGTGGGAGGCAAATGTTTGTGTGTGGCGCTCCAGTGTGCTGATGTTTCTTCCACAGTTTGAAGATAGTGTTGTATTAATGTGATGCCAAAAGTCTCCCCCCTCTGCCTCCTAATCCAAAACCTCCGATGCGAATTTGGCAGCTGCTCCGTATTTATTTTCACTGTATCAAGGTCTTTGCACTGGTCATGACCAGCATGTCTGATGAGATGGCAGCTAGTATTCAGTCTCAGATACTCCAGGGCGCCAGAACATCCTGCTCCAGTAGAGGAATTTTTGTTGTTTAAATCCACACACAAAAAGCAGCTCAGTAAAAGCTCTTATGTTTCTCTTGTGCGTAAAAGGGAATGTGAGTCGTCCTGTTTGAAGACTCCTCATTCGCCGAAGGACAGCGAACTCAATACTAATGAGCATGCATCGATCTTTCCTAAAGCTAGAAACAGGAAGATTGACTTTGACCTTTGACGATGCAGAATTATTAGTTGCTGCTCTGACAGGGTAAATGGTGCATGAGTATGCTCTGTGAACCACAATGGAGCACAGTAATAACATGCATAAACTTACAGTGAGTACAATGGGCACCTGAATCAAATAAAAACTACCGACCAAAGAGCGTTTCATATAGCAAATGAAATTATGTCATGAATTGGGTACCGTTGTGTAGTCAGCTGCTTTATATGGACTGTCCCACAGTGATCAATACCCGTGTATAGGACACAGAGACATAGATTTAACTGGTGAGGTTGGTTTTAAAAGAAGATTGAGTGGGGCAGCAGGAGCCGTACCCTTTTGAAAACCCACTTTGAAGTCAGTTCTGTGCTGCAGCCAGTGAGGTGTTTTCAGTGTTGTCATTCTGGATGCTGCAGCCCGCTAAGCGCTAAGTGGGACTGCAAGGTGTATCTTGCAGTCCCTCTTACAGTAGCACTCGGGCTGCAGCATCCAGAATGAGGAATTACCACTCAGCAAATCTGGATTAATCTGGACTGAATTGCAGCGAGAACTTGCTCAGATGTGAAATTGCCACGAGTCACAGAAGAAGTCTCTCCGCTTGTGTTTAGCAGATACAGTTATCAAGTCAATGAAGTGAAACGTCATGTTCAAGTACTAACAATGCTGGGCTAGCAAGTTTGTTTGCATTGCTGTGGATTTTACGGTCACCTGACCGGTTCAGATAATACAGGTAAAGTAGGGCAAGGTCACCACAGTACAGTTGTCTGTAGACAGTGTTTACAGTTTTGTGGGCAGTGACCGAGACAAGCAGCCATCCTGACAAAATGATATTGTCATATACAGTAGGAAACCTGCTGCATATCATCTGCAATCTACTAGTTGCATGGATGGCAATGGAAAAATATTGTGTGTGCTCACAGCAACCGAGGCTGTTTCAGAAGTATCGCTATTTCCCTGATTTAATTTGACCAGAGAATTATTAATATTACCTCAGTTCATGTATGCATAATAATGACGACTGTGCTCACTGATCTCATTTGAACCCCAGAAGCGTGACAGATTAAAGGAAAGACCGAAGAGCAAGTGTCTTAGAAAGGTGTCAGCTTCAGTGTTTAATGCTCCTTGGCATTGATCAAGTCCTCCACGTGCTCTATACTGTAGTCAGCCTGGAAGAGACGCCCACATTCAGGGTAGAAACATTTTCATGACATGAATGTTAATTGCTTCATTGTACCATGTAGGTGTGGGAGCATCTGTTTCTTCACTCGGTTTTTCTCCTCATCATAAGTGTAGACAAACACAAATGGTACCTGTCAAGTAAATGACCTTCAGATACAAGACAAAAATCAACCTGATTACCAGTGCATGTCCTTAGGTGTGTGTATTCAGAGGTGTTTGACATGAGAGTCTTTGACATCTTTCTTTGTCAGGCCTTCCTTGTCGCCCAAGGATATTCTCCTAATCCTGTCGGTGAGGTTATTATTTTAGCTTAGTTTAACAATAAGCCTTAAACCATGCAGCCTGGTTTCTGTCTAAAGCAAACTAAAACTGCCTACCAGCACCTCTGAATCTCTTCAGTTTTTATTATTTATTTTTTTTAATTGTGTCAAAGGTGTTATCTTTGGACAGATCCAGGCTTACCTCCTCCCCATGCTGCCAGTCTTAAGATAAAATTGTCTCCTGTCTTAATTCATTATTTGTGTAATTGCCAAGAACTGGATAAGAAAAATTGATTTCCCTTTCTCCCTTTGTGTCCAGGTAAGTATGAAGCTTTAGGCAGATGATGGTTAGCAAGTATAGCAAAAGACTAGGCAATTCAAAGTTCAAAAATACACTACTACAATAATAATAATATTAATGATGATGACATTAACTTTATTTGATGACGTTACAGTGCCTTTATCACAAGTGAAACCAGTCGTAAGCACAACCGTGTTCTTTCTCCCATACCTGGAAGTCTTGTTTAAAAATACTAATACAGGACATAATGACACTGGTTTGTCAGAGACAAAGACAAACACTCACACACTTCAGTGCAGCACCAGCAGACGTTTCACCTCTTAAAGTCCACTGACCCTCAGAAACCCGAAGGCCCCTCAGGAATGCAAACCAAAAAACCTGCGGGTCTCCTCGACTCTGCAGCCTGTGCAGATGTTGACACAGCTTTTCCTCGCCACATGCAACCTCCAAGTTTACTTCATCTCGTAAAAACAGTGTAACGCTGCAGCGAAGTGCTGGAGTGTTCATTAAATGCTAGAGGAAAATACTCGGTAGGTGATGCAATGTTTAAGCCTTTGTGTCAAACTAAACTTTATCATGCAACCACTGGGTTCAGGTAATATTATGCACACATATACACAGACAGACGAGTGGCCTGCCTCTCTCATCCAAAAGCATTAGTGCTTTCATCCATCATTATAAAGACACAACCCATGATGTGTTCTTTGATTCTTTTATCTAGGACACACACACACATCCTGGTTTTGTGCACACGGGGCTGAAGAAGAGACAGGTCTTGTCTCTGCATCTTATAAGCAGCTCATGAATAGACATGATGCACATGTCAGCAAAGGAGCGGGAACAAAGACTTAAGTTGCTGAGGCGTAGTTAACATGCAAGCATTTTACTGTCAGAGTGAAACCACACAGCAGCCAGACTGAGACAGAAACAGCCCAGAATAAAGAAAGACTGCACTTCCTGACATAATTAATCTCCATGGACTGTAGCTTGGATTGAAGAGCTCAGTGTGAATGGTGATGAAGCTACATACCATTGGTTGAAAACAAAAAGAACATCCTCTTTTTCTAACTCACATTGATGGACTATTTTTGAATTTTAAAATTGTCCCCTATGTTATCAGGTGTAAAGGTGTTGTCACACACTCTGTCTCTGTCCCACTTCTATGATCGTCATACGCTACAGGTTTGAACGGATCTCAACACTGTACTGACCTCTGCTGGTATCTATGTTGAAAACAGATCCTATGGGGGACAGATCTGATTTGCAATCAATGAAGTAGCTTCAAAGTTTCAGAGTGTAAAAGCCGAATAGCCTGCTCTGCTAGATTCTTACACTTTACAGGATTCCCGCGGAGTCTTAAAAAGTCTTAAAAGCATTGAAATAATACCTTAAAAAGACTTGAAAAAGTCTTGAATTTTGATGTCTGGGTCTTAAAAGCTGTGCTGTATTTAACCTCTCCGTATTGCATTTTTCGTCAAAAGTTGAATTTGTCAACCCGATTATTATTTTTGATCAATGTTCTTCTTGGTGACTTATGGATAGTGGAATAAATCTTGTACTGTGGAGCCTATATGGTATTATCATACAGTGAGATTTTGATATAATGATGCCTGATACGATACTACATTGTTACATCCCTAGCAGAGCACAAAGAGCAGAAAAATAGTAGGATGATACAGTTAATCTACAGTAAATGCTCTGAAATTCAAGGATTTCATTTCTCTTTGCCGGTAGGGCCGTGAAATAGGTATTAATTTTTGATATAAATGGTCTTAAAAAGACTTGAATTTAAACTGAAGGAGACTGAATAACATACCCAGTGTGTTTATAGTACACAGCTTATTAAGTGTACAGATGGTGGAGGTTACCTTAACCTGTCAAGAAATGTCTGTAATGTCATACAGTCTCCCTGAGCACAGTTCATGATGACCATCTTTTGTTTTCGCCTCCTTGTTGAATGAGGTTTATGCCTCTGGTTTATTATGGAGACTAAATTCAAATGTTTTTAAATGTCAAAGAACCTGTTGATGTGCAGTAACTCTTCATTAGTTTGGTCAAAGTCTACCATCTGACTTAACAGGACAATTATGAGCTCCCTGCTCATCCCCTGATAATGATCTTATATAACCACTGTGCCATAGGATACATTTAACTCTGATATCGTGGAGAAAACAACAGCAGAAGATTCCAGTAATTAGCTAGATAAAAGTAGCACTGCAATCTAAAAGTGAGTCTCCAGAAACTACAGATAGCACAGTTTGGCAAACAATCTCCATCAAATACTTTTTACGTCAAGGTTGAGCCATGAATTAAAAAACTTTACAACAAAGACTTGAGCAATTAAAACGTAGCTTTTTGCCAAAGCCTTGATCATATTCCAGTGTCAGACAGCTTCATTCAGAAACACACATACACAAAATAAACCAGTGTCTCCTTCAAACTGCATTAACGTACAATGGAAGCGCAGCAGCAAATGAATACAGAGAACAAACTGCGGCTTGATTTCATGTTATGAGGATATACAGTTAACATTTACATTTGAATTCTCAGCATCAATAAAATGTTCACAGGCAACATGTTTGTTTTCCATTAGAATAAAGTCACAGCTTTCGGCTGGTGAGATTGGATCTTGGCTCGACCCTGTGAAGTGCAGTGAGATAATGTATCTTATGATGTGATACAGTACAAGTAAAATTGATTTGTGCTTCCTATAAAATGCATTTGCTCTTGCAGGTAAATTGTATATTCATGTAAATCCTATTAGACAGGGCGGCCTCCACTAATGCTTTTAAGATGACTACCGTTTCCAATTCAGATCATTAGGAACCAACTTGCACTAATATGGAGCTAACCATTCAAAAGCATATTCCTTCAGTTAAAGCAATTGACGTGCAACACCTTCATTTATGACATTCATAAGTATTAGGTGGACCTTTGCTCTTTTCTAATAGCCTATTTGTGACTTTGACTTAATACACCTTATCTAATCTTCCTCTTCTTTTGTTCTTGTTATAAAAACATGTCGTCCATGTGCAGCTGAACATGATGCTATTGTTGTAGCCTAGCAGACTGGACAAAGCAAACAAATGAAGAAATGGTGTCCTTGTTTTAGGAGGAGACTATGTACAGTAGCTAAGTCACAGAAGTCCTGACGGCTGATCAAACAATCAATCAATCCATAATAGGTGTGTTGAAAATGTGAGAAAAAAGAGTGCTCAGGACTGGATGCAAGGATGAGTTAAAGTTAGCAGTTGAGAAACATGAATGGTCACGTGAAGAAGGTAGATAAGAGAAGTCAAGAAAGGAGCTTACACAGCAGTTCAGTCCGACAACATGTGGCTCATTTTTTCCTACTGTTTTATCAGTTAGTCATTCAAATGACCCTAATAAATACAGTGCCTGGCAGTAAAGCAAACAAACAGTATAAAACCGTCATTACTGACACATTATGTACTCATATGCTCCACCTATAAAGTAGTTAAGGGTCTCAGCCCAGATCAAACATTAACTAATGTTGTACCAGTGATCTGTGGCTGAGGCAAAGGTGTGTCTTTATCTGATGGGTGTCTTCTATAAAGGCTTTACTGAAGTTAGTGCAAACAAGAGGGTTATTTGATCACAACGTGACAATGGTCAACTCTGTAGGACTGAGCCTCATGGTGCTGCTCTCAGCAGTGGGAGCAACAACAATAAAAAGGTGAGTTTTATTCATACAACTGCATTGTTGAAGGGTTTTTGGAGATAAAAGTTTGATTTCTTCTAACATGTACAGTTTAGTATTCAGCAGTTTTCAGAGTTTCAGTTAACTCCGAAAACATTTGACAGATTTATAAATAATTAAAATGTTTGTTATATTATTAATAATATTATGATTGTTGCAGCCAAGTTAATTATTCTGTTGTTCTGTGATTTTGTTTTGGTAAACTCAAGAGCTACACATGATGATGGATATCATAGCCAATGACATTTATTTATTTATTTATTTAAAAGGATGCCAATGGCACAAGCTAGTCTTCCTTGGGTCCGAAGTACCTTACATCGAAAAGAGATGTAAAAAACATATCACATTTTCAATATCATATCAGTCAAATAGACATCTTACTACATCGTGTTTGCAGTAAAACTTACAACAGCACATTGGTGCTGTGAAATCTTACATTTTACACCTTACATTTGATTGCATTTAAACAAGTTGGTAGTAGTCTTAATATCAGTCATTCATTTAATAGGAACAAAACAGATGGGACGAAACAGGGATAAGATATTATACTTGCCAGACTGGATTATTGCTCAGCTGTTAAATAGTGCATTCTTAGATGGTATTTGAATGATGGTATTTGAACATTAGCTTAGTAAAGCATAGTAGTGAGTAAGTAAACTGTGGCTAGTTAGTTTAACAGTTGTAGTTTTAGCTTCATGTGTCATTTTAAAGGAGAGATTTGATCTAAGTAAATCTTTGGGGTCACTGTGAGTGTGACTAATTTTCTACATGTGTGGACACTGGACAGTGGATAAAAATGAGTACATGTGTCTCATGTATTTGCTGTATTTGTGTGAAACAGAGTGGAGCATGACTACTACAAATACCACACCATGCAGGAGGTGAGAACGCCTGACCACTATTCACACTTTGACAAATCATCACATACACACATGCACATGCACATGCACATGCACATGCACTCTGTCTTCTTTCTAATGCGTACATCTGCCTCTCCACAGATCTCCAAATGGATGGCTCAGATTGAAGAGCAGTACTCAGATGTTGTCGAGACAGTTCACTATGGCTTCACCTACGAACACAGGACGATCAGCCTGCTGAAGGTACAGTATTCCCACACGTTTTGAACAGTCAGTTTCACAACCAGAGTGTGGATACTTTGTGTGTTTGTGCTGTGGATTTATTAGAGTTTGTCTTTCAGATTGGTCTGCCCACTGACGAGAAAAAGAAAGCTATCTGGATGGACTGTGGTATCCATGCCAGGGAGTGGATCTCCCCAGCCTTCTGCCAGTACTTTGTCAAACAAGTAAGGGACATGACTTGACTTGACTTTTTTTTTTAAAGAATAATTTATTACCCTAAAGTGTCAGTATTATTTATTGAGTTCCCAGACTACTTTCACATAGGTTTTGTGTTTTTTGCTCTCTTAAATCAGCTTCTAGAAACGTACAAAACAGATCCAAAAGTGGAAGACATGATGAAGAACTTGGACTTCTACGTCACGCCAGTGCTCAACGTGGACGGCTACATGTACTCCTGGAAGGACAACACCGTCAGTGCCTTCATGGATGTTTATCAAATTAATGACTTTTCCAGGGTGCAGCTCATAAAACCACAGATAAAATCTATTACGGCAGTGGCTGTTCAGTTCACCCAAAATTCAAATTTCACTCATTATCTACTCACCCTCATGTCGACTAAGGGCTGGGAGAAGTTTCAGAGTCCTCCGTGCCTTCTCTGAATTACGGGGGGGTCCGCGCAGCAGTTTTTGTCCATATAATGGTTGTGAATGGTGCTCACTTTTCTTGGTCCAAAAAGACACACCAAAAACCATCCAAATACCTCCATAGTGCTCGTCTGTAATGCCCCTCTTGTATTGAAGCCCCGACATGAGAAATTGTTCAGAAAAAAAATTAATAAGTCTGTATTTTAAGCTTGTTTGTAGCGAAAGCTCCCAGTGTCTCAGTTCACTGCTCTTCCTGTGTCAATGCACTGACCGGCGGAACAATTTGTCATGTTGGGGCTTCAATACAAGAGGGACATTACAGACGAGCAGTATGGAGGTATGTGGATAGTTTTTGGTGTGTCTTTTTGGACAAAGAAAAGTGAGCACCATTCACAACCATTATATGGACAAATTCTGCCACGGACCCCCCTGTAACTCAGAGAAGGCACGGAGGACTCTGAAAATTCTCCCAGCCCTTAGTCGACATGAGGGTGAGTACATAATGAGTGAAATTTGAATTTTGGGTGAACTGTCCCTTTAATAAATCATTTACTGATGCTCAAAATGCCCCAAGTACAAAATCATCTCATTTTCAAAATGAGTGGAAGAGTATTTTAAGACAGTAATCAGTGTCAGCATTAAGAATCTGTAGTATGTACAATGTTAAGTGCTGGTTTAATTTATTACCAAATAATTGAAAGATGGATCTGAAGCAGCTGATCTGACTGAGTGAATATAATGACCCGTACAGACTCGACTGTGGAGGAAGAACAGATCACCAGGACCTTCAAACTGCAGCTGTCTTGGCACCGACCTCAACCGCAACTTTGATGCCAACTGGGGCAGTGAGTGCCGTAGCTCTCCATCTGCATTTATACCTATCCATACATGTTTTCACATTTTTACAAGATGTTCCTGAAGTGTCACTACACAATTTGTTGTTAAAGGGATAGTTCACCCAAAATTCAAATTAAGGGCTGGGAGAAGTTTCAGAGTCCTCCGTGCCTTCTCTGAGTTACAGCGGGGCTCCGTGCAGCACTGCATGTCTATGTGATGGTAGCGAATGGGGCTCACTTTTCTTCGTCCAAAAAGACACACCAAAAAACATCCAAATACCTCCATACTGCTCGTCTGTAATGTCCCTCTTGTATTGAAGCCCCGACATGAGAAATTGTTCCGAAAAAAATTAAATAAGTCTATGTTTTAAGCTTGTTTGTAGCGGAAGCTCCCAGCACTGCTCTTCCTGGTCCGTCCAAATCTCGCGCAATTTGTATTGACACCCAGTTCACGGCTTTGAATTTTGGGTGAACTATCCCTTTAAGAGGTAATAATGTTGCACTTTCATTAAGCAGGTACAGTAAAAAGACAGACATTTTAACTTGTGGGAGGAAGTGGTGTTGCGATCATATCTCATTCCGATTCTCCTCCTTTAACAGCAATCGGCGTATCGAGGGACTGCTGCTCACAGATCTACTGTGGGACAGGACCTGTGTCTGAGCCCGAGGCCCAGGCCGTGACTGACTATTTAGGACGCATCAAGGACGACTTCCTGTGTTTCCTCACCATCCACTCCTATGGGCAGCTCCTCTTGCTTCCCTACGGACACCCCAACTTCACCGCCGACAACTACGATGAGCTGGTACTTACCTCTGCTAACACAGCTTCACAATATCCTCCATTATATCACATACAGTAATAAGTCAGGATAGAGAGCATTTTGTGCATCGTTATAAGCTGATTATAATTATCACGGCATGTTTCTACATTAATAAAGAGGCTGCTCTGCCGATTGGAGGATGATAATGTTAATTCTTTTCCAAGGTTTTGGATTTTGGGATACACACAGTACAGTTGAATGATACAGGATTATGTCCATTCGTTTCCCGCTCTTTAGCTTTTGGACTTGGACCACCTGTTAGTGGATGGTCTCAGATGTGTGTCATTTACAGTGGTCACACCCTCAACTCAACAGAACTTCAAGTCATAATAAAAATTTCTCAGGTGGTCCCCACCCAGACAGTTATCATGCTGGAGAGGAGACCAAAGCAGTTTTATCTCCAGGCTGTAAATTTGGAGTGGAGGTTATTTCATTTATTTATCAGCCAATCGTAGATTTTAAAGTCTGAAGTATCAACCTCCTTATTGGCCTCTAAGGTCCAGTATCATATCTTTGCATAATAAGAGTGAATCTCGCCCCTGTACAGACTTTTCAGGAATGAAGACTGCATTTCCCACTGTCATGAAGACGTTTGTCTGGCCGGCGCGTGTAGATTTATTTTGGAAACGGTCGGAAAGAAGACGGGACTTGCTTTTTTTTCTTTTTTAGCAGCGTAATGTATCTATTCGTATCGTTTCATCAGTGGTCCGACCCGACCATGCCTTCCAGAGGTATAGAATTAGTCTACTTAGAAATAGCGTATCTTCACACTGATGGGCTCATTTGCTGTTGTAGGTAACAGAGACACATCAGCAGAAAACAGAGACTTTTGCGTATCCAGTTAAAAGCTCCGTACAGGGGCTTTAACTTCACATAAAATAGCAACGAATAACCAGGAAAACATGAATCAGTTTAATTTAGAAATTTAAAGACAAAATACGCATTAAACAGTAAACATAATAAATCAGTCCGTGCTCCTCTTCTCCTCTCTGCATCAGACATTTCACACTCTACAACCTAGAAACTCAATGAAACATGCCAAACCCATGTTTTCTTAGTCAAGGAATCCAATGGTGACTTCAGAATTGTGCTCATAATCAAGCTGTGGCACCCCCAAGAAGTGGAAAAGGAAATTGTTACTTTAATTCCCGACCCCATGTCAGACGTCCTGGGGAAAAAATACTTTTCTGCATATGATTATATAAACACTGACAAAGGTAAATTAAAACTATAATTCGTACATAAATGTTGTATTTATTACACCATAGGCTGGTAACAGTCAAAAACTCGAATTTCATATATATGGTTGAATATAGAGCAGAGCTGGTGTACCTGCTAAAACCCACTGACCCACAGGTTCAAGACTGAACTGACACAATAAGCTTCCATCCACAGGCACAAAAGTTCACATTCAGCTCAAGATCTCCGCAGCAACTACATCCCTGCACATTTGGGTCACTGCATGACTAAAGCTAATGTTTGCTTCCTCAGATGGAGGTGGGTTTGGGTGCAGCAAAAGCCATCTGGGAGGTTCACGGGAAGAACTACACTGTAGGAACCTCGCCTGACGTGTTATGTAAGTTTACACATCCCCGCTGAGCGTGACAACTTGTTTTGGTTTGGTGACTGAAATAAAAATAAAATCTCTTCCTACAGACCCCAACTCTGGTTCATCTAGAGACTGGGCTCGGATGCAGGGGATCCCACTCAGCTTCACCTTTGAGCTGAGGGATAACGGGACATTCGAATTTGAGCTCCCAGAGGATCAGATCCAGCCGGCCTGTGAGGAAGCCTACAGAGGAGCCATGCACATCATCACCTACGCCCACGATAAGACCTTTAATGGCGCCGTGGCTGCTGCTGCTGCAACCGTGTGGAGCATGCTGTTAGCGCTGTGGGCCACCGGCACCAACGTGATGTGAGGTGGAGAAAACATGACACTGAATATAAGGCTACAAGTCAAGCCGGGTTTTCAAAATCTCACATAAGCAAGATGTTTTTTCAATGGCACTGAAATGAATGACCCTTGGTTCAAACTTTAACAGCTTTAAAGTATAATGTTAATATATCATCAATGTCATTTTGCAGTTAAAAGTTGGTATTGGTGCATTTTATTATTATAAATATTCACATATACTTTATATTTATGTTCTGCTCATATGTGTGTTTTATTTGCTTAAAATTGGAATAAAATCACAGCTGGTGCTTCTTCTTTATTTTGTAACCGTTCAAAATATTGGCAGAAATGACAGTATGTTTTGCATTTGACATTTAAAAGGCAGCAGCTACTGTAATAAAATAATGATAATTAAAAAAAAAAAAAGGAAATGTCCATTTAGCCCCTGAAGGATGATTAGGTTCCTCAATGTAACGTGAAGTTTCAAAGCTGAGTTTCAGTGTTTTTTTCCCCGAACGGCTGGAAGCCCTGTTGTGTCAGAGTGGCCAGCGGCAGGAAGAGCTCCTGCTCTGGAGGAAGCTCATCCCAGGGCGTCCACGTCCAGCCTGAGAGGGAGAGGAGAGGACCACACATCGATTATTATCACCTGCTCAGGTGGCCAAATATGTTTTTTTTTTGTTTTTTTAAAGCCCCACTTCACATACCCTCATTCTTTTCCGGCTCTAAGTTCTCTGGCTCTCCTGACTGCTTCCTGTCCAGGTCTCCCTGCATGAATATGGTGACGTAGTGGTACTGCTCCTCCAGCCTGAAGGAGTTCACCACTGACGCAAAGCGGACGTTCGCCAAACGCACCCCGGCTTCCTCCAGAACCTCCCTGTGAGCGCAGTCCTCCCATGTCTCTCTGTCACACACAGAATCACAGTATGTCACTCCAATGGAGGCGTCACATGCAGTACAGCCCCACCACCACCACCAGGTCACATGAACTGTACATTAACAGCAGCACTCATCCCACCTGACTGCCTCTAACCAGACTACATTTATTATATAGAAACTCAGTGCTAATGAGAACTTATTTGGCAGGAACTTGTAAGAATGCAAATCATCAATATGTCTTATTATTAGTTTATGATTTATAATTTGGTATGAAAGTAAATTACTAAATGTATTTATTATTTCTACAGTGATCATCATAGTGAAACGTGTAAAGATAGATAGATAGATAGATAGATAGATAGATAGATAGATAGATAGATAGATAGATAGATAGATAGATAGATAGATAGATAGATAGACAGACAGACAGACACTTTATTTATCCCGAAGGACATTGAGTTTCTCAGCTGCACAATAAACATCATCATTCAACAGCAAGACATAAAAAGTAGTTTAAAAAAATGAGTGCATAGAGAATAAATACAAACAGTGACAATTATATTGTGGGACATCATTCCCCTCATTCCACAACTCCTCTCCCTCCCCTCCACAAAGCACACGTTTTTGCCACAAGATATGTGTGTTTGAGTGTATTTATATGAAAGTTACTGTTACACATTCATTGCCTCTCCTGTAAACGCTTCACACCCCGGTGTCCCGGTTTTTTTTGTTTTGGTTGTTGTTGTTCTCCACCTACCCAAACTCCAAATGACCACCGGGGAGCTGGTGCTTCCCTTTGCCCACGGCGGTCCTCCGTTTGCCCAGGAGAACACACCCGGGGTGGGCTGAGTCTGTCACCAGCACCCCGACCCCGACCCCGGGCCGTCTGACGGCTTTATCAGACATAAACTTAAAAAAAAAAACGCCTCATAGATCATCCATGTTAGCTAAACTCGCGCGTGCTACCCGGTAGCGCTGTTTATTTGTTGAGGAGGCGCAAGAGGCTTCACCTCTCTGTACTTCCGGTTTCGCTTTAGCGCTCCTTTGGGAAAGCCGTGGATCATAGACGCCGTGGATGTATTATACGATTTCACAATAATAAGAATCCAGGCCAGTCCAGTAGCAGGCAGCAATACTATGCGTTATATTTTGTAACATGATTAATAAGTAGCTGCTATAACTTAACAAATTACACATTATATTGTCACACATGTTCCCATTAGCTGGTTGACTGCAGCACATTTTTGTAATGAAACACTCCTTGGCTATGGTGCTTTAAACTTCACAGTCACAGTCAAATCCTCCATCATTTTATGTAGAATTTGCAGTGATTCCGCTCAGAGGGGTGCAACACTGCCATCTAAGGACAGGATGTGCATACTGTTTATGCTGATAAAACAGTAACTCCTGGAACCATAGACATGTCTATGACTGGAACAGGTCGGCTATAATCCATAGACTGTAAAAAGCTATAATCACTGCTCTTATCAGTTGTAAATCATTGTATCTTTGACTTCTCCGTTTGATATAACAGGAGATATCCGACTGAACATGTGGCACAACATGTGACAACAGTCAGAGAGGTTGGATGAGAAGTTGTTGTCGCTCTCAAGTACACAAACACTAAGCAGAGATTTCAGACTTTTACACTTTCAATTTTATTATATATGATTTTTAAAAACCGGACTTTTGCCTCATAGTGAGCAAATCGACAAATCAAGATTGTGTTTCAGTGTTTTTATGAAAAAATTAGCTTTGATGATTAATTAATAGAAAAAATAAATTACACCCTGATGAAGGCGTCTGCTGCTACAAGGCATAGTTCCCTAGAAATTCATAATTAACTTTCCAAACAGTCCTTCAGATAGGTCCTGATCAATAATAAATGAAACAGTCAGAGTTAACCCAAGCTTTAACTGATGGTTTTTAATTAAACACATTTCAAATGACAATCAATTCAGGTATTTAATTAAAGAAATACAGGAAGAAGATACAAAATGGATGAGTAAGAGAGCAGACTGAGTTTTGTCCTTGAGCGAGAACGATATTTCAGTTTTTGAATTTGTAATGAAATAACAGTCAGTAATTACAGTTTTTAACTTTTCAATATTCACCCACCAGTATTTTTCTAACATGTAGAGATCAATGCTGCTGCAAAAAGGCAGACTTTAATTAATGAACTGTATAAAAAGTGTGTTTGAGCTTGTTGGATCAATTCACTGCCACATGTTCAACACCCACCACTTCTTCTCTCCTCCTGGCCTCATCCCTCTCTCCTGCCTGCTGCAGCCACTTCTTCACCACCGACTCCACTGCTTCGTCTGCAGCTCTGGCACAAACACTGTTCCTCCTCACCGCATCTGGAGATGAAAAACTTAAAGATGTCTTTAGGTGCAACTGGCTGTGCCAGAGTGAATGTGTTTTTTTTTTTTACTTACCGTTAACAATGTCCTTCAAACATGAAGATGCAAAGGACACTTTGTTATTTTTCCCCCTCCAGTCCATTCTCTGTGCGAATGTATTGGACAGAATCCTCTCCAGTATCCTCTGTACTGTTTGATCAATTGGACGTCCATCAGTGTCCCCAAAAAAGCTGATCTGAAACCACAGATATCACAGATACTGACAGTTTTATAAGTGCTAGTCACATACCCTTATAAACAAGTTTCTGTTTTTTCTGTCTCCTCTGCTCTCTAAGTATTACTGTACTTATTAATCAAATACCACTAATGACCTCACTACATTTTGTCAGTGTGGGGCTCAACCCATCAAGATAACTCCTTACAAGCTGATTCTTTAACCCCGGGGTTTGACTGAGCTTCAGCTCCAGGTTAACGAGTCCTTCCTCATCTGTGATGGGGAACACGGCCCTCAGATCCGCCTCAGCCGAGTCATTGTTCGTGTTGTCCGTGTTGGTGAGTTTCAGCAGCAGCTGCAGCATCTGGTTCTGCTGCTGCTGCAGGTCTCTCAGCTGGCTCAAGATCTCCAGCTCCACTGCTGTGAAAAAAGTATAAACACACTCACAGCACAGGAAAGTTGTTGTAAATAATGAAAAATAAAAAAAAATGACGATTGAAACTTTTTTCAGTCATCATTTTTAGTGCTAATTATTCATTAACATGACTGAATCTGCTTACGAGTGGGACTGTGATGACAATCTGGTCTATACACAGCTGATTCAGTCACATCGATGTTGCCTGTGAAAATGAAAGACAATCAATAGATCAATATACATTACTTGAACACATGGACAAAACTTCATTATAAACAAGAAGTAGATTTACGTTTGTGTTTCATTTTCATGTGGATGTTGAGGCAGGTTTTACTCATCACCACACTGCACTGTGGACACGCTGGAAGTTTGTTCGGACCTGTTTTTGATGGACACGGCTCATCAGTCGCTGGGGGTGCCACCATGTTTGACAGAGCATCCGAGCTCCATGCTGCTGCTGCTGCATAATCACCTTCACATGAGCTCAGTGTGTCACTGATAGCAGCACGGCTACGACTCAGATCTGCAGCAGGCTGCCCCCCTGATGATGCTGATGGAGGCTGCAGCTTCTCAGCATCATCATTACAACCCTGCACCGTGAGGCCGGGGCCGTCTGACGGATCTGACCCGTGTTTTCTGTTCAGATGATGAACAAACTGGCTGCGATTCAGGAACAGCTTCTCACAGAAACAATGGAAATGAGCTAGTGGCCGACATCCCAGGTTGCACTTGTAGATGCTGAACCCTGTGGGTGGAGGAAAAAGTCTTATTAGGAGTCATAACAACAACTTCATCAAAGATTGATTCTGAATTATTATGTATTATACATGATAAAATACTTGTTTATGAATATCCCTAAATTATAACATTTTCTCTCATTGTTTCCTGATATATCTCGAGCTGATTCGTGAGCAATTTTACCTTTAAAGTGAACAGCTCTTGTGAGATGACACCTGAGATGTCTAAGGACTTTATATCTGTGCGCTGGCTTGTAGACATGAGGACTGCAGAGAGGACAGTGGTACAACATGCAGCACTGAGAGCATCTGTGCACCGGCGGCAGCTGGCTCTCCTCCTGGATGGTGATGTGGTGCTGGGGGGGGGGGGGGGGGATGAGCAGAAAATACAGCAATATAAAGAAAACAGTACTTTATAAATGTTATTAAATGTAACAGAGGACAAAACCCCTCTAGACAACTCATACAAAGTTATTCTGTGATACAAAAACAAAGATTTACTGAGAGGGGACATGTTTACTCAGGGGCTAGTTTTAGCAGGAAGCTAACACACACAGCCGGTCCTCACACAGGGAAATGGTTTGATATGGAAACAGCTTCATTACCTGTGACATTTAAGCCAGAGACAGCTCTCACTTCCTGCCTGACAGGACAAGTCAAACCCACACTGGCGTGGCTTTAACCTGATGACTGTTTGTCTCTGTTTCCTCCAGTAAAACCGAGTCGGACTGTGTGTTTGTGTGTGTGTGTGTGTGTGTGGCTGCTGGGCTCAGACACGGGCGCCCTCTACTGGCTGGGTGGACTCACTTTTAGTGAGAGGACACATCACATACAGATACTGAGGTATTTGCCACTAGTTACAGACATTAATATACTGTAATGAAATGCCAGATTAACCTTTGTAACTTGGGACCCCTTATATATATAAAAAAAAAGCTGTATCTACAAGCCCTTGGTTGCATTTTGATGAGTTGTGTACAGTTTAAACAAAGAGATAATTTCCAACTAAACCTCTAAGATGATGGGTAAAAAGTATGATTACAAAAAAAAAAACACACACACACACAAATTGGTCAAGCAGATTTTTACAGGGCCAGGCTCCTAAATTTGAAACTGTGTGAATGAAACTAGCATCTGTGATTGACCTACAGTGAAATGATAAAATGATTGGTCTATTCACACCTTTATTTTCCTGGTATTCAACAGTTTCTCACCAACACCCGTTTTCCTGGCTAGACCTGCCTGGTGGCTCTGGCCCCACCCTGCCCATCTCTTCTGTCTTTATCAGGTGAGAGCAGCGCAGCATTTCCTCCTGTGACACCGACCTCCTCACATCTCTGGGGCTTTCCTCCTCCACTTTCTGCTTCATATGTGTCTGATTTAAACTTCTCACTGCTGCTAACCAACCGTCTCTCTCAGTTTCTTCCTTTGGTTTTGCCTGACCTCGTCACCATGAGTCTGTGGACGGAGGAGCAGTTCAACTGCCCCGTGTGCCTGGACCTCCCCAACGATCCAGTTACCATCCCCTGTGGGCACAGCTACTGCATGGGCTGCATCAAGGATTACTGGTCCAAAGACGACCCCAAAGGGATCTACAGCTGCCCCCAGTGCCGCCAGACCTTCTGCCCTAAGCCCTCCCTGTCCAGGAACACCATGCTGGCCGATGCTGTGGAGCAGCTTCGCAAGGGAGCTCGCATTTCTGACGTGCGTGAGTCTATTCGGGTTGCCCGTGGAGGTGCCCCCTCCTCCAAATCCAAATCCAAGTCCAAAGGGAAGCTGTCCTCCTCCGCAGTGCCGTGCGACATGTGTAAAGGAGAGCCGCGAGCAGCGGTGAAGAGCTGCCTGGTGTGTATGAGCTCCTACTGCGAAGCCCACCTGAAGCCCCACCAGACCAAGAAGGCCCTGAATAAGCACGAGCTCATCGCACCCACGAGCAACCTGGCCGAGAAGATCTGCACCCAGCACAAGTACCTGCAGGAGTTCTGCTGCCGCCAGTGCAAGACCTTCGTCTGCTGGCTCTGCACCAGCAACCAGCACAAAGGCCACGACTGTGTGTCCACCAAGGCCGAGCGCATGGAGAAACAGGTGGGCAGAGGGCAAACCAGCCACTAACCAGGGTGTATCAGTGCTGTGTATCAAATTCAAGTGTTTACTCTCAGTGAGTGGTGTAAATTATACAATGAAAGAACATTCAACCACAGCCTTATGAATGTAAATAGTACAGTTGTGGTGTTATTATACTGTAGATATAGATAGATTGTTATTATTATCATTATTGTCCATTTAAAGTCCAATTTTTACTTGCTTGAGAACATGACAAACAGAAATTGTGTCCATAAACAACCTGCAGTGTAAAGATGGCAGCTGTAACGCTGTGTGTAGTGTCATTGTCTGTGCTTTTGTTTGTGACGGAGCAGCTGAGGACGTGTCTGTCTACATTCCTGTCCACTCCTCCACCCTCTCACTCACGCTTCCTCCTGCTGTGTCACTCTCTACACAGCAGTTTTCCTCCTGCTGGTGTTTTGTCCTGTGTGAGAGTTGACAGGAATGTGTTTTGGATGTCATGTCTTGGATTTTGTCCCTCTGCAGAAAGTGCTGTCAGAAATACAGACGGAGAACCAGCAGAGGCTGAAAGACAGAGAGCAGGAGCTGAAAGATCTGAAGAAGGTGATGGAGGAGATGAAGGTCAGTCACCGTGCTTTTTCCACCATGACATCGTAAATCCCAGTAACTGTGTACACTTTCCTCTCACCTACTGGAATCTCCTTGTCTCCTGCTCCCTTGGTGGCACAGCGCTCTTCAAACCGGGTGCACGACGACACGGAGCACGTGCTGACGGAGCTGCAGCGCTCGGTGGAGCGTCTGCAGGAGCTGCTGGAGGAGGCGCTGGATCAGGCCAACATGGAGAAGATGGGTCAGGCCCAGGATGTGGCCGAGAACCTGGAGGCGGAGATCAAGGAGCTGAGGAGGAGGGACACGGAGATGAAGGACCTGAGTCGCTGTGAAGACCACATTCACTACCTGCAGGTCAGACCACCGGGCACCACCACATTTCAACATGTTCAGTTGTGTGTGTTTTGGGTGGGATGCAGTATTTCAAACCTTTATACCTATAAAAAAAAAACTATAAAAAACACAAAACAATTATAAGCAATGCACACACTATGATCAACAAGTGTCAGAATCAGAAATACATTGAGCAGACACAAGGAGAACAGCATATACATTTAGGGTCACAGCTTCATGGAAGGCAAGTACATTCAGTGTAAAAAACAAAGTCTAAGAGACTTCGGAGGACTCCACTGGAATAAACTGTTTCAGTTTGAGTGAGTAGGGGGCAAAGAAGCTAAAAGCTTTCTTTCCTCCCTCAGTATTTACACGTGGAATGTCTAGTCTGACGAATGAAGCTGAGCGGGTGGGTCAATCAATCAATCAATCAATCAATCAATCAATCAATCAATCAATCAATCAATCAATCAATCAATCAATCAATCAATCAATCAATCAATCAATATCCTTTATTTAACCAGGTAAAAAACTCATTGAGATTTAAAACCTCTTTTCCAAGAGTGACCTGGCCAAGACGGCAGCACACAAACAGCTCAGTTGCACATCACACAAGACTCAAATAATACAATCACACATTGTCTTGGTAGACTGAAGTGTAACAAAGATGTTAAGTAGGTTGGGAGCTTCCCAATCAGTGCTTTGTATATAAACAAGAGGCAATGTTGCTCTCTATGAGAAGAGAGAGAAGACCAACCCACTCTTTCATATAGGACACAATGATGGGTGGAGAACCCAACGCCTGTAATAAAATGTACAGCCCTGTGAAACACTGCATCACTGTGAACATGCATCAAAATGCATCTTCAATTGAATTGCATTATGGGAAATGTAGGCTAGAGTTTAATATTTTAACCACAGTTTATTGCACATGTTGTTAGTTTTACAAACTGAAAAATGAAACAAAAATGAAAACAAAATGGAATAAAAAAGTAATGTAACAGAAAAGGTAAAAGAAAGAAGAGGATGTATACATATATATACTTGTATGTTTATACACATACACACATGCATCAACCCACATACCTGTATATAATCTGAGCATCTATGCACACTTATAAAACCCACATAACAAAAATATTTACATTAGTTGCATCAATTCTGACCATTTTTTGTCTCTTGTTGGCCTCAGACTTTACAAAACTGAGTTAACGTTCATCATCTCCTGCATAGTTTGGATTGAGTTTCCTCTCATGATATACAAACAGGATGTCGTTTGCCTTTCATGCCATCACATGCACCCAGGTTAATGAGGCTTGATGATCACAGTTGATGGATGCGCATTTCCTCTGAGAGTCGAACCATGTTTTTTTTTTCCCCCCTCAGACGTACGAGTCCATGTGCAGTCCCTTGGAGACGGGGGACCTGCCCACTGTGGTGGTCAATCCTGAAGCCTCCTTCGAGCCCGTACGTGAGGCTATCCTGGACCTCAGGGAGCGAGTGGAGGACCTGTGCAACCAGGAGCTGGGCAAGATCACCAAACAAGGTCAGCCCCCCCCCCCAAGAGTCTTTTCTTGTCTATGTGCCATCTCTTCCTCTCGTGTTCTATCATTATAACTTTATTGTCTGTTCTTCTCCAGTTAACGACACAACACTGTTCACTCTGGGAGACGGTAAACTCAAAATATGTTTCTATTCAACACAAACTTTAATTAAATTGTGGTTGTGTTGAGCTTTGTTGATTGATAGCGACTTCCTCTTGTCTCTTACAGCCAACAAGAATGCAGGGCCGCGGGCAGGGATATTGAAACGTGAGTTGTGGATTTAACATAGAACTGAATTGCATTTTCCATACTCTCATTATTCTTATTAATCAAATAATTTATTTGTGATTTTCTTTAGTGTTTGCTGGTTTGGGTGCCCGCACCACAAACAGCCGATCTCCAGGTTGGTTCTTTCTTCTTTTTTCTTTGGTCCACCATCATTGCATCTCTTCACTTTGTCGTCCTTTGATATAAATTTGTGTCTTTTCATTCATTCATTCTCACAGCTCCTACAGCCAGTGTCTCAGTGGGAGCGCGGAGCACAGACAGACGAGGACCTGGTACTGACATTCAATAGAACATAGATACAGTATACATACACAGCAATATTAAAAGCAGTTCAATATGTTTTTTAGTTAACATTGAATATTGGTTTATCCAGGTATTGGCCTCAGAAGTCAAGATGTGAGGAGCAGGAATACACCACGAGGTGAGACTTGATGCTGTTGAATTAAACAGAAAACTACTATAAACTACACTGAAACCGGCAGTAAAAAAAACTATGTGAACATGTTTTAAAAGTTTTCCCTTCCGTGTTGCAGACAGAGACAGAGACAGAGACAGAGACAACACGAGCTCCCCCAGGCTGCGGGACAGACAGAGGAGAGAGGAGAGGGAGCCAGGTTTGTCCCGTACATCTCTTTGAAACATTAAAGGGATAGTTCACCCAAAAATCCAACTGCACTCATTATCTACTCACCCTCATGTCGACTAAGGGCTGGGAGAAGTTTCAGAGTCCTCCGTGGTTTCTCTGAGTTACAGGGGGTCTCGGCGTAGCAGTGCATGTCCATATAACGGTTGCAAATGGATAGCACTTTTCTTCGTAACAAAAAGACACACCAAAAAACATCCAAATACCTCCATGCTGCTCGTATGTAATGTCCGTCTTGTACTGAAGCCCCGAAATGCCAAATTGTTCTGAAACAAATTAAATAAGTCTATATTTCAAGCTTGTTTGTAGCGGAAGCTCCTCTTCCTGGTCCATCCAAATCTCGCGAGTGGTGTTTTGGTGTGTCTTTCTCATTTGCAACCGTTATATGGACATGCACTGCTACGCCGAGACCCCCTGTAACTCAGAGAAGCCACGGAGGACTCTGAAACTTCTCCCAGCCCTTAGTCGACATGAGGGTGAGTGGATAATGAGTGCAATTTGAATTTTGGGTGAACTATCCCTTTAAAAGACAAAGCTTCGTGTTGCTTCCAGCTGAGGAATATCACTAAATGTAAGCCTCCAGTGTCTCAAACCCTGATCTAACATCTCACAGTGAGGGAGACCAGCACCAGACCCAGTCCCAGACCAGAACCCAGTCCAACTCCCAGTCGCAGAGAGTCGCTCTGGAGCAGGATCACTCAGAGCCAGGATGCTCCTGCTGCTGCAGCTCCGACCCCGACTCCAATCCCAGCTCCTGTTCCTGCTCCGACTCCAGCTCCAGCTCCAGCTCCAGCTCCAACTCCAGCTCCAGCATTATCTGGAGGTATACTATAAAGTTTAAACCCTCATGGAAAGCCTTTGCTGTCACCAACTGGCCAAAGCTGTACATTGCAGCACTGACAAACACCTTTTATTTTCCATCTCTCTGCTCTGTCACCTCCTCCTGGTTTGTTTGTTTGTTTAGCTTTCAGTCGGATGGCGTCCATCGGCAGCATCAGCAGCATCTTCCGCTCCCGGCGCGGCATCAACCAGGCGACACCAGTTGCCAACAACGCAACATCTGCAGCAGGAAACCCTTGTAAGTCCTCCTGACTACAACTCCCATGATGTGTCCCTGCAACTAGAAACTCATTAGAAATGTTCATTCAAACAAGGATCTCATCTAAATCACTGCTGCCCTGAATCTACCTTATGAATTGTTGTGTTAGAGTTTCACAGATGCTGCACGACACATTTGACTTGACTAGAGTTGAATAATGTGAACGTCATATTTTCACTGTCTAAGTGTATGTGTCTGTTGATCCTCAACAGGGGGGATGGCTTCTCTGTCTGAGACACCCACAGAAAGTAAGATTAAAGTCTCATTGGCACCTTCAGTCTAATTGTTTGAAGATATATTGTATGTAATACTAATGTGTCTAACTTTTGTTTCCTCACATTTCATAGTTAACCCCGGTCTCTTCTTGGACACGCCCACCCCTGACGCCATGAATCATGCTCCTGCCTTCCCTGCATGTGAGTAACATGAATAAAAATCCTCAAAAATATGAAAATGCATGCTGCAAAGTGTGTGAAACAAAGAAAAATCTAAACGTGTTTGTTCATTTTACTGATTTTCCAGTGAGAGAAATCAACTTAGACAGCATCCAAGCCCCAGAGCCCAGGACCAGAGAGGAGTTCCTGCAGTGTGAGTCTCCACCGCTCCGATATTAAAGGGATAGTTCACCCAAAATTGAAATTTCACTCATTATCTACTCACCCTCATGTCGACTAAGGGCTGGGAGAAGTTTCAGAGTCCTCCGTGAAAAGAAAAATACAAAGAGGAAATATATGATAAAAAAATATCCTACAATATCTAAAACAATAAAAATATACACTACTAGTGCAAAGGAGCAGCCAAGACGTAAGTTAAATACAGTTGGAGTAATGCTCTGAATATCAACACTCTCTGTCTCTTAGACTCTGTGAGTTTGACCCTTGACCCCAACACGGCCCACCGGCGGCTGGCTCTGTCCGACGGCGACACCAAGGCCACGCTGCAGGGAGCGGCGCAGCCCTACGCCGACGCTCCGCAGCGCTTCGACGGATGGACGCAGGTGATGTGCCGCAGCCCGCTGTACGCCCAGCGCTGCTACTGGGAGGCGGAGTGGCGAGGCCGCGGGTCCTCCATGGGCGTGGCGTACGGCTCGCTGGCCAGGAAGGGCTCGGACGGCCGGGCGGGGCTCGGCTACAACGCCCAGTCCTGGACCCTGGAGCTGTCGGACACCTGCTGCTCCGCCATGCACGACAACGACAAGAGGGACATCCCCGTCACCTACTCCCCCCGCCTGGGCGTCTACCTGGATCTGTCCACGGGGACGCTGGCTTTTTACAGCGTGGCGGAGAGCATGACGCACCTCCACACCTTCCGCGCCAACTTCACCCAGCCGGTCTACGCCTGCTTCGGCGTGGGGAGCGGGGTCGGAGTCGGTCTGGACTTTGCCCTCGGCCAGTTCTCCTCCAGCTCTGACAGCATTAGGATCTGTCCCATGTGAAGAAGAAACAGATTCAAACCGACACAATGACTGAAAGCGTTTGTAAAGTTTTCGTTGTAAGCTACCCGATCCCTTTTCTCCCTGAAATGCACTTCTAGGGATGTCACGATTATACATTTTCTTGGTACGATTATTGTCAGAGAAATAATTACGGTGTTACGATGATCACACTTATTGTGCATTAATTAATTTCACAACGCTATGAATGTGTAAAATCAGTCAATCAATCAAAATCAATCAAAATGTATTTGTATAGCACTTTACAATAGCCACACGGTACCCAAAGAGAGTCAAAAATACAGTACAAATATACAAATACAGTCAAAAATATAATTACATTACTCATTGTTTACACAAAATATTTCAAGTATCTATTAATATATGACCAGTTATTAACCCCCCAGGGGAAGTGTTTGAAATATTCAGGTAATAAATTGTCATTTATACCAAATGTTTTTTTAAATCGTTTTTTGTTTTGTTTTGACACACTAACATCTAAATTCTTACCAATTCAATGTTACATTAGTAAAATGGACCAGTATCTGTGCATTTACCGTTATTTTGACCACATCTGCTGATATGGTTCCTACATAATCTTATTTGGGAAGTGACGATATTTAGGAATCTTTGCGATTAATTAATTGTGGCGTTTAATACCACGATTAATTGTGAAAATAAGTAATCGTGACATCCCTAATGTCTACACAAAAAAACAAACACTATATTATTTACAACTGTGAGTGATCATGTCACTGTTGCTCTCTGAAATATCCTAAAAGCCACTGGATGGACTGTATTGTTGTTTTGCATTTCCCGACTGAAGATCCTGCACAACCATGATCCAAACCCAGTGATATTGAGATTTGGCCTGATTTGACCTCTTTATGTTTCACTATCTCCCTGGTTTATCATGTGTTTTAGTGCTTTGAGATTTGCTGACCTCAGATAAATCCTGTTGTACACCTGCAACCTGATTCTAATCAACCACAACAGCTGCACAATACCCTTGAGCAGGATTAATAATCTTAATAAATGAATTGTAATTTATGACTATAGCTGTTATAAAAGGCCAGTAAAGTATAGAGTACAATATTTCTCTCCGGTTTGTGTTGCATAAATTGGTTATTTACAATAACAAAGTGTTATTTGACTGTATGGAAAGAATGTAAAAGTTGCCTCTAGTGAGTCTCATTGCCTGAACTGAACTCACAGGTGTGCAGCTTAATTGTAAGTTTCAGTTCATGTGCTGTTGTGTTTATTCTTGCAATCTTCGGAGTTGTCCTCAGTGGAAACAGATATGGTTTATTTAGAAGCATTAGAGACATTACCTCATGGTCCAGGTCCAAGTCTTGTTGCAGTGTGACCATGGAGCAGATACCGACCCGGGTTTACCACGATGGAGGACACGACCAGCTGCTCACGAACTTCAGCTCAACTGGGACCAGGCTTTTCTCCCCTGCTGTGTGTAAGTAACTTGATGGCTGCGTAGTGTTACATGTCTACTGAAAAAAGGATAAAAACTGCACATGAGTCAGAAGCTTTTTTTTTTCCCCATTGTTTATTTAAAAAAAAGAGACAACTGTATAATACCCATAGTTTACAGAGGATCATGATCTTATAGGAGAGATATGAACAAGCCAGTTTATATTTTAACCAAAGAACGACACAAACCTGAACCTCCTGCTTTACTGGAAGTAGGATATGACTACAAATAACCGATCGATATGAACAGTCTGAATGTGCCTTCTCTCTCCCCCCATTGTACAAACATAGAAAACATTAAACTGAAGCTCTTCTTGCATTGTTAAATATGTTACAGCGAGTTAGGACAAAATGCGTCTCATATACACATGTGCAAGCCAGAGTCGTCCATTTCTTCAGAAATAAAAATAACATTTGGCTTGAGTTGGATTCCCTTCTGTGGGCCTCTACATATGAAAAGCAAAAAAAAAAAAAAAGACAAAAATGCTACATATATTAAAATCTTATGACAAATTGTTAGCTGACATGATAAAAAACAGGCACCCACTATGCTAAATCTTCATGTTAGAATCTAAATACTTCAAATAGTGAGTGTAAAACAAAGGTTAATTAAAAGTAAAAGTGCAGTAACTGAGTGCGGGAGTCTGGTTGGACTGATGAAGGGTCACAGGGGTCAAGCACAAAGCTCTAAGCATGAGATAATGTGGTGTTAAAGTAGTATATTGAATAAATATGATAACAATCCTAGTTGCTGGCTAAAGTGTGAACCATATACATCCTCGAGATAAACCCCCAAGGTCCATTTTAAACAGAAAACAACCACTCATAATAAACCAGTGTGCGATATATATAATTAAAATGATGTCAGTGGTTTTTTTTCCATCTGAAAAGACTGAACCTGAACATCCCACAGGCCTGAGATAAACACGAAGGATGAAAAGTTTCTTATTTTAAAGCCCAGCGCCGCGGTGAAATGTTTCCAACCAAGTAGTAGTGGTCCTAAAATGAACTCAAAAACCTCAAAAATCCTCCAAAACCCCACGGAGTGCAACTCATATATACAAACATGGCTTAACAGGAACACAAATCATAACAGTGCTGGCTCCCACATAAGGCCTCGTCATATTAAAAACACACAACACAAGGACCTGAAGAAGAAGGTAGATCTTATTCCTATGTTTTTCTCTCTCTTTCTATTTGCCTGGTGTCTTGATTTGGTTCTGACCTCGCCTTCAGCCTGGGCCCCACCCGTCTGTCGACAGGGTGCATGCTGGGAACCTGTAGGCATGGTCGCTTCAGATGTGTCATGCATGCAGACGTTTGCAGGAGGCAGGGAAAAAAATGGGGATGGGAAGGGAAACGTGGACGGACTGTCACCAGACATCTGTGCAACAATGGTCTCTTATAATAAAAGATATCATAATATGAATTAATACTGGCGTGTCAGGGGGCTGGCAGTACGCTGTTCGGCCAGCGAGCACTTAAGTCGTCCAGTTGTCAAGTAATAAAAGCAAACTGAATGAATCCCTTCTATGGTGACTGTAAAGATTTCAATGTGCCCAGACGGATGCTCTTAAACCAGTCACCGTGTAATGGGTATCATGTGGTCGGCCACCATGATGCTGTTTTACTACATACTAAAGCTTTTCCAGCTCACTACAGAACAAGCCCTTGGAATAGATAAAAAAAAACTCTTGATGTTCAGTCCATCTTTCTTCTTTCACCTTAGACTTACTTTCCCTTCTTGAATTTATACTTTTTATGGCTTTACTGTGCCTTAACTCACGTTCTTTTCTTAATCGACTTCCACAAACCATCAATCACTTACACGTTCCTTCTCTCTCTGCTACCTGCGCCTGAACATCCCAGAGCCTTAAAAAAAAAAAAAAAGGAAAAACTACAGAACCTAATTCTTACACTACGACTGAAAAGGTACGGAGCTGAATAACCTGTTCAGAGGCGAGCTAAGGCCGTAACAACTAGCATCATGGCAAACATCTACACACATAGACACTGCGGTATCGCTAAAAACAGTCAGTAAAGTTAAATTGTGCTTTAAAATGAAGTCGTACAAAGGAGGGATTGTTTCGCCAAATCGATGCCCTGACTCGTCTCTCTCCAGAAGGCAGAAAGGAGGAGAGATGAGAGGAAGGAGGAGGGGGATGGAGTTGTAAAGGAGCAGTCCGTCCCTCTCTTCAGTGTTTGGCTGAGCTTGAGCTTGAGCTTGATGACGGGACATGGGAGAAGGAGGCGAGATGCCGGCGCTGCTCTCTAGGGTTTCCCCACGGAGGCGGGGGGAGGGCGAGGGAGGTGGGATGCAGAGGAGGCGCGGGGTGACCGACCGGCTTCCCCGCTCCCGCTCGGGCGCCGATCATGGCCGGGAGGCTCTGGTTGCGCCTCAGCCCGTCCAATAAGCTCCCTCCGCCCGCGGAAACAAAAGTGGAGGAATCCTTTCTGGGCGCCGAAGCCTCAGACTCGGAGCCGTGGTGCAGCACCTTGGTGAATCCCAGCCGCCGCAGCCGCTCCACCAGCCCGACGTGGACCGGGTCGAGCCTGGTGGTCCGGCCCGGGGTTTCCTGGGAGGTGCTCGGCAGGTCAGGGTGCGGGGCGCGGCCCAGATTCAAGCCGTAAACGTCCTGGAGGAAAAGCTCCGCCGGCCGCGAGGCGAGGAAGTTGTCCGCCGGGTGCTGCTGGCGAGACTCCGCCGCGGGCACGGGGGAGGGGCAGGGCGAGTGGGTGGGGGAGTTGGGCGGCGTCTGAGGGAGGAAACGGAAGAGGGGCTTTCTGCGCGGCTGGGCCGGGGACGAGGGCGGAGTGTCGGTGGATACTTGCGCCGAGATGCCTCTCTCCAGCACCAGCTTGGCCAGGCTGCAGACGGGGGGAGCGGGGGGGCGGCGGGGGGGGAAGGAGTCGCCCAGGCTGAGTCTGCAGGGGGTCACGGGGGTGCTGGGCCCCGTCCTCATGGAGCTGGGGGTGTTGGCCATGAGAGAGGACTGAGAGCTGGAAAACACAGACACAGACACAACAGAGAGAGAAGAAAACACAATCAAAAACCAACAAATCAAACAAATGATATACATAATAGTCCATCTATTTACACAATTGAAATGAAAAGGAAGAAAAAGGGGGGTTATCATTTCAAATAATCATAATAATAATCATTCAGATTTTTTTTAATGCTTTATAGATGTCTAAGGTTTTTATAGTAAACAAAAAAGGCTCACGCACATCCAGAGGTGCAACCAGGTGCTGAGTCCAGGGAGGTGAACATCAAAAAGAAGAAAAGACTCGCCACACCGTAGAAGCTCCAAAGTATACAAAAATGTATTGGAGGACTACATAAAAGGGACAACGTTTCGAGCAGTGCGCTCTTCGTCAGTGTGGCGAGTCCTTTCTTCTTTTTAAGGTTTTTATAGTGGCAGATTTCTATTTTGAATTCCTGAATCCTTGTTTTTTTTCAGGACCATTACATTTGTGAACGTAGTATTTTCCATATAAAATGCCCTTAAAGCTTTTCTCATCATATTGGAGAATTATATTTTTTTTATTTTAAGTTTAAGCTTTACACCAGTTATAGTTTCAAAGAAATGTCAAATTTCTGCCCAAAACAAATGAACATAACAGCATTCATAAAAAAGGTGACAAAAAATTTCCACCTGCTGCTAACTAACTTTATTTTGTTTTCTGACACAATGCTTTACAGGCGGCTCGGCTCACCTCGCTGTGACCTGTGTGACATCACTGGGGTGCAGGATGCGGCAGGTGGTGAAGGTGTAGGTGGAGAAGGTGGAGCTTTGACACTTCCCTGGATTTTGGACTGAACACACGAACACAAATCAAATCACTGTGAGTTTTATTAAACTGCGTTATAATTTATAATTTAAAGTATATTTTTGGGGCTTTTTGCTGTTAATTGATAGGATAGATAGATGAGTAGTAGTAGATAGTGATGATTTACCAGAGGAAGATGTCGTTGTTGTTGTCATTGTTGTTGTCGTTGTTGTTGATGCTGATGCTGAGGTGCAGATTTGGGTCTGTGGTTGGACCGGCGCTGTCGGGGCTCGTGTTGCGGTCTGAGGAGACAGGCTGGACGTCTCAGTGACCGGACGAGGTCTGGGAGTCAGACAGGGGTCCGATCTGAGGGAGGAGGACGCCGTCGGCACGTTGGGGGAGCCGGGCGGGGCGGGGAAACACACCGACACCAACTGCTGCTTCCTCTCCTTCCTCTCCTCCGGCGTCGACGTGTAGCGCACCTTAAAGGTGATCCCGCCTTCCTCCTCCTCCTCCTCCTCGTCCTCCTTCCCTCGCTCTGCTGCCCCCTTCTCCAGGACGCCACGCCCCCCTTTTCCTCTCAGCTCTTCGTCTTCCTCGTCCTCCTCCATGTCCGAGAGGTGGTAGACGTCGTCCTGAGCCAGCGGGCGGAAACCCTTCGTCACCACCCCCGGGTGCGGGTCCAGGATGGTGGCCAGGTGCGGTTGGGCCAGCTGCTGCCAGTGGTGGAGCGTCAGAGAGCCTGGAGACACAACGTTGGATTAGTTTTTTTGTTTCGTAAACGTTACCTTCCTTTTTTTTATTGTGAAGTAAAACAAAACAAGACAAGTGACACCATAATTGGACAAAATAACCAACAGACAAATGACAACAACAAAGTAACACAGGAACAGGGCAAAAAAGACAAACTAAACAAGCAAAAAAGAAAGGGAAGAGAAAGAGAGAGAGAGGGGGGAAAAAATTGCCTATGTAAATAAATAAAATAAAATAAAAATAAAAAAAGGGGGGGGTGGGGGTGTGTGTGTGTGTGTGTGTGGGCCTATAATCTGGTATTTGATATGGTACGAGTGACAATGATGCGATAATAATGATGATAATAATAATAATAGTTATGGAGGTGACACCTATGATAATAGCCATGAGAACAAAAATAACAAAATTCCACATATGCAGCACACCAGTAACAAAAATAACAATAGCAAATTGTTGTGAGTAAGGAGTGGAAGGAGTGTGGAAGAGGGGAGGGCTGTGGGAGGTTAGATCAGGTGAGTTTAAGTCTGAGTTTGCGGGATGTCGCGTTACCTTCCATGGGTTTGACGATCTGCAGCTTCTCAGGCAGGAAGGTCTTAAAAACGGTGGAGCTGAAGGAGAGCTCCGACAGGTTGGAGTAGGAGGAGAGCACGCTGCCCATCGGAGAGCTGCAGCCGCTGGCCTCTCCTCCGTCCTCCGCATGCAGCTTCTTCTCGCGCTCCGCCTGGAAGAACTGTCGCTCCGACAGGAAGTTCTGCCGTCGCAGCGACAGGCGGTGGAGGGCTCTGGTGAGGTCGTTTCCGCCCGGACAGCCCGGCTGGCCCATTCGCACCTCCTCCCTGCACAGACACACACTCGTTTGTGAATGGTTGACCAATTACTGTATCCAGTCATGGAAAACACATGGGAATTGAGAAAAAGGGTAAAATGTCCTGGAAAAGCTTGAGTTGTCAGCTACCAGAGCTCTATTTGACTTTTTCAGACCCCACTAAGGATTTCTTTTCCAAAGATGCACCCAGCGAGAAAAGAGAGCTGTTTTAGGTGCAGTTTAAAAACAAAAACAACATGTTTTTGCGTTGTTCTATGATAAATTTGTCTTAATTTCTAAGCACGTAAGATATTATTTCATTGATAAGTTGCAACCACAGACTGCACATCTTTAAATCAAATTTCTTGGGGTGAAAGAAAAGAATAAATATAGAAACAAACTGGTTGAATGTACAAAATAAAGTACTACAACTTCTCTCCAAAGCATGAATGGGATGGGGCGACGTCGTGTATGGCCTAATAACATGTCTGTCAGACTGTAGCAGCTGAAAATGTCCCGGAAAAGTCCTGGAAAATGATTTCAAGAAAAGAGTGGGAACCCTGATGAAATGCAAAACAGGACAGGAAGCTGATATAGTTTGTGACGTTACCCATGAGACTGGAAGGGCTGTGCCGTCATCACTAGAGAGCTCTGTCCCGAGCCGGGGATCGGAGGCGTAGCTGAAGCCGGCCGTGATGTCGAGGCGTTGACGGAGCGGACTGTTTGGAAAACTCGCTTCTGGGATATTCTGCAGGGTGAAGACGTTCCACAACTTATCAAAAGACCGTCGGCCACTACACCAGAGGTTATTGAAAGAAAAACTGTCCAGGAGCTTGATTATAGTTTCTCACCTTTGGTCCTGAAAGGCAGTCTCCTCCTCCACACTCAGCTCTCTCCTCATGGTGCCCTCGATCTCCGCTGCCAGGGAGTCCTGCACAAACACACAGGAAGGAAGACACACAGCTCGTCAACTCATCCATCTCTTCTCGTAAACCAACACGTTTTCTTTGATGGCGACACTTCAGCTCATCATCCGTATCCCCCGTATATGTGTTTCTCTCACCATGGGGTAGAGGCCGTAGGAGAGGTGCCGTCTCATCCCGGCAGAGGGAGTGTTTTTATTACGGAGCTCCTTGATCTCCTCCTGAGACTCATGGAGCATCTCCACACACTCGATGTTCCTCTCTGCCAACTCGTTCAGCTGGGACAAACACACACACACACACACACACACAGATGTAGTGGTTATTCAATTGAATTTGGTCTTTTATGCAGCAATTAATTCAGCAAAGGAAAGTTCACACAAATTAATTTGTCAGGTCAATGTAATTGCTAAAGCTGGTAATGGATTTGACTAAATTAACATAATTACAAACTGGAACAACTGCTTATCAATCATCAGAAATTAAATGAATTACTTATTCATTTATTAAATAATATTTCTTGGTTATTTATGATTGATTGAGACTGTACCTCTGCTGTGAGCTGCCTCTGAGCATCTTTGGAGGCCTGCAGATGGATCCTCAGCTCCTCTTTCTCCAGAGCCAGCTACACAGACAACACAGGCATTTAAACATCTCAAACAAGTAAAAGTAAAAAAAAAAAAACTGTGTAAATCAGTTGTATTTCTTTATATCAATTTAAATTATTTGCATTCAGTCATTTCGCCTCAGCTCTCTGCAGTCAAGTTTTTATTCTCTAAAAAACTGTTTTTAACCGAAGAGAAACTACTGAAGGGAGGAGATTAAGGCAATTTACCAACTATGACACTGATTTAAATCCTGATTTACAGGCCACACGGTGTTATCTGGACCAGTGTTTCCTCTCTCACCTCCTTCACTCTGTGTTGCAGCTCCACTATCTGGGAGAGCAGCTGGGCGATTTCCTCCTGGTGTCTGAGCAGCTCCTCGTTCTTCTTGGACAGATCATCTGTCAGAGACACCATCTGGCTGTTGGACTCACCTGGGAACGAGCAGACACACACACACACACACACACACACACAATGTAAGTCTAAAAACAGCCATTTCACACTCGAGAATGTGTCTTTTGTGTCTTTATTTCACTCACGCAGCTCCTTGACACAGTCGCTCACGAGCTGCTGCTCTTTCTCCTCATAGGTGATGGTGTCTCTCTTCAGCTGACCCGCCTGCAGTCACAGAGATGTTACAGAAAACCAGTCAGTTAACAAACCTCGGACGATTCAAAGGTCAGAACTAAGGCAGTAAAATTTTACATTTGCATAAAAACACTAATTAGAAGGATACATCTATCCACTTCCTCTTACAATGCATTGAATTTGTAGCAGTGATGACACTGACTTCTCAAATGTGTGGTTTATATTCTAACGCTTCCCCTTTTCTCTTTCTGTCACGCCTCGTACCTCGGACCTCAGCGACAGGTTCTCCTCCTCCAGGTCCTGCAGCTTGTTCTGCAGAGACTCCAGCTGGCTGAGCGCGGCGGCGGCGGTGGCGGTTCCCCCCAGCGGCTGAGGCTGCTGCTGCGGGGTGGAGATGCTGGAGTCGGTCTCGCTCTCCTCCGACGCGATGGCCACCATCCGCAGCAGCTCGTCCTTCTTGGTGAGTTCATGCTGCAGCTGATGGACCTGGTTTGGGAGGAGCAGAGTTGTTTTAGAGGTAAATTCATACAAAACCGCTGATGCGCGTTGCCTTCAGGGACAGTTTTTCATCAAGCAGACTCTGAATTTGCCTCTAAAACAACTCTGTCTGGTAACGTTGTGTTATTATCTCATAGCGTGGTGAATGTGCAGGTCACAACTTGTCCACCAGAGCGTTGTGGAGTTGTTGGATTGTGTATTTGATGAGTTTGATGAGGGAAACCAAGAAATCCCATGAGCCTCCGTAGCGTAGCTCTGAGCAGCTCACGGCTCTGCTCCGCCGTTCTAAAAACAGCTTGCACCGACAAATAAAGGTAACAAACCTACTCCTAAAACTATAGGGATTATGGGCCAATTTGCCAAAATGTTGAACTATCCCTTTAAAGTTTAAAAGGTGAAGCTACCTGGTCCAGGGCCTGTGCTAGTTGCTCCTCGACGGCATCATTGCGTTCCTGCAGCAGGTGGTTTCTCTGCAGGAGTGACTGACCAATCCGAGCTGCCAACTCCAAGTCCCTGTCCCGCTGTCCAATAAGAACACAGGACACCCAGGGGGGGTCAATATCAACCAATCAGATGCAACCTCATTAAAAAAACAACAAAAAAACTGTCAGATGTACAGTAAGGAAACACCCACCTCAGCCAAAAGGTGTGTGACCACTTCAATGTCATTGTAGGTCTTGGTCATCTGCTCCACACGATCGGCACTGAGGACTGGTCAGAATATAAACATTACTTATAGGACACACACACAAGGACACACACACACACACATACACACATGCAATCTAGCAAGCACACGGCGGCATGTGCATGCAAATTGTGCGGTCAGGGAACTGCACACAAAAACCACCATCATACTGTATCACCCCAACTAACGGACACACATCTATGTCATGCCAGCATCACGGTTTGTGTAGAAGTGAATTACTGAAACACACAATATGGCGATGTCGTTGCTAGTGGTCTGACAGTAATTAGCCCTACACACACATAAAAACACACCACACACACACACACACATACACTAGATAGCACTACAACAAGCGGCCTACAGTGGCAGACTGCAGATCTACACTACACAAGTCTCTCGTCTGCTGCTGCTGTCTACATGCAGGAACATCAACAAGCAGAGAGGGGCTCCAGGTCTGTGGACCAGAGCCCCTCTCTCACTCTGGAGCTAAATGAGGCAGTTGCAGAGCAGAACAGGCAGAGAGAGGGAGAAAGAAAGAGAGAGAGAGGGAGAGATACCTTTGGAGAGGCTCTGAGAGCCGGGGTGGGAATAAGAGGAGGGCTCCAAAGCAAGATATGCTAGTGAGGGATAGAGGAGAGAGAAAAGAGGAGGGAAGAAGTTCAAACAGGTGAAATGAGAAGTAAACAGCTTTTTTTGAAGAAAGAAAGAAAGAAAGAAAGAAAGAAAGAAAGAAAGAAAGAAAGAAAGAAAGAAAGAAAGACAAACCGATGTACTGTAAGACAGTATAGAGCAGAGAATGAAAGCTGAAGCTTCAATACATCAACTTCATTTCCTGTAGAAACATTAGTTTGTGGAGTCAGAGGATCTACACATCCACGAGCTTGGTTTTGATTTTAGCACCTGAGTGAGTGTCACCGGCGCTGCACTGCTCCCACTTCCACCTGTTTAAAGAAAAGTGGCATCTCTAATCACTGAACCGTCTGTCGGGTTTGACTTTTTAGAGACTAAGGAGGACAGACGTCAACACTTTAACAAGGAACTGGGAGGTGAAAAATGAAAAAGAATTTAAAAGAAGTCCTTTTTTGACTTAAATTGTGAAGTCTATTTAATAAAGTTATACATATAAGAACATTAGGGCTGCAACAAACACTTTCTCTGTTTGGTAAAACTTAGTGTAAATAAAACAGTGTGGATTAAAATGTCCAGTCAGGAGCAGCCTGAAGTGAAGCAGCAGCTCAGCGGGATGAGAGCTGCTGTCCAGTAATCTGAGGCCCACACTGACCTCTGGATCTGGACGCCACACACACACACACACACGCACACACACACACACACACGCACACACACACTGTCTGCTCCAACAACCAGCAGTTAAAAATACCCTCTGCCCAACAGAGCCGTCTCCCGTTACACACACAGGAAGACAGATACTGTACAGCCACACACACACACAATGCACATAATCGCTCATGTTACCATATGACGCGCTCACACACAGAAACACACACATGCCGTTACCTTCAGTGTTGTGTAAATGATGATGTCCGTACTCTGGGTTCATCATTTTCTACCAAATTCTTCTTTCAAAATAACAAACCAAAAAGCGAGTGCAGTGCAGTCACACACTGCACAGACATGATCATAGACTAAAGTTGATTGTGAAAGTAGAAAGTGTGTGAACTCTGTCCACAATAAACCGCATAAAAGGCAAGTCCACACACACACACAAACACACATAGACACACAAAGTACAATGGTCAATGGGTGACTTGTTAACAAACACTGTGCAGCTTTTGATTCATGGCTGCTTGGACCTTTGGCACCATAAACCAGCTGCACCAGCTGTAGGTGCTGCCATTATTTATTGATCAGTTCAGAGGCATAATGTGATGTCACAAGTCATTATTATTACTACTAACACACAAAAATATATGGATTATCAATTATTAAAGGTAGAAATAGTCATTTCAATGTCTACAAAACGCTCTGCTCAACTCCATGTGGAAGTAGGAGACAAAGGTCACGGCTGAGGACAAGATAATTAATTCAGTTTTGTCAAATGTATTGATGTCTTTGTAAGTTGAACTCTTCAGCAGCTATTCTGTAACTCACACGCTCTCACACACACACGTGATGTCAGATCTAGAGGTTACCAGCCTACCGGTAGATAGCATTAGAATCAATTACAGATTGATCCTCTAAAATCTGTCCACATGTGAACACCGGCTCATCTCCTCCCGCAGCCGGAGACACAGGACACGCAAATATATGATCAAAACTTAGATGCACAACAATAAGAAACAACATCTGACAAGATCTGGGTTATTAAATTATAAAATTAACAATAAAAATGATTAAATTTTAAAACGAATACTCTTATTTTGCACTAAACTGCATCGGTAAGCGACTGTAATATCCGTGCTTTAAATAGCATGTGCGTCAAATCCGTGAGACGGCTTCCTCCTCTGATTCCACAACATGACACAAAAACTCGATATGTGAAATCCGAGTTGCTTGTATCACCGATATTATGTATTATATTCAAACATTGTCAGCTTAGTGTAAATGTCAAAGCAGCTCATTTCTGCAGATGTCATTTGTTGCAGGGGTGACGAGGTGCAAATTCGCATATCAGCCTGTGCAAGTCTGTGCAAGTGCATCAAACTCTATTAATAGGCCGCTGTTGATTTTACACTCGGGGAAGTGGAACGGCGAGGAACGTGAAACCCAGACTCCCTCACTGTAGCCCTTCTCTCACACGTGCCACACTTACACTTTATACAAAGAAATATAAGCAAAAACTTTGTCTGTGCAGGAACATTTCATTGTCCCACTTTGCACCGACTGTATTCCTTCCTTCCTGTGCAAACTTTGCAGCAGTTATGTGGGTCAAACATTAACAAAAGGATTAGTTAATATAATGTCAGACAGAGTGTTTTCATCTGGCGAATAAAACCAGGTCAGCTTTAGTTTGTGCATGTGTGCTAAAAAACAACAACAGGAAGTCAATCCAACTGTCACCGCTGCTGCTCCCGCTGCATACCACAACTTGTTTGAATGTAAACACAAGCACTGATTCAGACTTGCCCACTTCCTGTCCTCCCGAGGCTTTTACTTACTGTACACACATACATTCACTTTCCCCTCCGCCCTCTGTCCCCGTCACGTTCTGCCTGACCTTGCAGACGTTGACTGCAGCTGCCTCCGCTGTCACACCGGCTCACATGTTTTCCCTCGCTCTCTCTCAAAACACCAAACAAACACCGACGCCTCCGCTCACCTTCCACAGCAAAGTTATCGTAAAGGTCCTCATTATGGATGTTTAAAACCGGCATGGCTCTGCGCTCTTCTCTCTACTGTCCTGTCTTCATCCTCTATCCGTCTATCTCTCCACTCTGCCTCCCCCCCTCCTCTCCTCATCATTCTCTGTCCCGTGACTCGAGCCCTGGCTTTGAACTCAGCTACACTTAACTCTGGCTGGATCTCTGGATTCCTCTTGCTCACTGTCTCTCTCACTCTCTCTCTCTGTCACACACAGACACACACACACAGAGAGAGTGTCAGAGCTGTCTAGCAAACACAGGAAAAGACAAATAAACACAATAACAGCCTCTGTGCCCGATAATATCCACAGTAAATCCCTGTGATTTTAATTGAAGATGATGCGCGCTGTATAAAATGAATCCCTCACGTGTCTAATGCACTCAGACACTCAAACGCACCATCTGCTCTGCGATGTCGCCACAGGCTAAACCAATCAGAAGAAAGCAAACAGGGACATTATAATATGGTCGTTATGGTTATTATATAAAAATAACTCGTACACAACTGTGTCTTTTCAGCCCAAATGACAACAAAGAGAAATATGAATAAACTTAAGACACTTACTCATGTAGCGGAAGGTTTCCTCTGCCAGCATGGGGGAGATGGCGGTGTGCTGGCCGGAGCTTTCATCCGGAGAGCAGCTCGGGGAAACCACCCAGTCCTGACTGTCCGACAGGTACACGGAGCCGGAGCCGGCCGAACCCGAGCCCACCGAGCCGTGATGCCTCCCACTGCTGCCCAGACCCTCATCTGTTAGATTACAGGACACATAAACGGAACATGTAGATTAAAAAAATACATTCATTTTGACTATAAAATGTCCAGAATAAACCCCTAAAATGATGATATGTCCCTTTAATAATAATAATAATAATAAAAAACAAAGATATCAAACAGAGAAAAGCAAAGTCATTACATTTGTGGGACTGTAACTTGAAATAAATCAATTTTAACATACAGATAGTTGTCGTGTTAGCTCACCAATTTAGATTTTATGCAGTGTTACATAGGTGGTGCCTACATTACCCATAATTCCTACTGGCTGCCAGCAGATGGGTGTGTGTTTAGAGTGTGTTGCAGTTCAGGTTGCAGAATATAAACCGTATAAAATAAATATAAACCAGCTGAACGATATGAGGTGCTTTTATTTTGTCAAACAAAACAGCAACAGTCAGGTTAGAGCACGAGCATCAGGTTGCAGTGACTGTATTTTTACAGCGAGCACGAGCTTAAAGCATTTGAATATGAGAGTGTGTGTATGTGTGTGTGTGTGTGTGTGTGTGTGTGTGTGTGTGTGTGTGTGTGTGTGTGTGTGTGTGTGTGTGTGTGTGTGTGTGTGTGTGTGTGTGTGTGTGTGTGTGTGTGTGTGCTCTCTTGGCTCAGACACTGTACGAGCCAATGTCCTTCCACTTGAGCAGATATGTGGTTTACTGGGACAGATGGGTCTAACTATAGCATCAGGCCCAAACACACAGCAGACTGTAGCTCAGGGCAGCGTGACATTGGCAGCAGAGGTCGATGACAATTTATAGAGCAGGATGATTTATAACGCCAATATTATATTGTTTTTTTGGGTTTTTTTTTACTTATTTGCATCTAATTAAAAGGATAGTTCAACATTTTGGCAAATTGGCCCATTGCCATAATCCCTATAGTCATAACAGTAGGTTTATTAGCTTTAATTGTCGGTGCAAGCTATTTTTAGAACGGCGGAGCAGAGCCGTGAGCTGCTCAGAGCTACGCTACGGAGGCTCATGGGATTTCTTGGTTTCCCTCATCAAACTCATCAAATACACAATCCAACAACTCCACAACGCTCTGCTGGACAAGTTGTGACCTGCACATTCACCACGCTATGAGATAATAACAGAACATTACCAGACAGAGTTGTTTTAGAGGGAAATTCATGCAAAACCGCTGATGCGCGTTCCCGTTTTTCAGCAAGCAGTTTCTGCATTTGCCTCAAAAACAACTCTGTTGCAGAACTAAAATGACACGCAGCCTACAGTTCCTACCTGTCTCTGTGCTGGACTCCTTCTTCTCCACCGCCCGGGGTTTGACTTCAAACATGTCCCTGTCCTCGGAGCGGGGAGGAACTCCCCACTCACAAACTCAAAGCTGGACAGAAAGATGGAAGCAGCGCTCGCTGTGACATCACATCCTGTTTCTGCGCCGACGGTCGGGTGGTGCCCGCACACACCTTTACCTGTAACAGGAGGGGGGAAGTGAAAGGTATCAGAGAAGCAATTTGGGCAAAGACAAAGATTAATTCTTTCAAAAACCGTGGAGCTTATCTGACTCAGCTGTGGATGACACTTTTAATTTCCCAGTTCCAAATCCCAGCAAATGAAAACGCCATTCCTCCCTCTGTGTTTTGCTGTTGGACACTGAAATCACTAATCTGTGTTGGTGTGAAAACTGTGAAATCTCAAAAACAGATTTCCCATCTAAAATTTGACATGACTTTGGCTTTTTGAGGAACATGAGGTCATTTATTGAGCATCCACATGAGAAATACAGTCATAAAAGCAAAGCCAGCTGCTCGACTGTAACACAGATGCATTTTCATTTCCCATCGTATGTGTGCCACATACTGTTTTAACAGGGTGGGAGGGCCAAGGAGCGATTGGAGAGCCCTCCCACTTCCTGGAGGAATGAGACAGGATGTGTTGTCTTAAAGGGACGGATTCCCAGCAGAGGACACTGGGAAGATGAGCGCTGAACAGCTGTGAACATGTGCTGGTCTCTGTATTGTATCATGGCACCGCAGTTGGCGAGATGTTTTGTCAAGTGTTCAGCAACTCTGAGGTTTTTTTTCTCTCTAGTTACTCGTGGAGTCACATGTCATAGTGGTTGTAACTGTTCAGAAAACCCACTGTTGCTGGAAACATGAAAAACATGAATGAATGGCTGCTATTGTTTATCTTAAAGGTAGAGTACTACTGAGACACTTAGACAAATTGAACCGGCAAAAGCCAAAGTCCTGAACACAATGCAACTTGATAGCATCTTTCATCAGATCCTCTTCCTATCTCATATACAAAAACAACATCTTTTGAGCACTACACCTCCTGGCTCTGTTCAAAATCCATCTCCACGCCTGACTGAGATAACCCCCATGAAATCGCCGTGACATCACTGAGGTTATTTATTTACCCACTTTAAGCTCCTTCCAGCGCGACAAGACGTTACACAGCTGTTTTCACAGGCTGCGTACAAACTGCTCATGACACGCCAGTTTAACTTTGTGTGTTAAATTGGTGGAGTGAGTGGCTCTTTAAAAAAAAAAGGGACTGAGGTTTGCTTAATTGTTCTACTGTATTTCAACAACAAACAAAAAAGCTGCAAAACCGGCTTTTCTTTCTTTCTTTTTAAAAAAAAAAATAGGACAATACAATGTGTGGCTGCTTCAAAAAGACTGTACTGTGCTGGGTCATGCATAGCTCCATCTGCATCAATGACCTTGGTGTTTGGCCTCTAGCTGTGCAAGCATCCACACACACACACATACAGTTACACATCTGTGTGTGTGTATATCAGTGAGCATGCCTGTGGAAAGACACAATCCTTGGGCAACACTCAGCCTCTGCTTACATAACGGTGAAGCTGAAACAGTTTGCTCCATAAAGAGGATTAGTGTGATGCACGCAATGCTACAGCCTAAATGCACTATCAACTATTAGAGGCATACAGTAGCAGACAGACAGACACACAGTACCGACCCATCGGTTGAAAGATACAGGAATCACATTAGTCATACTCCTAACTATTGTTTGTATGCATTAATTTTAAAGAAATGCTGCATGCGTTTTGTTTGTCTTTATCATAGCAACGTATTTCAGATGTACAGACGCTTCTTCTTTATGCCGGAGCTAATCCTGTCAGAGTGACATGTGATTCATCTCATGAGTAACACTGTCACAGCCAGACGGCTTCTAGTTTATGATACAATAAATGATACGTGAAATTGTTATGTTTTTACGCACTGACATCATTACCAACCTCATTAAACAAAAACAATCACATATTTGAGTTAGTTTTAGATAAAGTTGTTTTTTTTTATTAAAAGGATGTTTGTGGCCAACATTAATGGACACACACAATTTCCTGTGGTTCAGAGCATCAAGGGGAAATTCTGACCACAGTAAACTGACACTTAATTATGGTGAGAGATTTTTTCATTTCTCCTTTATTTATTCAGGGAAGGTCAATTGAGAGCGAGCTCTCTTTTTCAATGACGCCCTGATTACAGAAACACAATTATACAATATACAAATTCATCAAGGTCATGATCCACAATTACATACAGGTTGTAAAACATTTGATAATCAGTTTTTAAAACTATCTAAGGAAATAAGATGATCCAGTTTCAGACAGTTTTATAGGTTATTCCACTTTTAGGGGGCATAAAACTGAAAGGCAGTCTTCCCCAATTCTGTCCTGATACTGGGAATTTGGTCCTGTGAACGAGTGTGCAAGTTACAAATTCTAAGTGAGATTAAGCTGGTAAGATAAACAGGTAAAATTTCAAGTAAAGCTTTGTAAATAAAAACCATGCAATGTTGTTCCCTCCTTACACTTAAGGATGGCCATCCAACCTTATTATAAAGAACACAGTGATGGGTTCGGAACACATCTCCAGTAATAAAACGAAGAGAGGAGTGACATTGACAGACAAGATCTATTACGATATAAGAATGATAATTTTCCCTTAAGTTTTTTGGTAAGATCGGAAATATGAGTTTTAAAAGACAGTTTGTCATCCAACCAAATGTCCAGATATTTGTAACTTGAAACTTGATTATTGCACAATAAAGTGATGTAAGATGCCAAGTGAGGCTCTGCATGCAACTCTGTGAAGCACAGACAGCAGCAGCAGCAGCAGCAGCAGCAGCAGCAGCACAGACAACACTGGTCTGTCCCAGCTGTCCCAGAGGGACTGTCTGCTTACATCAGCTTTTCACAGACTCCATCTCCGTCCGTGTCTAAATCGCAGCATCCCGCCGGCGCTCCCATCCAGAGTGACCCACAACTCGTGCAGCAGTGGAAATGTCACTATCTGAAATGCCAAAGACCACAAGTCGTTCATCCATAGTACACACCTGAATGGCCAACCTGACCTTGCTGAAGATGTTCTCCTTGGCTCGTCCTCCTTTCTAATTTGCCTCACTTTTATTTGTGCTGCATCACAGCATCTGCACTCTCCTCGGCCCAGCGTTGATCTAACAAACTGGACGGGGCCCGAGGCGCCATGTGACACTGACTGGACCTGAGAGGGTTGGACTGCATAACCAGAAACCTCTGACTGTAAAATCAGCAGACATTCCTTGTTGCCTTGCCAGAAGAAGAAAAAAAAATGCGACCACCACAACAACATCTGATCAAACTGGCAGCTTTAATTCATGAAAAATAAATATTATAACATATACACTTATTAAATAATCTTCAACCTTGGTGCGGTATGAGATTTTACTATTAATCAATGCTTCTTCATAGATTATTAAAATTAAAGACCCTATGTTGGGAGGATTCATATTCATTTCTCCACAGATGACAGATATCATATGTTTTATAGGTTATTACTATATAAATACAGGGCTCCAGACTAACTTTTTTTTTAATACACACAGTGGCCCCTAACTTAAACATTTTAGGACCACAAACAGAACATTTAGGGGCGCACACACCTCATAAAATCAACTTACAAAGCAAATATTTACATTTTCTTTTCATTCATGATCCTCACACACCTGTAATGACAGATACCAGATGTGACTCGCCCCTTCCACGTTTCACCAGTGTTTTGTTTTTGTTTTTTTAAAAGGCAAAGACAAAGAAGATGAAAGTTTTAATTTTAATTTTTTTTATTTTAATAGGCAAAATGCTCCCATTTAGGGGCAGTCTGGAGCCCTGTAATACTGATACGGATCACCGATGTTTTTAAATATCCCGTGTGAGCTAACGCTAGCAATGTTTTCGCAGGGCCAGCTATCATTTACCAATAAGAGGGATTAATCCTATAGATCTATAGGTAAATTGACTATTTCTCCATCAATAACATCCTTTTGAATATCATAAGTATTATTAGTATTGATGAAGACCTGAGTGTAAGCTAATGTTTGACGTGTTTTGCTGTAGGTGAGGTTGACAGCTGCCTGTCTGTGGTACTACAGGACCGTCACGAGCCCAAAGTGGGAGCATCCCTCGCGGTGTGAGCATCGAAAACATGATAGAAATCAAAGAAAGATGATCGATTATCGCCAAACTTACCCTATATCGATGTTATTCCACAACATGGGCAGCCCCGGCGGAGCACGCGGTGTCTGTCAAACCCCACTTGCTAAAAAACCTCAAACAATAGAGAGAGGGGAAGGAAGGGAGGGAGAAAGCTAAAGGCTACACGCGTCATCAAGCCGCGACAGCAGCAGCAGCAGAGGGGGGTTGGTGACGTGTTTACGAGGCGCCAGACGTCGGTGTCAAATTAAAAGTCCTGTCAAGATTACATTTTTCGCTTTGCGGGCATTGTGCCGTCCGTTACTGGGAATAAACGCGTTACCTTTGACTAACTGCGGATCGTTTTGACACAAAAAAATGGTAAAAGATGAATCCTTTTAAATAAAACGTTGTTTATGTTTTCAGGCTGCTCTTTGTATTTTTAACTTGTTTACACCAAGAAGCTGTTGTTGTCGACGGGAGGAGGTAAGTTAAGCTGCCTTCTCTCTTTCTTTACGTGTCCACTACTTTTGAATAAATAACCAACCAGAAATATAATATCCAGTTCATAAGTTAGCTAACTTTAGTTTAATGTATTAATCCAAGAAAATATATTTACGCCAGTTTGGCTCCTACAGAGTGAGTGTTTTTGTGCGGCATGCCCTGTTTTTTTGTCCGATAATGAAATAATAACACACAAAAAACATGGATTAGTTATGTAAAAGTCACGTTAAGTGGCGACATTAATAAAGCTAGTCCTCTGATTTGAATAAAATGGCTGCAGTTAATCTTAACCTTGGAGAGGAGTTAAATTTCATAATTATCTTGGGAAATTATAACAATTTTTTTGGGGGGGATTGCGGTTCACAAGTGATGTCTTATTGCGCCACTATCAACAATCAATGACCTATTTTGATTTTTGAACAAAAAGCCAACTGAGTGTAAATAGACACATATATACTCATATCTAAAGGCTGCAGGATTTTCTTTTTTTCCGATGCTACGGCTGCACTGACTGACTGACTGACTGGACCGGACGGATTTCCTCTTTATTTCCTCAGATCAGTAGATCGGTTGATGCAGCCAGGTAAGCTGCCGACGGGTGGATGGGTGGATGGCCGAGGTTGGATGGATGCTGCTGCCGCTGCTGCCGCTGCTGCTGCTGCTGGACGCTTTCTAGTCTAGTTGGGGATTCTCCGTGTGTGTGTCTCATATTACACCGCTGCTCTCCGTCCTCCTGCCTCGCTCCATCGCGGTTCGGTCTCCTCCTGCAGCCTGTGAGCGGATGAATGCCAAAGCCTGTGGTTTTACCGTCGCCAAAAGGACTCCATGTCTTTCTTGGTAAGAATAAAACGCTGCTAGGGTTGTTTTTCTTGTTTTTGTTTTTGTTTTGCTTTGTGCCTCTTTGCGCTTTATTGTGACCAAGTAGATGATGGATAGTGACGAATCAGATGGCTCATGCTGGTGCCCCTGGTGGGATATGATAAATTCAGGAGTCTTTTAAGTGGAGGAGCTTAAAGATATGGATGCACCAGTCATTGATTTCAAAAGCAATCAATCCAATTGTTATTTCTTGTCAAATTAGCAGATTTCTAAGTTGTAAGCTTCCAGATATTCTTTATATAGCCTGTCTGAAAAAGTGTAACCACTTTGCATCTGCATTTTCATAATGAATCCTAATGTAGCCTGGGAAATATAAGTATTAATATTATCCATCCAACTGTGCATCTCTCACATCTAATAGGCACATCTAAGTATGTATGCAGCTCTTATCTGGCTCTGTTGGGACACATCAGTCAGTCAGCTGGCTCTTTGTTGCCTCTTATCGTCACTCTCATTCTCTCTCCACTCACCACTTCCGATAAAAAGCCATGTGAGTGCATTCACAGCTTGCGTGTATTTGCAGATGCTTGCTTCCCCGTCCCTTCCACCCTCCACAAAGGCAGCGTTACACCACCACCACCACCGCTGCCGCCCCTACCTCCAAAGCTCCATGTTTCCTCTCCGCTCCTCCTTGTCCTTTACGGCATGTCTCACCTGTACCCCCCCTCCTCCCTCCCTCCCCCCCTCCCCCCTCCACCAGGACTGTTCCTGCATCTCCCACACTCAGGTCCAGCCCTTGGACATAGAGGAGCGCTATGAGGACACCAGCCACCAGTTCCTGGTCAGTAGCCAAGACGCTGTCAGCATGGAGACAGGTGTCACACTGATGCTCTTCCATCGTATTACGACTGTTAATTTGTTGTTGAACAGCAGCTCCAATGGGGGGCTGCTACTGTTATGGGAAAGCATTGTGGCTGTTGAAGCTGCTGGTAACACCTGACGGAGCTACTCCGTCACGTCAGTGTTGCATAAAGTCTGGGGACACAGAATGAGAGAGTGGATACAATCGGTGCAGTACACTCTAAAAACACTGTATCCTGTATCCTGTAATGCGAAATATTCTCTCTGTATTTATTTAATGTATGTAGGTCACATTCCCATTTATAAAACAGCCTTCTTACAATGAATTTGTATTAAAGCCTTGAGCCTTAATTGAGATAACCCTAATGACATCACTTTGACATCATCGGGGATTATCTTTTCAGATTAGTCACACTGGCTGGGCAGCACTCCACATGACAGGTAAACTGTATAAAAGAACTACTTCACATGATTATAGTAGAGAGATTTCCTGTCCTTTTATTCGTCTATAACTATTTAAACCATTATTAGCAGTGCATTACCTAATTATTATTGTATACTTAATAATAATTACAAATGTACTGCTGTCAAGTCAAGTTAAGTCAAGTCAAGCTTTATTTATATAGCACCTTTAGCCAAGGTGCTTTACAATTACAATGAAATACATTAGATAAAAGCACAATAAAATAAATATAAAATATAAAAAACAATAAGAACTCTCATGATAAAACAATCAGTCAGTTAGGATAGCAAAAAAAGAAACGTAAAGACGATGCGTGGATGAAACCAAGAGTATATATATGTGTTTGTGTTTGTGTGTGAAAGTGAACTAGACTCTCCTGTGTCCCAGACCTCTATCTGCATCACTAAAACTGCAAGCATCGCCGACACCCCGCCCCCTCCTCCCCCCCTCTGCTGTGCTCAGTGTCACAGTGACATCCCGTGGCGACCATCGTCTCCTCACACACATACACACACACACACCGCCTCCCTTCGCCTCACAACAGTGGCGCTGTGACCTGCCTGTCAGGCTGCCCTTGTGCCAGTAGCAGTCCAACGAGGGTAGATTTTAGGGGTTATTGCAGGACAAAGCCAGTTAGATGGATGAGATTAAATGAGCTGAAAATGTAATGATCCACCGTGGGGAATTGGATATTACGTAAGAAGCATTAATGAAGAAGCAGAGAGATTTTGAACTGAACCGCAGCGCAAATTTACTACAATATAACGGAAAATTCTTGATGTGCAGCTCCTCTCTCTGTCCACCCTTTGTGTTGAAATCTAATCCACCCACACTTTGCCTACTCACACTCTCAGCTGCTTAGTGGTGGTGGTCTGAGCCAGCAATATGCATATGCAACAAGCCTGGGAACGATGACCCCGACCATGTTTGTCAGTGCGGTTGCTATATCTCGTTTTCAGAGGGTGTCAGAGGTCATAAATGATTTAAAGTGTTCACGTCCAAATATTTGAGTTATGTGCATAATACATTGCATCATGTTTAACTGCTGTGTTACTTTATTCTTCCTCCTGTGTGTGATAAATGCTTAATATGTGCCTGTGGGGTGAATGTGGGCGTGTGCGTCCCTGCAGAGCTGCGACGGGTCTGAATTCACTCTGCAAGGGCCAGCGGGCGGCGATGACATCACAGGGCTGTCTCCCGAGCCGGCCCACTACCAGCTACTGTCAGAGCTGGGTGAGAACATCCCACACCACACACACACTCCTGAGTCAGAGACCGCAGAGAGCTGCACCTGTTTTCTCCTCTCAGATCTTAAAATGAGACTTAAAGGGATAGTTCACCCAAAATTCAAATTTCACTCATTATCTACTCACCCTCATGTCGACTAAGGGCTGGGAGAAGTTTCAGAGTCCTCCGTGGCTTCTCTGAGTTACAGCGGGGCTCCGTGCAGCACTGCATGTCCATATGATGGTTGCGAACGGAGCTCACTTTTCTTTGTCCAAAAAGACACACCAAAAAACATCCAAATACCTCCATACTGCTCGTCTGTAATGTCCCTCTTGTATTGAAGCCCCGACATGAGAAATTGTTCCGAAAAAATTAAATAAGTCTATATTTTAAGCTTGTTTGTAGCGGAAGCTCCCAGCACTGCTCTTCCTGGTCCGTCCAAATCTCGCGCAGTTCACGGCTCCGCAAATCGCACGAAATTCCGGAAGAGCAACACTGGGAGCTTCCGCTACAAACAAGCTTAAAACATAGACTTATTTAATTTTTTTCGGAACAATTTCTCATGTCGGGGCTTCAATACAAGAGGGACATTACAGACGAGCACTATGGAGGTATTTGGATGTTTTTTGGTGTGTCTTTTTGGACGAAGAAAAGTGAGCTCCATTCGCAACCATCATATGGACATGCAGTGCTGCACCGAGCCCCGCTGTAACTCAGAGAAGCCACGGAGGACTCTGAAACTTCTCCCAGCCCTTAGTCGACATGAGGGTAAGTAGATCATTTGAATTTTGGGTGAACTATCCCTTTAATGCTTCCCCACTGCAGGGAGGGGCTTCAACAACCTGAGCCAGGTGAGCATGGCGCGGCACATCCCCACTGGCCAAATGGTGGCCGTCAAACAAACCAACCTGGACGAGTGCACAGAGGAGGAGCTGTTGCAGCTCATGGTGAGCTACTCCTCAGGGAAAAGGATATTTGTCGTTTGTTGAGTGCATATGGTTTTTAAAAGTCTTCATCCAGGTGTGTTTCTGCCTGATTGTTTCCAAATCCCCCAGAACGAGGTTCTGCTTTCCAGGTTTTTCCGTCACTCCAACCTGCTGACCTCTCGCCTGGTGTTCAGCTCCTGCTGCCAGCTGTGGGTCCTCACACCGCTCATGGCTTATGGTCAGCTACTGCCACTCCTTTATAAAGTCTGCTTTTTTGTCTTTAAAATCCATAGAAATGAATAAAGCTGCAAAATTGAGTCGTTTAAAGGGATAGTTCAACATTTTGGCAAATTGGCCCATTGCCATAATCCCTATAGTCTTAGCAGTAGGTTTCTTACCTTTAATTGTCGGTGCAAGCTATTTTTAGAATGGCAGAGCAGAGTCGTGAGCTGCTCAGAGCTACGCTACGGGGGCTCATGGGATTTCTTGGTTTCCTTCATCAAACTCATCAAATACACAATCCAACAACTCCAAAACGCTCTGGTGGACAAGTTGTGACCTGCACATTCACCACGCTATGAGATAATAACAGAACGTTACCAGACAAAGTTGTTTTAGAGGGAAATTCATGCAGAACCGCTGATGCGCGTTCCCGTTCTTCGGCAAGCAGTCGAGATGGAGTTGTTTTAGAGGTAAATTCAGAGACTGCTTGCCGGAAAACTGCCCCTGAAGGCAATGCGCATCAGCGGTTTTGCATGAATTTACCTCGAAAATAGTTTTTGGATTGTGTATTTGATGAGTTTGCCAAAATGTTGAAACATCCCTTTAAGCAAATACACAAGCAATATATAAATAAAACTTGTGAGTTCCAGCTTCTCGAGGATAACTCACTTCTATGAATTTTCCATGAACGTTTCCCTGCTCAGTCGTTGTGTCCTCTCTCCTCCTGTCTCCAGGCTCTGCAGACACTTTACTGAGGACATATTTCCCAGATGGGATGAGTGAATCCCTGATCGCGTACTTGCTGTACGGTGTGTTGAAAGCGCTGGAATACCTGCACCGCATGGGCTACGTTCACCGGTCAGTGTGAGACGTGGAGCTGTTTTAAGAGGGATGAGGCGAAAAATATTAAAAATCTATCTATTAAATATCTGTATCCCTTTTAATGTGTTTCTGTTAATATATTTTACCAGGGGGGTGAAGGCCAGTCATATCCTTCTGTCAGCGGAGGGGCGAGTCTACCTCTCAGGGCTCCACAGTGTTTACAGTATGATGCGTGAGGGGAAGAGGATGAGGGCGGTGTTCGACATGCCCCATCACAGCCCCGCCCTGCTGCCCTGGCTCAGCCCAGAGCTACTGCGACAGGTCAGATATTCGACAAATGACACAAGGTCAAGTCGTGTTTTAGAAAGCAGCAGTTTTAAGCTTCATCCCTGTCTGTCCTGTCCCTCCTCTGTCCATGGGCGCTTGTCCTCAGTAGGACCTGCACGGTTACGGCGTGAAGTCGGACATCTACAGTTTAGGTATCGTGGCCTGTGAGTTGGTCAGTGGCAGGGTTCCCTTCCAGGACATGCCGCCCACTCAGGTGAGAAAACAAAAACAAAACACAACACTTCCAACCAAACAAGATTAGGTTTGTGATCTAGCTGTTTTTTTTATTTTTATTTTTTTTATTGTGCAATACAAGTGGCAAACATAAAGACATGACACAGCAGAAGACAAGAAAGACATGACACCGCAACACAGCAGCCAATAAAAAGTATAGAGTTAAATAAGAGATAAATTGTGATAAGAGAGAACAAGTGAGAAAAAAAAAAAAAAACGTATCAGAATCAGAGCTGTTTTATTGCCAAGAGCAGTAAAGGTCAGTTTACAGCACGAGGAACTTGTCTTGGTGTCAGGTGCAAACATAAAGGTACCAAAAATAGAATAGAATAGGAATTTAGAGAATTAAGAATTTAAATAAAATAAAATAAAATAGAATGAATTAAAATGTTCTAGTGCAAAAGATAACGCATATACTATATGAAAAAAAAGATATAAAGATATATACAAAATACTACTAAATAAGTTATTGTGCAAATTGTTGTAGTAGTGACTGTCCATAGGTTTAGGGTTATTTAGGGGCGACTGGGGCATTGTTCATTAGGATATATTTAGCTATTATTTAGCTGTTTTTGTTTTGAATCCGTTTGTCCAGATGCTGCTTCAGAAGCTGCGCGGCTCCCACTGCTGCCTGCTGGACGTGGCGCCCTTCCCGCTCGGCGAGCTGGGGGGGCTGAAGGTGTCGCGCTCCGGCGTGGACTCCGGCATCGGGGAGAGCGTGGCCACGGGGAGCCTGTCGCACAGCGCCACCGCTCCTCCCACGGACCGACCCCAGAGCCCCGGACCCAAAAACCACTCGGCCACTCTGCACAACCTGGTGCAGCTGTGTCTGCAGCAGCAGCCCGAGCGCAGGTCGTCACAGCGAATCAACACCGCGCACAAACTCACAGTACACTACACAACTCATGACTTACAGTATGATGCTAATAAAAGTGTTTGCCCTGTCTTTCTCTTCCATAGACCGTCAGCATCTGCTCTGTTGACTCACGCCTTCTTCAAGCAGGTGGGTTTCCTACTTCCTACCTGGGAGCTCAGATTGTGTGTGTGATCAAAGTTGTGTATAATATAATAATTTACCATGTTCAAGGGAAAACTAAAAGCATGGTTACAAGCAAACCAGACATGTGACCACCTGTAACTTGTATATAACAACTGCCAGGGCACCATTTGAGGTTTTCTTTTTCAGTTAATTGTACACAATGTTTTTTGTGTACGTCATTTTGGGTTCTAGAAGTACTTACATAATTACAATTAAGTATTACATTTCGTGCAATATCTACACACTTCTGCTTGTGCAACTGGGTGTAATGGGCATTGTGCAATACAACCTGGCACTTTAAACTGATGTGCACTTTAGGGCCTTGTGCAATACTATCTGGCACTTTGATAAATACTCTTATAGGGCATCGTGCAATACAACCTGGCACCTACAGTATGCACTCCTGCACTTTAGCACTTGTCACTTTAACCCAGTACTTTTGCACTTTATCTCTCAGAAACTCTTATGGTCCCCCTGCCCATGGAAGTGTTTGTCAATATGTCAATATGTTTTATATGTCATAGTCGTCTTGTGGTATTTACATGTTTTTATGTTCATTAATGTGGACTGTTCCATCCAAATAAACAAATAAAGTAAAGTAAAGTAAATATACAGTAGATTTGTTTGTGCCTTTGCTTAATCAGAGTTGTGTTGTTGTGTGACAGGTGAAGAGACACACCAGAGACTCCTTCCTCAGCCTCATGTACCCAGCAGTGCCCCTCACCAGCCCCGAGGACCCTCCCGTCTCCTCTCCACCTGGGCCGTCCTGCCACGCTCCGACATCGTCCACCGCCGACTCCCCCGAGGCTGTTTGGGATTTCTCCTAACCCCCCGACCCCCCGACCCCCCTTCATACACACACCTCAACTCCCACTCCCTCGCCCCTTAATCTCTAAAACGTGACTAGCAAGCCAAACACAAGACAATCAAAACAAAGCAATGAGGCCAAATTCTACTGTGCTTTTATTTTTATTATTATTATTATTAATCCAACTCTCTGAGCCTTTTTTAAGTAGTTTTGTAGATTTTTTTAATATGTTCATCTGATGCCTACGTGGACTTTAGTCGAGTGGTGTTGTTGAGGCGACTGTGAAAGTGCTGGATCGAAGAAGCTGCTCTGATCATGTACTAAGGATCCATAATAATAATAGAAATAATAATGGACCATCAACAAGTCACATGACAACAGATGTATTAGCTGACTGTATAATCAAGCACTTACTCTGAGGTAAAAGGCAACTATGACTTAAAGGAAAAGTCCACCGAAATACTTTATTGTTAAAAACGGCTGTTTGTGTTTACCAGTGTATGTCTAGGCACATTTTGTTGTTTGTTTTATGGTGTTTAATCATATTTCCATGGTTAATATTTCTTAAGTGAGTACTGTACCTGCTCTTAAGAATTAAGGACCTCACTAACTAACACTAACTGTATCTGAGCTACATGAGTTAATACACCAAAACGGTGTAACTCCCGAGTGTGAGACACTATGGTGGACTTTTCCTTTAAAGTGTTGTATATTCTTACTGTGAACAGTGAATACTGCGGTACATAGAAGGAGATTTACAGCACATATGTGCATATACAGTATATTCATAAGACACTAGTGATCTTCCAGGACTTGCCTGTGAATTATCATACTTTGAAAATCAGACTAATCAAGTGATAGTTGTCTGCACATCAGCGACAACATGACAATGCTAATTCGACATTCTTAAAGGGATAGTTCAACATTTTGGCAAATTGGTCCATTGCCATAATCCCTATAGTCATAACAGTAGGTTCATTACCTTTAATTGTCGGTGCAAGCTATTTTTAGAACAGCGGAGCAGAGCTGCGAGCTGCTCAGAGCTACGCTACGGAGGCTCATGGGATTTCTTGGTTTCCCTCATCAAACTCATCAAATACACAATCCAACAACTCCACAACGCTCTGGTGGACAAGTTGTGAGCTGCACATTCACCACGCTATGAGATAATAACACAACGTTACCAGACAGAGTTGTTTTAGAGGGAAATACAGAGACTGATGATGAAAAACTGCCCCCGACAGGAACGCGCATCAGCGGTTTTGCCTGAATTTACCCCTAAAACAACTCTGTCTGGTAACGTTGTGTTATTATCTCATAACGTGGTGAATGTGCAGGTCACAACTTGTCCACCAGAGCGTTGTGGAGTTGTTGGATTGTGTATTTGATGAGTTTGATGAGGGAAACCAAGAAATCCCATGAGCCTCCGTAGCGTAGCTCTGAGCAGCTCGCGGCTCTGCTCCGCCGCTCTAAAAATAGCTTGCACCGACAAATAGAGGTAACGAACCTACTGCTATGACTATAGGGATTATGGCAATGGGCCAATTTGCCAACATGTTGAACTATCCCTTTAATAGTAATGACATGTAAACAAGTATTGGCTCATAGCTTCTGTGAACATTCTTCAAATCCCCCAAATTATGTGAAATATGGCTCCAAACAGTACAACTACACCTCAGATTCATATGTGTATTGATCTTTATCCTTCAGTACCAGGTAAACCACATCCAGAATGCTTGGAAAACTGGCCACAATCAAATATGTGAATATACTTTTGCTGTATGTTTGAACATAATATGCACACAGTGTTCTTGTGTAGTGAGTTTAAAACGTGTTATTATGTTTCCCTATGAGCTGATAGGACAAGATGCAAACTGGGCTTTTTAAGTAATAGAACATACGTAGCGCTCCATGTAGAAACTATCATGTAGAAACTTTAGATGAAAACCTTCCCAGTCCTGATCATCAGTGATAACGCCAAAAGAAGAATATTTCTACTGTGCTCTGTGACCACTTATCCAACAATGCCTTTATGTTTCACTGAAACCTGCATTCTGAATATGGTGATCGATCTGTAACTGTGATTAAGTGTACTGTGTATAAGAACTGTGATTTGCAGTACTTATTGAATATGGTAGCTGTATAAGCCTGATATATACACACATATATTATAAATGATAACTTGATTTCTTAAACTACCGTCAGCTTTACACATGCTTTGGAGACACAACTCTTAAGTTTAGTAAGTGATGACACAAGAGAGGCCACAACTATGATTTAGTTTTATCATTTCTTCGATGTTGTAAATGTTGTGTTGACACTTGCATGTCTTTCAATGTGGGAGAAACCGGAGCACAGTGTCCTCAGCCTGGAGCAGTTGAGACGACGTGCAACTGTTGGTGGAGGCAGTAATGTGAGGAATGAGGAAGTCCTCGTCTTGCTGTGGTAAATCTACACTCAGAGCCAACACATTTATCAGGTGTTAACTGAGGAAAAGTTGTAATTTGAAGAATCTTCCATGCTCACTTCCTCCATTTTTGAGGGTCTTTGTAGATAGTGTTCTTGGAAAGTCAGGTGATTCAGACTGACTGGATTCCTCTGACGTATAAATGAACGATTTTAAACCCATATGGACACCAACGGCCTGTGGAGTCAGTGTCCAGACTCTCTTAGTCCTGGTCAGGTGACTCAGGCTTGTTTGTTGAGTATTTCAGATCATGTGCAACCAGGTGAATTACTTACATCCATCATATGAGATTCAGGTGTATGACTTTTAAGAAATAGAAAAGCATTTTACTTACAGTATCATGTGTAACAAGTATAGCCACTTTTGTCTGCTTTTATTGAGTCTTGCATGTGTTTAAGAAGCTGAGGGCCCAACACTTCTGTGACTAATGTGGTCACGATGTCGTTGCACATGGTGGACAGGACAGGAGGACACTGATGTTATCGGATTCCCAAATCATCCACTGCCTGGAGATAAACAAGAGGAGAAACGGGTGAGTAAAACAACATAAACTGTAAATAAATGTACATAATTTAGGTGTAGTTTAACTTCTTACTCTTAAGGTATACTGTAAAAACTCTTATGCTCTATACCTATATGCTCAAAATGTGATTGCAATCCTAATGTTATTATAGAGCAATCTATGAATAAGTCATTGTTTTTATTTCATTGTTTATAATTTGCTTCCATTAACACCTACAGTACAATTTGATGTTAGAACCGCATCTTAACAATGTAAACACAGCTGTGCAACATCCTGCGTCAAATCTCTATTATTCATTTTTTGCTGATCCGGTGACAAACAGCAAGTATCTGCTGCTCCACCAGGTGGAGACACAACATTAAACAAACTGGTACAGCTTTGCGACCAGGCCCACCCAGCCCTTAGCAACCATGAAGGTCCACATCGACAACGTAAAGGAGGAAAAACTGTCGCAAAGACAAAGCGTATTATGATAGATATTAAAAGTCACATTTCCATGCAATTAAACATTTTTTTAATGGAATAACGTACAAACAAAAGGTAAATACTTCATTGCAGTTTAAGCCTGAAAATGTTCGCTTAGTTGGTCATGTTTTTGTGCCAGTCTCTGCAGTGTGTTGTGCATCCGGTTCATCTACCAAATTAAAAGTTCTCTTGCACACATGTCTCGCACACATCCACCAGCAATTACAATACAGCTAAGGAAATGATGAAAAGTAATATTTCAAAACTGTTATGTGAATACAGTACATAAAAAGTATATTGCTGCTCTTGAAAATGTCAGTCTGTGTCATGGTGAGCATATATTTTCTTACATTGCAAAATTAAAGTGTTTTGTGCTGTACACCCCTATTGAGAGATAAGGTAAAATCACTTTCCCCCAAGATCATGCACTGTATAATAATAATAATAATGATAATAATAAAAGTGTAGTCCAAGGTGCTTCACAGGGTAAAAGAGAAAAAATAAATACAATAATGGTACAGTAAGGCAATAGAGACAAGATAAAAGCATACAATAGAATAAAATTATTGAATGAAAAAAACAACTAAAAAAACTAAAAAATACAATTTTTACCATAATATGAGTAATTAATTGAAAGCAAGAGTATAAAAATAGGCCTTCAAGTGCTTCTTGAAGCTAACAATAATTATTATGTGTTCTCATATAAAATACATTCAGAATTGAATTAAATTAAATGTAATAAAATTTAAAATCGGAACACATAACATTTATTATGCAGTTTTTTTTTTAACATGCTCCCACTCACTTTCAGAGTGTGAGCTCTTATTTTGAAATAACTCCAAACGCACTTCAACAGGAAGTTGCCTTTGCCTGCAACTTCACGCATTTACTCACAACAACTGTGGAGACGGCGTCAGTGTGACAGTCGGTCATTTCGTTACACAGGTGAGAGCTTCGCAATTTCTCGACGGTTTCAATACAGTTTATCGGGCAACAGTAATAACACTTTTATTATCATGATACCAGGGAGGGGAAGGGGACCTCTGGAGGCGGGGGGGCTTTGAGGGACAAGGCGTTTGTGTCACATGAGGTGGTGTTGGAGGAGGAGGCTAAAAAAAAGAAAAAAAGAAAAAAAAAAACAGAAATAGGTTTTTTGACAGCTAGCATTTAGCTAGCTTGGCCAGGTAAGGTCGGCTGGTACAGTAACAGTCTCTGTGCAGCTGTCATGGGACGAGCAGCGTATTTATGAAGCGGTCGACTCGACATCATTAACGCTGTGTGTTTCATCGTGTAGTTCAACCAGCTGGGCAGCTCAAAGTGCAGCACAGGGAGCAACGTTTTTCCTGAAAAGGTGTTTTTTGTGTGTGTTATTGTTGCTGTAGCTTCGCCATTTGTTCCACCGTGACCAAACATCCGCCTCCTCCTGCATGAAATCTAATGTGTGACTGTCTCTGTGTGTGTGTTGTGTTATCATTGATAGCGCAGAGCCGAGGCTGCCTGCCGGGAAAACCTCCAAGAAGAGTCCGAGGAGTGAGCGCACAGGCCCGGCTGCTGCTGCAAGTCCTCCCCGGGACTGGACAGCCTCTCCTCTGCCATGGAATAATCTTTTTTTTTTTTTAATTATTGGGAAAGTTTCTGCCACAACACGTCTACCATCGCCCTTTCATTTTATTTCATCTGGGAGAAGGAGTGTCACAGTCATGATGATGATGATGATGATGATGATGATGATGCTGATGAGTCCTGAAGCCAAGAAGCAGAGGTTTAGCTCCTGACTGACTGAAGAAAACAAACCATGAAGCAGCCAGGGAAGTGACCTCGGTGGTGGACACAACTGGTCTGGCACCATGGCATCCAACGAGAGACTGTATGAAGTCTGGATGCTCTACTACACAAAGGTAAACCACGCACACACACACTCAGACACACACACACTCAGTCACTGAAGGAGATGTCAGAGGGTGAAGTAATGGACAGTGTGATGGCATTTCCTCCCCGGGAAAGAGGTTATTCTCTCTTGGCATTTATGTTTTTGGATGTCTAGTGTTACTGTCTGCTTTAATAACAGACTGAGCCAGTGCTGAGTAAAATTTAAAGGGCATTTCAAATAAATCCTGCACTGACTGACTGGCAACTTAAAACCAGCATGACATTGTTTTTTATCAGTATAAAGCATAGGCTACTTTTTTCTTTTTTTTTCATTTCATGCCTTCATAATGTATTTTTAGCAGCTTACACCTTTACGCAGATCTTGAAGGATTTACTGTGGAGCTCATAAATGAATAATAAAGTCACAGAGGACACATTGTGAAGTAAATTAGTGAGGCTGCGGTCAGGGAGTCAATACCATCCCTATTACATTAGCAACAGTAAGAGGTTCAACACACATAGGGATGCTGTGGGAGTGGGAATGGTGCAGCACGTTTGCAGATGAATGAGCGATACTCCAGCGCAGACGGACAAGCAGCCCTTGAGTCAGCTGTTGGCTAGATTTAATTCACTCAGCGATACGGCATGTGTGCGCATCCTGGCGTCCAATCAAAACGGCCCCCACTGCCTGAGCCGCTCCTCACGTGAGCCTGGCTGCAGTCACAGTAATCCCTCACAATAACAACACGCACACACACATAGATCACACAACAAGCTGTGCTTCTCTAAAGTTTTTACGATATGACATCAAATAATCCTCACAAGTAGAATATCTAATCCCATTGGTGTGTGTGTGTGTGTGTGTTTGGGGGCTTCCTACTAGTATTAGAGGTATTCAAACCTGCTGCTGCCTGCCTGCACACACTTGTCACAGTCACTTGTGAAAATGCCAACATTTGCTGCAAGCATACACACTGCATTTGCTCTTCTAACCAGGAGTGTGTGTTTGCATTGAATGACCAAGCATCAAACTGCAACGGAGGATCATTTCATTTCATTCTGGCCCCAAGCCAAGGTGCACAGAGAGGTTTTTTTTATTCTCTAGTCTGCACAAAGAGTCAAGAAGCATTTGAATATATATATATATATATATGTGTGTAGCTGTCTGTCTGTCTCTCTCAGAGCAGCTGAAATGTCAGGCATGGCCGGCGGCAGCGTGTCTTTATGTGTTTGAATGAGAAGGGTTGCCTGGATGTTTAGGCTGTGAGGAGAGCCTGGCACAAATCAGAAGAGGAAATGCTTCTGTGTCCCACCGTAAGGGGTTAATTGTTCCACAAACAGTCTCAGTCTCATTGATTTCTTTCTTCAGTGTGCGTGTGAAAGGAAATAATTGCAGTTTGGAGTTGGAGTATTTTCTTTTATTTGCAGTCTATCAGCTGCTGGAGTTGTGTTTTGAGCTCTGATTCACCATTTCAGATTATTTAATGTGTTTAAAAAGGATTACCCAGGTTTCATATTCGCAATGTTAGTAGCTGTTAGTAGTCTCCAATCAAATTTGCAACTTTAAGTAGGTTTAAGACTAAAAACGGACCAATAGATATTTAAACATGACCATATAATTCAGTTGGTCTGACCAGGGAAGCATTTACTTCCTTCTTCTGTTCATCCTGATACAGTATCTCCCTCCTGTGCTGCTGTTTAATGATTGACAACAATAGAGACATCGCCACCTTTCATGTGAGGAGTGTGACACTTGAACTCTTCCCTCAGGAGGAGTCGTTCAGATGACGACTGTTGACTGTGTCAGCGACAGCGTGTACATTACATTACAAGCTGCCCTGAGCGGCCGCAGGGAGAAAACCAGCTCCTCCTGTTTTGTCTTTGTATTAAAACAGACACATGATGCTTGTTAGGATTCATTGTTTCTGAAAACGTTTCAAGCCAGAAGTGGCAGCTGTTCACATATTGATGATGAGGTCAGAAATCGTTGTGCGAGCAGCTGTGGGATCTGAATGAGTGTTGTAGTAGTCGGTGCATGAGAAATAACTGCTTTAAAACGTTGATTTATCCCGGTTACTGTTTTGATTTATGCACAAATGTACGTTTTCTATTTGACGTTAAAGGGATAGTTCACTCAAAATTCAAATTTCACTCATTATCTACTCACCCTCATGTCGACTAAGGGCTGGGAGAAGTTTCAGAGTCCTCCGTGCCTTCTCGGAGTTACAGCGGGGCTTCGTGCAGCACTGCATGTCCATATAATGGTTGTGAATGGTGCTCACTTTTCTTCGTCCAAAAAGACACACCAAAAAACATCCAAATACCTCCATACTGCTCGTCTGTAATGTCCCTCTTGTATTGAAGCCCCAACATGAGAAATTGTTCCGAAAAAAATTAAATAAGTCTGTATTTCAAGCTTGTTTGTAGCGGAAGCTCCCAGTGTCTCAGTTCACTGCTCTTCCTAGTCTAATAAAATATAGACTTATTTAATTTTTTTCAGAAATTTGAATTTTGGGTTAACTATCCCTTTAAGCAGTAAGCCTGGTGGTATTTTGTTCTTTGTTATTGTCAACAAGTCCTGTGAACATGCCTCCGTATTTCCTGACTTCCCCGATAATATAAACTTTGGTTTAAAGAATGTCTCACGTATTTATCAAGCAGCCGCGGTCACTGTCGTCTTTATCAAACATTGGAAACAGGAGGAGACAGTGTGTGCTTCTCTGGGACTATTTTCAGCCATGCATTAATACACATTCGGTGTGCTCGGATAAATGAGTATTAATGACACAGGACAGTGTGTGTGACATTAATTCACTTACTACAGTGCCTGTGCTTTCTATATAATGGAAGAACACAGCAGACGGTGCAGCAGTGTAGCTCACTAATGTGTTTTTAATACTTTTTGTACAACAATGGGCTCAGTGTGGCACACAGGAATAATATATATCAGGCTTTGCATGTATGGCATATGCAGTGTTTGACAGTGGGATCTGTTCATTGTTTATGTCTGTGGACATTAAGAAAACAGCAGAATTATCCTTAAAGATGGGAGTAAAAACCAAGTGTCAAGTAAAAATGATATTTCCAGCAAGTAGTCACACCTTCCTATAGTTTGTATTACACTTTAAACAGCAGTGAACAACACTTCTAACAAATTAAAAACAAGGTTAACTGTATTTATATGGTCAAGTCAACTGAGTCATGATCTGTATGTAAACAGAAGAGAAGCCTCTCTTCCAGCAGCAGCAGCTACACTGCTAACATACTGCATATGGATGTGTTTATGTCAGTACCTTTTGTAAACACAGCATTAAAGTTGGTTTAAATATTGAGAAATGCACTAAATCCTGACTTTACATATGGAATAATATTTCAAAATCTTCTTTGTATTTGTGATAATACCTTTAATTTACTTATTATATCATATAACAGTGAAAGGGTTTGGTGCTTGGTGCATTTTCATATTAATTTGGATTCTGTGTGTTCATGTATGAAGCACTCGGTGGGTTTATAATGTATAATTTGGACTATAATTATCAGAGTCAGTGGTTGCAGAGCTTGACTCCAGAGTCGTAGAGGGCTGAGAGGTCACAGACGACTAAGACCGTTACGTAACCAGCGATCCTCTTAGCTGCCTGTCATTGGTGTGTGTGTGTGTGTGTGCCAGAGGAGAGCGTTGTCCTCGAGCAGACGGAGCCGCTGGCTGCCGCTGGCATGCAGCAGCAGCAGCAGCAGCAGCAGCAGCAGCAGCAACACAACACCGCAGCTGCAGCGTCTCTCCTCTTCTCAGCAGTACATTACCCAGAAGGACTTGTCAGAGAAAGTGGAAAAGGGTTTAGCAGACTTGTGAATGATGCCAGTTCCTCTCTTCCAGCCTTTGTCCGCTGCAGCAGAAAAGCCCTTTTTTAATTCCCACAAACCACAGGGAACATGCCTCGACAGACAAGGGCATCATCATGTCAGACCTCAGCGGCTTCAAAGCCGGGGCCGGTATCTTTAATTCTAGAGGAGGAGCCCTCACTCCCTTTTTTAATTGTCAACAAACCGGGGCGTTCTGCAGAAACACCAGGCTGTCTGATGTCACTCCACCCCACCCTGCCTGCCTGCCCGATGAGTGGCTTTTTGACTGAATGGGGAGAAAACCAGGGTAATTTGCATAAACCCCCCGCACTTACGTACTGAAGTCATAGTTTAGTGAGAGGATTGGAGGAAGACGGAAGGAAAACGGAGAGAGAGAGGGGGATAAAACTGAACAGTCAAGCTGGAAGTGATGGAGGAGGAGAAAGTGCTGCAGTTTTCACATATTTGCCCAAGTAGATTACTCAGGTCTGTTTTCCGGCTTTGCTGCCTGTTTGCTTGTTACAGTCTAATCTCTGTTCACACACATACACACACACACACATACACACACACACACACATATATACACGTGTGTGTGTGTGTGTGTGTGTGTACACCAGCCACACAGTGACATAAGCTCGCACACTCAGGCTTTTGTTGATGCCCTGGTATGCAAAGTTTGTTCCCTCGGGCTACAGCTTTCTCTCTCTCTCTCTGTGCTTCCCTCTTGCTTCTCGTTCTCCTCTGTGCTATGAATATCTCTGGAATAACACTGATGTCACCGACGCCGGCCGGGTATCAGACATGCTTCGTTTGGCTTTAACCCCTCCCACCGGCGTCTATAAATACACGCCCCGGCCGCTGACGTCATGCCCCGGCCCGGCGGCGTTGTCACCGACCGATTGGCGGTGACGTCGAGGGGCAGAGACCTCAGAGTGACCACAGTCGTCTTTTAAACTCTACAGGGAGTGGAGCTGTTTTAAACATTGTGGTTTCAGTGACTCCACGCCACTTCCACCAGTCCAGGTCACCCACAGCCACCCAAACCAAACAGTCCGCCAACCAACCGGGCGGCTGACCGCGCCTGTCTGGAGGGGAGGAGCTCTTTGCGTAGCTGCAGCTTCAGCAGCACTGCATTAGAGAATATAGCAGCTCATAATAGATAAATGATATCTAATTATTTTTCTTTTTAAAAGCATCAACGCTACTTTGAATTTGTTGGAAGTACCACAAAGGTTTTGGTTTTTTACTCAATAACGACATAGTTAACCCCGTGGTTTTGAATGTTTTTGTCATTCTTGTTTTTATAAGAGTAATAATTCTTGTCTTTATTGTGTGTGTTGAAAACTTGGCGGCGGACTTTGGTATCATGTGGTTTTTGTTTAGCCTCGTGTTCAAGCTCTTGTGTTTTCTCTGACTTTATTCTGACGTAGTTCAATTTGCTGTCGATTATTCTCCCTCTACAGGCAGTTAATATAAGTTTTCATGAGTGGTTAAAGCATTCTCTGTTCTGTTATTATCTCATAGCGTTGTTGGGTTGTGTATTTGATGAGTTTGATGAGGGAAACCAAGAAATCCCATGAGCCTCCGTAGCGTAGCTCTGAGCAGCTCACGGCTCTGCTCCGCCGTTCTAAAAACAGCTTGCACCGACAAATAAAGATAACAAACCTACTGCTATGACTATAGGGATTATGGCAATGGGCAAGTTTGCCAAAATGTTGAACTAACTATCCCTTTAAAGCACTCTTTAATCAGACAATGACCCTGACCAATAAGCACACATATTTTAATCTAACAGTACATATCTGGTCACATTGTTTAGTTCATCATCTCCCTATTAACTGTTATTTTTATCAGCTGCTATGATGCATGATGCAGCGTCAGCCTGGAGGATATGGTATCACCTAATCACCGAGCGGAGACGGAGACGGATGTGCTGCTTACACATATCTCAGTGTTTTCTCAGAGCTCGGCGTCTCCCATATCAGAATGAATGAGAGCTGCTCGTCCAGGCAGAGACATTGATTCTTGATCAGCACTTGGACTCGGGGAGGCCCGGCCAGCACGCATTAGGAGGATGAAGTTTATCGATCTGTGTTGCTGCTTGCTGCTCGACCTTGTCAGCTTCACAGAGGTCGGCTCAAACAGATCTTTAGGGAAGCGATGAGATGTCGGAGCTTGGCGAACGGGGCCTCAAACAATCATAACGGACGTACACAGAAGGAGGCATGTGATCCTCTCGTGGGAATTGTTTTGATACACATCGTTCGTATCGGGACACAAGATGATTGTGTGAGAGCCGGGACAGGGTGACTGTTGTTGTTGTGTGAGGAGGATTCCTCGAGTACTCGACCCCAGTACTTGAGTAAGAGTACTCCAAAAGTACATGCTTTTAACTTTATTTAAAGTAAAAGTAAGAGTAAATTTCTTATTCTTCACATCAATGAATTACTATAATTTTTTCTAAATGAATTTAAGGAGCTTTTAACTCTTGTTTCTGAGAATGAACTCTTTGAAAGCAGCTGCACTGATGTGCTGCTTTTAGGGGTTAGGGTTTCCTTCTTTGACAAACACAGCTTGTGTCCAATAGGATTTTAGAAAAAAAAAGAGCAGACCTGAAAGTAACGAGTAGGCTACTTTTCAGCCTTCCTAGAAATTAGTCGAGTAAAAGTAAAAATATTTATCTTGGAAATGTATTCAAGTAAGAGTAATAAGTACCAAAGAAATCTAATACTCAAGTAAATGTACTCCGTTACTGTCCACCACTACTACTCGTACATCCAGATCGTTACGTCGGGGCCGGTGATGGATGAAGGCCGAGGATAACCCGGGCCGTGGCGAGCAGCAGGGTGTGTCTCTCTCTGTCTGCCACAGTCCAAACCCTCAATGGGCATCTGTGCTCCCAGGCTGCTGCCTAAAAGAGGACATTCTTTCAAACACACACACACACACACACACACACACGTAGTCATTTTGCCACTGCTGCCATTATACAGCGAGCCTCCTCATTTGAGCGTGAAGCTGCTGGCTTAAATCATTATCCAGTTTCCTGGCAGTAACATCCACATGTTTGGTATATTGACTGTAAATTGACTCAAAGCCTGAGTTAAAGAACAGCTGTCGCAGCGGTCGCCATAAATATTGATTATTGTTCTTTTGTTCTCATTGATTCATCCTGCGATGGTTAAGACGGGAGGAAAAGGAGCGCACTAAGGCGACGTGCCATGCCCTCCCAACAGGACATATTATTCACACGTGGCTGCTGCTTATTCCACTCAGATGTCTCTCTCTCTCTCTCTCTCTCTCTCTCAGTCTTTTCTTCCTCCTCTGACACACACACACACACACACACACACATACACAAAACAGCCCAGCGTCTCAAGATTGCTGCGATGACTTCACAAGGAACTGCAGACTGGAGCGCTGCTGGCTTCCTGCTTCGTTCTGGCTGATTCCCACTCTGACACGCAGACAGAAGCAGTCAGACTCTAAACTCCTCTCGCACTTCTTTAGCCAGATGGCACCGCTATCCTGAGAAAACCTCTTCTTTTTAAAATTTTTATATATACTCGTTGTGTTTTTCCTTCTGTTTCAAACACTAATCTCCTTGACAGTGGGATCTGTTCATTGTTTAGGCAGGAAGCAGGAAAGTCTTTTGGGGTTTTTTTGGATCGTCTTTTGCCCCCAGATCACGTGTCAATCCTTGTTTGTCTGAATCGGGCATCATGGGATATTGTCTGTCAGGTGTAGTGAAGCCATAGCAACAGGGATGGAAAAAACGTTGTGTTAAAGCCCAGATAGGCCCTTTTAAAAACACACTGTGAAGACGAGCGCTATATTTAGGCTTTTATTGCATTTTGTTCGCATTCTCCATGAGTTTTAATATTTCCATCCATCAGCTGCGGTGTCACGGCTGATGGATTGGTCTCAGTCAGTTTTAGGGCAGCCATGTTGGATGGATTGCATGACATTTATTACAGGCATTAATTTTCCAAGGAGAGTAAATCCTAAGGGTTTTAACAGCAGCTCCACGAGAGAGGATGCCTCTAAATTATTATCTCAATTACTGCCCCTCCAAAACCCAAGCTGCTCACACACACACACAATACATGTATGCTACTAAATGCACAACAATATAATGACTGGTGTTATGGTAATCTGCCCCGGTCACCTCTTCAGCCCTCCTTGACCCAGATCGCTCACTCGTCCCCTCCAGATGGCGTGAGGGGGGAGTGAATATGAATACTCCTCTATGATGATGAGTTCATGATTCTCACTTAGGTTGGTGCTGTAAAGTCAAAACTATTAGTTGTTTAGCATCAGTTCATAGACAGAAATGTAATTTTCAACTATTCCAATAAATGATTTATTAAGAGGAACTATGTAAGTCTGGTCGCTGTTTCACTAACCCTCATCCTGGCCATGTGCATTTGTTTCCAACAAAGCTGGCGATAAATCAGTCAATAGAACAGCGCATAACGTCATATATCATATACGATGTTGTTACTAGGGGTGTGCCAAAAAATCAATTCACATAAGAATCACAATTCTCATTTAATACGATTCAGAATCGATATACGTAAAATGTCCCAAAATCGATGTAAAAAAATTAAACAATGAAACAAATTCTAAGGAAAATCTATTTCCTTAGAATTTAAAAGGCAGCTGTTTAACTGCACTATTGTTTTTAAAATAAAGAGGCACTTTTAATGTTGTTACTTAAGTAATATGTGATATTGCTTTAATGCAACAGTTTCAACAATTCCATCTAAGCATGGATAAATGTTTAAAACTCAATAAATGTGAAAAAGACACTTTAGTCATTCTGTCTTGCAAAGCAGACTGGAGTAGATCATGAGGATCCTTTGCACACCGACAGACTGAAGCAGAAATCATTAGGAATCAAATCCTTTTGAATCGAAAATCAATTTTAAATCGAATCGTAGCCCCAAAACTCAGAATCGAATCGTATCGTGAGATAGTAAAAGATTCCCACCCCTAGATGTTACGACGTGTATATTTGTGTGGTCGTATCTGTCATAAACAAGAAATTACGAGTTACGGGGTGCTGTGTGTCACGGTGCCGCAGAGACGAGCGCTGGGACAGCAGGCCGGCGGTGCTGATCTTGCAAAGTTGGTTTTCAGCCAAGAGAAGCTACATTGAAGGCAGAGAGCCTCCATTCTCCCTCTAACAAGTTACATGTCATTTATCAAACCATCACAAAGCTGTTTAATAAAGGTAAAGATATAGCATAGTTCCTCTTTAAAGAAAAACAAACAATAAATGTGCATACATTTCCTTAGTCAAGTGTTAACAAGTGTGTTCATTGTCAGTTATATAAATAATGATGGTAATAAAAACTTCATCTACACCATTTGTGTTTTTAATGAGATGTTTAAGAGCTAAAGCCTCCCAGTGCCGTTAAATAACAGTTAATGATTATTATTATAAGCTGCAGCTCTTTCTGGTTGAACGGTGTTATCATTTTGCAGTGTGTGTGTTTGTGTGTGAGTGTGAGGGTTTGTTCCTGTGGGCTTTAAAGGAGCTCCACTGTGACCTATAACAGGCCGGTCGGTCGTCCTCTGTGGCGTTGTGTGAGGTTGCCGTCGTCCTGTTCAACTCTGGGCATTGTTCCAGGAATTTAGGAAATGTGGATCAGCCGGCCGCGAGAATGCAGCCAGGCCTGTTTTCCACCTCCAACAGGTGCATGCTTTAGCTCCCACTCCTTAAAAAGATAAGATACCCCTCCCCCCCTACACACACTATACACTGAAGACACCCCTGCTCTCATGTGACTTGGCAGCAGCTTCATGAACAACTATATCCCAGGTTTTTAATGGTGTTTAAATCCCTCATGCAATGAAAATGTATAAATTATTTCACATTCATTCTCACTCTCTGTGTGAAAAGGTTGTGGTGGTGTATTGTTTTTCCGGGTGTGGAGCTCACAGAGGAACTCACTTCAACACATTCATACAATGAATTCAATTAAATTACAGACGTGGCCTGTCAGCGAGCAGCCATTTCTGTATTTTAACTGACAGCTTTTGTTACTGTAGCAAAGGCAGCTGAGCTAACCGTTTCTCTCCTGTGTCTGCTTCTCCTTCTTTCTCTCTTTTGATTTCTCAGAGGGATCCAGACTACTTGAAGCTATGGCTGGAGATTTTCATCAGCGCCTATGAGCGATGCCTGGATGTGGACTTTGAAAAGCCACCTTCAAGGTAACTTACGACAAAATGTGATTAATTTAAAGGGATACGCCAACATTTTTTTTACGTGTCTTGCCTCACTCCCGAGAGAGCAGCAGATAGACACCATCCTTTCGACTGTGCGTGCAGTAACAAGGGAGATAGAGCCGTATCGCCCGTAATTAGCTCAGCTCAAACACTGGAAGTGTATGGGTAGTGTTAGCCTGCCTCCACCTAAAGTCATCAGAGAAACTCTTCAGCAACTCTAAACGGAAACCGGCGGGCCGATCTTCGTCTCAGAGCTGACAAAACTCTCCGGTAAGGCATCTTGAGCGGTCAAATGCCGGTAACAGGACGAGATCGGTCAAAACAGAGGGTTCAAGCAAAGACGGTTTATTTTGTTTCAAGCTAGCTACATCGAGGGTAGGTTAGCTTCCTATTTCAAAGTAAAAGCACTTATGTATATAAAGGGCAATGGGTGTTTTATTTTGTGAAAGTAACCGGAAGGGCGTTGGTCACAACGGCTAGCTTGAGTAACGCCGAATTCGTCCAAACAAAATTGTAATTGTATTGTTATTTAGACAAAGTAACACACTGCTGATCTAAACGGCTACTTTCTCGCCTAAAAATGTTTGAAATGTTGATAAAGTGATATATTTACAGAGTTTAGAGCTAAAATGAAATCAGCTTCTCACTGCTGATTTCGGCTCGGGTAGGAGGCAGGCTAACACTACCTATACACTTCCAGCATTTGAGCTAAGCTAATTACGGGCGATACGGCTCTATCTCCATGGTTACTGCACACACAGTCGAAAGGATGGTGTCTATCTGCTGGTCATGGACTCGGGAGTGAGGCAAGACATGAAAAAAAAATGTTGGCATATCACTTTAAAGTAATTTTATGTAATTTAAAAGTTATAATAGTAACAGAGTGAATATTGTATTTGTCGTTAGGTTTATCTAAAACCTACTGAGAGAGTACAACACACATCTGATTTCCGATACCGTCACCTGTCACCTTGCTATCAGCAAATCTTCCTACTCTTAACTTTCCAAAAACATTTTAACAATGCTCCATTGTAGTTTTCTGCATTAGGTCATCGCTCCTTGGCTCGGGACCATCTTTTCATGTGTGCGTCAGCCGCAGCATGACCGCACACTATGCAACCTTCCACAATACAACACAACCCAAAATAGCCACAGCAGCCACAACAGATGCTTCAGTGTAGAGCAGTCACATTGTGTTGCAGGTGATACCCTGAGATGTGTTTGAGTTTGAGTTTTTTTTTGTTTTTTTGTCATACCTTGGCTACATTGCTGCTCTGAGTGCATCAGATGAAACCACCTGGAAGGCATGGCCATGAGAGGGGGAGGAGGAGGATGGGAGGTTAAATCCCATTTGTCAAGCTTTTCATCTCTCCCTGTCTCTGTCATTTCCTTTTTCTCCTTCTCCTTTTGACTCATTTTCTCCCATCCCCTTCTTTCTTTCTTTCCGATTCCCTCTTTCATCTGCTGTCTTTATACATTGTGTCCTCTAGTCTTGTCCTCTGTTAGTTTCCTCCTTTCCTCTGCAGCAGCCACATCTGTCCTGCTTTCCCACTGACATCCATTGAGTGGGTTTGGCTCTGCTCTCTCTCTCTCTCATATGAGCAATGCAGCACACATGCTGTTTTTCCGAGGAACAAATGCTTGAATGCACCAGGCATGTGTGCATGGCCGAGTGAGTGCTGCTGCTTCTTCAAGCCTCCACGATAGACTTTATTATAAAAGCCCATGTTTTAAAGTATTCATCAGCACTTCACCAGTTTCAACACGCACCTCCGATATACACTAAGTCTGGTGCATCACATTACATAACTCCTGCAGCTCCTCCGTCCTAATGGAGACTAGTCATATTCATCTTGCTTCACCGGTTGCGATGCTCCCGTCCCGTCTGTGTCTCCAGGCCAGAGGACGTCCCCCCGGTGTTGACCCTCCTCCCCGACAACATCCTGCAGGTTTTGCGCCACCAGCTGCTGCAGTGCGTCCAGAAAGCCGCCGACGGCCTGGAGCCCGAGCAGCAAAACTTAGCTCTGCTGCTCCTCAAGTTCCTGATCATCATCTGCAGGTCAGGACACAGTGAACAACACACGCCACATTTTACTGTACTGTATGTGAAAACACTGTTGTTGATACTTGTGACTGACAAGCTAATGGCTGGTGTCTCTGAAAGGAACCTGTCCAACGTGGAGGAGATCGGCACCTGCTCTTACATCAATCACATCATCAACATGACAACACTCTATATTCAGCAGGTTGGACTTCTCCCCTTCTTTTAAAACTCCCACTTCGCTTGTCAAATTATATATATATATTAGTGCTGTCAAAGTTAACGCGTTCATTTTGGAGATTAATTTTAAACATTTAACGCGTTTAGTTGTTGATTAGTTTGTTTGAATGAAAAGTGAAGCTTCATGTGTGTATTGGACAGAAGAGCAGCGCGGCCTTGGAGATGTACACAACCACCTACAGATTAATAAATAAAGCAATGAACAGATCGGTCTATAGCTATTCAATTTAATTTACAGAGGGAAATTCAGTGATGTGCTTGCTTTTTCGTGCACGTACGCAGCACAGCTTGGTAGGAAAAAAGGAAAAAACAAAATACTGTATGTTGGCGCATGCCCATAAGTGGTCTGGAGTGGTCTTGATGGTTTTGATATTCAACCTGCACTTCAACACAGGCCTGGGTTGTTTTGTTACTATTTCTGTTGGAGAATATAAGCAAGTGGCCTTTTTTGTGCCAAATTTGTTCTTCATAGGAGAGAAACTGTGTTTAAAGTTTAAAGAAAGTCAGTCTTTGAATTTAAATATACTTTTTTGTGTTTATTCTACACTAATTTGATGATTATACATGAATACATTTTCAGTATAAGCTCAAGTCATAAGAGGACAAATGCAGTTAATTCGTTGATAAATTAATCGCGATTAATTACAGAAAATTGTGAGATTAATTAGTTAATTTTTTGAAATCTATTGACAGCCCTAATATATATATATATATATATATATAGATAAAGTGTGTCGTTGTGATATGCAGTGTTAGTTTCAGTCAGACGTGTAAAACCAAGTGTGATGTGGGTCTGTGTCTGTGTTTGTTGCAGCTCAAGAGCAAGACCAAAGAGAAGGAGATGGCGGATCAGAGCCAAGCAGAGGAGTTTGTCCGCCACGCGCTGGCGTTCTGTGAAAGCCTCTATGACCCTTACCACAACTGGAGGCATCGAACCTGCGGGTAACAACACCATCCAGCAACAAACACACAGTAACTGGCTCACCGGAGTCGGCGCTGGCAGGCACTGTGTTGTTATGATGAGAAAAGGGTTATTGGGCAAAATAGGAGTAATGATCTTCAGAAAATAAAGTGTTCTTCATTATTACTAGTTGTTTCTCATTATGCTTTTCTCCTTTGCTTGTTTGTCTTTGCACCGAGCAGGGAGCAGCTGGGAACAGTGGAGAGGAGCAGACAGAAGTACAAGGCAGCTCCGCTCACCGTTGAGTTTGTTCCCTTCTTTTACCGTAAGTCTCCTGCTTTCTGTTCCGCTTCTGTTCTTCTCTGTGCAGCACAGAGCCAGTTGTGTTGTGCATGATGCTGCCTCAGCTCAGAGCACTTTGTTATACAGTTACATATTTGCAGCATACACGTCTATATGCGCAATGCACATCCATACAGACATAGTATGTGCAGTCAGGTCATAGAGAACATATAACAATAGTAAATGAAAGAACAGATGTAAATGTAAGATGCAAAATACAGATGAAGAAATATAAACTAAAATGAAAACAGAAGTAAATAACTATGTATGCCGTCACTCACTCGCTCCCGCTGCCTCCTCCTCCTCCTCCTCTTTTCCCTCTCCGGGTGCAGTTGAATCCGCTCTTTGTGTCCCCTGTTCTGTTTGCCAGGCGTTGAGATGAGCCGATAGCGAATGGTGTCTGTCCGGGGCCACTTCAGCGATGCTGGCGGCCATTTTGAACAAATACTCCCCTTTCTGTCCTGCGTCCTGTGTGTGTGTGTGTGTGGTTGCTGTGGTTTGGCACCAGAGATAACACAACTCAAGGCCCGACCTGACAGACTGTGTGTGTGTTTTGTGCATAGAGAAAAAAAAAAAGAGGGAGTGCCGTCAAAGATCAAATACAGAAAAAAGAGTGAAAAAAGTGATGTGAGAATTGAATTGAAAAAATGAAGCTGTGCCACCATTGAGATGAAGAAACCACACATCACGGAGCCAAGATGTCGTGTTTCTTCCCCCAGTGGGACGTGTTGACAGATGAGTTAATGGATGACTGTGACCACAGCGACCCAGAGGTTACTGGCAGGACTAGTCACATGACTGCCTGTGTTTGTGCCCCACGTGCACGAACTATCTTATCTGGTTTCATTGAGCCTCTGTGTGTATGAAGGGTGTGTGTGTGTGTGTCTTTCTGCGCGTGTGAAATCATAAGAGACAGTTTATTAAATAATAAAACGCCGGAGCTTCAACTGTTCAACAGGCGAGGTGTAGTTTCGGTTTGTGTTGTGTTTACACAGTTGACATCACGCCAACAGATCAAACTAATTGACTTGTGTGTGTGTGTGTGTCCTAGAGTGCTTCCAGGAAAGCGAGCATCTGAAGGAGAGTCTGAAATGCTGCCTGCTGCACCTGTTTGGAGCCATAGTAGCTGGTGATCAGGTGAGTTTCTGGATTTACCACATTTCATTCAGTCTCATTAAATCTTCTCACCCGGGCTCACCGCTCTCAGGCCGTAAAACATGAGCATACACTTCTTATAATTATGACACGGAAATAAATGTTCCTTTTGTTTTGTGGTAGTATTGTCTGCAGTAAATTTTCCGCTGTTTTGTTTGGAAGAATGTCTTTCTTTAGCTTTACTTTGTTTGCACATCATTATTAGAGACTGACAATAATAGAGCATACTGTATATAGATACTGTATATGTGCATGTGAATGCCTTGTTGTGACAAACAGTGTCACGCAATCCCGTGCACAAAAATCAACTTGCAACTCTGCTGCTCTCTGACACCACCACTTAAATGCAGATGCATGTGTTTTTATTATAGTTAATCTGGTGATAATCAGTCAATGTACTGAAAACTGTAAAAAAAAAAAAAAACGTGTTGATACAGTATTTGATGAATGATCGCCTTTCGATTAATTATTTTACGACTGATCATTTGAGCTCTACTTATGTGTGTGTTACAGGAGGAGCTGTTTCTGTATTATTCTGCATGTACTGTAGCAGTGAAGTGTGTTTTATGGCTGAAAGAAGAAACCATAGACTACCCACAGAGCAGCAATAAACCAGCTGTGCCTGTGCTTTCTTTCCAGTGAATAATTTAATAGCTAAAAGGCTCAATTAACCACAGACCCAGCTCACAAAAATCACAGCTTCAAGCACCGACTTGTTGTCATAAAACAGTCAGACCTCAGGTAGAACCAACTAAAGAACAACCGTTTTATAAGTTTCTTCTCCTGCAGTTGTTTGTATACAGTAAATATGAAGGTAGAGAAGTGCTTGTTGGTGTTTCTGTGAAATAGTTCCACCACATACATGCTGTACTTCCTGTGTTTTTGTGTTAAAACAAATATCGGTACATTTAAAGCAGAAGTGAGTGATCCGGTCGTTTTCGCTAATGCTGCGTTCCAGGCAGGCTTTTGAAATCGTAAATTACAGCTTCAAGTCACAACTTACGACTTTGTAGCGTTCCAGGCAACCTACTCGTGTTTTTCTGACCTGTTTTACCGGTGAAAGTCACTATAACGGCCACTCGTAACTTCCGACCGGTGAACTCGTACCAGATCGAACTGGTACCACTTCACAGGTCGGAAAAAACGAGTTTCCTTGAACGCACCATAACAGTCCTCGTCGCTACGTCACCACATTCACGGCGTTCCTTGGCTGCACACACAGCCCTGCATGCCGTTCTCTCTCCTCATTGGATAAAAACTGTAGGATACGATAAATGTTTTCTCTTCGGCTCAGAGCAGAGCAGAGGGACTGAGAGACCCGTGTTTCAGTCCAAACACTCTATGTAAGTGATTGCTGTCGGAAGATATAACTATTTAAGACTTATAATAACACAAATATATCACTCACTTCTGCTTTAATTGACTGAACTATAAATTCAGCGTTACACATTTCCCCAAATGCTGGACCATTCTCTGAAAACATTATCTTTTCTGGAGTCAGCAAAGTTATATTTTAAATATAGTGCATTAACATTTAAGAGCCACTTAAATATTTAGATGCCAGTCCATGTTATTAAAGGGATAGTTCACCCAAAATTGAAATTTCACTCATTATCTACTCACCCTCATGTGGACTAAGGGCTGGGAGAAGTTTCAGAGTCCTCCGTGGCTTCTCTGAGTTACAGGGGGTCTCGGCGTAGCAGTGCATATAACGGTTGCAAATGGATACCAACTGTCTTCGTAACAAAAAGACACACCAAAAAACATCCAAATACCTCCATGCTGCTCGTATGTAATGTTAAAAAATTAAATAAGTCTATATTTCAAGCTTGTTTGTAGCGGAAGCTCCTCTTCCCGGTTCGTCAAATTTGGACGAACTGGGAAGAGGAGCTTCCGCTACAAACAAGCTTGAAATAGTGTCAGGTTTCTGTTTTCACGGGGCGGTGTGTCCTGTGGTATGTGCTTATCTTGAGAGGTTTGCTTTGATGAACCTTTGACTAACCCTCCCACCTTTTCCCTGACAGAGGAATGCTCTGCTGGCCATCTCTCCCGCCACCATGGAGGTGTTGATGCGGGTGCTGGCCGACTGCTCCATGGGCAACTGCTCGTCGGACGAGGGCGAGGACTGGGACAGCGAGGTCCCCGACCGCAAAGCGCTGCTGACCCTGGGCTGCCTGCGCGAGGTGGTGCAGCGCCTCCTGGCCTCCAGCTCCGACCAGCGGCAGGTGGAAATCGCCTCGGTGCTGGAGAACTACTTTAAGCTGCTCAACTCGGACCCGGCCGCCGTGGTTGCTGCCCAACAGCAGCAGCAACAGCAGCAGCAGCAGCAGCAGCAGCAGCAGGCGAAGGGCCGAGTGCAAACACTGGGCCGCCACTGGGAGAGCCGATTTGTGGCACTGCAAGTAAACATGCTAGGTAGGGTTATTATAATACATCTATTTTGTTGTAGTTCAATAATTATTTGCAAAAATTGAAGCTTTTATGGGTTAACGTGAACGACTCTACCTCTTCACTCTATGTCTGCCTTTGTTTCTCTTTCTGTCAATTCTCTCTCCGTCTTCCCTGCCCTCTCTCAGACACTATCAGGGACATGTTCCTGTGTTCAGACAGGCCGGTTCTACAAGCCATCTTCCTCAACAGTAACTGTTTTGAGCATCTGACGCGACTGCTGCAGAACAGCAAGGTAACAGCACAGGTCCTCTTATCTAAATATAGCCTGAATACAGAGTTATGAGTGTGTGACTGGCTGGTGTTTGTGTTTATTCTTCTAAGCTAAGAAGAGCTCAGAGCTGCCTGAAATCAAATGCTCTTCCTGAAACTACCAGTAGGACTCAACCAGATCTTATATCTGATACTACAAGATCATGAAGCTGTTTGAAGTTGTGATCTTGTCTCATTATTTTTGAGACATTTAAAAACATTGTTTTTATATGGTCATATAGTTTCTCAGAGTGAAGTAGTTATAGCAGAGCTTCAGGCTTGTTTTGAGTTGTTTTATTACTTATGTAAGACTCAGAAAAATAATAAAACCCTAAATTAAAACTAAAACTAAAAAGAGAAGAAGAACAATAAACATATGACCAGCTTGAGGGCAGATTACTGCTCAACACCCATCTAAATATTTACACATAGTTTTTGTTTTGTGTTTTAGCTGTAATTAGATAAATTAATGTTGATCCTCACAGTAATGAGAAGATATATATGTCATAATAAATTTAAAACTACCCCGACATGAAGGAAAAAACAATAACATTTTTGTCTTTCTTCCAGAACAAGAATGTTTTTCATTATAGTCAGAAACTGAGCAAATGTTTTTTGGGGTGCGCAGCAGCAGCAGCAGTATAGTGCTGTACAGTAATTATCAGCAAAATGTGCTTAGAGAATAAAAAATAAAAGTACCGGTAGTCATCATGCAGAAAGTCCTGTTTCAGCAGGTTATGCTGTTATATAAAATATTTCATGATTAGTGATGCATGTAAGCAGCATTTTAAAGTCAAAGCTAGAAGCTAGTTTAATTATTTTTATGCAGTTTATAGTTTAAAGGGATAGTTCAACATTTTGGCAAATTGGCCCATTGCCATAATCGCTATAGTCATAGCAGTATGTAAGTTTGTTACCTTTAATTGTCGGTGCAAGCTATTTTTAGAACGGCGGAGCAGAGCCGTGAGCTGCTCAGAGCTACGCTACGGAGGCTCATGGGATTTCTTGGTTTCCCTCATCAAACACATCAAATACAAAATCCCAAAACTCCAAAACACTTTTGGGGACAAGTTGTGACCTGCACATTCACCACGCTATGAGATAATAATGGAACGTTACGAAACGGAGCCGTTTTCGAGGTAAATACAGAGGCTGCTTGCTGAAAAACTGTCCCTGAACGCAACGCGCGTCAGCTGTTTTGCATGAATTTCCCTCTAAAACAACTCTGTCTGGTAACGTTGTGTTATTATCTCATAGCGTGGTGAATGTGCAGGTCACAACTTGTCCACCAGAGCGTTTTGGAGTTGTTGGATTGTGTATTTGATGAGTTTGATGAGGGAAACCAAGAAATCCCATGAGCCTCCGTAGCGTAGCTCTGAGCAGCTCACGGCTCTGCTCCACCGTTCTAAAAATAGCTTGCACCGACAATTAAAGGTAACGAACCTACTGCTATGACTATAGGGATTATGGCAATGGGCCAATTTGCCAAAATGTAGTAACTGCAGATGTCCGATAAATTAAAGATTAAAACATAATGAAGTGGTTAGTTTCCATAACTCTGGATAGTCAGTAGTTCAGCTGTTTTACATGAAACGTGGCTGCATCTGTCCAGGTGTGGTTCAGCCTGTGTGTCATGGGTAGATCTTACAGTTGCAGTGTGAACGAGAGCATTTTGCCCACCTTGCATGTTTCCTCCCCCCAGAGCAAGGCTGGATCACCAACACGCCTCCTCCTCCTCCTCACAGCGAGCCCTGCTGAGGGTCCTGGCTTCTAACCTCTCGCCCTCTCTCCTCCACATACAACATTTGTTGCCCCCCCCCCCTCCCTTCCTGCACCTTTCAGTCTTTTCCTTGTCTCCATTCTCTTTCTCTATCAACCCCCTCCCCCCTACACACACACACACACACACACACACACACACACACATACACACACACGCTGTGTTGACATGTTGCCTGTTGTGTGTGTCAGCTGGTTAATGCTAGGTGCACGGCGGCAGACAAGGACCAGAAAGATATAACCAACAACAGGTTACTGACAGGAGAGAGGGACACTCAGGTACCACCGAGAAAGCCCCACCCCGACCTCACCTAAACCCACTCCCCCTCCCCTTCCCCCCTCCTCCCTTACCATCCATCTACCCGCCCCCTCACCTTCACCTGCTGCTGCCAAGACCCACCACCACCTTGACCTCACCAGAGCTACAGAGTCTCTACACAGCAAGACCCCAGATCAGTATGTAGACTGTAAGACAATGTAGGTTTAATGAAAAACCTGCTATAAAACTGTAAAAACATTCAAAACCAATTTTTTTAAAATGCTTTTACACAGAAAAACAATCAATACATCACATTATAATTAGTGAGTGTTAGCGGTTGTCATTTTTAAGGTATACAATACATGTCTATCTCAATAAATTGAATATCATGAAACAGTAATCCAATTAACAAAGTAAAACTAATACATTATATAGATCTATTTCACACAGAATCTTTATTTATTTAATTTCTTTCAACTGTATTGATTATGGCTCACAGTTAATGAAGACCTAAAATTCAATATTATAAATAAAAAAATAAAAATGTGAATATGACAAAAGATGAATAATAATTAAAAAAAAGATTTAATATGGAAATGTCGGTCCTCTGAAAAGTATGTCCATGACTTGAACTACTGGAAATGAACTTTTCCATGATATTCTAATTTATTGAGATGCACCTGTATTTTGTTTTGACAACCCAAAGTGACAGACGTCCTTACAGCTCGTTTCTAATAATATGAATGAATTGAATTATGCTATGAACTCTCCATATTTGATCATACAAGCTCCAAGTTACACCATGTGCAACTCATTATCAAGCAGCTGGAGAGATGAAATAAAAACAGGATGATTATGATCGATTAAAACATTTCAGTCACTTCCCTTTTTTTGTTGAAATGTCTAAACTGACTGTCTTTTGAACGATGCAGCGTCGACTAGTAAACCAGCGATTGTCCTGCTCTCTGTGCTTAGAGCCACCTGTGTGAGATATAATCCCTCCACTGATGTGAATACAGGTGGAAAAAAAAAAATCCTGGATGACACACACTAGCACACACAGACAGGTCTTTGTTACCAAAAAAAGGTGGAGCTTAATATCTGAAAACAGCTGTTCAGTTTTAAAGGGATAGTTCACCCAAAATTCAAATTTCACTCATTGTCTACTCACCCTCATGTCGACTAAGGGCTGGGAGAAGTTTCAGAGCCATCCGTGCCTTCTCTGAGTTACAGCGGGGCTCCGTGCAGCACTGCATGTCCATATGACGGTTGAGAACGGAGCTCACTTTTCTTCGTCCAAAAAGACACACCAAAAAACATCCAAATACCTCCATGGTGCTCGTCTGTAATGTCCCTCTTGTATTGAAGCCCCAACATGAGAAATTGTTCCAAAAAAAATTAAAAAAATTAAATATGTCCCGGTGTCTCAGTTCACAGTGACTGGGAGCTTTCGCTACAAACAAGCTTAAAATATAGACTTATTTAATTTTCTTCGGAACAATTTCTCATGTTGGGGCTTCTTGGGGCTTTTTGGACGAAGAAAAGTGAGCCCTGTTCGCAACCGTCATATGGACATGCAGTGCTGCGCCGAGCCCCGCTGTAACTCAGAGAAGGCACGGAGGACTCTGAAACTTCTCCCAGCCCTTAGTCGACATGAGGGTGAGTAGATAATGAATTTTAATTTTGGGTGAACTATCCCTTTAATATCCAAAAACAGCTGTTCAGTTTTAACGAAACCAAAAAAAAACCGACACCATTCCTAAAACTAAATCCGTCTTCTTGCTGTGGAGAGACTACTCTGCCTCTGTCGATGTCATCTCATTTATGTTATTGCCATTTTCAGTTTCCTCACTCCCTCTCCCTCCCTAACCCCCCCCACCCCCACCTCCCCCCTCACACACATCGTCCTGGTTTTCTGCGGTAAACTGTGGGTGACACTGGAATGCTCTCACCTTGGCCTGGTGTGTGATCTTGGACTCCGTGGCGATGATTTGAGTGTTTTTGTTGATTTTTATTTTTTGCCACAGTCCCTCCCTGTCCAGCTGGTCCAAAGACTCTCTCTGTCGGATCAACCGGTCTACAGCTGCATGTTCATTAAATACATGAATACATAAATAAATAAATGAATGAAGGGCCAGAACATGTTGGTCACGAGCGGGACAGAGCTGGATGGAGATGTGTTTGTGTTTACCTTCTCATGGTTTGGCTTATGTTTTATGGGCTGCATGCTTTTTGTGAGGTACTTCTTTGTTGTTTTTGTGTGTGTATGTGTGTGTGCAGGTGGAAGTTTTTTGACCAAGCCTTGAGCGCTTTCTGCTCCAGCCACATCTTCATGCTTTTAAAAGGATTGTTTTTTTTTTTTACCTGGAGCAGAAAGACAGCACTTATCTTCACTGTAACATCTGCAGTACAAGCTTTGATGCCAGCTCCTACTGCAGTGACACACAGGGTTCTTAACCATCATCAATGATTTGATTTTTACTCACGTTTTCACACTAATTGAATCAAACTCCAAGGCATTTTTTGCTCAAGTCTCTCTTTTATTCCTCCAAGTGATGCATGTTGTTTTCAGAGCCTTAAATAAGTTGATCATTATAATTTTAAAGGGATAGTTCAACATTTTGGCAAATTGGTCCATTGCCATAATCCCTATAGTCATAGCAGTAGGTTCGTTACCTTTAATTGGCGGTGCAAGCTGTTTTTAGAACGGCGGAGCAGAGCTGCAAGCTGCTCAGAGCTACGCTACGGAGGCTCATGGGATTTCTTTGTTTCCCTCATCAAACTCATCAAATACACAATCCAACAACTCTAAAATGCTCTGGTGGACAAGTTGTGACCTGCACATTCACCATGCTATGAGATAATAACACAACGTTACGAAACTGAGACGTTTTCGAGGTAAATACAGGGTGCTTGCTGAAAAACTGTCCCTGAAGGCAACACGCATCAGCTGTTTTGCATGAATTTACCTCTAAAACAACTCTGTCTGGTAACGTTGTGTTATTATCTCATAGCGTGGTGAATGTGCAGGTCACAACTTGTCCACCAGAGCATTTTGGAGTTGTTGGATTGTGTATTTGATGAGTTTGATGAGGGAAACCAAGAAATTCCTTTAGCCTCCATAGCATAGCTCTGAGCAGCTCACGGCTCTGCTCCGCCGTTCTAAAAATAGCTTGCACTGACAATTAAAGGTAACGAACCTACTGCTATGACTATAGGGATTATGGCAATGGGTCAATTTGCCAAAATGTTGAACTATCCCTTTAACGTTATACAGCTTTTGTATATGAACATGGCTTTAAATCGTATGCATGCTTGTTGCCCATTGAAATAACATCCATCTGGAATAAGAGGAGATTTGACTGCGGTCCTGTCAATCTGTGACCAGTGACTCACTGACCTGTCTGATTGTCATTCAGGTGTTTCAAGGGCGACTCGACTCCCTCGCCGTAGCAACCATCAAAGCCCTGACAACAGTGATGCACAAATCACCAGCTGCAAAGGTAACAGGAGCACAAACACATTACTTTACATGCACATCACATGCAGCCTTGGTACCTTGAATTCACTTTTTGAGTGATTGCAGATCTACGACAGAGTATTAGGGCCACATTGAGAAACATTTTTTCACAGACTTTGAGAATGACAGTTTTATGAGAAAAAAGTGATACTTTTAAGAGAAAAAAGTTGTTAAAATGAGGGCCGTGGAGCATTTCGTTGGGTTTTACTTAAGTATAGGTTTCACAAACAAGAAGATACTTAATCCTTTGGCACATCAGCACCACATTGTCGTCAGTATCAGGACTTTGAAAAGAATATGCAAGAAAATGCATCTATTCTGCAGAAAGAATGAGACGGACTTGGAGGAAATCGCTGCTTTTTTCTCATAAAATTGCCACTTTTTTCTTGTAATATTAGGACTTTATTCTCGAAGTCTGTGAAAACTATTTTTTCTCAATGTGGCCCTAATACTCAATCGTACAGATCAGCTTTAGCGTGTTGTTTTTTAATGTAGAGACTCTGAGGTGCCACAAATATTAATTTTCATTCTCATTCGTTTCCCCTCGTTTTCTGCCGCCCATGCAGGAGGTTTTCAAGGAGAGAATTGGTTATAATCACCTATATGAAGTGCTCATCTCTCTGGGCCAGCCATCCAGACACCTCCTCAAAGAGCTGATGAACATGGTGAGAGAAAGATTTGGTGTTCTTGTATTCTTCTTTAATCCAGTGCATCTACATCTGGGTATATAATATCTAATAAAATATGCATTGTGCCTTATTTTTCTAAATAAATAAATTTAAAAAATCTCAACCAGGCGGTGGAGGGAGAGCACACCTCAGTGGGGCTCCTGGGCATCAGTAACGTGGAGCCGCTGCTGCTGCTGGTCCAGTGGCTCCCCGAGCTGGACTCATCGGAGCTGCAGCTCTTCACGGCCGACTGGCTCCGACGCCTCAGCTGCCTCAACCGCCAGACCCGCGCCACCTGCGTCAACGCCTCCATGGTGATGCGAGCGCTGGCCGCCCTGGATCGCAACCAGCGGCTACACCGAGCCTGCGCCGAGAGCCTCCTGGGCCTGGTGGGCTCGCTGGGGTCCCAGTCGTTGGGCGCCAGGGAGCTGCTGGGGCTGCTGCGCCTCCTCAGACCGCCCGAGTCCAGCCAGGCGCATCCGTACGTGGGCGCGGCCTTGAGAGCGCTCCTCGCCATGGTGCGTAAGCAGGGCCTGGAGAGCGCCATGCAGTACTTTGACCTGTCGCCCAGCATGGCGGGCATCGTGGCTCCGACGGTGCAGCGCTGGCCTGGCTCCGCCTTCAGCTTCCTGGCCTGGTTCTCGCTGGACCAGGATCAGCTGGGCCCGCTCAGCAAAGACAAGAGGAAACAGCTCTACAGGTGAGAAGTGTTTCATATGTCAACCAAATATAAGAAACAAAAAAACACCTCTTAGTATTCAATCAGCGTTGAAGTTGGATCTCAAATGTCCTCTTTTCATATCGGGACATAATTACTGAAACACCATCAAATGTATTAGTCATAAATAGGGATGTCACGATTACTTGTTTTCACAATTAATCGCGGTATTAACGCCAAATACCGTCACTTTCCGAAAAAGATACATATCGGCAGATGTGCGCCAAAGTAAAGGAAAATGCACAGATACTGGTCCATTTATCTGAAGTAACACTGAATTGGTAGGAATTTATATGTTAGCGTGTCATTTGTATTGTAAAAAAAATGATTAAAATGAACTTAAACATTTGGTATAGATGGCAATTAATGACTTAAATATTTCAAACACTTCCCCCGGGGGATCAATAACTGGTCCTATATTAAGAGATTAGTAAAGTAATTATATTTTGACTATATTTGATTTTACACATTCAGTGTTGTGAAATTTATTGATGCATAATAATCGTGATAATTGTAATACCGTGATTACTTCTCTGACAATAATCGTACCAAGAAAATGTATAATCGTGTCCATTTGTGTGATATCCGTCGCTAAAAGCTGGCGATAATAGATTCATGCGTTTACCGCGACTATGCCAGCTACCGAAACCATGGAAACGTAAACATACAATTCCACCGGAAGAGTAAAACCGACTTTCGTTTGTGAAGTTTTGGAAAAATGTGGATACATACAGTACATACATTTTTTTCATCTTGTCTCCTACCTGTTTTGCAAAGAATAGTCATAAACACCCTCTAAGTGTTTCTATCCTCTTTTTTTTCCCCATCTTGTGCAGTTTTTTTACGCCGGGTGGGACGGGATTTGAGGCGTTCATTAGCTCAGTGGGCGTGCTGGTGGTGGCTGTATGCACGAAAAAGGAGTATGTCACAGTCATGCTGCCTGACTACTGCTTCTGTGACTCTCTCTGGGTGAGTCATGTTGAACGACGTCATTCACTGATGACAAATGTACCCAGGAATGAACGACAACTTCAACAGGATGACTGATTTCTTTTCTACAGCACAGCATCAGCGTGGTGCACGTACCGGGAAAGAGGCCGTTCGGACAGAGCCTGGTCTACATTTATGTGGATGGACAGCAGAAACTGTCGGCCCCCCTCAAGTTTCCCACCATGACGGAGGTGAGACCTGCAGCCGCGTTAGAAACAACACACCGCAGGTCACAGAGGGAGGTGTACACTGTATTTTATGTGCAATATCATCATCATCTCATCAAACTGAAGACCTACCTTTTTAGCCTTGATTTTAACTGATTCTTATTATTATTTTTATTGTCATAAAACATTCATTTAATTTAATTTAATTTATTTAATTTATTTTATTTCTTATTTATTTATTTCTTATTATAATCTTTTTTATTCTATTTTAATTCATCCATTTTTATTCTATTTTATCCCACTACACCTGTCTATTTTTACTTCATTTTATCTAGTGTCTTTCTAGTCTTCTCATTTTATCTATTTTACTTCATTTTATCTAGTGTCTGAATGAATGAATGAATGAATGAATGTTTATTTCGATCACAGCATCAAAATGTCTACAAAACAAATTCAAGGTGGTAACAAGTACTATATAGCTGGTCGAAAAGGGTTGCGGCTGAAGCAAAGCTTATAGCTGCCGCACCATCATTTTATCTAGTGTCTTTCTAGTCTTCTCATTTTATCTATTTTACTTCATTTTATCTTGTGTTTTCCCCATGGCAAATGATTTAGTGTAAGATAGCGTTTCCTCGATGTCTCTAAAATCCAATGTTCTAAAATTATTGTGTGAATGTGTATGTGTATGTGAATGTAAGTGTGTCTCCCAATATGTGTTCCCTAAGTTGCTTGTTTTTATCATGTGAAGCACTTTGAGCTGCCGTGGGCATGAAAAGTGCTGTACAAATGAAGCCTGATTGATTGATAATCTTCTCTTCTCCACTTCACAGCCGTTCACGTCTTGCTGCATCGGCTCAGCAGGCCACCGCACCACAACTCCGCCGCCCTCTCAGATCCCAGACCCTCCCTTCTCCTCCGCCACGACGCCCACCACCCGCTCCTCGCTCGGCGGCATCCTGTCGCCGCACACCTGGGGGGGGCTGCTCGGGGGGAAGCCCGAGTCCGTGACTAAGCTCATCTCCGCGGGGACGCAGGACAGCGAGTGGGGAAGCCCGACGTCGCTGCAGGGCCAGCTCGGAAGCGTCATGGTGTTTCACGAACCCCTGCAGCCCAATCACATAAAAGCCATCTGTAGCGCTGGTGAGTGGGAGGAAGAAGAGAATAGATTTAGAAATGAAAGATGTGCATAGTGGGATGATGGAGGTGTTTAGCAGAAGAGATGGAGAATAAAAACCATCAGCAGTGAAGATGAAAGCTCGTCCAGTTCACGTGACAGAATTGAACTTATTGTGAGTCATACAGCAGTCCAACTTTCTTACCTTCTCCCTTTCCTTTCCTGTTGCAGGTCCAAACTGCATCTCTCCATTCAAAGCCCAGGAGTCAGAACTCGGGGACCTTTCAGCCAAACTGCTGCTGCACTACTCACCCAAGGTAACTGGACCACGCAGCTGCCTCTCCACTGGCTTCCAGTAAAACACAGAATTGACTTCTCTTCTCATCATTTTTAAGTGTTTTAATGGCCTAGCTCCCTCCCACATTACTGATTATACACCTGAGAGGTCCCTTCGATCGTCAAATAAAGGGCATCGTTGTCAGTGTTCGGTTCTTCTACCATGCTGCTTTATTATAATCCTATTCGTCTTTTTACGGTGTCAGTATCCAGTACTGTGTGTGTCTTATTGTGACCCTCATTTAAAGCACATTGAGTATGAAATGTGCTATATAAATTACTTGCTTCCTTACTCAGCCATCCCTCTTTAAAGCTGTCTGACATGCAGAGAGAGCAGTGGATGTGATTCTTGGGTTTGTATCAGTCATATAAATTCGTGTGGGTGGACAAATTTGTTTTGATTGGCTGTAATTGAAGCAGTTAGCAACACATTTTGTAAAGTGAATTAAAAATAATGACTGAATATATAACAAGATGAACTCGAATCTAAACATTGAGTTTCTGTTGACAGGCTTGTAGGAACCCCATCTGTCTCGATCTGTCTCCAAACATGCTGCACGGACGCCTGACAGGGAACAAAGTGGTCAACTGGGATATCAAGGTGGGAGGAGGAACATACCCGTCCTGTGCTCTTTGGATGGATAATTCATTTCTGCCTTTTATTTCATGATGCATCGCTGTATTATCTGTTACAGGATATGATCAACTGTGTGGGCGGCCTGCCAGTGCTGTTCCCCGTACTGGAGCAGTTGTCCCTGGTGACCCCCGACCAGCAGCACGCCAGCGATCCCGCAGCGCCGTCAGAGTTCATCACCCCGGATGTGACCACGCCGGCTGACGGAGACTGGGTCATCCTCCCATCCAACAGAGCTTCTGGTATGCGTTTCTCCCTTTTTTCCCCTCCCCTCCTGAGCCGACTCGTGTAACTGAGACACTGTGCTGGTACAATGAGCAGCCTGTGGGAACAAATGTTTTTTTTTTTCCAGAGGCTCGCCTGGAGAAGAATTTGGTGGCCACCTTCCTGCTGGTGCTGAAACATTTCCTGCAGAGACACCAGATCAACCAGGAGAACCTGCTCCACTCACACAGCATCGGTACACTGGGAGCGCTGCTGCAGAAGGTACGTTCACACCAAATTCTGCACATAATTATTAGTAAGTAAGTACTTTATTTATATAGCACCCTTCTCAGTACGGATACACAGAGTGCTTCACAGCGTACATAAAAACCATAATACAGTAAATAACAGTACGCAATAAAATATAGAAAGTACTGTGCATGTTACACAAGAACAGCACAGATAAAAATGGCTCTATTATTATTATTATTAGGGAGCTGGGGTGGAATTGTGCACAGGAATTAACTAAAATGTTTAATGTTTTTTTTTCTTTTAATTTACTTTTTATTCATTTTATTTTAGTAACATACACATATGTTCCAGCTGGGCACAAAACATACAACATAACATGACATAACATGACATAACATAACATAACATAACATAACATAACATAACATAACATAACATAACATAACATAACATAACATAACATAACATAACATAACATAACATAACGAGGTGAGTAAAGCAGCAGAGTCCACATAAGCCCATCATACATAAAAACATAAAGATGCTGCTTAGAAATAGGGGGAAAAAAACATTTTCTATTAAAGGGTTTCAACCTTATCTTTGCCACAGTTGACACATAGAGTAGCTGAGCCATTTTGACTAGTTTTCTTCAAAAATATCAGTTTGGTTTCTTAGTTTGAATGTACGTATATCTCTGTCTCTCCATAATATATACAACAGTATATGATAAATGTTGGGTTGTCTTTCTGTGAGTACAGTTTTATTGTAAAATATTTGTCAGAAACTCATGTGAGGTTTTTCTTGGCAGTAGTTTGAAATGAATATCAAATATATTCAGTTACATGACTGAGATTGTTTTTGCCAGAAATACAGATCCCACACATCTCCCACACCACACAACAACTTGGCACCTTAAAACAATGCAAGTTGCAAGTTTTGGTGAAGGTTATTAGGGGGTTGACTGTTGGCTAATCCTGTTTTGAGTCTCACTAATTTATTTCAGTTCAACTTTCTTTTTCTTCTTCCTCAGACATGAGTGGTTTCAATTTTCCTGTAGCTATAACAAACAGAGTTGTATTTTACAAGCATCTTCTGGCCATTTTTTTTTTTACCAATGGAGTGCATTTCACGAATTACATTCAAGTCTCTGCATAATATGAGTCCATGGAAATGGGGCTTAATCCTCCTTTTTTTCACCCTATTCAACTTGCAGAATTAGTTTGGTTCTCTAGCAGGGAAATGAAGAATTTCTGACTTCAATTAGTTTTTGATAAAGGGGCCACTTATACCCTTAACTACATTACTCATACTGTATGAGACTCACATGCTGAGGGGATTATGAATGTTGCTCGACCCTTCCCCACAGACATTTATTTATTCACCTCAGGCAGCTTTTGTCCCTGTGTGTAGGTTTGTCTGTGTTTGCTCTGTGCGTCTGTGTTTGTCTTCTCCTTTGTGTCCGTCTCTTTCCATTTTTTTCTTTAATCCTGACCTCTTTCTCTGACTCGCTTTTCCTTTTTTTTCTTTTTGTTTGATCCATGTGTGGCTGTAATTGTTTGTTTATCATGGGGTTGAAAAAATACCACTGATTCAGCATTTATTACACCATGGGAAAGTAAAAGTCTCCACAGAGACCCAGACACTTTGTTGTAGCTAAGTAACCACACCCTGTAAATGGTAAAAGTCCAAATAAACCTCTAATGTGTTTCCCCATTCCAACAGGCTCCTTATCTGTTTGTGGAGAGAGTTACGGGTGTCACATTACTTTATATTGAACAAGCCCCATCATGGTTTATGAGATTATACAAAATAAAAACTTGTTGTCTGTCTGTGTTTGACCTCTGTTCATATCACCTGTGTTTACTGCTCTAATCTTTTCCTTAATCTGCATGTGAGCCGGTAAATGTGCATATAATTGAGCTAATAGTCGTGAAATACAACCTTTTTGTTTTTCTCTGTTGTTTTGTGTGTGTTTAGCTGCCGGTGGGTCACGTCGATGTCAGCGTGCTCGTTGCTATGCAACTGCTTATTGAGCAGGTGACATATGAGAAGAACCAGGCGCTGCTGCAGCAGCTTCACACACATCTGCTGTTCAACTTCAACATCTGGAACAAAGGAGACTTCCCACTACGCATCGGTGAGACTCGTGTTTATGCTTCGCTGCTGGAGAACATGTGTCACATGTCACAAGAAATCATACTTTCAGTCAATTTGATAAAAGCAATTTGCGTCAAATATTGATTATGAATAAACAATGGGGAAATAAACAATACGAAACAATCCCGAGTTAAATAAAATCCATGCAAAGTGCATTTTAAGAGTAGTAGTTATATTAGATGCAATTAATGTATTATATTAGATACTAGATTAATATTTGAGTTAGTGTTGTTAATATACATATTTTGTCTACATTGTTTTGTGTGACTTTCTGTGTGAAATATAGTGAGTGTGTGTCCCTGAGGCTGTGAACAGTTCTGAGTTCTGCCCTTTTGTGCTTTTTCTCATCTGAAGGTCATATCCAGTACATGTCGACCGTCATCAAAGACAACAGGAAACAGTTCAGGAAAAAATATGGAGTTCAGTTTCTGTTGGACACCGTGCGTCTTTATTACGGGTAAGACTCCATATCCTGATACTGTATGACATACATGTGGTTTGTTTTTTTTGCTTTTTTTCATAAAACATCATCATCATCTGTTGTGCTCTGCAGGAAGAACAGCAATAAGGAGAGCGACCTGAGTGAGGATGACATTCGTACCATCCGGGCTTCTCTGTGTGGCCTCATCAAGTACTACATCAGCAAGGGCATGTCACAGGAGGAGATGCACAGCTTTCTGGGATACATCGCTGCCATCGGAGACGAGGAACAGGTGAGGGAGCCATTTTTAATTATTGTCTTGCACTAAATCATACAGAAACATAATAAGATTGGAAACCAGTACAACCATAAAATCAGATCAAATGTGAAACAAAAGCTTCATTCATTTTCAGCCGCTTGAGAAATAGTAGCAGCAAAGTCTCAGAAATTAGGAGTAGGTCAGGTTGTTCTGAGAGTATGTTTTTCCAGACGACCCACATATTGTGAAACTGGTTAATGCCACTACGTTTTGCCATTTGAGGATGTTCCGTCTCCCTGTGACACCTGCATAGGAAGCTGTACAGTTTTGTTTCCCGCCCGGCAGCTGTTCTGCCACCCTCTCTCCCCTTCGCTGCGTTATTTTTAAACATTTTCCCCCTCTGTAAGCAGCAACGTGCATCATCTTTTGACCGTTTTCCTGTACGACACTGAACAGTTTCGGCAGGATTTGGTGTCTGTGTGACCTATGTTGTAAAAATCCATTCCCCTTCTCTCTTCGACACCTCTCTTCCTGTTTTGAGCCCCGTCTCATTTTTCATTTTGTCTGTCAGTTTGCATATCCTCTTACACAGCAGTTACTATATGTGGAAGCTTACATCACCCCCCTATGAACATATGGTCGATATAATCGCTTCATCCTCCTCCACTGCCAGGCATCTGCCAGCTCCTGATACTGTATATCCATTCATCAAGCCAAACTGACTCCTCAAATGTCACACCTAGTAAATCTTGTTCAAACACATCTGAGAAATTCACTTGTCAAAACACAACCTTTTAGTTCTTTACACTTATGTTTTGTTTTGCATTTGGTTAGATATTGTATCCGACTGCTCATTAATCACTACTACACCATGCAAATGTAGATTTTTCTCTGTCAAAACGACCAACCTTGGGTGTGTAAAAGGAACTAATGTGAGTTGTGGCCTTGTGTTGCAGCTGTGTGGGCTGCTGGAGTTGTTACTCAGCCTTCTCCAGAGCAGCCCGGCCAGGGACCAACTCTTCCTGCTCCTCTTTGAACCCGGGGCGGCCGACTCCTGCTACGCTCTCCTGCTCAATAACAAACACTCAGACAGACTCAGAGAGCTCGTCTTCAAGGTGCGTTACAGCCAGATCCAACTGGATACACCGCTTTTATCACAGCGCTGAATTATCACCATATTGCTGAGAGAGATCCAAACAGTTACTCGTTAAAGGGATAGTTCACTAAAAATTGAAATTTCACTCATTATCTACTCACCCTCATGTTGACTAAGGGCTGGGAGAAGTTTCAGAGTCCTCCATGCCTTCTCTGAGTTACAGCGGGGGGTCCGTGCAACAGTATTTGTCCATATAATGGTTGCGAACGGAGCTCACTTTTCTTTGTCCAAAAAGACACACCAAAAACATCCAAATACCTCCATGCTGCTCGTCTGTAATGTCCCTCTTGTATTGAAGCCCCAACATGAGAAATTGTTCCGAAAAAAATTTAATAAGTCTATGTTTTAAGCTTGTTTGTAGCGGAAGCTCCCAGTGTTGCTCTGCCAGAATCTCGCGTGATTTACGGAGCCGTGAACTGGGTGTCAGTGCAAATTGCGCGAGATTTGGACAGACTAGGAAGAGCAGTGCTGGGAGCTTCCGCTACAAACAAGCTTAAAACATAGACTTTTTTTTTTTTTTCCGGAACAATTTATCATGTCGGGGCTTCAATACAAGAGAGACATTACAAACGAGCACTGTGGAGGTATGTGGTACTCAGAGAAGGCACGGAGGACTCTGAAACTTCTACCAGCCCTTAGTCGACATGAGGGTGAGTAGGTAACGAGAAATATCAATTTTGAGTGAACTATCCCTTTAACCTGATTCATATTTGGGTCCAGGAATCCTCCTCAACAAGGGATACATGAGTCAATAAACATGATAATGAAACAAATGTTGTTTCCTCTTCACCTCTGTGCAGCTGTTTGAGCGCATGTTGCGTTGCGACCGCGTCTATGAGAAGAATAAGCAGCGTCTGCGGCTGCGAGAGGCGGGTTACGCCAGCCTGTCGCTGCTCTTCTCTGAGCTCCACATCACGCCAACCCTCATCCGCTGTCTCCTCAACCAAGTCCTCCACACAGGTCAGCTCAGTTGTTTCATTTTTTTTAATCACTGAAATGTGTTCTCTGCACTCCTCCGCAGAAACTGGTGTGATTTTATTCATTTATTTATTATTCATTCATTTTTTTAATCTCACACATTCATTCTCTGCTGGCTATTAGGCAGGATTTTATGTGATTGCTTCCTTGAGCCAGAATTGTTTTTCCACACAATAAAGTTTTATTAAAATTTTTGACACCATGAAATGAAATGAAAATGCCTTTTACATTCAACATAATGTATAATACAAATACAGTATGTATAGGAGTTGCTGCATTGAAACAAAAGCAACAAAAAAGATAAGAATAAGAACAACACCCCCCCTGCTGTTTTAACAAATGATAATCTATTCAAAATGGGGTAGATAAAGTCCATTATGTGCACATTTTAACAAGTTTTTCAAAGAAATGTAAATCTTTGCGTGTGTGTGTGTCACAGATCACGTGGTGAACTATAAAGACCTGATGTCCCTGATGCAGCTCACTCACCGAGCCGGACCCGCTGTGCGTCTCATCGTCTGCAAGAGGGTGAGCAAGCACCTGCTCACTATATTTATTGTTTATTCTGAGAGAAACGGCAGAGGCAGGAAGCGACTTTAATGTTCACTGATCCATCTCTACCGTCAGTCGCTCTCGTATCGATTTCCTGTTTATCTGGTGAAACATGGTCACTGGTAGTAACGGTGGGAGAATAAAACAGCAACACTGAGTAGCTACAGATGGGTAAGTGAGTGGTGTCCATCTATTTATAGGCAAACAAATTCATTTTGCAAGAAGTCCGACTTTATCTGCCTTTTCTCATCATGCCAGGGGGGCAACATCTATCTGATCTCATGCTGCACACACAACAAGTATTTTATCCAGTGTGTTATCTCTACATCTGTATGATTTTAATGTGAAGCAGCAGCATGTTGGGAATGTTTGCATTGGTTTGCATTAGCAGGAATAAAACAGATCTTTGACGACGACAAAGGCTGTTTGAATTCAATAATTACAATATTTTTTTCACTTTTTATTGAAGAGTTTTTTTTTCTTGCTCTACCTCTGGATGCTGAATGATCATTTTTTCGGCAGACATCATTAAAGTTTAACACTTTTTCCTCGTCTGTCCTCAGGTGTACCAGCTGCTACAGTCCCAACAGGACGCCGCTGTGCAGATCTCAAAGCAGCAGTGTTGGCAGGACACCCTCATGCGGCTCTACCTGCGAGGCGAGGGCTCCTTGACGCTGCGGAGCGCCGACACCGTCAGCACCTGCAGCTTGGACCTGAGCCGGCTCAGCGGCGGCGGCGGCGGCGGCGGCGGCAGCATCACTCACCGCTTGGAGCTGCCGTTGGAACGGCGGACGCGGGGGGGCAGCTCCGGGCGCCTGGACCGGCTGGACGACGACCGGCTCAGCATCGGCGACACGCGCTCCGTGGACAGCCTGGAGAACGGCGACGTCATCTCGCTGCTGGACACGCCGTCTTCCTCCGCCTCCGCCGAGCCGCCGCCGCAGCAGCTCCACTCCTCCAAACCCTGGGTGGTGGGGAAGTCCGGCGGCCTGACGCTGGACCTGTCCCACCTGCAGACGTACGAAGGCGCGGACAGCGGCAGCCAAACGCCCGGCAGCATGCCCAGCACGCCGTCCCCGCTGGAGGCTTCGAAGCCGTTCCCGGGAAGCGCCGGGGATGCAACTTCCTCACTGACCGAGGACAGTTTTCTATTTAGCGACAACATCTCACTCGGGGAATCCTTCAACAACGCTGAGGTAATTTGTCAGACAGCCTCAGGATCAGTTTTGCTGACATAACTGAAGGGGAAGGGTCGGTTAGGAAGAGTTTTGTCATCACATTGTTTATTTAAGGACAAGGTTGGCAAAAGTCACTTTGTTTTAGTGTCAAACAAATCCACCCACTCCATCCCTTAGTACATAATGCACCGTAGTTTTAAAGGGATAGTTCACCCAAAATTCAAAATTTCACTCATTATCTACTCACCCTCATGTCAACTAAGGGCTGGGAGAAGTTTCAGAGTCCTCCGTGCCTTTTTGGAGTTACGGGGGGGTCCGCACAGTAGTATTTGTCCATATAATGGTTGTGAATGGTGCTCACTTTTCTTCGTCCAAAAAAAATCCAAATACCTCCATACTGCTCGGAGGACTCTGAAACTTCTCCCAGCCCTTAGTCGACATGAGGGTGAGTAGATAATGAGTGAAATTTAATTTTGGGTGAACTATCCCTTTAAGCAAATGTCACTCACACCGAAGTAAATACTGCATTTGTTGGGGACTTTTTTCAGCTGCACACTTAATGCATCTGGAATCGATTTACTATAAACTACAGTACATGTTCATCAAACATGTCATCTGTTGAAACTGTGTGGCTCCCAGAAAATAAAATGAATGATTACATATAAATATATTCTCATAAAACTAGTGGCAGTGAGCAGATGATAAGGAGCCGTGGTGTCTGTCATCTGTTAGTCTGTATCCAGAGGAGGAAGTTGAAACAGCAAAAGCCTCTGAGTCAGTGAGTGAAATGTCATCTCACTGTTCTCAGCTTTTTACTTTTATCCAACACGCTCTCTTCGTCACCGGAGGGCAGAGGTGGAAAGACAGACAACCTGTCTCGTCCCACGGCAGGAAGCTGTCAATCACATGTCAGTCACAGTTTGTCAGAAGGTCTTGATCTGGCTGACAGTTATGTAAATGTCCTTATATTAAGACTCATACTCTAATTCAGGCTGTCACCCAGCACCAGAATATCCACTCACACGGTAACTTGTGATAACTTTAAGACGCTTCTTTTGATATTTTCATCTTCTTATTAAAGGGATAGTTCACCCAAAATTCAAATTTCACTCATTATCTACTCACCCTCATGTGGACTAAGGGCTGGGAGAAGTTTCAGAGTCCTCCGTGCCTTCTCTGAGTTACAGCGGGGCTCCGTGCAGCACTGCATGTCCATATGACGGTAGCGAACGGAGCTCACTTTTCTTCGTCCAAAAAGACACACCAAAAAACATCCAAATACCTCCATAGTGCTCGTCTGTAATGTCCCTCTTGTATTGAAGCCCCGACATGAGAAATTGTTCCAAAAAAAATTAAATATCTATATCTATCTGTCTATATTTTAAGCTTGTTTGTAGCGGAAGCTCCCAGTGTTGCTCTGCCGGAATCTCGCGCAATTTGCAGAGCGGTGAACTGGGTGTCAATGCAAATCGCGCAAGATTTGGACAGACACGGGAAGAGCAGTGCTGGGGTAGATAATGAGTGAAATTTGAATTTTGGGTGAACTATCCCTTTAATGTTTTTGTTCTGTGCTGATGATAACCCTGGCTTCTCTGTCTCTCTGGTGTGTGTGGCCCCCTAGCGGGCAGAGGAGGAGCTGTGCAGCATGCTGCTGGAGATCGTGCTGTGTGTGATGTGGCGAGGCGTGGAGGGTTCGGATGATTCGGCGTGGCTGGAGCGCGGCCAGGTCTTCTCAGCTCTCACCAAACTGGGAACCGCCAATGAGCTGCTGCTTCCTGTCGACCAAATCAAACTCAGGTCAGTTAGGCTGGACGAACTAAGACAACAGTCTGATTGCTTCTAGTCTAGAGACAGTCTTGCATGTTCTGTGTTTTTTTTTTTCCTTATTTGTAGCCTCATGGAACGAATGTTGGAGTGGGCGGTGAGCGACAATCGCGAGGCGTCGGCCGCCACGTTGCCGCAGCACACGGAGAACGCAGTCCGGTTGCTTCACATGGTGCAAGACTTCCTGCAGGCGGAGGGCCTGGTCAACCCGGCGCTGTGGACGGAGAAGGTGCTGGAGGAGACGGTGACGCTGATGGACAGCCTCATGGTGTGGTACTCGTCCGGCACGCAGTGGTTCCAGCTGTCCCAGGTCGGACTGCGGCTGCTGTTGGGCTTCATGGCCCAGGAGGATCCTGAGGTGAACTGAACAACATCTCTTTTGTGTTTATAAAGTTGTCAGTAGGGATGTCACGATTATAGATTTTCTTTGTCCGATTATTGTCAGAGAAATAATCACGGTGTTACGATTATCATGATTATTATGAATTAATTAAAGCAGAAACATGGGTCTGTCAGTCACTCTGCTCTGCTGTAAGCCGAGGAGAAAACTTTCCTTGTATCCTACAACCTTTATCCAATGAGGAGAGAGAACGGCATAAAGGGGCGGTCCTCTCTGTGTGTGCAGCCAAGGGATGCGCGTGAATGTTGTGACGTAGGGACGAGGGCGGGGACTGCTAACTCCATCTGCTGACAAGAAGTTAGCCAAAACGACCGGATCGCTTACTTCTGCTTTAATTTACATGATATGAATGTGTAAAATTAAATACAGTCAAAATATAATTACAATACTAATTATTTACATTAAATATTTTAAGTCTCTACTATTAATATATAACCATTAACCAGTTATTAATCCTGCAGGGGAAGTGTTTTAAATATTCAAGTCATTAATTGTCATCCATACCAAATGTTTAAGTTCATCATTGTTTCTTTTTTAGCACAAATAACTCGCTAACATTTAGATTCCTATACCAATCGTATGTTACGTTTGGTAAATGGACCAGTATTTCTTACATTTACCTTCACTTTGGTGCACATCTGCCTCTGTGTTTCCAACATAATCTTTTTTGGAAAGTGACGGTATTTGGAAATCTTTACGTTTTAATACCGCGATTAATTGTGAAAACAAGTAATCGTGACATCAAAAAAACATGTAAAATGATAAATGATCTGTATTCCAGGTGTGTGCCATGGCGACGGCCAAGCTCAATGGCATCCTTCAGACCAAGGAGGTGTCGAGCCAAGACGAGGCCTGCTACCTGCTGGGGAAGGTGGAGGGCATCCTGCGGCGCTCCATGCAGGAGCAGACGGAGGAGACCTACTCCTTCCTGGTTCCTCTGCTGCGAACGCTGCTCTCCAAAGTCCACCGCCTCCTCTACATGGAGCTGCACCTCCCCCAGCTGCCCGACACCAACGGCAGCCCGTCCTTCTTCGAGGACTTCCAGCTGTACTGCAAGTCGCCCGAGTGGCGCGTCTACCTCGACAAATATGTACGGGATTGAGGATTTACAGGCACCGTTGTTGGTTTAAATGATCGTCAAAGTCTTATTAAAAAGTTTGTGTTGTGTTGTTGCAGATTATTCCATATATGAAGCAATATGAGATTGAAACATTCAGCCAGGGCCACGAGACCATGGCTCTGTACTGGAAGGAGTGCTACGAGGCCTTCATGGTCAGCCTGCATAAGAGAGAGAGGGAGCGAGGCGAGAGCAAGATCCGCTTCCAGGTGAGTTGGATTCCTAAGAAACGGATAACGATTAAATATGAGATCCATATATCCAGTCTTTCTCCCTCTTAAAATCCTCTCTCCTCTCGTCCTACAGGAGCAGTTTGTGGAGCCCTTCTCACGCCGCGGGCGCCAGGAGAACCTGCGCTACAACAGCATGCTGAAGCAGCAGCACAGCCAGAACAGCGCCACCCTCAGGCAGTGGAAGGCAGCTCGGCGGGGTCTGGTGTGTGAGAGAGGACCCTGGGCCGACAGGTACTGATAATAATCACATATAATTTTGTCTTTTTCTACAGGAGTTTTGTTGTAATTGTTTGTTACAGATATAAACAGCGTCTGGTTTTGGCAGTATTATAAGCAATTTCTTCAAATTCTTTCATACAGGCAGCAGGATGAGATGCACTTTAGGGTGTCCAGTGCTGAGAACTTCTCCCGCATGAGGTTGAAGTTAGTCCGTAATTACAACTATGACCCTCACAGAGAAGCCAGCGCATTGAGAGACAACCTAGGTAAGATTCTACTCTGGTTTCCCCCTGTTGTTTAGACTGGAACAACCTGACACAGTCTCACTACGTCTGCAAAGAAAACACACACTTGAATATTTCAAAATTGAATCAATGGCTCTCCATCGTAGCAAGAAGCACCTACTCCTTTGATATATTATCAGGAGAAGTGTGTGTACTGTGTATCATGAGCACATTCATCCAAGCTGCCCTTGATAAACAGATTAAAAAGGACTGACCTTGAAAATCCTCTTTGAGCTGGACTTGTGTCCTGCCCCTCAATGAGGAGGATGATCCACTCTGCTCAGTGTGCTCTTCTTATTTAGCTGTGTGAATCCAAAACATCTGTAGTTGGCAACTGTGCACACAAATGTTTACTTTCAGATGTCATCTTTGTCTTATATTTTGACTTAAAAACAAGTTCCTGACTTTGCTACCTGAGTTTTTAGGAAGTGAAGGATGTTTCATCTGCACTTTGCTTAGTTCTCTAGCCAGCAGGGGATTCGCAAGTTCTGAAATGAACCTTGCTGAAAGGTGCCAGTATAAAGTAAATAACAGTCATCCAATAAGTTTGTTAAATGATAGCAACAATCTTTGGTGTTTGCACACTGCTGTCCAGTTTATTGCTGCAGCAGTAGAACAAAATAAAGCAAAGTATTATCCACTTCTTCTGCTGCCTTTTTGATTTCAGGGGCTTTGACAGGAAATAATGAGCTTGTAGTGAATTAGATCCACATGAGTGATGTGAGAGAGCAGTTTTAAAACTGTAAATCTTACACTGACACTGAGCTGAAAGCAAATGCAGGGTGTTCTGCTCTGTTCCTGACAGATGTTTCTATTATTTGTCATGCCAAGAAGTTAATTTACAGCACTGTCACACTGCATCATTCTGGTTTTAACACCCTCCACCCTCCTCCCTCCATCCCAGGTGTCCATCAGCAGCGTGTGAACCCAGAGTCTCTGCTGCTGGAGGCGGTGAAGCAGGTGAAAGTCAGCGACCTGGAAGACGACATCCTGGAGCTGCCGGAGGACGACCCCGCCGCTGCCAGCAATCAGTCAGTCACAACGCAGAGAAACCATAACACCACTAAAGCCAAGAATTACCAAGAGACTGTTTTTGTTACAGTCCACTTTCCCTCTCTGTGACCTGCAGGGTTGAAGCGGAGGAGGCGGGGCAGAAGGAGAAGCTGGTGCTGTGGGAAGACTGCGAGCTGGTGACGGTGGTGGACGTGGTGCCCGGTCGCCTGGAGCTCACCACACATCACATCTACTTCTACGACAGCAGCCAGGAGAAGGAGGAAGGTGAGCAGGACAGTCAGAGAGGCAGAGGCGGATGAGACGATACGGGAACACCATAATTAAAAACTTTAACATGATGTCTCCAAATTTTACTCCAAATTGCAATATTTGAAAACTATGGGAGACCCAGTTGAAAACAACGATAGACGGTGAAATATGGGAAGAAATTTTACTTTTACCTTCGAAAATATCCATATGTAACAGATTCAGAGAAATGCAATATAATATCTTACAAAATGTTTATATATCTCCATAAATGTATAGTAAATATACAGCAGGGGCCTCTCCAAACTGCCCAAAATGTAAGACTATTTTAGGGACAAGATTTCACTGCCTCTGGGAATGCGAAAAGATTCAACGGTTTTGGCAAACTGTATGTTCTGAGGTTAGTGTGATCATTAAACAGCCTACAGCCTATTCCAATATTGTGTTTATTGGGGTATATCCCTGAATCAATAAGATCACATAAGAACACTGTACATTATGTTGGGCTGAAAGGCTGTTATGACCAAATGGGTAGGAGAGGAACCTCCTTCAATACATCTGTGGAAGTCTTTGATAACAGACTATATTTCTCTAGAAAGACTAAGATTTCCTATCAACGGTCAGAAAGACCTCTTTACAGCAAAGTTTGACAAAGTGTTAAAGTAGCTGGGAACTCATGATGCAACTGCCTGAAATGTAAAAGACCTAACAAGGACCTTTGAGATCATTGCTGTGAAATATATTCTGGATTTGCTACATACTGTATCTATAATCTGTATGCACTGTACTGGACTGTTATAATTTTGAAAATGTTCTGTGTGTGCTTATTTCCTGAAGGTGTGGGCCACGACTTCAAGTGGCCCCTCACTCAGATCAGAGAGGTCCACCTGCGACGATATAACCTGCGTCGCTCTGCCCTGGAGATCTTCCTCATCGACCAGACTAATTACTTCCTCAACTTCAAGAAAGAGGTGAGAAAACCACAAGGAGACCAAGATAATAACACACTAGTGCACATGTGGAAATAAAGAAACAAATCAGCGATCTGATAAATATTGACTAAATAATTCAAGTTCCAGAAGAAACGGTGCTACTCCTCTTCTGTTTAAAACATTATTACGTCTTCTTCAAACAGACAAGGAACAAGGTTTACAGCCGCATGTTACTCCTGCGATCCCTCAGTCTTTATGGAACCCGCTCGCCGCAGGAGCTGCTCAAAGCCTCTGGACTCACACAGGTCAGGAAACAGTGACGTGGAGTTGTTGTTATCAATTTGAGAGAGCGATCAAACACATTTACTGTAGATGAATGAAATATAAGGAGTCGTTGAGTTTCGACTTTTGATTTTGCACTCTCCATCACACAGAAATGGGTAAATCGGGAGATTTCCAACTTCGACTACTTGATGCAACTCAACACGATCGCAGGCAGGACGTACAACAACCTGGCTCAGTACCCAGTGGTGCGTCCCTCGCTCATTACAACACTGTTACAGCAGTGGTGACTGGATGAGCGTGAATCTTTACGCTCATTTTGTTGTGCATTTGTTTCCAGTTCCCCTGGATTCTGTCTGACTACACCTCAGAGGAGCTGGACCTGTCCGATCCTCGCGTGTTCAGGGACCTGTCCAAGCCGGTGGCTGTGCTTAACGAACGCAACGCCAAGGCTGTTAGAGAGAAGTACGTCGAGCACATTTTGGGTTTTGATGTTGAATTATCATACAAAAGATGTGCACCGTAAAATTCGGTGTATAAGTTGCACTTTTTTTTCCATCTAAAAAGTTGGGTGCGGGTTATACACCGGTGCGACCTATAGACCAAGGTAAATTTCAACCTCGTTTAAAACTGGTATTAACATACTTTCTCAGTGATCAGACTGCAGTCAGATAGAGCTGGACCACTTGAAAGTAAGACAACCAGGGTGCATTGAGGACAGATTGTGATCCGATGGGCCAAACCACCTCCCGGAGGCGGTCGGGGTCACATTGTGACCACATGTGTGTGAAGTTCACAGGTGTAGCCTAAATGGTAATGCGTCCTGTATCCGCATATGACTACGCGGGCAGAACGGCGTTTCCTGTTACGGTAATTAACGAGACTCATTTGGGTCCGCCATAGTCTCCGACAGAAAATAATATTATTATTATTATGGTTTTTTTTAACAGCGTTTCACCGTCTCCCATCTGTCAGTCAGCCCGTCCTCCTGCTGGACTCAGTCTCTCTCGAGCACGCGCTCGCAGGCACACACACACACACACACACGTGCGTATGGAACGCTAATGCACTATATCGCGCTAAATATACAGTGTTCAAATTACCCCGCGATCTCTTTTCTTTTTAAATATAAAATAACAATAAAGAGCTACACTGCAGCACAGAAACATGTGGAACTTGTATAATGTTTTTATTACCAAATAGCAATAGAAAACCTTGTTTTCCCAGTTTGAGGCCCTCAAAAATAGACTGCGACTTATATACCAGTGCGACTTATATTCCGAATTTTATGGTAAATATGTAAAATGTGTCAGCACAGCAGCTAGTGGAGGACACGTTGCTCACAAAGCACAATAATGTGTCCATCAGGTATGAAAGCTTTGAGGACCCGACGGGCACCATCGACAGGTTTCATTATGGCACCCACTACTCCAACGCTGCTGGGGTGATGCACTACCTGATCAGAGTGGAGCCCTTCACCTCGCTGCACATCCAGCTGCAGAGCGGGAGGTAAGCAGGCGCGGCGGCCACCTCACTCATTTTAAGGCAGTTTGACATGCGGACACGTACAGTACAGACGGCTGCTGCTTCTACTGTTCATTGTATATATTATCCTGCCTGGGGCTCAGGTTCGACTGTGCGGACCGCCAGTTCCACTCCATCCCAGCGACGTGGCAGACCCTCATGGACAACCCCAACGACGTCAAAGAGCTCATCCCAGAGTTTTTCTACTTCCCAGAATTCCTAGAGAACCAAAATGGTGAGGTTACAGATTTATATTTGACTAAATCTATGACCATACGAGCAGATTCAGATTTGCCCAGTGCTCTAAATTATATTATTATGATGAGACTTACTAGATTTACACTGGTCGTGAATTAACCATGTACTAATTATTTTACAGGGTAAATATAATCATAGAAGGCTGAAAATTACAGAACATGTCTGTTGTGGTGATAAAAGTCAAGCACATGGGAGCCTCCTTTCATATTTATTTGTTTATTAAGATCCCCATTAGCTGCAGCAAAGCCACAGCTATTCTTCCTGGGGTCCAACAGTATCAAATATACAGTTGAAAACACAAAACATAAACATTATCAAAATTTAAAACAAAAAAAAAAACAAGTGAGCGATAAGCTTAACCTAACAAAACAAAAACAGAATAAGTGTTTACATTTCTTAACTGTGCTTCATTCATTCTTCGTTATATTAATTGTTCACATACTAATCCTATTACCCACATTTCTACATATCATATATGTATACATCATTACACATCACACATCATACTTGTATATACATTCATTCTACAGTCTGTTTTATAAATTATAATAACACATATATCCATCGAAATATACTCCATATATAAATATACCATGTTGTCTTACTTTGATAAATGCTGTTTTATTAATATTTTGAATTTCTTTGTGTTCGTGGTGAGTTTGATATTTTTCGGCAGTGAATTCCATTCTTTCATCATACTTAATGGGGGGAGTTTAGGGGGTGTATCCTAATTTGCCCTTTTCATTATTGCCTGAATTCAGTGACCTGAGTCCAGGAGCTTTTGAATAATGGTGACAAATACTTTATTGATTCATTTTCTGATCCGTGTTCTTGTCGCCCAGGGTTCGACCTGGGTCGCCTTCAGATCTCCAAAGAAAGGGTGAATGACGTTGTTCTGCCCAAATGGGCCAAATCTCCAGAGGACTTCATCTACAAACACCGCAAAGCTCTGGTGAGCTGCACTTTCTTGCTGCTGCAGTATGAGAGATCGCTGTGTTAGGGATCATCACATGACATTATCGAGTCAATATCCACATTTATACTGCACATTTGTCATTGTGTGTCTGTGTGTGTGTGTGTGTATTACCAGGAGTCAGAGTACGTGTCAGCGCACCTTCATGAGTGGATCGATCTGATCTTTGGTTTCAAGCAGAAGGGCCCTGCAGCGGTGGAGGCCCTCAACGTCTTCTACTACTGCACATATGAGGGTAAAGCTTCACATCATGGTTTTATTCTTTATTCAACCTCTCAATATGTCTGTCATAATGGAGATGTGTATGCACAGAGATGGATTTATTTCTCTAAACTGTATTGTAACAACGTGAAAATACACAAACTGCAGCAGTTACATGTTACATTTGGTTTTCTAAAGGAGGAGATGATTGATGGCAAATTTTAAGTTTACTTTGACTACTAAGTCTACAGAGACTCCTTGTTGAGACATGGATGAGCAAACATACAGTAGTGCAGCGGAGCAGGTCAAACAACCGCCTGTGTGTGAGTTGTAACTGTCGTATTATGTTGCTGTAGGGGCGGTGGACCTGGACGCCATCACTGACGAGAAGGAGCGGAAAGCCGTGGAGGGAATGATCAGCAACTTTGGACAGACGCCCTGCCAGCTGCTCAAGGTACAAGCACAAAATGATGATGATATTATTATAACTTCAACACTAGTAGCTTGTGTTGTAGCTGTGAAAGACTTTTGTATGTGTGTGTGTGTGTGCGTGCGTAGGAGCCACATCCGGTCCGTCTGTCTCAGGAGGAAGTGGAGAAGAGGAAAGCTCAGCTGGACTCGTGCCCTTTCAGCATGTTCGAACACCTCAGTGACCTCAAGTCCTTCTTTGTCGAGGTTCGACCTCTGAGCCTGCTGCTCATTTACTTATTTTCTCTGTTTTTCTTCCCCCCCAACCTATCAGAAGCTGACAACAACAAATCATCGTTTCTCATACCTCTGCCTTCATGTTTGCAGGGCATCAGTGACAACGTGCCGCTTGTTAAGGCTGTGGTGCCAAAGAATCAGTCCCATTCCTTCATCACCCAAGGGAGCCCTGACACTATGGTGAGCCCTGGTTCTCCTCATACACACAATTATTATAATAAAGGTTATTAGAGTTTTTTTTAGACGCTGATTGTGTCATGGTGTTTTTATCTCCAGGTGACAGTGAGTCAGAACTGCCTGGTTGGGACCCATGGGTGGCTGCCTTATAACAAGAATATCTCCAACTACTTCACCTTCATTAAGGACCCCACAGTTTCCAACTCTAAGTGAGAACATGCACAACATATTGACAGTAAACAGCTCTGTGTCTTTGCAGTAAAACTCTCTAAGTCCTCCTATGTTTCACTGACTCTCCCCATCTCCACCCAGGACCCACCGGTTTCTGTCCGGGCCCTTCGCTCCCGGCATCGAGGTGACAGCGGGGCTGTTCGTGGTCTCGCATGACGGGAAGCTGCTGTTCAGCGGTGGCCACTGGGACAACAGCATCCGGGTCACCTCCCTGGTGAAGGGCAAGACTGTGGGACAGCACATCCGACACATGGGTAATGAAATGTTTGTAATATTTAAAGCAGAAGTAAGCGGAATGTTTGAGTTAATATAAGTCTTAAATAGTTATATCTTCTGACAGCAATCACTTATATTATATATTATACATTGTGAGTGCTGAAAGATCTATGCAAGTACATTCCAAAAAAACCCAAGTTGTCTTTTAAAACAGTGGTTCCTAACCTTTCTTGGTCAGATTTTTTTTAATTCATCAATTAGGCTACTAGACATTTCAGGCGACCTCATTTGAATTTCAGGTGACCCCACGTGGGGTCCCGACCCCAAGGTTGGGAAACACTGTTTTAAAAGCTGTCGGCCACGGACGGAGTGGGCGACATGCTGGGACGAGGAACTTCCGTTTTAACTGCTGCAGCCGTCTCTTCCTCTCGTAGCCTACTCAGCATACTGTCAGAGAATAGACTGGGTCTGATGCTGTTCAGGGTGTTTGGTTTTTAAATTAATTATTAAAAGGCGCGTTCCTACAGGAACGGTCCCCTCACTCAGCCCTCAGTGGCCGTGTCTCCGCTGCAGACAGGACGCACCGGGCTCTTGGAGCGACGTGCAACGGTGCGCGCAGTCGCTGTGCACCTTCCCCCCACTGCTCTTGTTGCTGTTGTTTTTCCAGCAGTAGGAGTCACTTACTAATAAAGCTGGGGTTTAAGCTGCCGTTTCGATCGTTGCGCGATCGCGTATTTATCAGACTTTTTTTTTTTAATATTCGGCCTTGCTTTGCGCTCATTCCACCGAAGGCCGAATGTTGCTTTTTTTGCAATATTCGGCCGAATATATTCAGTTACCGAATATTCGGTGCATCCGTACTTATATAGAGTGTTTGGTCCGAAACACGGGTCTGTCAGTCACTCTGCTCTGCTGTAAGCCGAGGAGAAAACTTTCCTTGTATCCTACAACTTTTATCCAATGAGGAGAGAGAACGGCATAAAGGGGCGGTCCTCTCTGTGTGTGCAGCCAAGGGATGCGCGTGAATGTGGTGACGTAGGGACGAGGGCGGGGACTGCTAACTCCATCGGCTGACAAGAAGTTAGCCAAAACCACCGGATCGCTTACTTCTGCTTTAACTGAGCAAGCGCCAGAGCTAGAGCCGTGTTTGTTTTGGCTCCAAAAGTAGAGACTGAAAAGAATCCACAGCTTTAATCTGCACAACTTGTAATAATCAATGTTTTTTTTTTTCTCTCCTTCAGACATTGTGACGTGTTTGTCAACAGACCACTGCGGCATCCACCTGATCTCTGGCTCCAGAGACACGACCTGCATGGTGTGGCAGGTCCTGCAGCAGGTGAGGAGCCCTGAGGTTCACATGCAGCTGAATACACTCACTGAAATAGGTTTTTTAAATGCTGTAAAGCTGTAAAACCTCCTGTAAAACCAAAGATCAGCTTTGTCTGATGTCTAGTGGTGCTCTGCTTGCAGGGCGGAGCTCCTGTGGGTCTCCATCCTAAACCAGTCCAGGTGTTGTACGGACACACGGACGAGGTGCTCAGCGTCAGCATCAGCACGGAGCTGGACATGGCCGTGTCGGGATCACGGGTGAGAGCACCTGACGCACTCCCACTGATTGTGCATCTCCTGTTAAGTCTCATCGATAAACTCCGTTATGTGTGTGTGTTATGTCGTCAGTCACATGCTGAGTAAATGAGCTGGAAAAAAAGGGTTTAAGCTGAAAATCAGTGGCCTGGAAGCCTTAAATCACTGATTAACCCATCATGCGCTGGTGAAATGGTTGTTGATTTCTTTGAATATTGGATAATTAATCCTTAAATATCAACTGCCAAAAGAGATGTTAAACTATTTGTAGATTCATTTTTGACAGTAAATATGTGCTGCCGCTTTCTCTGTGCTGCAGGACGGGACAGTGATCATCCACACGGTGCGTCGGGGGCAGTACATGCGCTGCCTGCGACCGCCCTGCGACAGCTCGCTGCCGCTGTCCATCCTTCACCTGGCCGTGTCCTGGGAGGGACACCTGCTGGTCCACACCTGTGTCGAGGGCAAAGCAACACTAAAGGTGCATGCACTGTATGAAATACTGGGATGAATGTGTGATGAAGAAGGTAAAGATAAACTTATTTAACTTTTTTTTCTTTTTTTTTTCCCTCTTCCCAGGATAAAAATGCCCTTCATCTTTACTCTGTAAATGGGAAGCACCTGTGCAGCGAGCCTCTGAAGGAGCAGGTGACCGACATGTGTGTTTCAGGGGAGTATGTCGTCACCGGCAGCGAGCAGGGATACCTGTCCATCCGTGACCTCTACAGGTAAACTATTCACATTGTTCACATCGGCAGCTAGACAGCAGAACGACCTTCGCTATTCAAACAGATTGTTTTAAAAACCAAGTTAGCAGTAGGTTCATTACCTCTATTTGTCAGTGCAAGCTATTTTTAGAGTGGCAGAGCAGAGCCGTGAGCTGCTCAGAGCTACGCTACGGAGGCTCATGGGATTTCTTGATTTTCCCTCATCAAACTCATCAAATACACAATCCAACAACTCCACAACGCTCTGGTGGACAAGTTGTGACCTGCACATTCACCACACTATGAGATAATAACACAACGTTACCAGACAGAGTTGTTTTAGAGGGAAATTCATGCAAAACCGCTGATGGGCGTTGCCTTCAGGGACAGTTTTTCATCAAGCAGTCTCTGCATTTACCTCTAGAACAACTCTGTCTGGTAACATTGTGTTATTATCTCATAGCGTGGTGAATGTGCAGGTCACAACTTGTCCACCAGAGCGTTGTGGAGTTGTTGGATTGTGTATTTGATGAGTTTGATGAGGGAAACCAAGAAATCCCATGAGCCTCCATAGCGTAGCTCTGAGCAGCTCACGGCTCTGCTCCGCCGTTCTAAAAACAGCTTGCACCGACAATTAAAGGTAACGAACCTACTGCGATAACAGCTGTCCAGGATGAACTTCAGGCTGCGTCCATGTAGACATTAACCTGTCCTGTATCTGTCCGTCTGTCCGTCCAGTCTGTCTCTGTGCGCCGAGCCCATGGCCATGCGGGTGCCGGTGCGCTGCGTGTCCGTCACCAAGGAGCAGAGTCAAGTCCTGGTGGGCCTGGAGGACGGCAAGCTGATCATCGTGGGCGTGGGCAAGCCGGCGGAGGTAAAGAACTCGCTGAGGAACTACATCGCTCAGAGCCTGGAGGGATCGCCGCTCATGGCCTCCCCCCTGCTGGCCCCGCTCCGAGCCCGCTCGCCAACCCGCCTGCTGCACCAGCGAGACCAGCTGGTGTTCAGCCCCACCGCCGCCCGCTCCCACAGGCCCTAGCAGCCCTAGACCTACATAGCTCCTCTCCTCTTGCATCGCTGTAGAGCTCTCTCTCTCTCTCTCTCTCACACACACACACACACACAGATCAAGCTGCTGCACATATCACCCATGTTGCAATGCTCGGCCTCGATGCCCTCAAAGAACCTTTTACCCCCACAATCCTCTCCTTCTCAGGGATGGTTGTCACCCGCAGGCATTTGACTTCCCCACACACACACACACACACACATACTAACATACATCTGAGCCACACAGATTTAACACATTCCTTCAGCACACAGCTGAGCAGACATGAACCACCTTTCAACTGTGATATGAAAACAACTTGTTGTGTTTACCTCATTGTGTGTGTGGGTTTTAGTTTTTTTATTATATTATATTTTGCATCCGTGCAATATTTGACTTGATTTAGCCATTAACCCGGGATAAGCTGCTCCCCCCTCCCATGCTGTTTACCTGAAGTGTCATTACATTATGTGTTACTGTATGTGAGTGTGCTCTACAAACTATAACAAACGTGCTGTGAAAGAAACCTAACTCTAATTAACGCTTCTGCAAACTCAAGCCATATGAAGAGTGTAGCTCCAGTCTAATAATGCAAACCAATAATCCTGCGACAAGATAGACTCTAATGTTTTATAATGTAAATAGAGTATTGGTGGTGTAGATGTAGGACGCCCCCCACCCCCCACTCTCCTCCCCATGAATACTTTGATCCCAATCATTGCACCTCTTCATCTTTGCTGCTCAAACTGACTCACAGCAAAGTGAATCAAGCTTTGATTTTGTTTTTCTTTACTGCCTCACAAGTCAATCAAGCTCCAATGAACTAATCAATCACTCATGAATCATATCCCTCCTCCTTTCCTCCCCCCCTCTCCTTTTTTGTTTCCTTTGACTTCACACTTTTCTTTCCCCACTCCCCTCGTCCCACTTCCTCCTCCTCCTCCTCTTCCTCCTCCTCCTCCTTCTCCAACTCTTCTCAGATGCGTTCGGGCCAGATCACACGGAAGCTGTGGGGCTCCAGCAAGAGACGGACGCAGATCTCTTCAGAGGAGGCGGTCTACAACACCCAGCACGACCACAACTGACCCACCCCCCCAAGCCCTAAAACCTCTCCCCCCCTCCACGCACATCCCACATTCCTGTCACCCAGTTTGCCTCCACTTTCACCAAACACGTTGCCTCGTTCTGTGCTCGGGAACTCCCTTCGGTTCCTCCAGCAAGTCTGCACATTCATGTGTCCCGTTTATATCTCGTTTTCTGTGTGTGTGTGTGTGTGTGTGCGTTCTCCTGCTTCGGATTGACCGTGTGGCGCTGGCGCTGTGGTTCAAATCCAGAAGTAGCGCCAGCCAGCCAGCCAGCCAGCCACCACTCCACGGCCTGCCTCTCCATCATCATCATCATTATCATCATTTTACACCGTACTCCTCGATACTGTTTCTGCAGCGGAGGCACTGTGTATTCTCCGACCTGCTCGGCTCAGACGCGACAGGATCGGTCAGCGAACTGCTTCTCTGTACATTTGTGTGTCTGTGTGTGTGTGTGTGTTGCCACGTTCTATCTCAAACTATAGTTTCAAGTGGCCTTTTCGCCCCCTCCTCAGTTTGCCTTCGACGCAGACAGGCGGGCCTGTGCTCTGTTGGCTGGGACTTCTCATGGTTGCCTCCAGGCTGCCACACAGCAGCCTTATGCAGTAAGACGGCTCCATCACTCATAAGACCAAACTCTCTGCCTTTTCCATCAGATTTTATACATGTGTGTTTTTTTAATTGTTTTTTCTTTGTTGTTTTGACTTTCGGTTCGTTTTTTTTTTTTTTTTTTGAGACAAATTTATGCATGTGCCCAGCAAAACATGGCGTCTGTTCATATGCATTGTATTTTTGGTCCATTTTGAGATTAGGTAGTTTAGGACATAGCCGATAGCATCTGTCTTTGATGTTCGGATATACAGTAGTTTTGGAAAAACAAAAACAAAACATTACACTACAGGTGAAACACTACATCTTTCAACACAACAAGCTCCCACCTGATGATGTGTCGCAGCAGCACAGAGAAAAACAACAACTACAAACACTTCACTCTCCATGCTTCTTTGAATGTTTTTAAGTTACTTGAATGCGTGTTTGTGTATTTATGAGTAAAAGTAGCAGGTTGTTTTTTTTGTTTTTTGGTGACTCAGTTTCCTGAATGCAGACACCAGTAAACTCTTCAGACTGTTCAGACGCCTGTGAACGAAGGAGAAAGAAGAAAATCCTCAAGGGCTTTACGAGATGTCAGTGTTAGCAGCAATACGGCTCCTTTTATCGGGTGCCAGTCGATGCTTTTCTTCCCATGTAGGTTGCTCAACCAGCCCTCTGCTGTACCTCCAGTCTTCCTGTCGTTTGACTTTGACCGTAAACGTACCCCGACTCCCTCGCTCTTTACCCGCCGATTGCCTTTAGCTCTCATCTTTTGCCTCTAACGATCATCCCTTCATTACTTTTGGCATCTCATTCTCCTTCCTGCTCATTGTGACGCAACTGATTTCAGAGGAGTTTTTTTATTTTTATTTTTTGGCGGGCATCAAGAAGGTTCGCACGCCTTGTTTATGTCACTTGGGATTCATGTTGTATGAAGCTTCTGTGGATGAGATTGTGTGATTCATAACTTTTGCACCCTATTCCTGTGTATGTGTGTGTCTGAGTGTATGTGAATGAGGACATGCTGATGATGCATGTGTTTATTTTTTATAGCCAAATCCTTGATTTCATCATTTATGTCTCTGAGTGTGTGAACCTTGACAGCCCCTGATTGTTTTTCGGCTCACTAATGGCTTCGGCATTGGACACCTAGGGTTGCTCTAATGGTTCCCCATCTCTCTCTTTTTTTTCTATGTGATTTTGTATTGAGTTTTTATTTAAATGTCACAGCAAGGTAGTGCAAAGACCAATCTGTGTCCTTCTTTAAGAGATTTCTGTGAAATGGTGCATAAAATGTTTTTCAATGTAGTTATTTTTTTCTTTTGTTAATTCATCCACGACGAAAGACCACTGTTTTTTGAGTTGTTCCACGACTGCAACAAACGGAGTGCCTTTATCCCAGTGTGGTGTTAACATAGAGCTAGGTTATCCCTCATTTCTGAAGCTTCTCGTCCCCGTAAATCAAAAACGAAAGCATCATTCCACAAGTTAAAACCTCCGCAGTGTGAACGGGAACCAAGAATATACTAGGACTTCAAAGCAAATCAAAAAGTACTATTTTGTGTCTTAGCAAGTCTTCTCTGTGACTGTCACCAAATGGATGTGTGTATATCTGTGATTATTTATGAATACAGTATATAATGTACAGCATGATTTTTATTTCAGCGTATTTGAAATGTACTTTTGCACTTTCCAGGTACTAAATTGTAACAAATTGTTTTAACTTGGCTCCCTAATCTGTACAAACTGCTTTGTATACACAAGTGGAAAATGATCATTAAAGTCTTGTCTAAATTTAAATGTACATTTATGGTGAAATCTATCGGACATCCCAGGAACGAATAGGACCTTACATGGCTGAGGTAAAAAAAAAAAAAAAAACGGTGTGTGCACATACAGGAAACAGAAACACAGGTAATATGCCAAGTTTTATTCAAGGTAGATGTCCCAAAGCACTAGAAACAATGCAGACTCTCTTATGCTGTGTCTCTTTGTTGTCTTCATGCAGCGATTGGGTACGAGCAGATGGACGCCCTCTTGAGTTCACAGTCAGCAGCCGTCCACCAGCTTTCAGCTGCAAGACAGGGTAGGGACAGATTACATTACAGAAACTCCACGACCTCACACATTCCTCAGATGTTTTTAAGACCAGTTAGTAACAGCATGACCGAACACAACACGTCTGATTACTGGTATTTACAGTATTTAAGGACGGGACAAAGAGGAGTTTATTATCAGCAGTGCCACAGGGCACAGACTGCTGTAACTCAAGTTAATTTTTATTATGTTATCAACTTTCCATGACAAGTTATCTGAGCTGCCCTTATCTATCACCCTGTAATTAATAATGTAGCATAAAGCCTCTCAAAAAACACATTTAAGTGCATATTTAAGGTTGTTAATTATATCAAAATAAAGTTAAACACAGGCTAATATGTATTTATCGAACATTAACTGTGCTATTTTGTCTTAAAAGTTAAATAGTTGCACTTGAACAGCCTGTTTGTCAGATACAGTAACTTCTGTGATATGTTATATGAGTCATCTGTGTGTGTGTGTGAGTGCAGGTGTTACCAATATGAAACATCTCCAAACAGGCAGGTTTGTCAGCGTGAATGTTGGGGTGTCCTGGCATCCAGTCGCTGTAGTTCCACTCTGTCCCATCTACCCACGATGCCTGCTGTTTCTGAGGTGGGCAACACACGTACCATATGTCAAATCGTGTACTGTTTAAGACTAATTAAAAACATGTTATTATTATTCCTGACATTAAGAAAAATACATGTTAATAGGAAATAATATGATCCTGATCTGATATTACTAGCTGCTCAAGAGGGCTCTAATTAGTAACTGACAAATAATGTGGTGGAGTAAAGTAGATTATTTTTTTGCCTGGTCACATTCCTTTATCGGATTAGATCCTATAAATTTCCATAACCTGTCTCATCTAGTGATAAGAAAAAAAACAGATGGAGCATTTTTAAATAAAAGTTCAACGGTCAGTGTTACACCAAGGTAAGAATAACACTATCTGTCCTGGTGATAACGTATCTGAGGACACTCTCCTTGGCCTCCATTCAGTGCCACAGTCCAGGACCAGACGGCTGCCTGCCTGGTGTCACTGACTGTCAGTAAGCAACCGACTAATTATGGAAATCTAGGGTCGTTTATCAAAATGTAAATATTTTAATTAATTTAATTAAAAGAGAAGCTCACATACAAGCTTTTAAAGATGCTGGTGCTCGGATGCAGCCTGGATAATAGTAGTGGTAGTGATGGGAGATCATATTGTCTCCATTCCCTTACCTCGATCATGGCTCCAAGCCAGGTCAGCACAGGGTTGGTGTCACCGCCATTGGTCACCATGGAAACCAGACGGGCATGCAGGTCACTATTGGTTATGGATGCAAGTTCAGCATTTGGGGCAACAGATCTACAAGAGAACTGGAAGCAGAGGGGTCAGAAAAATATAAGGATTAATTTGAATAACCAGAAGTTGAGTCAACAAAACTCACTGGTCTCATTAACTATCCATTGAAAGTTTAAAGCAAAGTTTTGCCATCCACTGAAATGGTTGGTAGTCTAACCTGTGCATCCTCAAAGGCCATCGGTGTGGGATTGAACTCATAGCACTTTCCATTTATGACCTCCCCCTTACATGCCACTATCTGTTCTTGGATCCTAGACGCAGAGGGTTCAGTTCCCTGTCTGAAACCGTCTGGGATGGACATCATGGGTTCGGTTCCCTGTTTAAAGCCCTCTGACATGTGGAAGGTTGGTTCGGTTCCCTGTCTGAAACCATTGGGGATGGACATCATGGGTTCTGTTCCCTGCCTGAAACCGTCCGGGATGGACATCATGGGTTCGGTTCCCTGTTTAAAACCTTCTGGGATGTGAGAGGTTGGTTCTGTTCCCTGTCTAAAACCAGCTGGGATGGACATCATGGGTTCTGTTCCCTGCCTGAAACCATCAGGGATGGACATCATGGGTTCGGTTTCCTGTTTAAGGCCCTCTGGAATGTGAAAAGTTGGTTCTGTTCCCTGTCTAAAACCAGCTGGGATAGACATCATGGGTTCTGTTCCCTGTCTGAAACCTTCTGGGATTGACATCATGGGTTCGGTTCCCTGTATAAGGCCCTCTGGGATGTGAAAAGTTGGTTCTGTTCCCTGTCTAAAACCAGCTGGGATAGACATCATGGGTTCTGTTCCCTGTCTGAAACCGTCCGGGATGGACATCATGGATTCGGTTTCCTGTTTAAAGCCCTCTGGGATGTGAAAAGTTGGTTCTGTTCCCTGTCTAAAACCAGCTGGGATAGACATCATGGGTTCTGTTCCCTGTCTGAAACCATCAGGGATGGACATCATGGGTTCGGTTTCCTGTTTAAAGCCCTCTGGGATGTGAAAAGTTGGTTCTGTTCCCTGTCTAAAACCAGCTGGGATAGACATCATGGGTTCTGTTCCCTGTCTGAAACCTTCTGGGATTGACATCATGGGTTTGGTTCCCTGTTTAAGGCCCTCTGGGATGTGAAAAGTTGGTTCTGTTCCCTGTCTAAAACCTTTGGGGATGGACATCATGGGTTCGGTTCCCTGTCTAAAACCTTCTGGGATTGACATCGGTTCTGTTCCCTGTCTGAAACCGTCCGGGATGGACATAATGGGTTCGGTTCCCTGTCTAAAACCATCGGGGATGGACATCATGGGTTCTGTTCCCTGTCTGAAACCATCTGGGAGTTGAGGAGCAGCAGGTTCCTCCACTCTGACCCAACCACCAGCGCTCCTCTGGACTGGAACATCATCAGGGACTGGAAGACATGTGGCCTTTAGGTTAGACAGTTACAATGATAGTTTGTTAATCACATATAAATACTCTAATGGTATGAGCGGATGGTTTCCTCACTCTCTTCTGTCAGCCAGTGTCTTCTCTCCATCTCTCCGTATCCATTTCCAAGGGGGAGTTGGTCGAAAACTGAAAGAGAAAATGTATAAATAAACAGATTTTGCAGTGCACTAGATGTGTACCTGAAATAGCATTTTTGCAGATAGGTTTATTAATTCCTAGGGCTTGACAGGGAGTATAACAGTGTGTCTTAACTTACCCTCCTCGCCCATGTGCATCTCACTGATGTTGTCCTCCACCAGGCCGGAGGGTTCGGTCCCTTGTCTGAAGCCGTCAGGAAGAGGTTGATAGAAGTCAGTGTCCTGCTGAAAGCCATTGGGGAGCTGGAAGGTTGAAGATGCCGCCTGCAAACGTTGAAGGGGGGCTGCGATTGGCAGAGCTCGGAGGCCTGTGAAAAGGTGCGATTTATTTAAGACTTAGCTGTTGTTGACTCGTCGTCGCAGTCTGACAGAAAGTTTTTTAAAACATGATGAGCCACCAAACGAAGGCTGTGTTTGCAGGCGCTGCTCGTTCAGTGTTTGAGATGCTCGTGCATACTCACGCCAGCTGACTGATAACTATTAACTGGGCCTTTTATATCAATTATTAACTATTGTTCCAGAATAATACATATGACCCAGCTTTTCTGCAATAAAAAAAACTGTGCAATAAATCAAGGATGGTCAAAGTCTAATTTCTGTGCAGCCACTGGGAGGCCAATTACTCCACTACCACAGGTTTGCTGCCAGGGCGACAACACACACACCAAACACAATTAATTAGGACAAGTAAATATAAATAAAAAATAGAATTAATATGCACTGGACTGGTATAGTAGGATATTTCTAGAGGTTTTTTCCATGGTGTAATGACATGTTTCTCCACAGTGATTAGTACTTTGTCAAAAGCCTCTGATTAGATATGGAAAATAAAATAAAAATGTAACATTAAAAACAAGGATAACACTAACTAAAAATCATTTTAGCATTAAGTTGGAATCCATTTATATTAGATTTTGTTTTGAGGGCGTTCGCTTTCCATTGTTAAAAATAAGCTAAATACAAAAATACAATTTAAAATTTTTAATTCATTGAAATCACAAGCTTTTTTACTTATAAGAAAAGTTTGCCTCCCTCAAAGAAACCATGCATTAAATCCTGTAACATAAAATAGCCGCTTCCACAGATATTAATCAATAAGAACTGTTACTGTTTGACTTTGTGTGTGAATTGCAGTGAGAGGTGGAGTGATCTTACCTGACACTGTCAGGAACAACAGCACTAACTTGAACATCCTGTGAACACAAACAGAGAAACTGTTTACAGATGTTTTCCGTCTGGATTTCTGTGTTTTTGTTGGCTTTTTCCTTTTCCTCGCTTCACAATTTCCACCACACACTTTAATGATGTTAAAGCTGATGACTGATGCAGAATGGAGACAATGCGGGAGCAGATGTGCTGCTTACCTGAGGCTGGAGGGATGAACACTGATCGACTCAAGGCTGCTCGCTAATATGTCGGCGTCTTGATCATAAAACCCAACCCTGCTATTCACACTTTAAATAGGATTATTTATTAATCTGCATCTCCCACAGATGTTCACTGATATTTGATGCACTTTGCCCTCTGATAAAGTTTTGAACACAATGTGGCTGATACAACAGCAGCAAAGTTGACCTGTGATGTAACACTAAATCACACCAAACAGCCAGTTTTTTTCATTGACATCCTCTTTTTTTTTTTTTTTTTACTGTACACACTCTGTTTTAGGTCTTGTAAACATATCGAAGGTGAATGGCACTGAGTGGCTCAACCAATATTTGTGAACGTGGACAGAGAGTCACGGTTACAACAGATGTGAGCTGCTGTTGGTGAATGTGACAGTGAAGGTCACTCTGGGTTGTTTTCAGTGGGGGGGTGAGATGGTGTGTTTTGATGTTGTTGATCGGGCTCAGTACCATCACTGCGATGTGTCAGGGCTGTGGACCTAATGATAAGGGCTGTTTGTGATGCTGTTGAGCTGTGTTCAAGTCTAAATGTGCATGATTTTTGGATGACAGAGTAGAAATATCTGCTCATTTGTAATAAATATGTCACACTATTGGATGGAGTGATCAATTATCATTAATAGCTCTTATCATGATTAATTATGGTGTAAAAGTTCATGGCTATGTGTGACATCATATTTGTGTTTTCTTTGAGGAGAGGAACTTGGAGGTCCAAAATGTGGAGAGGGTTTGACCTTTATTGGGCAACAGTTTGGTGTTCCTCGATTTCAACACACGGTCACGCAGCGGGGGGCGGTTATACAGGTTTTTAATGAGGGTCTCCGCTCTAACTCCGCCCAGCTCGGCTGACCCGGTGTGTTAACACGAGCCTACACACTCATCCCGACTGGCAAACAAACTTATGCAAACACGTGGAAGACATGGGCCAGTATCGGTGAGCGGCGTCAAGCTGGCGATAACTAACCACCAGACGGCAGGAAGCTTGGTAAGCGCAGCCTTCAAAATAAGGGTATTGACTTGAGGATGCAAGAGCCAGATCTGTCTTATTTCTGGAGATAATTCCCCTTCTTACCGCGCTCCATGTCTTAATGCTGTATACATAAGGGTAACAGTTATATAATATAAATATCTATTTTTCTTTTTGTAAAAGAAGCATTTTATGGAGGTAATTTATTCCCTCATTCTGGTAAAGATGTACTGGTGTGGGCGGGGTTGTGTTTTGTTGAGCTGATAGTGGATGTGAACTCAAGTGACTCAGTTTAAAAAACAAAATTGATAGTAAAACTCGGTTAATGTCTTTAAAGACAGGTACTTGTAACCTTTTCGACCTTCTGGACTCGAAAAACATGTTTGTTTGTTTTTTGCCAGCGCTTTTATTTTGAAATTCCTGACAGGAAGTTGTCTAATTACGTACAGCAGTGTAATAGCACCCCTTCATATCTGCTAGGAAATTGAAATTATCAACGGTATCTTCTTCCTACTTGGTGCCTCGTTGGGAATAACCTCAAGGAAAGTACATTAATTAGCCGACTGTTTACTCAAACAGAGTCAGCGGTTGCCATAGATTCAACGCGTTACGTTACGCAATGAACGTGACAGTGACAGAGTGACATCTCAGCTTAGCTTTAGCTTCACTAGCTCGGGTTAGTTCAGACTCCTTCGTCCACCGAGAAGCAAAGAGCTCGACTGGAGAGGACTGGGCAGCTCGACCGGCTCGTTTCTCCACTTGTTTTTTCTTTTTTTCTTTTTACTTGTTCTTTATCAGACCGGTCATGGCTCTGGTGGCAGCGCTAAGGAGACTGGCTCACTCCAGGTTACGGGAGCTGTCGCTGAGGACGCCGGCGATGACGTCGAGTCTCTGGGCGACGGGACAGCGGAGCTTCAGCGCCGGCACACAGCCTGTCAGGTTTGTCCTTTACAACTGTCTGCAGCTTTTCACAAAGTTTGAACTCAACCTGAGTAAATAATCATCTGCCCACACGACCAAACTCATCCCAAAAATAGAAGATCAAGAAGAAGAAGAGACAGTAAAATGTGACCTTTATTAATCAGTAGCTACACCTGGTGGAACATCCAGAGGACATTTCCCTGCCTATTTGCTTAAATGTCAGTCTGTCTTTTCCTTTTACCAGCTCCAACGAACCAGCAATCAAGTCGTTTCATTTTAAGTGTCAACTTTGTAGTAGATTATAATAAAACATTCATGTGTCAAAATTAAGACTACAAGATGCAACTAACTAGACGAGAAGTGTGGAAAGTAAACAGCTGCTGCATGACCAGAGGCAAAGAATAAATACTCCTATTCAAATGTTACTGTAATACAAGATCAAGTTGTTCAGTCAAATTTTTATTTGAGTTAAAGTTCAAAAAGAAAAAAAAAAAAGCTTCAGTTGTACATTGAACGTTGTTTTCAGGCCTGAAGCATCTTCTTCATCATCTTTATCTAACTTAGACACCATCAACAGACTGTCAGGTTCAGACATGTAGCAGCAGCAGCAGCAGCAGCAGCAGCACATTACTGACACTGACTGTGTTGAATGAACACATTGTATTGTTTATATGATATTCAGAAAATAAAAGTAATTCACTCCTGTGAGCAAAAACACTTCAGGACAATAAGTGTCAAGTGAAGCATAAGTCATAAGTTAGTAAAAGAACATCTCTGTTAGTGTGGACCACCATGTCTCCTGCTGCAGGTTAACATTTAATGGTACTGGTTGTTCTTTTGGTGCTGTAGTGTCAGTCTGCAGTGTTTACCTTTTTCCCAAACATTATTTAACCCCATCGAAACTTCCTGCATGTTGTTTGATGTTTGCATACATTGTTGCATTGGAGTTCGCTTTTCTATAACAAGGATAATAATTACTTTATCAATATAATTTATCTACAATTATTAAAATTAATGATGTACTGTTGAGTTGCACCTAAATTAACACTGTAAACGGACTGATGTTTCCACATGAGGGTCAACAACATTATACAGTCACTTATCAAGTCAATAGTGTTTTGTTTGGACGATAAAATCTTGTCACTAATTGTTTTGTGAACTTAGTTTAAGTTAATCAGAAGTGGCAAGAAGGAATAATGGCAAGTCGAGACAAATTGATTAGATCTGGCTCTGGGTTTGAATGAAAATCTCATTGTGTGTGATTATATTGTGTGAAGAGCAGCTGAATGCCTGCAGTGTCTCAGAAGGAGCTGCTTGACCTCACAGGAGGCCGAGGCTTCACATGTCAGCGAGGCCGAAGCCATCCATCTCTTTGCCGTGGACCAGGACTTGGCTTCCCAGGGCCAAACAGCCTGTTGAATTATTGCATAATAAGAGCTGACATGCTGCTCAGGTTGAAGGTTTGGTTTGCGAGGCCGCCCTTAAACTGGCTGACACCGTCCCGTCCCCCCCACCCTGTCCCCCCCTCGCGTGCTCACGTCAGGTGGGACATGCCTGACCCTGACTCCGCCGCTGCAAACCGTCATCCCTCAAAAAACCAAGCAGGGTGATGATCATCGGAGTTGAACTCAGTAATCTCCGTGTTTTTGTTTTCACAGGTCACGTAGTGCAGCAGTGAGGGAGCGAGGGCGTGGAGTCCGATGACTGTTAGTTCTCTATAAAGCAGATTACTGAGGGGTTTCCACCGCTCTTCAGTTTCCCACCGGGTCACTGAGTTCACTATTTACAGCCGTGGAAATCTGAACTTGTACGGTTCATCTGGGGCTCTGAGAATTTAACAAATAGCTCAAACAAACAGTTATTTATTAGTAATAATAGATAAATAGAGTTGCCGTCTTTTTTGATTTCCACTTCACTGATGTTGATTTTTCAATCTTTCAACATCAAGGCAGTTGTTATGGTTACTGACAGTCAGTAGTAAGACATAAGTTTGGTCTTGCAATGACGTGTGCTGCTGTCATTCAATCTGATGATCTAACTCTTAATATAAATTGTTGTGCTGCATTGAAATAAAATGTATTTTAGACTTATTTGCTGTATATTAACATGTGTCTACTGATGACGAAGTTTCTCCTTTTGATGTTTTGTGTTTAAATCCCTTTGATGTGTACATAATACATAATAATAACAAATTCTAGGATTTTTCTCAGAGTAATTTTCTAGAATAGGTTTTTTCCAGATTTTTCTATATCTATATCCTGGTTTTTCAGCCTTTATCAAATATTTTTGACTCAGAGTTGCTAGAAACTGATCAACATTTTCTGTCTATCATTGACTAACTGTAGCAGTTCCACATTTTGCAACTTCTCTTGAAGTATCCACTGTGTTGTGTCTATATGAAGCATTTATACAGAACAAGACATTTGTGGTTTGAGTTGATTTATACCCATTATTCAACACTATTTTGAAGCGTTTTAAGGTTGTATGGCTGTGAATATCTGGATAATCCTGTGGAGCTCTGAGATGTTCATCATATGGAATGTAATTGTCTATTGAGTAAATGTGAGTGTTTGTTTGTGTGTGTCAGGTCAGAAAACAAGGTGACGGTCCACTTCATCAACAGAGACGGGGAGAAGATCACAGTGAAGGGCTCTCCTGGAGACTCGCTGCTAGATATCGTCATTAATGAAGACCTCGACTTTGATGGCTTTGGTTTGTCAGCATTCACACACACACACAGGTTTTGTATCAGTGATATTGAACAGAGTTAGACAAGTGTGTGTGTTGTGCTGCAGGAGCGTGTGAGGGAACGCTGGCCTGCTCTACGTGCCATCTGATCTTCGACGAGGACGTCTACAAGAAGCTGGGGCCGGTCACAGACGAGGAGATGGACATGCTAGACTTAGCCTACGGCCTCACTGACACGTAAGGAAACGCACACAAACACACACACTGTTGTATTGTGTCCACATGGTCGGGTTGTTCACCAGCGTGACGACACAAAACTACACTTGTTTGCATCAAACTAGGTGGAAGAATGAGTCACAGCTGTTTTTGTTTTTTTGACATTTACATCAATTTCTTAAGAAATAATGTTCAGATCTTGATGTTAAAAACAAAAGGCTTGTGCTCTCCACCTGATGAAATAACAACAGCTTTATTGTTTAAAGGGATAGTTCACCCAAAATTCAGAAGAAGTTTCAGAGTCCTCCGTGCCTTCTCTGAGTTACAGGGGGCTCCGCGCAGCAGTATTTGTCCATATGACGGTTGTGAATGGGACTCACTATTCTTCGTCCAAAAAGACACCAAAAAACATCCAAATACGTCCATACTGCTCGTCTGTAATGTCCCTCTTGTATTGAAGCCCCAACATGAGAAATTGTTCCGGAAAAAATTAAATAAGTCTATATGTTAAGCTTGTTTGTAGCGGAAGCTCCCAGTGTCTCAGTTCACTGCTCTTCCCGGTCAGTGCAAATCAAGCGAGATTTGCACTGACCGGCGGAACAATTTCTCATGTCGGGGCTTCAATACAAGAGGGACATTACAGACGAGCACTATGGAGGTATTTGGATGTTTTTTGGTGTGTCTTTTTGGACGAAGAAAAGTGAGCACCATTCACAACCATCATGGACATGCAGTGCTGCACCGAGCCCCACTGTAACTTCTCCCAGCCCTTAGTCGACATGAGGGTGAGGTGATAATGAGTGAAATTTGAATTTTGGGTGAACTATCCCTTTAAGAAAATGACAGTGTGATGCTGATGAGCTGGTTGTGTTAAGGTTAATGGGATTTGCTGCATGTGATCAGATAATCAAGGAGGGACAAAGGTGTAAAACACAACAGTGCCCCTCCCTTCACGTTACAGTGTATGGAAACACTGCAATACTGGAGGCTGTTCCAGAAAACAGGTTTGATGAGACTCACTCAGCCTGGTTGGTCGGTTCAGATCAGCTGATCACAGATCATTATCATCAGTAGAGCTTTTGACACTACAATTCACAATGGCAACAGGTAAATGAGGAGCACGGCCTCTGTTTTAACCCAGCAGAGGTAGAAACAATGTAACACATCATTACTGTTAAATGATGCATTTGGCTCCACCTGGTAATAACATGAATGAACCTCCTGATAGGATTTGTAGTGGGAAAAGTGCAGAGGTGAAAACTGTTTTATTTTGCAGTTAAGAATCCAGCTCAACAGTTTGTGTTTGACGTTATGGTTTCACACAACATCATGTCAGAACTGCAGAGATGAAACACGCTCTTCGTTCCTCCCCCTTCAGATCTCGTCTGGGTTGCCAGATCTGCCTGTCCAAGTCTCTGGAGGGGATGGTGGCCCGGGTCCCCGAGAGCGTAGCCGACATCCGACAGAGCCAAGACGAGTCGGCCTAACGCTGCTGCTGCTGCTGCTGCTGCTGCTGTGGAGGAGCGTGGGTGTTAGACAGTGTGGTCGTTCCCCGTCAGAGCCGAGGGTGCGACCTGCACACACAGACGAGGGTAGGTGTCACTCAGGCGGCACTGCTGTATCTGGGTGGGCTGCCACAGCACGACTTTCACAATAAAAGCTCCTAATAACCAGGAAGTCAAAATACAGGACTGAAAAACTAAAACAAATTTTATAGAAAGTCAAACTGCACAGAGCGCTGTAACTCATTAGAGACCCTCGCTGCTGTATTTTGAGAAATAATAGAATATTTATACAGAAACATTAGAAGACAAACCATGATATATTGTTAATATAATAATCAGTCTGCCCTGATTAAAGTTTCTCTATTTGAATCATGTAACTTTCATTTGTCACTCTGGATGACGTGTGACGGAGGTCTGACCTCCGCCTGTAGTTTGTGGCCGTGCCTTCCATCGTCTAAGAAATTGTTTTCCTCTCCTGGTCGCTATGACGACGTTTACAGTCACAGCAAATCAATAGAGATCTCTGGTCTCCTGTGTTTGTAAATCCAGTCATAAGTGAACAGGTGAAGGAGAAGCTCCACCCCCGATGAGACGTTTGTTAACCCACCGTCATATTTTATATAACTGTGTATGTATCCTCCTACTATTGATGCTTTGATCTGAATGTGTCTTGTATCCATAATAATTTTATCATGTGATTGTACATAGCTAGAGCACACGTGTATCTGTGTATAGTGGAAAAGACTGTAATAAAAAAAAAAAAAAATCACCTTTCTAATGCTGTGTCCACCTGTCAGTTTGTAATGTTAATCTGGTTACTGTTTATTTAATTAGAAAATCCTATTTCAAAATAAAAGTAATATTCTGATTGACTGTTTCCCCATCAATGACAACACAAGTGAACTTTTTACTCGTAGCTCATTTTATTTGCAAAAGCAGAGTTTTGGGCTCGTTAACACAGTGTACGGATACATTACAGAGAGAAGAGGCTTTGACAATAAAATAAAAGCAACAGTCTCGTGGCCTAATGAAACAAAGTTTTGAGCTGCATGAAATAGAAAGGTTGAAAAAAAAAACAACGTATTAATTTTCCCTATTGGTGGATCGATTATATTTGCAAAATAGAAACGGGAAGCATTTATAGGGGCTCAGATAACATCCCTACTCTCAAATAGAAAGAACAGACCTCTATAGGCGAATTTAGAAGAATGAAATGCTCCATTTAAAGCAGCAGACTAAAATGCATTTCCAGAGAGTCACTGACCTGACTTTAAATTCTGGTGTTCTGGGTTTGATCCCCAAGAATAAAACTCATTTCTTTTCTTTCCAAGTTTGACACCCTGCTCGTTCTCAGCAGATATGGATCAGCTTATACTGTATGGATATGTGTTCTATATGTAGGCTACTATGCAGCTGTCATCCAGTCTCAGGAGCATCTTTGTTCATGTACATACGTGTGTCTTGTACTATTCTTCTGTCACTTGATCGTCTGTTATTCATTCATCTGTAATTCTCTGTTTGTCCAGCTGCTGTCATCATTGTTGATAATATTGTTTTTGAGCAAAATGACAAAGACAAACATGTTGATGAAGAAGACTTTGACTCATGACATGAAAAAGTAACAAATGAAAGACATCTTCAGGGCATCCCAAACAAAAAGAGCAACTTGTATAAGTGACATTTTTAAAACGTTGTGAAAAGAAGACTTTAGAAGGGTAGATTCTGTGGATTATTTTGAACGATACTTCTTTTATTTTATTGTTTATCATCTATCTAGCTGGTAAGTTCCAGATCTTCTTCCAGTCAAGGTTGTTTACTAAGTTATTCCAATAAGTGACTACATATGGAACTGATACAACTTCTTCTTGAAATAAAGCACGTATAGACTAGATAATGTTGGGTTCTGTCCTATTGTGCTTTTAAATAGGCTAACATGGAAACACCAGCAGGGATACTTTGTATTTGTTTCTGTTCCATTTCATTTATCCTGTTTTTATCCATGTGATCGGTCCTGGTCCACACAGCTGGATCATCAGCTGCCGGTCCTCCTCTCCATAGACATATATACATGTCTAATGTCTATATATACATGTCTACTGTAACGGTCTTCTGACTGGTCTCCCCCAAAAAAGTATCAAACAGCTGCAGCTCATTCAGAACGCTGCAGCTCGAGTTTTAACCAGAATAAAGAGATCAGACCACATCAGCCCAGTTCTTAAAACCTTACACTGGCTCCCAGTCAGCTACAGAATAGATTTCAAAGTTCTGCTACTGGTTTACAAATCACTGAATGGTTTAGGTCCAGAATACATGAATGACATGTTAGTAGAGTATAAACCCAGTAGAGCTCTGAGATCTACTGACTCAGGTCAGATAGTGTAGCTCAGAGTTCAGACCAGACATGGTGAAGCAGCATTTAGCCGTTATGCTGCACACAACTGGAACAAACTACCAGAACTGAGATCAGCCCCAACTGTAAGCACTTATAAATCCAGGTTAAAAACATTTATCTTTTCACGTGCTAAACTTTATCTATTTTCTTTTATTTTACTTTTATTTGCTCTTGCTTTTAACTCTGTTTTTAGTGTTTGTTTGTTTTTATTCTGTTCTATGCTTCTCTCTTTTTTTTTATTTTTATGTTTTGTCTTTATGTAAAGCACATTGAGTTGCCTTGGTATGAAATGCGCTATAAAGATGCCTTGCCCTGCCTATGCTCCTCACCACCAGGCGGCGCTGTTGAAGCTGCAGCTTCAACCACTTCCGGTTAAGGAAGCATGGCTCATCCATGGAGTAAGCAGACAACCGACCACCGGAGTCTACGAGAACTCCGCTAAAAGTCACTGTAAGTGCGATAAAACCTTCACAAATGAAAAGAAAAGTTGTTCGAGGAGCTACAGAGACGTCAACACGTAGAAAGAGACGTGATAAGCCGCTCCGTGTCCATAGCAACAGCAGTGTTAGCTTTCACCTGTGTCTGTTTAGCTCCGTTTATGACCAATGTAAATGTGTGAACTAGGGTGTTGTAAAGAGCTGGATGTAGTGGTGGTGAAACCGAAGCTTTCTGAAGCACTGAACCACTTTGACACAGTTGTTGCCCCGAAAGTGATGATGCACCGCTGAAGCTGCAGCCCGCCGACACTTCCGCTTCATTTGGCTCCAATCGGTGTCGAGCGTAAAATAAAACCACTAGCTGGATGTGTTAGTGAAACATGTTGTCGTGTCTTATAAAGTTGCCTCAGTGTTTTGATGTCAGAAAGGTTACATACAGTCGTCCTCAAAATGATTCATACCCCTGGCAAATACAGGGAATGTCTTAATTTTGTCAGTCATTAGTATTTCAACTCAGATTTGATATGGATAGGACATGAGGGAAAGTCTGGAGCCATGACCAATTTATTTAAGTAAAGTTACATTGTTAAAGGTGTTTATTTGAATGTTGAACAAAAATGACCATGTCCAAAATTATTCATGCCTCAGTGATACCAAGACGAAAGGCCATAGGATGTTCGAACAAATCATTCTCTGTAAGGGTCTAAAGTTATTACAATTATTTTCAATGTTTCTGGGAGTTTTTGACCAGTTTTCTGACTATAAAAGTTGACTTGCTTATGACTTTTCAGTCATTTTCATGTCAACACAAGACTTGCTATGGCAAAGACCAGGACACATTGGAAATGCCCAAAAAAATTACTACCAGGACTGTCCTGAAGGAACTGAGCCTTGGTAGTAGTCCTTGGATTGTTTTCAACATCTCGCTTGATTTTTCTGACTAGCTAAGGTGACACTACTGACTTTTGACCGCATCCTTTGAGGGTTTTCACTGTCTTAAATCGTTGGTACTTCTTGATGATACTTTGCACCCTTGACACTGGCACCTTTTTGTATCATTTACCTTCTTTATTGGCATTTCCAATGTGTCCTCACTGAGCTCTCTGGTCTTTGCCATAGGAAGTGATGCGTTGACATGAAAATGACTGAAATGTCATAAGCAAGTCAACTTTTATGGTCAGAAAACTGGTCAAAAAAACTCCCAGAAACATTGAAAATAATTGTAAACACATTAGACCCTTGAAGAGAATGGTTTGTTCGAACTTCCAGAGGCCTTTTGTCTTGGTATCACTGGGGTATGAATAATTTTGGACATGGTCATTTTTGTTCAACGTTCAAATAAACACCTTTAACAATGTAACTTTACTTAAATAAATTGGTCATGGCTCCAGACTTTCCCACATGTCCTATCCATATCAAATCTGAGTTGAAATACTAATCTGTGACTGACAAAATTAAGAAATACCTTGTATTTGACAGGGGTATGAATAATTTTGAGGACGACTGTATTTCTACATGTACTGTAATATTAAATGTCTATCTGGCTGTGATCCTGTGATCCAGTCTCAGGAGTATCTTATTTAGGCTACACTTTGCTTATACGTGTCTTGTACATTTCCACTGTCATACATAGACCTCACTTCTCTCTGTGTTTTCTTTACTTAATTTCCTGTGGAGTATATGGTGACAGCGCGTGTGGCTTTATTTAGTTACAAACTGTGTTGTCTGATGTGGTTTTTATTGAGTGTGAAGGAGGAGAGGTGAGGACCAGACCAGACTTTGTGCTCTAACAATGTGGAGATGTATGTTAGTGTGTTCATGCAGACAGGCTGGATTGGCCTACAATCTTTAATATTTGTTTTTTATCCGCATAGTGTCAGTGTGCAAATAAGAAAGTGTTTGTCAACTTTATTCATGTTTTCAATGTAAACTGGTTTTCTGTGATTTAAAACTAACCTGGTGTAATTCTATACTTTGACCAGCAGATGGCGCCAAACCAGCAGCTGGAGCCAGGAGTGAGCCACCTCAATGTTTCTGGAGAAAACACAATGTAAGTGTGATTTGTAGCTGAAGTGTTGCAGCTCAAACATTTCTAAATGTCAGGATGAGTGTGACTAAATGTTTTTTGTGTATGTGTTGTCCCAGGTGGAGAGTCAGAGGTGTTTGTGAACATCACACTGAAGATGAAGCAGGAGGAGCTGACTGACTGTCTGCACAGCAGTAAGACGATTTCTTTATTTGTCGTTAATGCTAGTTAGTTTGTTTTTCTGGGGTTCACCTCATTAGTGTGTGTATATATAGGTTTGTATATGACCTAATTGTAACTTATACATACTAAAGTTATGGTCAACAATACATGTTTTAAATTTAAAGTTTTGTATCTTTTTATATATAAACAATTTATTGCATCTTTTGCCTTATTGCTTGTTTTATTGTTTATGTATTTGACTGTCACAGACTCATTTACTCAAGATGTCTCCAATTTGACGTTCTCCAGGAAGGCCATGGAACACAGATCTTACGTCTTTACTTCAGGTTTGGTTTTTATTTTCATTTCCAAACAACTTTACATTGTTTAACCTTGATCCCATCCCTGGTTTGTGCCATGTGCTTCACTGGGTGAGTCGGCCATCTTGTAGACCAGACCATGTGGCTCACGAGCACTTTGAGTAAAGTCTGGTGTACTGCTGCTTGGTTGGAACAAACACCTGCAGCCACATGGCCTGGTCTACAAGATGGCTGACTTGCCCAGTGTAGCACATGGCACAAACCAGGGATGGGATCAAGGTTAAAACAATGTAAAGTTGTTTAGAAATGAAAAGTAACCATAGTAAGATCTGTGCTCCATGGCCCTCCTGGAGGACGTCACCTCGTTGGAGTGTCAAATTAGAGACATCTTGAATAAATGAGTCTTTGACAGTATAACAAACAAGATGCATTTATATAAAAGATACAAAACTTTAAAACATGTATTGTTGACCATAGGAAAGGCCTATACTAATGAGGTGAACCACAGAAAAAGCTATATGAAAGATACGTTTTTATTTTGTACTTTTTCCATTTACAAACAACTTTACATTGTTTAACCTTGATCCCATCCCTGGTTTGTGCCATGTGCTTCACTGGGTGAGTCGGCCATCTTGTAGACCAGGCCATGTGGCTGCAGGTGTTTGTTCCAACCAAGCAGCAGTACACCAGACTTGACTCAGTCAAAGTGCTCTTGGTTGAAACAAACACCTGCAGCCACATGGCCTGGTCTACAAGATGGCCGACTCACCCAGTGAAAGCACATGGCACAAACCAGAGATGGATCTCAAGCATTTCCACATGATTAACATTGTTGAGTCTTCAATGTCTTCTTTGAACCAGGTGGTGAAGTTCCTCTGGACTCAAGGTGGTCAGCAGCTCCTGAAAAAGAGAACATGGACAAGCAGTGTTACACAGGACTACCTGCAACTCATGCTGAATGTGTCCTTTGTCTTTCAGACTGAACAAGATGGAGGTAACTGTGTGACTATGTGTCTTGTGGAAGTAAGTAAAGATTGCTGTGTGGATTGGTGTTTCTTACCAAGTAGAGGTGGCAGTCGTAGAAGCACATGGTAGCCAGTCAGCTCAGGGTTGAAAACCTGCAAAAGAGACAAAGAGTGAAACAAACACTATCAAATGAATAAAAACCTTAAGTGTAAGATGCCTGGTCTTTGAGCAAAGTCGCATTCCCTGACGCTTCCGCCTGCAACTCATGCTGAATGTGTCCTTTGTCTTTCAGACTGAACAAGATGGAGGTAACTGTGTGACTATGTGCATGGGGAAGTAAGTAAAGATTTCTGTGTATGCTTTGAGTGTTTCTTACCAAGTAGAGGTGGCAGTAGTAGAAGCACAAGGTAGCCAGTCAGCTCAGGGTTGAAAACCTGCAAAAGAGACAAAGTTGAGTGAAACAAAGAAACACTATCAAATGAATAAAAACCAGAAGTAAAGATAAGATGCCTGTTCTTTGAGCAAAGTCGCATTCCCTGATGCTTGTAGACCAGGCCATGTGGCTGCAGGTGTTTGTTCCAACCAAGCAGCAGTACACCAGACTTGACTCAGTCAAAAGTGCTCTTGGTTGAAACAAACACCTGCAGCCACATGGCCTGGTCTACAAGATGGCCGACTTACCCAGTGAAGCACATGGCACAAACCAGAGATGGATCTAGGCTGACAAGCATTTCCACAATTAACATCGAGTCTTCAATGTCTTCTTTGAACCAGGTGGTGAAGTTCTTCTGGACTCAAGGTGGACAGCAGCTCCTGAAAGAGAGACATGGACAAGCAGTGTTAGACAGGACTACCTGCATCTCATGCTGAATGTGTCCTTTGTCTTTCAGACTGAACAAGATGGAGGCAACTGTGTGACTATGTGTCTTGTGGAAGTAAGTAAAAGATTGCTGTGTGGATTGGTGTTTCTTACCAAGTAAAGGTGGCAGAGTAGAAGCACATGGTAGCCAGTCAGCTCAGGGTTGAAAACCTGCAAAAAAGAGACAAAGATAGAGTGAAACAAACACTATCAAATGAATAAAAACCTTAGTAAAAGATGTAAGATGCCTGGTCACTGAGCAAAGTCGCATACCCTGACGCTTCCGCCTGCAACTCATGTTGAATGTGTCCTTTGTCTTTCAGACTGAACAAGATGGAGGTAACTGTGGAAGTAAGTAAAATATTGCTGTGTGGATTGGTGTTTCTTACCAAGTAGAGGTGGCAGTAGTAGAAGCACAAGGTAGCCAGTCAGCTCAGGGTTGAAAACCTGCAAAAGAGACAGATGAGTGAAACAAACACTATCAAATGAATAAAAACCAGAAGTAAAGATAAGATGCCTGGTCTTTGAGCAAAGTCGCATACCCTGATGCTTGTAGACCAGGCCATGTGGCTGCAGGTGTTTGTTCCAACCAAGCAGCAGTACACCAGACTTGACCCAGTCAAAAGTGCTCTTGGTTGAAACAAACACCTGCAGCCACATGGCCTGGTCTACAAGATGGCCGACTTGCCCAGTGAAGCACATGGCACAAACCAGAGATGGATCTAGGCTGACAAGCATTTCCACAATTAACATTGAGTCTTCAATGTCTTCTTTGAACCAGGTGGTGAAGTTCTTCTGGACTCAATGGACAGCAGCTCCTGAAAGAGAGAACATGGACAAGCAGTGTTAGACAGGACTACCTGCAACTCATGCTGAATGTGTCCTTTGTCTTTCAGACTGAACAAGATGGAGGCAACTGTGGAAGTAAGTAAAAGATTGCTGTGTGGATTGGTGTTTCTTACCAAGTAGAGGTGGCAGAGTAGAAGCACATGGTAGCCAGTCAGCTCAGGGTTGAAAACCTGCAAAAGAGACAAAGATAGAGTGAAACAAACACTATCAAATGAATAAAAACCTTAGTAAAAGATGTAAGATGCCTGGTCTTTGAGCAAAGTCGCATACCCTGACGCTTCCGCCTGCAACTCATGTTGAATGTGTCCTTTGTCTTTCAGACTGAACAAGATGGAGGCAACTGTGTGACTATGTGCATGGGGAAGTAAGTAAAGATTTCTGTATGCTTTGAGTGTTTCTTACCAAGTAGAGGTGGCAGTAGAAGCACATGGTAGCCAGTCAGCTCAGGGTTGAAAACCTGCAAAAGAGACAAAGATAGAGTGAAACAAACACTTATCAAATTAATAAAAACCTTAAGTGTAAGATGCCTGTTCTTCGAGCAAAGTCGCATTCCCTGACACTTCCGCTGACGCTCCAGTGCAGAATGACTATTTGTAGGACACTGCTCCTCTGGTTGCTGCAGTTGATCGTCAGGACGGGAGTGCAGACACCTGTGCTCGGCCAATGGAGAAGCAGCTCCGCCTTCCTGGAGGACGTCTTCTCTTCAGCTCAACATTCAATCTGTGTCACAGTACGAGTCAGTAACACGTCGGGTCTCAGATCCACCGCTGGTGTAGTGGATATCCTCCTGGCTTTGGACTCTGACAACGTGGGTTCGAGTCCTGGTGTTGGCTTCTTGGTCTTCTCCGTAAGTTTCTTTGTATGTGCTGCTTTGTACGAGTCAGTACAAGTTCCAACACATCAAATCTCAGATCCAGCGCTGGTGTAGTGGATCTCACTCTGGCTATGGACTCAAGAGGTCGCTGGTTCGATCCCTGGTGTTGGCTTCTTGGTCTTCTCCTTAAGTTTCTTTGTATGTGCTGCTTTGACGATGTCAAATACACTATGACCAATGTCTCTGTCACACCGATTAATGGTACAGTGGGTTGCGTTGCCGCTTTGGGTTCAGCAGACCATGGGTTCGATCCCCAGGGGGGACAGTGAGAGAAGAAGAAGGCCGGGTATAGAGATGCATGAGAAGTGAGTAAATAAGTGGGATTTTATTTACTTCATTACTTAAAAATACAATAATACTTAATAATAGTTCTTACTTTAGTTTTTTTTTATCTACCTACACTACTTTTAGTTACTTTTATTTTCTATTTTATTTTCCTACTTTTATTTTCTACTTTTAGTTCCTATTTATGACCTATCTACCCACATTCATTCACGCATTCATTCAGACAGACGAACAACACAACACAGAGACGAACGAGACGAACGACACATAAGTCGGGTCGGACCAGTCGGGCCCAGTCGGGTCGGGTCGTGACCGGTCAGGTCGGGTCTGGTCGGGTCATGACCGGTAGGGGCCGGTCATTAGTCGGTAACGCCCTTGTCCGGCCTTCTTCTGTCCCACCGTTGGGGAGGGGAGGGGACTGCTCCCACTGGGGCTCGAACCCGTGGCCTTCGCTACCCAAAGCGGTAACGCAACACACTCGACCACCGAGCCCGAGACAATCCACTGGTCATAGTGTATTTGACATCGTCAGAGCAGCTACAAAGAAACTTAATGAGAAAACCTCTCTCTGTTCCCCCTAGGGATCGAACCCATGATCTGCTGCACCCAAAGCGGCAGCGCAACCCACTCAACCATTAATCAGTGTGACTGGGACATTGGTCATAGTGTATCTGACATCGTCAAAGCAGCACATACAAAGAAACTTAAGGAGAAAACCAAGAAGCCATCACCTGGACTCGAACCAACAATCTCTTGAGTCTAAAGCCAAAACGAGATCCACTACACCAGCGCTAGATCTGAGATACAATGAGATGTGTTGTCACTTGTACCGACTCGTACGGCTGCACAACAACATAACAAAAGCTGTCAGCTGTGTTGAATAAGTGAATAATTCTGACAGTCTCCTTCATTGACATGTTTGGTTGGTCTTTGTTGATGAGATTGTTTTGGAGCAGGATGATGATGATGATGAAAACTGTGCGTGGTCGCGAACCAGCGAACACTGCGTTGACAGGCAAGGAGAAACTCCATTACACCACAAGCGAGTGATGGAAAAAAAAAAAAAAAAACTGGGAGTGCTGATCGTGGCCTCCTGCAGCGGATCCCACACAGATCGGGGAGTAAAATCCCCCCCCCCCCCCACGATCACGGATCACGGATCATGGATCATGGTGGGGGGGGCATTGAAACTAAAAGTGTGGAGAGTGCTGGACCCCCCCGAAGCAACGCCCCCCCCCCCCCCCCCCGACCATGATCCATGTAGCCATGCAAGCATATGCCCCCGCACATCGGGACCCCCCCCCCCCCCCCCATCGGGTTTGGGTTAGCACTCTCCACACTTTTACGAGTTCAATGACAGTTATGAAGCCTTAGTCTTGTTTATCCTAAGAGACACACAACAGTCCACCACAGAGCCCAGTTCACTGACAAAAGACAAGTGTAAAGTTTCCAGAGGTTTATTGACATAAATGTATGTATGTTACAAACTGTGTTGTCTGATGTGGTTTTTATTGAGTGTGAAGGAGGAGAGGTGAGGACCAGACCAGACTTAAGTGCTCTAACAGTAGGCTATGTGGAGATGTATGTTAGTGAGTTCATACAGACAGGCTGGATTGTTGACTTTGTGCTTTTGTCGTCGTCTTAGTGGCCACAGAACTAGATCATATGTTTACAGTTTATTTCACTTTGTAGTAAAAGAGTAAAAACTACAGCTCCTTCATGTAAAAGTTTTTATTTTTAACACAATATTTGCATCAATACTTTTCTCCAGCTAACAGTGTTTCATATTTTTTATCTGGATAGTGTCGTTGTGAGAATGAATACGATTATTAATAGGAATTGTTTGTCAACTTTATTAATGTTTAAAATGTAAACTGCATGTTTTCTGTGATTTAAAACTAACCTGGTGTAATTCTATACTTTGACCAGCAGAGGGCGCCAGGAGTGAGCCACCTCAATGTTTCTGGAGAAAACACAATGTAAGTGTGATTTGTAGCTGAAGTGTTGCAGCTCAAACATTTCTAAATGTCAGGATGAGTGTGACTGAATGTTTTTTGTGTATGTGTTGTGAAGAGGAGGAGGAGGAGTTGATCAGCCAGCTGTGTGGACCAGGAACAATCACATGAATAAAAACAGGATAAATTAATTGAAAATCTTTTTTATACAGTCTATGATTGGAACAGAAACAAATACAATGTTACTATGAGACACACCCACACCCCGTTGTCTTCACATCACGATCTCCAACACCTGCTGTTCAGCCAGAGATAGGCTACTTTACTTTTCCTTTGTTTCTGACAGTGTGTTTCAGTAGGATGCTGGACTTTATGTTCCAACCTCATAAGATGAAGTCAATTTGTAAACACATGAGACATTTCACCAAAGACAATCTATGACAGGTGGCAATGGTCTCCTCCCTTTTATACCCTTCTCCTCCAACAAGAAAACCGGCCACTAGATGGCAGTAATTCACTGGCATTTACACAGGTGCTCAAAAGCCTGAGCACTATGCCTAGATAGATATTCATAGGTTTGCTGGAGGCTTTGATTCTTCACTTAAGACTTTTTCTGAGGATCCTCCAGAACCCTAACAGTCTGAGCAAGTCCAATGACACTCACAGCAAGTCCAACTTGTTGAATATTATCTCTTGGCTTACATTTATCTTATGATAAATTACCAAGATATACACATCTCAATGTAAAACGCTAGACGAAAGGACATGTGTAATTCAGTGTTTTATTAAAACTTTTCATTCATTCAGTCTATTACAGTAACAAAAGTGTCACGGTCTTGTGGAATGTGCCATGTTAACGGTTGTTTAAAATCACAATAAGTCAATTTTTTACAAACAAAGGGTGCTACATTATGCCGTGTAGAACTGTGAAATCTGTCAAAGAACATTTAACCAACAGCTGTTTTTTTTTTAAACCCCCAAATGTAAAAGAAGTGCAAACATTAGTAAACAGAAAGTAAAAATATCAGTAAATTCAGAGATTTATACAAAGTGCAACAAGAACAGTTTTTCCCTTTATAGGTGGTGAAGTATTTTAAAGTGTTAATATGCACAAAGATTTGTGATGCCATAGTGAGACAATTTTGTAAACACATTCAGACATTTTCATTTTGGTCAGGATTCACATTTAAAAGTCAATAATATTGCATCAATATATATATATATTATGTTTGCACACTTAATAGTTAGCTTTGTACACGAATACATACTTGTCTTGCTTGTAAAAATCACACCAAATGTGCCCAAACTACGAGGAACTGATTTCATTTTAGCAGCATCGTTGGCGCTTGTTGCCAGAGGGAAAACACCTGATTAGTCAAAAAATGTCTTACCTAAAATAAATATATAAACAAATACAGTATTGTGAGGCTCATCATTCATAAAAACTGGCAGCCCTCTTTAGCAGGTTAGTATTACTGGTGCCCTACAGCCAGCAGTTTATTGCACATGAGCAACCGGGAATAAATCCCACCTTGGCACGGATCAAAAGTCGTTTTGAGGAGTGTGAAGCTGAACATGCATATACACTCCAATCCTCGATAAAAAACAACCCGCCTTCCCACGAAGAAACTCTGCATAGAACTGTGAACGGATGGCAAGAGAAGCCCCTCGACTGTGGGGGCTTCGGACTATTCTATGCAGGATCTCAGATTTAAGGTCTTGACAGTTACAGTTAGGTCATATCCAGTCACGTTGTCACCATGACAACAGTTGATGATGGGGTGTCAGCGGGTCGCCCCAGCCAGCGGGGCCACACCGCTGCACCAGCTCACCCGTCGCTCAGTAGCAGCCGTCTCTCCAGGTGCTGTCACGAAGGGCACTGAGGGTGGACAAGCTCTTTGGAGGCGTCAGTAAACTGAGGAAACAGAAACAAAGAGGCACATTTAAAAACGGGATATTATAAAGATGCAACCAAAAAAAAAGTGGACGACTCATTGGAGTTCTGTCCTTGTGCCAGTTTACATGCAACAGGGAAAATCGAATAGTTGAATACAGTGACATAAAAGGCTTTATGCACAGCTCCACTACTTCCTGAACTTCAGCCAGCTCCTCTATTTCCTGTCTTACATTATTGGACAAACTGACTAATCCAGGTGTGTCTAACCTCACAACAATGGTCAGACACACCTGGATTAATCAGTTTATCCAATAATGTAAGACAGGAAATAAAGGAGCTGTCTTAAGATCAGGAAGTAGTGGAGCTGTGCATAGACCCAATTAAACAAAATTGTTTTTTTTAAATGTATTTCTTTTTACCTGACAATGACAGCCAGATTAAGGCAAGGGGAGGTAAGGCAAGGCAATTTTATTTGTATAGCCCATTTTTACAAACAGTTTGTCTCAAAGGGCTTCACATGGCATCATAACAACATCCTCTGTCCTTAGACCTTCACATCGACTGAGGAAAAACTCCATAGAAAACCCTTTTAACAGGGAAAAATCGGAGAAACCTAAGGTGTAGCCTATAAATGCAGAAGAAAACCAGTTTCCAATTGCATTATCTGGATGTTTTAGTTAGTCCGACTAAGACTGAACTTCTCCAGATCTAACGTGTTTACATCCACTTTAATTGTCCAGTTATAGTCGGATTAAAGCAGAAGTAAGCGGAATGTTTGATAGTTCTATCTTCCGACAGCAATCACTTCTGAAACACGGGTCTGTCAGTCACTCTGCTCTGCTGTAAGCCGAGGAGAAAACTTTCCTTGTATCCTACAACCTTTATCCAATAAGGAGAGAACGGCATAAAGGGGCGGTCCTCTCTGTGTGTGCAGCCAAGGGATGCACCTGAATGTGGTGACGTAGGGACGAGGGCGGGGACTGCTAACTCCATCTGCTGACAGAAAGTTAGCTAAAACGACCGGATCGCTTACTTCTGCTTTAAGGTCATAGTTCATTATTTTTAACTCTCATGTGAACATACTGAATGTTTATGTGGAGTAAGATAAGCAGTTCACCTTCGCGTCGGTTGGGCCACTTTGCTGCGGGGGGTGGAGCTGGTGGTGGCCACAAAGGAGGCGGGGCGGGGCAGGCTGCTGCGGGGCGTTGCCGGGGCCGACGTGGCCCCGCCGGCCGGTTTACTGAGCATAGGGATCCCGCTGCCGACGCCGTTTGCCCCACCGCCGCCGCCGTTCAGAGAGGTGGGCATGGAGGCCGAACCCTTGATGGTGGGACTGACGTAGGCCGTGGCCTTCAGGGGTTGCCGTGACAAGGAGGAGAAATTCCCGACGCTCTGGACCCTGTTTTGAAGCTGGCCAGGGGAGGGAACTGGAGCAAGGGTCAGAAAAGAAAAAACAAAATTAATCACATCCTGTTTCTGCACATTTTAAAGTTCATAACAGTGAAGTTAAGCTACGTTCCAGACAACTCTGAACTCTGGTTTTCCCACCTCCTACTTCGATTAAAATGCATTAAATAGGCTACATTAAAGCAGAAGTAAGCAGAATGTTTGTGTTAATATAAGTCTTAAATAGTTCTATCTTCCGACAGCAATCACTTATATAGAGAGTTTGGTCTGAAACATGGGTCTGTCAGTCACTCTGCTCTGCTGTAGAGGCTGACACAGGAGTGTTTTTTCAATCCTGTCCCATCCCGCTCCCGCAAAAATATTCCCGTCCCGTCCCGTTCCCGTGACAAAGTAAAAAAAAAATCCTGTCCCGTTCAAATCCCGAATAAATCACTCCCGAACCCGTCCTGTTCCCGTTTTTTTCTATTAACACAGTCATCATGTAAACGATTGTGTTGACAGACACAGATTCCCGTGGGAATCCCGAGAAAATGTCAGCCTCTACTCTGCTGTAAGCCGAGGAGAAAACTTTCCTTGTATCCTACAACCTTTATCCAATGAGGAGAGAGAACAGCATAAAGGGGCGGTCCTCTCTGTGTGCAGCCAAGGGATGCGTGTGAATGTGGTGACGTAGGGACGAGGGCGGGGACTGATAACTCCATCTGCTGACAGGAAGTTAGCCAAAACCACCGGATCGCTTACTTCTGCTTTAAAACGTTATGAAATATACAATATTTACTTACACCTACAGATTACCTACTGATGTGGAATGCAGTAAATTCATGTAGGCTAGTAATTTCTCTTCGATTTTTACTGATCTATTTCTTTATTTTAAAATACTTCTTTTTTTAATTGTTTTTGTGCCTTACATGAAGCACTTTGAATGCAAAGTTTGTACCGGTCCGTCATGTTTTTGGTTATTCTGGCATCTCGAACGCTTTAAAGTCGGAAAAAATTGAGTTTTTCAACTGTTAGTAGTGACTTACTGGAGGAATGCAGGCGAGCGAGCCCGCTGGACGAATCAAAGCTCTGGCTGTTACGAAGCAAAGAAGGGGAAGCGCTAGGATTGGTGGGAATGGGCACACTTGGCATGCTGGGAGCTCGGACAAGGTTAGGCATGCTCCTCCGCAGTTTATCTGGCAGAAGGCAACAAAAATCACAACAGAGAAAAGAGAAAAGATGTTTAAAGCTGCAGGTTCAGACAATCTCAAACAATCGTCTTACTGTCCCAAAGCACAGAGGGTTAGAGAAGGAGAAGAGCAAATCAATACAATTATAGTATCACATAAGTTTGTGTTTTGTTCTTTTACTGTGCCTATTCTTAAGAAGGCACCTAAATCTGGCTGTGATCCCTTTCACTGTACAACAGTTGCTTGATATACTCTCCTAACTCTAATCCCATCAAACTCTCTCTCTCGTCTCGGCCTCAGAACGGAAACACACCCGTCTTAGAGCTCTAAGTCCAGTTGTACAAGCGGCTTACACAGAGTTATTATTAAGTGGTTAGAGCATCAGTGTGGGTCAGTCCGGGGCGTGGACAATAAATCCATCTGATCAATGAGCGAAGGTGGGATACGTCTCTATCAATGTGATTTTAGGCCATGTTTGGTTGGATTAATACTCAGTATAAAATAAACTTTAATACTCACTTCACATTATATAAACATTAAATTTAGTGTCACTAAGTGGAAAACGACTTACTCTCAAATTCGGCTGGACGCCACGGTGAAGTTTCCCCAAAACAGTTCAAACCAACAACACACAAATATGTGAACAAGTACGCACATAAATGATTTCACATACAAAACATAGACACAGAGATAACTCATTAGTGCTGGTCACAGCAAAGACATGACGGCTCAGTGGAGGAATTATGAAGATGTGGTCAAGATAAGATGATAATGTTGATCCTAATTAATATATTATAAAACTAATATTGTAAACTTGTGTTCATATATGACATTGTCAGAGAAAGAATGATTGAGAAATTAAGTTTGTAGGCTCTTGAAAGCAACACTATGTCATTTCTGAACACGGATAGCCTAAATATTGGGCCGGTGTTGTAGAATTTTCCAACTCCCCACCAGAATCTCACTCCCCTAGTCAAGAGTTGCAGGGGGAGTCGGATTTTGTGCAACATATCTAGTCTGAGCGTGTGTGATTGTATGTTTTTATAACTCAACTAATCATGTCCAATCCTCCTGCAATCATATAAATCTACTTACTTTGTTATCTATCGGTCCTCTGTTTTTATGGACTTATTATGCCAATTGTTGTATTGTTTGGGGACTACGGATGAAATTTAGCAGCAGTGCTAAGTTTGGTGTATTTAGTGAGTACTAATATGCTCTGTCCCGTCTAATTAAAGAAAAAAGAAAAAAGCAACATTAAGCTCAAGCCCGGTCATTATTTTAAAGAGGAACTAAGCAGGATTTCTCCCGTGGCTATGCTACATTTTTACCTTCATTAAAAAGCTCTGGAGTAATTGTGATCGTTAACTACATGACTTGTGACTTGTGACGAGTGACAACGAAGGCTCTCTTGTCTTCCACCTGGCGTCTCATGGCTGAAAACCAACCTTGCAACATCAGTGTAGTACCTGGCCACCGCCCCGGTGTCCCAGCTCTCGTCTCAGCACACCGCGACACAAACGCGCCCCGTAACCCATAATCTTGTGTTCATGATGGTTAAGACTACACAAATGCCGTAACATCGTATATGTTATGTAACGTTATCCACCGCTCCATTTATTGATTTTTCGCCGGCTTCGTTGTAAACAGATGCACATGGGCGAGAGGAGCGTAACCGAAGCAGCGGAAAAGCGAGCGGACTTGCATACTGTAGTTCCCCTTTAAGGTTGAGAAACTACATAGTGTTGCTTTAAGGAAAGAATCAAAACAATGGATACTAGATAGAGCATCAAAGAGAATGTGGATCATATCATTTTTTGTTAACACTTTACTTGAATACGGGTTCATAAAACTGACATAACACTGACATAACCATGACATAACACCTGTCATAAACATCAATGAATACTTATGACAGCTGTCGTTAAGTGTCATTCGGTAAGTTATGTCACTTTTGATGCAAAGTTGACATTATTTGAGATGTCCTTGTCATGAGAACTTGACATAATTTAAAGATTTTGGCAATTAGGTCTGCTATGACAGGTTATGTTGTCTTTATGTCAAGTTCTCATAACAAGGACATCTCAAACAATGTCAACTTTGCATCAAAAGTGACCTAACTTACCAAATGACACTTAATGACGGCTGTCATAAGTATTCAATGATGTTTATGACAGGTGTCATGTTATGGTTATAACAGTATTATGTCTATCTTATGAACCCATATTCAAGTAAAGTGTTACCCATTTTTTATAAATCTGCTAACCGTGGTCACATTGAATAGCGGCTTCCTTTAAAATTTCATTTTGTTATGTATTAGTATTGACATCTGCCTTTTTCCCTCACCTGATCCTGGTCTGAAACCCTGTTGCTCGGAAGCGCACAGGCTGCCCAGTCCCAGTCCAAGGCCGAGGCCGAGGCTCAGCCCGAGTCCCTGAGGCTGGGCCTGGGGCTGAGGCTGCAAGGCGAACCCAGCGGAAGGGTACGGCGGGGTGGAGGGGGTGGAAGGAGGGGTGGACAGTGAGCAGGTGCTTCTTCGCCAGTCTCGCATGCTGGAGAAGGTGTGGGAGTGAGGAAGGCGGGTGAGGCGCGGCTGCGGCGGCGGCAGGAGGCCGTAGTCTTCGTCGTCCTCCTCCTCCTCTTCTTCCTCCTCCTCCTCCTCCTCCAGGCCGGGGCCGGCGCTGAGCTGGCTGAGCTGGAAGCTGAAGCTCTGGCTGCGCCGGTTGGCCAGGATGGACGACGACGTGCTGGCGTAGTCCTGCCTTAGACCTGGGGGAGCGAGATGTGAGGACCAGCAGGCAAAACACACACACACACACACACACACAGCCAGAGCAAACACACACACACTCAGTCATCACCTCCTGGGGTTAATGAAGCTGAAGTAGCGATGAGCTCTGAGATCTGGGGGCCATATGTTAAAACATTAGCGAGGAGGGAACAATAGAGACAGATGGTCAGCAGACGAAGTGAACTGGCACAACCACACAACCACACAACAGCGACATCATCATCCAGAGCCACAACAATAAACCATCTTCACCATCAGTGTGTTTAAAGGTGTTTGGATTTAAAACAGAGATTCATCATAATATGTATTGTTTTCCCCTTTTGCCTTCTCCTATAAATAAACACTCCAAAAACAGGAGCTCTTTAAAGGGATAGTTCAACATTTTGGCAATTTCCTCTATTGCCATAATCCCTATAGTCGAGAGTTGGTTGATTACCTTTAATTATCCTTGCATGTTTTTTTGAGATGCGTGGGGGGGGGAGTCCCTCATCAAATACACAGTCCAACAACTGCACATTCACCACGCTATGAAATAATAATGTAATGTTACGAGACAGAGTTGTTTTTGAGGCAAATGCATAGCCGGCACTACATTCTTGAAATCACTCAGCCAAGCAGCCCAGAATGTAGTTCCGGCTTTGCAATTGCCTCCAAAACAACTCCCACTCATAATGTTACATTATTATTTCACAGCGTGGTGAATGTGCAGGTCACAACTTGTCCACCAGAGCGTTTTAGAGTTGTTGGATTGTGTATTTGATGAGGGACAGGGGACCTTTTTGCAGAGCAGCTCGCGTCTCTGCGTCACAGTTTGGGTATTTGTCCTACTTGGACAGTAAAACCTGACGTCAGGTTTTGCACAAACCTCACCCAGATCTCTCAGAGTAGCTGGAAACCATGTGAAATTTGGGCGGTGGGTTACGGCCGCTCATGTTGTGCAACTTTGCAGAGGTTCAGCATGTGACATGTGACATTATAACATTGTAAGGATGTTTAGCATAATATGTCTTATGAAGTCTCACTTCATAATCTTTGGTGTTTGTGAACCAGTGGCCTAAAATAAAGAACACAACAGAGTCAACATGCACTGGTCTGACTTCCCTGTAATTTACAGGTTTAATTATAGACCAAGTGCTGTTCTTCAGACAGAAACACTGTCATTAGATGTGTTGTATCTCAATGGGTTTTGCCAAACAACCGCAGAGCTGCAGTTTGAGTAAAATGACTCACTCTCTTCCTGCAGCCGGGCCATGACCTGGACGTCCGTGAGGTCCTGCAGCTTGTATCCCAGGGCGATGGAGTCGTCCTCGGCCTCCGAAGCGCCAATGTCGCTGTCCATGGACGACTGGGGGCTGAGGGCCGAGCGCAGGAAGCCACGGCCTAAAAAAAAATAAAAAAAGGTCAAATAGAACAACTCATCACCGCCGCTTCCCTCGGCTCAGACCTGACACGACTGCAGTGTTACACAAGTGACGGCGTCAGTTCTCGGTGGCTGGGTAATGAGGAACGCACCCTGGAGTCAGCCGAGTGTGCTCTACATAGAGATGAAGGAGCCGCGCTAATGGAGGGTCGTACTTGGCTCGGAGAATTAGAGCCTATTAAGCACCGGCGAGGCAGAAATATTATCAGCGAGGTTACACCAACCTCTCCACAGTTAATGATATTCCTGATACCTGCTCGGTACGACCGCTCTCTAAAATAATCCTTTCTGTGTCAGGGCCAGGGGTATTATTCTAATGAGAATGAGGAGACTGAGGACCTTCGTTCTCCTCTGGGACTTTAAGAAAACTGTTGATTTATGGGACTCGGTTTCAAAAGCTGTGTTACTTGTTTCTGAAAAGTCTGTGGCAGGAAGTTCTCTGCTGAGGGAAACCGGCCCGGTCCCTTCAGGGCTGCATGGGGCTCCAAAACTCTCTCGTCCCCTGCAGCTTTTGCCCTGTGCTGTGTCTGGAACATTAGTTTTTTCCATCACTAATAATGCACTTGAATCTGTCACAATCTCCAGCCTCGAACATAACAACAGTGAAGCTTGGAGCTGTGAGAGTCTCAACCTGCACATGAATATAATGAAGTATTCACTTTATCTACAGTGCTGTGAAAAAGCGTTTGCCGTCTTCCTGATTTCTTATTTTGTTTCATGTTTATCACTCTTTAATGTTTAAGACCATCAAACTATTTTTATATTAGACAAAGATAACCCAAGTAAATATAAAATGCAGTTTTTAAATGATGATTTCATTTATAAAGGGGAAAAAAGCTTTCCAAACCTACCTGGCCCTGTGTGAAAAAGTCATTGCCTAACTTGTTCAATCATGAACTAACTGTGATAAAACACATTTTTTGGAAAGCTGAGATCAATGTCACCATCCACTCCAGCTGAGTCAAGAAATAACTTCAATAGAACCTGTCTGACGAAGTGAAGGAGGCTGAAGCGCTCAAAAAGCAACACATGACGCCACGATCTAAAGAAATTCAAGAAAAGATGAAAAAAAAATCTCACTTTTGTCAGGAAACATCTTGATGATCCTGGACTTTTGGGAAAACATGGACTTTTGGAAGGGGTACGTCCCGTGTCAAACAAAAAAACAGCATCATACCAACAGTTAAATATGATGGTGGTAGTGTGATGGTCTGGAGCTGCTCTGCTGCTTCAGGACCTGGACGACTTGCAGTGATTGATGGAACCATGAATTCTGGTCTCTATCCTGGAGGAATATCCGGTTGTCAGTTTGTGAGCTCAAGGTCAAACGCTCTTGGATTTCTCCATTAGTTGATAAAGGCTCAGTTAAAGGGTTTGGTTTAATTATGATTCAACAAGGGGGGCCAGGTAAGTTTAGCTTTTTTCACTCACTAAACAAAATCATCATTTAAAAACTGCCTTTTATGTTTTTTTGGGTTATCTTTGTCTCATATTAAAATTAGTTTGATGATCTTAAACATACAAGTGTGACAAATATGCAAAAAAGTAATGAATCAGGAAGGGGGCAAATACTTTTTCATGGCCCTGTATAAGCTGTGTGTGAGTGTTGTGCTGCACATGAGGCAAGAAAAGGAGTGGAGATGGTTTTAACGGGGCGGTCTTACTTCTGCTGGCGGGGTGAGGGAGGAACGTGGGACTCCTCTCGGCTACAGGGGAGAGATCCTTCCCTACGGGACTCAGCGTCCGGAGGAGGACGGGGTGGAGCGGGGAGGAGAAGGACGGAGCTGAGGGGAGGAGAGGAGAGGAGAGGAGAGGAAGGAGGGAAGAGCGCTGAATAAAAAAAAAAAACATGTGAGAAAAAGCGAGAAGGTGAACATGTGATGGACGTCTGGTTACCGTGTCTTTCGGATGACTGCGGGGTGGAGCAGGGCTTGGCCGAGGGGGAGGAGGCGCTGATGGGGGAGACTCCGGCCACTCGACTCAGAGGGGGGAGGAGGCCGGGGGAGGAGGAGGAGGAGGGAGGGGAGGGGCTGGACACGGAGCTACGCCACCTGGAGACTGAGGATGGAGGAGAGAGGAGAGAGGAGAGAGGAGAGAGGAGAGAGGAGAGAGGAGAGGGAGGATATTTGAATTAACATCATCATCATCCCAAAAAATATATTAATCCTATTTAAACTACATTACCCATACTTCAGTCCCACACATACACAATCCTGCTGCCTTAAAGGGATAGTTCACCACGCTATGAGATAATAATGTAATGTAACGAGACAGAGGTCACAACTTGTCCACCAGAGCGTTGTGGAGTTGTTGGATTGTGTATTTGATGAGTTTGATGAGGGAAACCAAGAAATCCCATGAGCCTCCGTAGCGTAGCTCTGAGCAGCTCACGGCTCTGCTCCGCCGTTCTAAAAATAGCTTGCACCGACAATTAAAGGTAACAAACCTACTGCTATGACTATAGAGATTATGGCAATGGGCCAATTGGCCAAAAATGTTGAACTATCCCTTTAAATACTCACTAGTGAACCAAATGTGCATTGATCCGCTGTTGAAAATAGTCCCAGATTAAAAGCACCGTTAACTATAGATGGTCATATAAATTTACCATCAGACACACATTTCACAAAACTGAGACCAGTCCTCACAAATAGCAAAAGGAAACACAAAGATAGACACAACAGACACACACATGTGGGCACACACACACACTCAGACACACACATCTTTTTGAGAGGGGAGGCTGTTACCTCACCGCCGCTGTGTCTGTCACTGTCTGTCACTGCTCTATTCAGCAGCTGTACATGTGCTCGGCACCGAGGACAAAGCTTTTATTCAACACAACAGAGCCGCTCACACACACAGACAGACACACACACAGACAAACACACACACAGACACACACACACCTTAGTTTCTATTCATAGAGGCAGAGAAGAAACTAAGACTGGTTTGAAGAGGAGAACAAAGATGAATAAAATGTGCTGCATTGTGCGTGTGTGTGTGTGTGTGTCTGTGTGTGTGTGCATGTGTGTGTGTGCATGTGTGCGTGTGTTATTGAAGGCTGCATCCACCCAAAGCTGGAGAGGATGGAGGATTTCTCTGCGTTATCTGTCAGTGTGAATCTACTGTAAGACCTGCTGCAGCTCTGATGAAGCACGGGTAGCTACTTCTCCCTTTCATGTAAACGGTTTCCATAGCAACAACGGCTCTCCATTTTCACAGGCGGGATGGAGAGAGCGAGGAGGAGGAGGACGCCTCCGCAGCGGTCGTCGTCGGTGGCGGCGGTGGTGGTGGCGTCTCTCTCTCTGATGCAACAAGCCGCACAGCTGGAGCAACTTCACAGACCTGAGACCAGCCGCAGGTCGAGCTCCGTGACCCAGATACCCACACAAAGGGGCAGAAGGAGGGAGAGGCAGATACAAAGCAGGAGGCCTCATGCACAAGAAACATACAGAGGAGGAAAAAGAAGAAGAAGAGGAGGAGGATGTGACTGCATCTCTCAGGGATTTCCCATCAACCCTTGCAACAGACCAACAAACCTTTGTTTCCTCATGACACAACTACACTGAGCTCTGATCAGAGGAGGAGGAGGATTCTTCTGCGTTTCTAGGTTGCCAGACTAATGTCAATACACAACACGACACGACAGACATGGAAACCTATTTTTAAAATGAGTCAATTGATTCAGCATTCAGGCGCCCGGGGGTAACCATGACAACGCCGGATGCGAGAGGCGAGAGAGAGAGAGACGGCTCGAACGGCACCTCACCTGACTACAGGCTCTGCCGATTCAAGAGCTGTATGGGAAAGTTTTCTTTTCTTTACTCAGCAGCTGTCTTGTGGAATGGCCTTCCTTTAAACCTTAAAACGGTTAGCTCCTCCTACTTTCTTTTTAAGTCCTCAATAAAAAGAAATGGTTAGCCAACCGATGAATTACATCAAAAGAGCCGTGAAGCACTAGATTATTGTATTTGTTTGTTTGTGTGTCTGTTTTATGTTTTGTTGTTTCTGTTTGGGACCTAATCTCTTGTTTTATCTATTTTATCTTGTTCTTTCTCTTCAATGTTGTAGTCTATGTGCCTTAGTGTCTCTCTCCCATGTTTTTAGTCCATGTGTTGTGTGTGTGTCTTCCTCGTTTTAAATCCATGTGTACTGTCTACCATCAAATAGGACCACAATGGAAATAAGCCATTGTGTTTTTAATCCTTTTGAACACTTGTTATATTGTTCAATAAAGTTTTCAATCAATCAATCAATCATCGACTTTCTCAAGTGCGGTCACTCTCCATCCTGCTTCACTTTCTCCAGTGTGTTTTTGAACTTGCAGGGTCACGTGACCCTGGATGAGCTTAAGGCGAGTGGGATTAACAGCGTGCGTGAGGCGAGCTGCACCGCGCTGCTGCTCATCCCCATTAGTCAGCGTAGTGACGACGAAGGTGATCCAGCTTCATCCCGAAGAGAAGCACCTGAGGGCAGCCAGACGTCCCACTTCCCAGCAACACACTCCCACTGACCAACAGCTCCACTTAAGCCTCCGATTGGCCGACGGTGTGAAGGAGTCAAGGTGTTTGTGTGTGAGCTGTTCCTGGCAAATCCTCCCTGATAACTTACTTAAAAAAAAAAGAAAAATACAAACACTTAAAGAAGTATTTGATTATTTAAGGGGGAGCCAAAAAAGGAAATCTCCCACAAATAGCAATTAAATGTGTTAAAAAAAAAGAAATATATCAAATGGAACAGATAACAAACTCCCTGAGACTTCAAAAAGCCATATTAATTAAAAGGTGGAGCCCTGTCCTGTCATAGGTATACTATAACAGTAAGGACCCACTATACATTTGATATTTTTTATTCTATTTTGCTTTGCTTTTTATCTTTCTGTTGTTACAGTCTCTGTTTCTTATGTTATCATGTCCCTATAAGCACTACCTTGTCTTGAAAATCTGAGAAAACGGCAGATCATATGATGAATATGATTCTGTATGTATGCTTTTGAATGAAACTGAAATAAAAACTAAGTTTGAAAAAAAGAAAACACACTGTTGTGATGTTATTATTCTTACAATAATCAAATTTAATTTTATGCTGCTCTTTTAACATGCATGTGAACTGCTGCTAACCCTATGACAGGTGCCTTAGTGGGCTTCATGCGCAAAAGAAACAAACTCACATTATGGACAGACATAAAATAGAATAAAACCAAGTCCATTAAAAGAGTAAAATAAAAAACACTGAAACAAATTCCAATCAGCATGTCAATATGGCAAAAAAGTATTGTAACTTTTTAGATGTCAGGAGTGGTCATGTGGATAATATTTCTAGTTTTACTGACATTTACTGCAGCAAAATATTGCCCATCATTATATTACTGGCCAAATTGTTGAATATTGCTGCTGCAGACTGAACTGGAACCACCTTTCACCTTCTCACACTTTGAAACTTCATATTCAAAGTCACTGTGACTCCCTCTCTCCCTGAATCTCTGCCAAGTCCTGTAAATTTAAGTGTCGGACCGTTCCCCAGTCCAGACAAGTAACAATTTAACGCTTCTTCCTGGAAGAGGTGGTGTGTTGTTGTTGTGTGAGACCGTTAAAGTGAGCGTGTGTGTGTGTGTGTGAGCTGTGTTTTTTGGCGAGACACCTAAAAGCTGCTTACACCAGTTTCAAATAGCCTGGAGGAGATGCCCAGCACCCTGCCAGCTAATCTGCAGACTCCGCCTCCGCTGGAGTGAGTGAGAGTGAGCAGGAAACTCAAAAAAAAATCCACCTCTGATGTGGTGGTGCATGAGAAACAAACAGTTACATCTTAATGTGACAGATTAAACATCATCTTAACTTATCTGAACCTGTTTCTGTGTGTCTACTACTGCTTTCACAGCTCACTCACAGCCAGGGCCGTTGCTAGGAATTCTGGGCCCCCTTAAAGAATACTAAAGTGGGCCCCTACCCCCTAACTTTTCCAGTTTTTTTTTTTCTTAGACTATGTATGTATTATCATTTTTTATTCAGCCTACTTTGTTTTGATGCTAATGCAGCATTACTATGAGTAAGCCTGTGAATATTCTCATTTGTCCAGGTCATAGTTATCTCAAGGAAATTTAAATCGAATGCAATTGGACTTGGTTAAAAACAAATAACCAAGTCCAGCTGCATTCGATTTAAATGTCCTTGAGACATTACTATAGGGTCTTATGCAGAATAAATCAGTCATACAAACATTGTACTACTGGGGTTTTTTGTGGGCCCAGAATTATCATCACCTTTCTCCCCTATACAACGGCCCTGCTCACAGCTATTCTTAGATTTAGTGCATGTGCATTGCATTCTGGTCTTTTGAGGCTGTTGTTGCAGGATGCATTATTGACTTTTTAATTTCATTATCCTGCACATTCTTGGAAAGGATGCTGATATCTTTCTGTTTGCAGCCTGTTAGACCTTCATAGACTGAACTCATACAAGAATTTTCAAATCCAAGTTAACGTGTGAGTGTTTTTGATTTAACAACCCAACAACGACAGCTGTGACACCAATGTGGTTTCTTTTTGATGCATCTGCAGATAACCAACCTAGTAATAAAAACCTCTGGACCCGTTACCTTGTTCCAGTCGGAGGGACAGCGATCGCCTGGCGGCCTCCACCTCCGACTTGGGCGAGTCCAGACCCTGCCGGCACCACTGCAGAGGCGTGAGGAGGCCGTCTGTGAATTCTGGGGATTTCGACGACGTGTACAACCTGCAGAGAGACGACGCAGAGAGTCAAACATTTGTCAAATAAAAAGAAGAAGGAAAAAGACCAGAGAGGAGGAAGAAGTGCAACATCAACAACATCCTCTCTTTCCAATGTGTTTTCAGCTCCTTTGCAGATCTCCCTGACAGACAGATCACGACTCCATCTTTTCCTCTGTGCCACCAACTCATCGATTCCCACCCCCCACCTCCCACCACCTCCCCACCCACGACTCGAGGCGACGTTAAGCTTTTCAGATGGGGAGCAGCTCTGTTCAGATGGAGCGGATCAGATTATTGTGACAGCGACGGATTCCTCCTCCACAGCCCTGCATGCTCTCTGCAGGCAGCACGGAGGAGCTGAATTATAGATTAAAAACCTGCACTGACTCTCAGGTGAGAGTCTGACCTGGAGGGGACAGAAACACACACTAACACACACACACACTGAAGTTACTATTCTCGACACAGGGAGGAGATAAATAAAGACTGCCTGCTACACACACACACAGCAAATAAAAGATGAATACACAGGAGGAGGATCAGACTGAAGTTTCCTGAGTGTTTGCACAGGATGACCACTTCACTCTGGAAGTTGCAACAAAAACAAAATCTGCACAATTTCACTTCCTGAATTTGATCCGGTCTCTTAGCAACCGCCTCAGATGTCTGCTTTTTACACCCCCACATCTTGCAAGAAGACAAACAAATAAGATGAAGGGTTTTCTGCACAGGCTTTGTAAGGCATAAGGAAATCTGATAGGCTAATAATAATAATAGGAAATATAACAATAGATTGCACAGATACAGAGGGCTCAGGGTTTGATTCCCTGTGGGCAGAGCAAGGCATTACCATACTTACCTTACTAACCCTTACCAAGAATATTTGTCTTATTTCTAGTCAAAACAATCTAAGTATACTGAAAATGAGACTAAAAAGTTGCTTGCTTTTAGACACTTTTTACTTATTCCTAGCATCTGATAGTGGAGCAAATTTCTCTTTCTTATACAAGCACAAAAAACTTGCTTTCACTGGCAAATTTTTCTACTTATTTCAAGTGAAAATTAGTTTGAAACAAGTGAAAATTATCTGAAAACAAGTTCATCTTTAGGTGATGAGTCTTATTTTAAGGGGAAAGAGATTTAGTTTTGACTAGAAATGAGACATTTTGACAAGAAAAAGGACAAATATTCTTGGAAAGATTTTGAGTTTTTGCAGGGCATGCACAGAAGAAGTCCAGAGTTCCCCTCCCAGGTGTGTGTCTTTGTTTTGGACACACACTGCTGATGCCACATTCACAGACAATACGAAAATCCAAAATTCTCCATGTGGCCTTTGCGTGCAAGACTCCCAGCTTAGACCTGCTGGCTGCTGCTGCTGCTGCTGCTGCTGCTGCAAAGCAACAAATGGTCGAGGATTTAAAGAAAGACTAGAATATGAAAGACAGTTACCATGTTTCATCAGACTCATCCGGGCTGCACAGGGAGTCCAGGTCCAGCAGCTCCAGCTCGTCCAGAACCGACGGCTCTGATCGGTCCTCCTCCTCCTCCTCCTCCTCGTCCTCCTCCTCCTCCTCCTCCCCCGCAGCAGCCGCTCCATCCCCGGCGCCGTGCGGGTGGAAATACTCGAAAGGCTCCTCCAGAGACAGGAATGACTTCAAGGACGACTGGCAGAGCAGGGTGGGCACCGGGCTGGGCAGACAGTAGCCGCCGCCACCACCACCACCACCACCACGGGTGACGGTTCGAGTCCGCAGCTGCTCGTTCTGCCGCTCCAGCTTGCGGACCAGCTCCTGCAGCTTCTTCACCTCCAGCTCGGCGTTCAGGGTGTTGCTGTTGCAGTCCACCTCCGTCATGATCGCGGGGTTCAGCACCGCTGCCTCCATGTGGACCAAAGGAAATCAGCCACTACCACCACCAGCAGCACCGCCCTCCGCCTCCACGTTTAGATCCGAAATGGAGGACAGGTAGAGCCGACTCTGCTGCTGCTGCTGCTGCTGCTGCTGCTGCTGCTGCTGATCAGCCCGCACACGGCTCTCTGGATTCGGCTGTAGTAATCTGTCTCGTACGCCTGTCTGGACCGGCAGCCAATGGGAGGATGCGTGACTCCACCTCTCCACCCGCTGCCTCCACCTCTTCTCTTCAAGAGCCAGCTGATCACAGGTGGAGTGGACCTGGCTGTCACATGATCAATCATGGATTACTATCAAAAAACAAGTGTACGGTTTTATATTTAGACTTAAAAATAAAAAATAAAAACCCACTTAACCCATCAATAATATACATAGCCTATTGTTTTATTCTAAACAATTTCATTTAGCCTATGTTCAACTGTTAATTTACCACTTTATTATTTATTCATCACTCCCGCTCCAATCCATGACCTGATTATTCTCTAATAGAAACAGGTGCGTTACGTTACAAATGAGCAGAAACTCACCTGTTTCACATTCATGTTCATTTGGCGACACCTTGTGATCAAAGGTGTTCATAACAACCAAGTGGAAAACCTGCTCACATATTTTTGACACCCAGTGTAGGAAAAGAAAAACACAAAATCTTGAAGAATATAAACATGTCACATTTGGAAATGGGGAAAAGGGAAAATTCAGACTGTCCAGTAAAAAAAAAAATGCAAATAATTTATCAAAATTGTTCCCACAGTGAATTTTCTGCCAATAATCAACTAATCAGGGTCAGCTCTGGTGGGTTTGTGGTGCCTGGGGAAATTATAACACTGCCATGTTTAGTGGAGCTCGATATGAGCAGCAGATTTCTACACCGCACCCCCAGGGTGATTAATCTGGCTGTTGGTTGCATTATGGGTAATATAGGGCTCATATTATATATCTGAATGTGCTGCAAATGCTTTTTCTAAATCGTGCCATGTTAATCACATTTGAACTTTGCTCATGTGCTGCCTGAATTAAACCAAAGTTATTAATAAATATCTAAAAAATGTAACTAAAATGCATCAAAATTGAGCAACAACAAGTCCAGTGGTTACATTCAGTTATTTATCACAACCATAACAAGAACCAAAGAGAACAAGATGCACAGAAAGTGTTTGTTTATATGAAAAACTTAATTTATTGACTTAATATACTGATAATCACATTGCTCCTTTCCCATTGATCTGTGGACAGACGGCTCCATCTGGTGGCTGAGGACGCTCGCTGCAGCAGCGCCGTGAAAACATGGCGTCCGTGTGTGAGAGAGAAAGAGAGAGCACAAAGAGGCTCCACACAGACGACATGACGTCAGTTCGTACGGGAGCCACGGCAACGCTTCACATCTGAGTTCAGGTGAGTTCATCCCTCCTCCTCCTCCTCCTCTTCCTCCTCCTCTTCCTCAGCGTTTCTTCCAGGTGAACTTCTTCCTCGCTCCCTCCTGTCCCGGCTTCTTCCTCTCCCTCACTCTGGGGTCGGGGGTCAGCAGCCCAGCTGGAAAATGACAAAGAAGAAATGAAATGGGTGGATGAAGGAGCAAATCATCTTAGATATTTATTGTTTCTATATTTTGTTCAACTGCATTTTGAACTGTTAAGAGTTTTATTTATTCGTTTGTGCACAGGAGCAACATTTTGACGCCTCCTGAGGTTTCAGATCCATCTCTTTTTTTTTTCCCCAAACAAGCTTCACCTCAGCCTGAACTCCTGCTGCAGAACTTTTTTAGCCGTGAACTTGACAAAATGCATCAGAACAACAGCAGTCATTTCCTGTGGGCGTGGCTTGTGACTACAAAGATGAGGCTAAAAAATTCATTGCAAAACAGGGTAAACCTTTAATTTACATGTTGCTAATTACGTGATAATGTCAAGAAATAGCCAAGAAATAACAATTAATTACGTCATAATGTCTAGAAATAGCCTAAAAATATATAATTTCATAGTAATGTAGAGAAATAGAGACAAGAAATAACTATTGATTGTGTAGAAAACCCCCAGAAATAACAGTCAATTGCAAGAACTTGCAAATTCAAAGCATGAAAAGCATGTGTAATCTTTTGCTTTTAAGAAAAACATGACATGACTAAGAAATTGACAGTTTCTAGGCAATTTCTTGACATTACAATGCAATTAATTGTTATTTCTTGGCTATTTATTCACATTATCATGTAATTAGCGGCCTGTAAATTAAAGAGATACCCAAAACAGTAAGAATTTTGGCAAAACGATCTGATTATATTATTACTCAGGAACCCCCACCTTGTCTCATTGTCTCCATGTCTCCGTCGGACAGGAAGCTGAGGAGGGCGCGGGAGATGGCGAGCCGCAGCGCCCCCGCCTGGCCGGACCGCCCGCCGCCGCTCACCGTGCACTCCAGGTCGAAGCGTCCCAGCACGCCCATGAACTGGAGCGGGAACATCAGCTGCTCTCTGAAGGGCGGAGAGAAAGAAGATGATGAGGAAGAAGAAGGAGGAGAAGGAGGAGAAGAAAATGACCAGGAGATAATGGAGAGCAAAAAAAAAGGAGGTGAAAGAATGAGGAGTGGTTGAATAGGCAGAGCAGGAGTGTGTGCTATTTTACAGATAGTGGTATCAACAGCAGAGGCTTAGCTAATTTAATGTCTGGTTGGGTGAGTTTTCAGACAAGCAGAGAGGATCCCAGCCACTGAAAAGCTTTCTCTTACAATCTCACCGCCACATATTACAGAGTAACTTCTGACTCAGCAGGAATGGGATAAGGTAGAGTGTGTCTGTGTGTCTGTGTGTGTGTGTGAGTGAGTGTGTGTGAAAGAGAAAGTGTCTGTGTTCTGGATGGCGTCTCGGGCTGAATGGCCTATGGCTGCTGACAAAGTCAATTGTCACCTCTCTGCTCCAATTACAGCCCATCCTCACACTGCATGACAACACCAGCCCTGGACATCCACACACACACACACTCACTCAACTGTGTAATTAACTTACTACAAGGAGATAAATATATAAAAAAAAAAAAAAAACAGGCGATGCTGTGAAGAGTGAAAAAGCTGCTTCTTAATTTTTTTTTTTTTCTCTCAGCAGAGGGGGATGGGGGGTTCGATGTGTCATGTCGCGCATCGTTCTTAAAGGAAGTGGTGTCCGTGTGTGTGAAGCCGCCGTCCCGCTCACCTGTCCTGCAGCACCGTGAAGAAGCGCACGTAGTCCTGTCCGTTGACGGTGACGTGTCCCGAGCCGCAGTCCCGGAGGACGACGGAGGAGGTGGACGTCTTCCTACGGCCTGGGAGAGAAAAAACACACAAACACAACTTTACCTCCTTTTTCTTATCAAAATACCACGACAACACTCTTTTAAACCTAAATGAGTTGTGTTTTGTCGACAAAATCGAAGATAAAACTTGGAATCAGGGGTTTTCTGCCTCAAAATGTCAAATTTTAAAGATCTGACCTTAAAGGGATAGTTCAACATTTTGGCGAATTGGCCGATTGTTACCTCAATTGTCGGTGCAAGCTATTTTTAGTTGAGTTGTTTTCGAGGTAAATTCATGCAAAAACGCTGATGTGAGTTTCCTTCGGGGGCAGTTTTTCAGCAAGCAGTCTCTGTATTTACCTCTAAAACAACTCTGTCTGGTAACGTTGTGTTATTATCTCATAGCGTGGTGAATGTGCAGGTCACAACTTGTCCACCAGAGCGTTTTGGAGTTGTTGTGTGTTGTGTATCTGATGAGTTTGATGAGGGAAACCAAGAAATCCCATGAGCCTCCGTAGCGTAGCTCTGAGCAGCTCACGGCTCTGCTCCACCGTTCTAAAAATAGCTTGCACCGACAATTAAAGGTAACAAACCTACTGCTATGACTATAGGGATTATCGTAATGGGCCAATTTGCCAAAATGTTGAATTATCCCTTTAACCAGTACATTTTACAACATGAACAATGAGTAAAGGGCCGTTTCAATGCCTAATTTGAGGAAAGGAAGGAAACATCCTGATCATAACTGCAAACAAACTAAAGAAAAAGAGACATGTTGTATACATGTGTGTTAAAACAAAACAGTCAATAAAGTTTAAAGTTTAGCAGGTTGTGTGTCCCCACCCTCTGCCGTGCTGTAGGCCACGCCCCTGTCGTCCCTCTCCAGCGTCGGCACCGCCTGCCTGCTGGCCTGCGCCTCCAGTTGCCGGCGGTAACGCAGCACGAACTCCTCCTCCACGGCGCAGTAGGGCATGGACAGCAGCCGCTCCATCAGCTGGACCAGGTGAGCGTACTGAGGAGGAGAAACACAACATCGGTGTCGGTGAAGGAAGAGGAGGAGGAAGAGGAAGAGGAAGAGGAGGAGGAAGAGGAAGAGGAAGAGGAAGAGGAAGAGGAGGAGACGCAGTCGGCTCTTACATCGTGGGTGGAGATGGTCTCCACCAGCACCGCCTCCATCTCCTCCTTCGTCAGCCAGCGGCTCATTCCCAGAGAGCTGCAGGGACACAAATCACCTTGTTATCACTCCGACCTGACAAAAATAAAATAAAAATACAAAAAAACAAACTTCCCGTCTCGACCTACATCTGTTTGGGATTCTCGGAGAAAAGTCCTTTGGCCCTCAGACGGTCCTGGTGCTTCTCCAGCTTTTGGATTTTGTCGTACAGCTCCTGAAATTCACCAGAAACAACGACGGCAACGTGAAGGACGAATGTGAAACATCAGCGATAAGACGTTCCAGGATGAAATATAAAAAACAATGGTAACCCTTCAATTTACAGGCCGTTAATTACGTGATAATGTAAAGAAATAGCCAAGAAATAACAATTAATTGCAGAGTAATATCAAGGAATACCCTCGAAATAACAGTCATTTCATAGTAATGTCATGTTTTTCATAAAGGTAAAAGATTACCCACGCTTTTCATGCTTTGAATTTTTTGGGAAAGGCCAGAATTTTTCTCCACCAAGTCCTTGCAATTGACCATTATTTCTGGGCTATTTCTATGCAATCAGTAGTTATTGGCTATATTTCTTGACAACTGTGAAATTGACTGTTATTTCTAGGCTATTTCTAGACCTTATGACGCAATTAATTTCTATTTCTTGCCATTATCACGTAATTAACAGCCTGTACATTACAGGGTTACCAAAACAATCTTCCCGTTAGCAGCAGGTGCTTGTTGTCTGGAGACAGTTTTATTTAGTAGTTTTTATTCCGTGTGTGAACAGGAGGAGCCCACTGGTGGACGAAGACGGTATTGCACGTGGCCTGTCAAATTATTCCCCAAAGCCAGCTGCAATTTTTATAACCTTTTCTAACGTTTTGGATCAAAATTATTATTTTTTTTTTACAATTTATTTGTTACTACTATTTACTTTTTTAACATTTTTTTTACTTTTTTTTTTTTACTTTTTTAGTTTTTACAGGAGTTAATAGAAAAATGAGCCTTCATCTGAGCCAATAGAAAATCAAGGTGCGATTGTGAACAAATGTTCAAGTTAGTTTGGTGGGGGTTGATGGAGGTGGAGGTGGTGGAGGTAGGGGGTTGGTGGGGGGGGGGGGGGGGGGGGGCATGCTGGTCACGTCCCCGAGGCAGACACCCCCCCCCCCCCCCCCAGCCGCCCCGCGCCTCAGTGAGAACTCATTTCCCCGTCAATTATTCACCAGATGTTTGTTTAATTCCTTCTTGATAGAGTGTACCTAATCCGCTGCCACTCCGACCAGCGACAGAGGGGTGGGGGGGGAGGAGGAGGAGGAGGAGGGGTGGGAGGAGAGGAGAGGAGAGGAGAGAGAAGGGGGGGGCAACCAAAAAAGCAAACATCAAGCAAAAACCAATTTTCTTTGCAAAAAAAAAAAAAAAAACACGTAATAGAAAATCAGAGAAAAAAGAGAGAGCTGGAGGACGAAGGGGAAGGGGAGGAGGAGGAGGAGGAGGGAGGAGGGGGGGGGTCGGTGGTGTTGGATAAGGGGCTTGCGTTACACGTTTGCAAACACTGGGCTCTACAATGGGCAGAAATAATTCGCATGGATTGGCCGGATGAAAAGGAGGAGAGAGGAGCCAGATCTGGATCCGTTTGAGTCTGAGCTGGAGCTGCTGCTGCTGCTGCTGCTGCTGCTGCTGCTGCTGCTGCTGCTGCTGCTGCACTCCTTCTTTTCAATCAGAGAGAGAGAGAGAGAGAGAGGGGGAGAGAGAGAAAGAGAGAGAGAGGGTGGAGGAGGAAACAAGGGAGGAAGCAGGAGAAGGAGGAGTGTGATCGAGGCTGCGATCATGCAGCCAGGCAGCTCCTGCTCTCAGACTGTCTGACATACCTATTTAAACCAGCAGCAGGGGGCCGAGGCTGTGGCTGCAGGGCACAACACTGTGTGTGTGTGTGTGTGTGTGTGTGTGTGTGTGTGTGTGTGTGTGTGTGTGTGTGTGTGTGTAAAGAGTGTGACCAATATCCAGCTACGGTGCGTCTGTCTGTGTTTCAGATACAGACACGTCTATTGTCTGTGAAGCGTCTTTGAACAAGGTCGGCGGCCGGCCACAGACGGGAGGAGGAGGAGGAGGAGGAGAAACACCTCTGATGGTTCATCATCATCTGTTCTTTTCCTGTTTCTATAACCGTCTCTAAAAGGCAGAGTGAGACCGGTGCTGCCCCCTGTTGGCCCGCTTTCAATTTCCTTCTTGGTTTTTATCTATAAAAAAAAAGAAACTACATCGAGTCCGAGACAGTGAGAATAAACCTCAGCTCCTCTGCAGCTCAGGTTCACCTCTGTCTATTCAGCTGCGTGGAGGAGAAGGAGATGTGATGTGGTCTCTCAACTTTCTCTCTCTCTCTGAATGGGATATGACCCGAGGGAAGTGAGGAAGAGGTGAGGATTTAGAGCGGGATGAAGATTCACCTTCACCTCAGGTAACTCACGTGCATCAGGGAGTAGTACGACTGTTTGCCGGTGTAGAACAGGGAGTGGAACGGCCGGCCGTCTGCTCCCCACTGCACGGCTGTAAAAACACCATCAGTTCAGACTAGAGGCAGCTCACTCATTTATTGTGACAAATAATCTATAATCTATAATCTACAGGCGCATCTCAATAAATTGGAATATCATGGAAAAGTCAATTTCCACTAGTTGAAGTCAAATAGCCCCAACCAAGATGGAAATACTTACATTTTTGAGATACTGAATTTTAAGTCTTCATTAAATGTGAGCCATAATCATTAGAAATAACAGAAATGCAACAAATAAAGACATGAAATGTTTCATTCTGTGTGTAATGGATGTATATAATGTGTTAGTTCCACTTTTTGAATTGAACTACTGACATCAATAAACTTTTTTTCCATGATATTCTTATTTATTGAGATGCACCTGTGTGATCACAGCATCACCTACCTCTCTGTCTGGGGAATATTTCATCCGGATGCTGCAAAAGAACCGGAAATATTTAATTCATTTCATCTATAAACCCATCAACAGATTTCATTTTTTATTAGCTGGCCATTTTTATTTTAAATTATATATAAACCAACACTTCACAGGTGATGAGTGAATGGTTGTGGTTTATTTTTTAAGAACAAAAGAAAGAAAACAAAGAAACAAAGAAAACAAAGAAAAACAACAAAAGAAAATGAAACGAAAGGTCAATAAAAATAAAGTTACGACTCAGCCACACACACACACACACACACACGTACCTTCATGAGAGGCTGGGCTTTCTTGTCAAACAGGCCGGAGGGGAACAGGTAGGCGATGCTCCTCTGTGGACGAAAGAGAGAGAGAGAGAGAAATTAATAAATAAAAGAAAGAGTAGAAGCAGAGATGGCAGCTTGATAGATCCACTGACACAACGCTGACACGTCCACGACCACAGAGGTCACAGCGGCGTGACAGAGGAGAGGAGGCGCAAGCTGCCGCCGCAGGGTTCAAGGAAAGGGGAGAGCGAGCGTGTGTGTGTGTGTGTGTGTGTGTGTGTGGCGGTAGAGTTAGAGGAGAAAACAAGCAGAAAAAGGCACAAGTTTTTGTCTTTGTTGACAGCGAGCAGAGGACACTGTGGACGTCCAACAGTTCACTCCAAGTTCATCCTCTCAGTGTTATTAGCAGGGCTACAGATGGCACCGTGTGTGTGTGTGTGTGTGTGTGTGAGCGAGGAGAGGGAGACAGGAAGTGTGTTGGCCCCGCCACACTCATCAAGACAGTCTGTTCATCTCTCTCTCTCTCCATCCTCCATCCCACCATCTCTCCTCCTCCTCCTCCTCCTCTTCTTCTTTTTTACTCCTCTCTGTCGCTTCAATTAGTGAGGCAGCAGGTGCTGCGCGGAGGGAGCAGGTTGCTGCCTTTAAGGTTGTCAAAACGACGGAAAGCAGAGAGAAAAGGACTGGATACATGTGTGTGTGTGTGTGTGTGTGTGTGTGTGTGTGTGGGAGGGGGGAGGTGGGGAGGAGGGGAGGCAATCGAGGAGAAGGTAAAGGATAAAGAGAGAGGAGGAAACGGGAGAGACAGGGAGAACAGATGAAGACACACCTGTGTGTCCCCTGAGCCTCGGGACAATATGGCGGATTGAGACAGAGTGACAGAGGAGGGAGAAGAAGACAGTGAAACCGACACGGTGGAATCGACAGCGTCTCAGTGATAGACGTGATTCATTGTTAAGGGATAGTTCAACATTTTGGCAAATTGGCCCATTGCCATAAAATACAGAGACTGTTTTGCCGAAAAACTGCCCCAAACGGGAACGCGCATGAATTTCCCTCTAAAACAACTCTGTCTGGTAACGTTGTGTTATTATCTCATAGCGTGGTGAATGTGCAGGTCACAACTTGTCCACCAGAGCGTTGTGGAGTTGTTGGATTGTGTATTTGATGAGTTTGATGAGGGAAACCAAGAAATCCCATGAGCCTCCGTAGCGTAGCTCTGAGCAGCTCACGGCTCTGCTCCGCCATTCTAAAAACAGCTTGCACCGACAATTAAAGGTAACAAACCTACTGCTATGACTATAGGGATTATAGCAATGGGCCAATTTGCCAAAAATGTTGAACTATCCCTTTAACTGTTTTATCCATAAACAAACTGATCGATCAGTCAATAAAAATACTAATTGACAAACTAATTAACAATGAATATCTTTAGCTCTCATTAGTTAGCTCATTGTTTTGCTCCTACAAAAGAATAATTCAGCTCACAGCAGAGCAAAAAAAATGAAAATGACGGTGTTTGAGAAGCTGAAGCTGCAGCAAATCTCTACTTCCATCAAATTAAATCAAATCAATCTTTATTTATAAAGCACGTTTCATACAAATGTGCAGCACAAGATGTGGCATTAGTTTGAATGGAGGCGGCCGGGAGATTAAAAGTCATCGTCGGCAGCAGCAGCAGATGATGCAGCTTTGAGTCAGAACAAAAGTTTTCAAAGGTCAAACGAGTCACAAAGTGCTGTGTGTGTGTGTGTTAGTGTGTGTGGCGAGCATCCAGAGTTAAATTAACCCCCCAGCTGTAAACATCGCTTTGATTTTTCCTGGGTCTTTGTCACCGTCACACCTGAGCAGACTGGACTCTCCACCACGCTCCTCTCTCCTCCAGTCCGCCAAAAATGTCCCTGGGTGGGGGGGGTGAGGTGGGGGGGTTGGGTGCTCGCCGTCACTTTAGCTTTCACAGCCCGCCACCGTCTGCTGTCTTCATTACATGTGAGGGACGCTGGGGAGCCAGGCGAGGGGGGGGGGGGGGGGGGGGGGGGGGGGGGGCTGGGAAATCAGACTAAGTGGCTGGAGTGGCGAGGGCGACCAACGGTATTTGCCAAAAATCTCAAATAGGCAGCATGTGTGTGTGTGTTTGAGGGTGTTGCTAATGCCCCTGACGCAGCGAATTAACCCCCTCACTCCCTCCACCTCCACCGGTGCTAATGATGATGATGATGATGATGTGAAGAGAGTGGAGCCTTCAAACGACACACACCTCTGTTCAAAGTGGCTTGTGGATTGGAGTGTTTGTCAAAATAGTACAAAATAAAATCAAAATCAAAAACAAAATAAAGTTGTGTGACGACTGCAGAGCTGTGTGTGTTTACACTCCAGAAACTCCCTGCGCCTCCCTGCAGAGCTTCAGAGGAGAGGATAATCGCTGGACTGAATATCCCCGAGGAGCTGTCGAGCACAAATTCCCCACTTGTCACCAACAACTGCCGACCGAGGAGCTTTTTATTTTGTGGACTGAGGCAAACAGACACACGGCCGCGAAAAAACTACAACTACAAATACCAGGAAGAACCGAAACAAACAGATCCTCCAGGCTGGAGATACACAGATACAAAACACTCATTACTGTCTCAGCAGTGGTATTTGTTCAGGGACTATTTTCAGCGGCGGATGAGTCCACATTTGCAAATCTAGTGCGGATTAACAGTAAAATATTATACAGAAACATTAGAGGTGGTGTGTTCATGGTCAGTCAGTGCAACTGTGTGACTCTCTGATGAGTTTATGAGGCTGTTGCTATGCTTATTCTGTTATTATTACGATCTTATCATGGGAAATACACACAGAAAGACATACACACACCTGAAATGTTTTAACTTTTAAACGTTTTTAAGACGAAAGTTAGAACTGACTATATAACTTGCTCTGCTTTAGAAGAAGAGGAAGAAAAATACTTTATTCATCCCCTGGAGGGAAATTCAAATTGTCCAGCAGCTTACATAACCTAAAATGATATGATATAAATGCCAAGAAAACGTGTTTAGAGCACTTATACATATATCATTTTTTTTTATCAAAAAAGGAAAATCTTCTTCAATAATATCGAAAAAACATTTGAGTGGGCTGTAACCCACTCAAATGTTTTTATTCGATATAGCCATTGTATAAATAAAGGCTTTTTATATTATTGAAGAAGAGTGCCTTGGATTTTCCTTTTTTGACCAATGTTCCCACCAAATAGCATCTTCATCATATGTTTCGAACCTTCTGGGCACTCTGGATTTTTTCCTTTTTTTCTATAATTTTTTTATGTTGACCATACATGATGCATTTCGTCATGTGTTTGTCTACTGTTCGTGTTTGCATGTATGTTTTGTAACCCATGCCAGTGGCAAAGATACTTTTCTGTTTTATTTAATTTCAAAAGTTTGATTTAAACACTGCAACATTTCAGCAAAGAGCATTAATGTAAAATAGCTTTTACATTAACCTCTACAAAACAAAGTATAACCAGCAGAAAGTTCCCTGGAAGGTCCTGAACTCTTCCTGCAGCCGATCAAATTTTTAATAAACAGTCAATAATCAATGGAAACGAGACTTTTCCCCACTGACTCACATCTACGTCCTCCTGGGTGAAGGTCTCGGGGTCTTCTCCCATCATGTTGGCCAGGTGACGCTTCCCGATGTCGAACTCCTCCACCTGCTTCTCGATGAACTCCACCGTGAACTTCTGAGGCCCCGCGGCCGCCAGGTTCTTCCTGAGGAGGACGGAGCTCACACAGAGCTGTCTCCTCAGGACCTGAGGAGGAGGAGAGGGGGAGGAGGGGGAGAGGAGAGGGGGAGGAGGAGGAGGAGAGGAGAGGAGAGGAGAGGAGAGGAGAGGAGAGGAGAGGAGAGGAGAGAAGAGGAGAGGAGAGGAGATGAAAGGAGAGGATGGGGAGGAGGAGAGGAGAGAAGAAGGAGGAAGAGAGGAGGAGGTGAGGAGAGAAGAAGGAAGAGGAGAAGGAGAGGAGAAGGAAGAGGAGAGACGAAAGAGGAGGATGGGGGGAGGAGAGGAGGAGGATGGGAAGAGGAGGAGGAGAGGAGAAGGAAGAGGAGAGGAGGAGGAGGAGAGAAGGAGGAGGAGGAGGAGGAGGAGAGGAGAAGGAAGAGCAGAGAAGAAGGAGAGGATGGGGGAGGAGGAGAGGAGAGAAGAAGGAGGAGGAGAGAAGAAAGAGGAGGATGGGGGGGAGGAGGAGAGGAGAGGAAGTGGGAGATGAGATGAGAGGAGAGGATGGGGAGGAGAGGAGCGGTTGTTATGTGTCAGGTTAGCTTAGCTACAGACATCCTGCTTAAACATCTGAAGCAACAACGACCAGAAACCTACAGCCGAACTGTCCTAACGATTAAATAAATACAGATCAAGTTGATCTATAATCGATCAGACTATTAATAAAGGTAAAACACCGCTGTCAAAGCCGGATTTCAGTATCTGTCCTGCTAGTGTCGGCTAACACAAGCTGCTGGCTCAAGGACGCCTGCGATTTGAGCCTGTGATTGATCGATAACGTGTCCACAGCTGTTTTCATTACGTGATCGATTGATTTATGAATGATAATATCCCACTGTACCTGTCGGCTCAGCTGCCACGTGACTGTGTTTACACCGGAGCAGCTATTCCCACATTTACCGAGGAGCGAGCCCACGGTCCGCACACAGGACGCCGCCATGTTTTCTGACGGCGATGACGTCGGCGGCGGAAGTAGTTGTACGTCACAGACAAGCGACGACTTATTTTTAAATAATTTAAAACACAGATTTTGTGCTTTATAATAAAATAATTATTACAATGAGTATTTCGAAAACACAGACGCATACTTTGACTAATTATTAATATATATATATATATATATATACACACACATATATATGTGTGTGTGTATATATACATATATATATACATACATATATGTGTATATATATATATATATATATATATATATATATATATATATATATATATATATATATATATATATATATATATATATATATATATATATATATATATATATATATTAAAAAGCTTAGCTCTTTGTAAGTTTCATATCAGATTTATTTTTAGCTTTGTTTTCAAAATCTTCAATGAAAATCTGGTTTATATTAGACTATGAGGGATATTTTACAACTTTTATTCTTTTTTCTTGGTCAGCAAATGATTTCCAGGAGATAGCCTACAATCAGATGATATACATTGTTTTGTCTTCAAATTTGCAGCATTAGGGGGGAAACAAAGAAATGTGGCAAAGTGCATAATTCAAGCCACCTGACAACAGAAAACAATTGCATAACCTGTCTGAAATGACAAATGACACATACGAAACATAAAAGAATCCAACAGTGGTCACACATTTTAAAACAACTGAGACACTGAATGCAGTGACTTACACAGGCTGCTTCAGTTTTTTTTTTTAAATCTTCTAGACATCAGTCCACAACAGATCACACAAGCCACAGCTCATTGGAAACGTGTGTTGTTCCGTATGATCATGGAAATTCAAAACATGCCGGCCACATGGAGCAGCCACGAGTAAACTGCAGCGATGCAGCACATGAAAACTGTTCCCCATGTCCCTTCTTTTAGGTCGTAAATCAACACCAGCCATTGTTCCAATAAAGTTCTGAGACTGATGAAAACTTGTTTGTCTCCAGGTTAAAAAAAAAAACACCTGTCAAATTTTTTTAATCAAATATTTGCAGAAAAACAAAGTTGACTGTTGGGGATTTACATTATTAAGAGGACAAATGTATCACTGGACAGTTTGTTAGAAATTGATTGATCATTCTGGTTTCTATATCTTTGATCTTTTTTCCTCCGACATCTCAGGCTTTCACACCCTGTCCAGTGCCAGTATTTTTGCATACAAGCACACATAACTATCTGCAACCACTTTGACCCCAGAGACCTGCTTGTGAGGCCCTGACACGCAGTTTAATGCAAACTGTATGTGAACATCTGTTTTCCATGTAAAATCACAAACAAAAGGAGGGGCATTGCAAATGTCACGCCACAGGATTTAAAGCAGCGGATCCACATGAGTTGTCAGAAATAACACAATTAAAAAAAAATGCACAGTCACCGGCTGCCAAACATGCTGGCACGGCCACACATAAAACAGATTGTTTTGCATATGTGGTGCAGTCGGTGCTGGGCAGCGCAGGCCTGGATTAACACAACATTTTGTGTGGATTCCTTGAATAGATGAGCACAAGCTGCCACTTAAGCCAAACTTTATTGATAGGGATGAAAATAAGCTTTGTCCCCCCCAGTGGGAGCGTCACACAGCAACACATGGTTTTGTACAAGCAGTTTTCACATTGTTGATGCTGAGGAGCAGGAGGTCTAGTGTTGTTTTACTGAGATTTGCTCATGTGCTTTAAATAGGAAAGCAAATAAAACAGTCTGCTTGAATAAAAAAACACCATCATGCTTAAATAAATGCAACTTCTGTCTGATGAGAATATAAAAATGAAAAATTAATTCCTGTAAAATCTGACAACAAACTGTTAATATAGGATGAAAAACAACTGGACTCTTTATTGTTCAATATTGAGACTTATATTTATGAAAAACAATATTATTAATTTTCTAAATAATCACTAATACAAACCATATTTAAGAATATGCACATGTGATGTTAGTCGGATAGTTGCTGCAAACAGGACAGGAGAAATTCTTGCTTTTCTTCCACTGTGTGTGTGTGTGTGTGTGTGTTTTCTGTACAGTGCTATGCTGTGTTTACAGATCAATGCTGTGTGTCTTCACTTAGATTACTTTGATAGAGTTGGAACAGGAACACGAGGAGATTAATCAAAGTGAAGGGGCACTGACTCCCGGCCCGTGCCAGTCGATACGGCCGCGTGGTTAATTTGCCCCGAGGAGGGCTGTCGTCAGGCAGATGATAAACAGTGTTTGCCCCGTTTTTAGCCACAAGCGTGCTCCTGCTCACCAAGAAAAATAGTTTCGACCCATGGTCTCTAATTCACAGTGGGGGGCGAGGGGTGGGACATTAATCATCCTTCTGCCGTGGTCCGTCTCGACAGGCGAGCCACCGTGGGTGGATTGGGTGGAGATATTCATTTGGTGAGCTCACTGTGGACTCAGGTACACCCTAATGTGGAGACTTGATACTGTGGAGACTGCAAACTGGAGAATTCAATCCTCAATTCATATTCCCATACTTTGTTAATGAGAAGATTCACCTTGTTGATTAATGAGAAGCAAATGCCTCTTGGAAAATGGTGTATTTGCAGTGAAAAGATTTCATTTAGGGAATCTTGTGGGTTTTTTTTTCCATGGCATGTGCCATCAGTGTTTCATATGGGGCTGTAGCTCAGTGCCAGGCATTAGAGAGCTGGCTCTCATCCAACTCTTCCAACAGATCCATGAGGACGGCAGGGATCCCTGCACCGTCTTGAAAAGGAAACGCCACAATAGGCGACAACTGACCTCCTCTCAATTTGCCCTCGTCCCCAGATTGAGCAACATCCCTTTAATTGTGGGGCTAAAACAGCGATGGAGCAAGAAATAATGGAGGATATTGCTCTGTGGAGCTGTGCCAAGTCCGCTCCTTCCCCCTCTTTTCCCAGGGATGGAGTGCTGGAGAATTGAAGGCTTATAATGCCAGCGAGCTGAGGCTTTGCTCCAGTCATCATTTCCATGCTGCTTTACGCTGATTCCCTAATATCCTTAGCGCCTTGCGTAGGGATAAGCCCATCGTGCTGAAACATGGCTGTCATGCCTATAAACCGTTCACGGCTCTAAAGAATCCATTATGGTTGCTCCACAAACATGGGGACTCAAAGGGCCACTTTGCTCAAGCTCATTTACTCTTTTAAAGCATATTTATTTACCCCCTTAATGCCGTGGTGGAAGGATCTTCAATATTCCACAATGCATCACAGCAGGTTGTAGAAATGCTGTATTTAAGTATAAGTGGTCACTTACATCATGAATCACACATCTGTAATGTACTTAGCTGCATGTTTTTCTATGGTGCACATGTTGATCTTGTTCTGAGAGGCGTGTGCAGAGCAGCATGTGCACAGAGTGAAAAAAAGAAATAAAAACTGTCACTTCTGATTGAATTGATTCAAATTTTCACTGATGATCATCCAGAATAAAAAGCCTCAGGTCACATTAACAAATAAGGAAGTGGACAGATTGTTTACTGGTTATAAGGACAGAAAGGAAGCAGTGCTGTCCCTGCATGTGTCTCAGCTCAGTCAGTGATTAAGTGCCGTCCTACCTCTGCTGGTTTTGGGGGATCCATTCCCTCTGCAGGTCAAAGGCACCAACACTGACAGGGTTTCAATTTCCACAGAAGCCACCCATTCTGCAGAGTACTGTAAAACACAACACCCACTAAATGTTATATCACCCCGGTGCTGCATGTCAACAGCTGACGCACAGCTGAGCTGCTGCGAAACACAGACGAGATTTAAAATCTGCTTAACGTCCTTTAAGATTTGAGTTTCTCCGAATCCAGGAAAAATGTGAGAATGGAAAAAATAAGATGCTGAATCTTTCATATCGACCTGTTAATCACATCTGCACAGCTCAAGTCTTCAGGTCCTGCAAGTCGGATCAGAGTCCACAGTTTGGATCCAGGTCGGACTCCACTCATAGTGAAGCATAATGTACAATATTTAATTATCACAATTTCTATTCCTCCTCCTTCCATTTGCATTCACATGACAATCTATATTGTTTTCTTTCTTCTTTTTCCAATTTTATCCAACTTGTATTTATATTACTTTATCCTATTTTTATGCCCATTTCTACTCCAGTTTCTACTTTTATCCCACTTTTTGGTTCCAGCTATTATTACCTTCACATTCCTGTTTCTACTTCAGCTCCCGGTACAATTTCTATTTCTTATCTTATCCGTATTCCCATTTCTATTCTAATTCTTCCAATTCCCATTCCTATTTCTATGCCTACTACACATTTTCCTATTCCAGTTCCCAGCTCTGAATCAATTTACAATCCATGTGTCATAATATCACTAATAAAGTTATAGTTTATACAGCAGTGTGCGACACCCACAGTGATCTTTGTGTGAGGTAAACCCAGTTATGTGCCGTCAAGATTTGCTCATTCACTCGCCCCCCACCTCACTCACCACACACACACACATACACACACGGGCGCACACAGATTTGTAGATTATCAACAAGTACGGTCATTGAGTGGAAATTAATTTGCCACTGGTAATGGATAGAGACATTTTGCTGAGATGCGTAAAAACAGCTGAACTGCCAGCGATTACCTGCTGGAATCAGCCTTCATCAATATCAGGATAATTACAAAGCACTTCTGGCAGTGCGTGAAATGAATGGAGCGTGCAACAGATTGGGCAGCGGCCATAGATGTCTGCAGATATTAGGCCTCCTCCTCAGAATGGCTCCATGGGGGGAGAGAGCTATACCTGAACAGGCTGCAGCCTCAGGAGCCGGTGTGAGAGGGGGCTTCATATTAAAACAGAAAAACAGTCAGGTAGAGGAGAAGAGAAATGACTGTGACTGAGGCTAATACAATTGCACAGAGCTGAATAGAATAAAACTGGCACAGGATTAGAATAAAACAGAAGAGAAAGCGGTGGAACAGCAGCTAAAGGTAGAACAAAATAGAAGTGAACACAATGCAAATAAATAGAATAAAATGCATCAAGCAGAGTGCAGAGAACTGACACTGACAAGTGAATGAGACATAAATAAACTACAGAGATGAAACAAAGGAAAGAGTGAGAAAGTGCAGACTGGTATAGAACTCCAGCAGAGAAAGAAGTAAAGTAGTACAGTGCAGAGAAGAACAGACGAGGACAGAGAGAGAGAGAGAGAGAGAGAGAGAAAACTAGAGCAGAGGAGAACAGGGCAGATGAAAATTTAATACTGCACAAGAAAATGAATTGTGTGAAATAAAATAGAGCAACGCAGAACAAACAACTGGATAGAAACGCACAAAGCAAGGTCTGAATAGAAACAAAGTTTGTTTGCATAAAACCTTTGAAACACAACAGTGACTCAAAGGTAGAGGAACACCAGGAGGATAAAAGAGACCATGTGCACGTCATTGTCTTCTCACCTTAGGACTGTTTAGTGGATGTTCAAGAGCTTTTGTGGAAATTCACACCGTTTTTTTAATCAATGCTCTGGGCCTTTTGATTGTAGATTTTCCCATTTTACACAAAATTGTTGATTCACGGGGCGGCGTTTAGCTCACTTGGTAGAGCGGTCCTTACTGCAGGCAGCCCCGGTTCGAATGCCGCATTGGGCAGCCCTTTCCTGCATGCCATTTCCCCTCTCTGCCTCCCCGTTTCCTGTCTCTCTCCACTGTGCTATCAATTAAAAGCATTAAAAAACCCCAAAATATACTTAAAAAAAAAAAAATTGTTGATTCACATTTGCAGTTTTCTGAAGGGCTTCTTGACCACTGTGGTTTAAAAGTTGAGGTTAAACGATAATGGATAATTCACCAATTTTCTACTCACCGTCATGCCAAGGAAGAGTTTGGAGAATTTTTGGAGTCATCAAAACGCTTTTGGAGTTCCAGTTGTTGATGTTTGTGTGCATGCGCGAGATTTGCTGTGAGATGTTTGTTCGTCGTTGTAAACCATTGGATGTGTGTAAACATGGAAGAACATCTCGCGCAGCTACTAGGAGCTACTGCTACAACAAGGCTAAAAACACAGATCAAATACATTTTTCCCAACAACTTTTCCATGTGGCGGCTTCAGGACACTTGGGTCAGCACAGACGAGCAGTATGGAGGTATCTGGATGTTTCATAGTGTGTGTTTTGGACCATTCATTCTCCGAACCCTTCCTTGGCATGACGGTGAATTAGAGGAGGTCAAACAGGTTCATGCTCTTCATAACATCAGACTGTGTAAGGTGGTTGGAGTGAAGCCGGGGGGGGGGGGGGGGGGGGGGAGGTGTGTTCAGGGTGTCGATCCCTGTCTTTCCCAGACTTAACTTCCATCTCTCACATGGAACCACTTTGCTCGCTCCCCCCCTCCTCCCCCAGTTTCCCCTTGCCCTCTCCTCTCCGTCCTCTCAGACGGCGGGCGAGCTGGAGGCAGTATTGGGTTTCCCCTCCAGCTGAAGGGGGTTACTTCAGTCCATCGCCGGGGATGAAAAGATGACTATTTTTCCCTCCTCCTCCTCCTTCCATTTCCATCCGACTCTTTTTTCAGGTGACGGAGCGGGAGAGGAAGGAAACTATTACATGTGGGGTTGAACCTGGGGGCCTGGAGATGCTTGTCGGGGAAGGAAGAGGACCTGGATCTGGAGACTGGGAGAGGAGAAACCCTAGACCTCTGGAAACCGCGGGGAATGACCCAAGAAAAACTTCCGTCGCCCCACTCCGCCATCCTCATCCCATCTTGTCCTAAAGTGTTTCCCATAATGGGCTTTAGCCTGTGAGAGAGAGTGGGGGGTTTCCTGAAGAGCCCACAGATCCACCAGGCACGCACACAAACACACGCACTTTTCCTATTGTAATCCTGAGGTTGCACCACATACAAGATTATATATTAGAAGTTTATTTTCTAAAGCTGGGGATGAGATTTATGTTAATTTGTGCAGGGGCCTCCTCAGATTTCTGTTCTGGCTGCACCGACACCTACAGGTTCGCAGAGGCTGAAACCAGGCGCAGCTGTTGGGTTTTTTGCGGTCGAGGGAGATTTACATATCTGGGTGAATTTTTTAAATGCCAGGCAAGATCAGAAAAGTCAGGGTGGGTTGGGTGGGTGGGTGGGTGGGGAGAGGAATTCCACCCTTCAGAGAGTGTTTTCATATTGTTTCCATTTCACCCGGGTGGACGCTTCGAGCGAGCTCTCGCATACAGTCACACATCAATCTCTGCCTTATTACAGAGAGGGATCTGGTGGGGAATAATGCTTTTTTTTTTAATCCGAGGAACAGGATTGTATAATTGCCGCTCGTTTGACCTCGTGTTTCGGCTCGGAGCTGGAACGTGAGGCCGTTTTTCGACGACATCTACGCCCCGTTGCTTTGTCTGCAATTTGTCGCTCCCGCATCCGCAGCAGCAGCAGCAGCAGCAGCAGCAGCAGCAGCTCACTGGAGGGAATCTTCCCCCCGAGCTGTGCCGGATGACGAAAAAAGGAAAAAGTGAAGCACTTGCATGCAAAAAATTTGACCACAACAGTCCTGGCAGCTGGTTGCAAACTATTTTGTTTGAAATGTGATCATTTTTTATGAGGAAAGAGGTTTAATAATAATAGTATCAGTTACCGTTTTCCCTCCAAAACAAGAGTCTTCTTTTGCACGATGGCCAACTGCAAAAACAACAGAGATAAGTTAAGATTCTGATTCAAATCTTATCTTTTTATCATAAGAGGGAATCTCAAATTGCAGACAGATAAGAAACAAAGACAAAACACTATAAAACAAAGCACAAAACACTGTAAAAACACAAAAAACCTGTCGTTAAAAACATTTTCCTCCCATAAGACTTGAGGAGAACCTGTCCTGTGTGGATGTGTTGCAGGTAACCAGCTGACAAATTGCTGGAGTGATTGAACTGAAGGACTGATTGCTGGGTTAATATCTGTCATTGATCTTTTTCATTGATCATTTGTCCTTCGCTAATGACTGTGACCGGACTGATTTTAAATATGTCTCGTTGGTAACCTGACATCAGAGGATGGGATAAGGATCGGGCCGCTTTCTCCGGGAAAAGGGGGGAAAACCGCTGCGAAAAATCAGCTTGAAAAGGCCGGAGGAAATTGAGACAATATTAAAAAGAAAAAGGTTCAATCTGCGAGTTTTTTTTTTTCCTCCCTGCTGATCAGAAGGGCTGCGGACTACTGCTGTGGCTCCTTAACATCTGGTTGGGCAATTTACCCCGCTCTGACGACTGGAAAGGTTAAACCACTAAAATCTAATATTTGCCTAGAGGGGGTCAAGGCACTGCAATTACAAGGTACAATCGGCAGGGCTAATCAGCTAGTAGCGCGTACCGGGGGCTCGGCTGGGCAAATAAGCTCTGATCAGAAGCACTGTTCTCTGCCTCTCCTGTTTACTTATTAAACCCTGTTCTCATGTTCAAGGGCCCCACTGCAGCCTCTGGCCCCACACACCCCCGAGGCACATGGGAGTAAATTTAGCTCCTGACGCCTTTTTTTTTTTTTTTCTTTTTAAATGGGACTGCGCCACTTGGCGAAGAAAGTAGCCCCCCGTGTTAATCAGTATCTGCGGCCTTTTGTTGCAAAGCGATCTCAAATTACTTTCCTCCAATCTGGCAGGCATTAACACCTAGGGGAGGAACGGGATAGGTAGAGAGTCCTACCCTGAGGAGGAAAACAAAGTGCAGAGCAGATGATTGTGTACGTGTGTAAGGCCCCACATAGGCGTCTCAGAAGGATGTGTGTGTGTGTGTGTTCCGCAATGCTGTTTACATGCTTGGTCTTTGACACACATTTCCTAATTGACTGAGTATCAAGTGCAGGATTAGTGTATAATATATCAGAACTGTCTGGCGCGCAACACTTTTGAACAAGGCTAGGGGAACAATTACTGGTAATTAAATATGTGCCAGTTACTGGAAAAGATAATTATGTCCTTGGTGTATAACACCAATTAATTACTTTTATTTCAGTGAGCAAAGCTTTTAAACGGCGGCGGAAGCCATTCGAATGGCGCGCGCCCGTGTTTGAGTGCAAGCAACCTCTGTGTTTGCTAATGTGTAAGTTGTGCCCTGCTGCTGCTGCTGCTGCTGCTGTGGCGGCGGTGACGAGCGTTACGGCGCCACACATACAGATTATTTAAATCAGAATCAGGCATTTCACTTTGCTGTAGAGCTCACACACACTGTGTAATGTAGGGGTTGGGTTGGTGAGGGGGGGGTTTGGGGGGGGGGGGGGGGGGGGCTGTAGCAGATGCTCAAAACAACCATGAGAAATTGACAGGAGCAGTTCGGCACTCTGGTATTAGTTGCAAACAAGCTCTGTGGAGGCTACAGTCATAATATTTTCTACCTCTCCCTCTCCTCAGGCATTAAACATTGACATAATAGGTTGAATGAAAAGGAGACTTCTTTTTTTTTTTCCTGGGGAGGGCAGAGCTCAACTCTCTCCTCGCTAAGAGGATTGGTCAGATTGGATATAGAGCCTACGGGGATCCTGAGTGCTCCGTCTATCCTCGCACCTCCCTCGACTGTACTTACAGCACCTCGCCACACCGAGATAGCGGCACCAGATTAGCTGTAAAACCCTCTCTCCTCTCCTCTCCCCCCACCTCCACCCTTCGTTCACTCAAGACTCTAACTGCTTTGAATCCAAACATGTGTACCCTGCTCTTATTCCTGTATCAAAGTGGGTTTTCAAGAGAGGTAGAAATTGCACGGATTAGCAAATGATCTCATTGCGGTGCACCTGCCTGTAATGTCTAACTTGAAAATACCTGTGGCCGATCATTAGTAATCTATTAAATCCACCGCCTAGAAATGGTTACACCGTTAGCCCTCCTCTGAGCCAAACGTGGCTGATACTGCTTTTCCAACTCCCCTCCTTCCCCTCCCTTCTCCTCCTCCTCCTCCTCACTCTCTCACTCTGGTTAATGAGATACAGAGTCAGATGGCCCAAGCGTGCTTTCTCTTCCTTCACCTCTTCCCTTCGCTCCTGCAGCAGCAGCAGCAGCAGCAGCAGCAGCAGCAGAGTACAGTAATGTTTATCAGCTCCACTCCCTGCACCGACGGCTTAATCCATGCATCCATGCAGCCTCCTCTCCGGCTATCAGTGTCTGTCAGGAGCATATGGCTGCGCGTGTCTACCGAGAAAACCTACATGTCTTTTATGTGTTAGCTAATTATCCCTGTGCATGCAGCTATGTGTGTATGATCCATGTTTCTGAGCCAAAGCGCACATTCAATGAGTAAAAGTGTTTATTTGCAGGTTTACTTTCATTTTGTTGGGACAAGAATGTGTCGACTTACCAAAAAAGCAGCTGAAGTTCACCCACTGGTGGCTCAGTCCCAGTTAGTGGACAGGAAATGGACCCGTTCTGCAGATCAAAACACACAGAAAGAGGACATGATGCAATACAAGTGTGACTTTTTTAACACACAACCAATACAAGTCAAATGTTATGAATATTTATATTTAGTTTTCTCACCAGCGTTTTGCAATTCATCAAGATTTTCACAGCGACAGTGCGTCCTTTAATGTGCATACTTATGGTTATGGGTGGAGTTACTGGTTTAACTTATTACACTGGAGGGTTCAGTTAAATTTCAGGTTGAGGGTTTTCGGGGTTAGAGATGTGGCAGTTATGGGGAAGATTATTACAAGTCTCCGGGGAATGTGATGTGATTTGTTTCGTGTGTCTCTCTTGTGCTTTTATGGCAAAAAAAAAGTGAATGTGTGGACGTGTAAATGACATTTATGTGGATATAAACAAGCTGCACAGACAGTTTGTCTCATACATCCATTCATATTGTGGCGATGCTACAACCCACTGTGAATAAAAATGAATATGTTCATGTGTGAATAACACAATAACATAAGATCATGTGTCAGCGGAAGTGTGTGTTTTTAATGTGTGGTTGCTGTTCTGAAGTCAAATACTGTACGGTTGGGTTTGGGTAAAGAAGGTTTATACACAAGTTTAAAGCAGAAGTAAGCGGAATGTTTGTGTTAATATAAGTCTTAAATAGTTCTATCTTCTGACAGCAATCACTTATATAGAGTGTTTGGTCTGAAACACGGGTCTGTCAGTCACTCTGCTCTGCTCTGAGCCGAGGAGAAAACTTTCCTTGTATCCTACAACCTTTATCCAATGAGGAGAGAGAACGGCATAAAGGGGCGGTCCTCTCTGTGTGTGCAGCCAAGGGATGCACGAGCATGTGGTGACATAGGGACGAGGGCGGGGACTGCTAACTCCATCAGCTGACAGGAAGTTAGACAAAACCACCGGATCGCTTACTTCTGCTTTAAATGAACACTATTGTCATTTAAATAGTGTTTCTTCTATGAGCCATAAGACATGATTGAAACCTAAATCTATGTGATACACAAAGTGCATGCACATGTGGATGTTTGTGTGTGTGTAATGTGTTTGCAGGTGAAGGTGTGTGTGTGTGTGTGTGTCCCTGGAGGGGGCCCGGTGTGTGTCACGGCGGCCCCGGCTCCCCCCGGATCTAAGCGGTATTGACAAACCCATCAGAGGTGGTGATGCATTGGGCTCCCTGCTCGCTCCCCTCGGCGGCGCCGTGGGGGCAGCGCTGACATGCTGTCACCTTGGTAACTGCTGCCAGAGAGAGAGAGAGAGAGAGAGAGAGAGAGAGAGAGAGAGAGAGAGAGAAAAGAGAGAGAGAGAGAGTAGCGGCTGACCCGAGCTGGCGGCCGGCCGGTGGCGAGCTGCGGCAGGAGATGTCACCGCCGGACCCCTGAGGACCGGCCGACCCCTTTCTCCATCGATCCGTCTGCTGTGGAGATCCAGGAGAGGACACACAAACACACACACACACACACACACACACACACACACACACACACACACACACACACACACACACACACACACACACACACACACACACACACACACACACACACACACAATGCAGTGTGCTACAGCATCCATTCAGACACAGACCTGTGCTTCTAAACACACATCCGTCTCTCCGTCTGTGATCTGACTGATCTCAGAGAGGTGAAGTCAAAACTTAACTTCTTCCTGAAACCAAACTAAACTCAAGAGCAAACCACTAAATGCCAAAAAACGTCCCCTGAAGAATAAACTCAAAGCCCGCAGTAGAAAAACATCTGCCTGGGCCTATCTCTGTTTGGAGAGAAGTCATCCTCCATGTGATGTGAGCAGAGACTCCTGGCTCCTCTTTTTGGAGGATCTCTTCTTCTTTTCTACTTTTTTTTTTTGAGGTTAGCAAAGTAATTACTTGGCAACTTCCTGCACCCTTCTCTCTCTCTCTCTCTTCCACCGTACGCTGGTTTTTTCCGGAGCCAACATAAACAGGGCTTGTTGGCAGCGGCTCGTCGGAGCGCTGTGGGGGCGTCAGTCTCCGACGAGATGTTTGGGACTCCTTTGAAATGCTGACCAGCTTTTTGACACGAGGCTTCGGAGACGACGCGCAAGGCCCCGGCTGGATGCAGGAGTGGAGATGGGTTCAATTTCTCGGGTGAGAGAGAGGGGGATTATGGGTAAAGACCAAGAAGTTTTTTTTCTTTTACATCACAGGCTGCACTTATGCTCGCCCGGGCAATCTATTCAAAGATAACTTTGTGTGCAGATGCCACACGTGGCCCTGGGTCCTGATGAAGCCTCAGTAGGAGTTTTTCTATTATAAATGCATCTTTTCTTTTACTGCAACTCAAAAATAAGAGATCAACAAAAGCAAAAAAAAAAAAAAAAATCCTTTATATTGTTCAATTCAAGTCACCCAGCTTGAAAAAATGAATTGTGAACAAATGAGTCAGGATAAAGCATCTAAACTTTGATGCTTTCACTTCTGACTAGGCTACTATATGCAAAAACAAAAATGCAACTAAACTGCAGCATGTAGGCTAAGACACGGGTGGTGATTATTGATCCCATCAGCATCAATAGAGTGAGTGGTCCCTGCTTTGGAATAATCCTCAAAGGGTGTTACAGCTTTTTTTTTTTGCACAATGCCTGCTCCGCCTGAGAGACGCGTGCTCCGAGTGAAAAGCATGCCTCTCTCATCATGTCACACGAATAAACAGCAGGAGAAGATGTGAAAGATCACTAACTAGCTTCCTGGTTCCCATGGCAACCAATAAAGCAGGGCCTAGGCCGTCTTTCACTGAGGGTAGGGGTGGGTGGGTAGGGTATGGTAGGGTAGGGGGGGGATCATCAGCGTGGGCAGAGCACGTGTTTGACCCTGAAACGAGACGAGGTGGATGTGTGAGACTGCATTGAAAAAAAAAAGACGAGGAGTTTAATTTTGCACAAGAAAACTGTAGAAAAACAGCAAAAGGGAGGAGAAAAAAGTAAAGTTGCACAACAGAGTTCTGCAGGAAACCAATTAAGGTGGTAATACAAGTTCAAAAATAGACTGCAGCAGGACTGTGGCTCTGGAAAAACTAAAGTCGCTCCAAAATGTCAATGTTAATAAAGCATGTTTAGATAATCCAAGGCATTTGAAATGGTTTATTCAGCTTAAGAAGTGGGACAATTTACTCAAAGCAGACAATCTGAATATATCTGAGCAGCATCTCCTCTCTCACACACACACAGAGACACACACACTCTCTGCGTCACATTAAAAGGCCTTTTTCTATTTAAATGTGCAACTTCTCTGTTGCTAAGATGAAATTTTGCTGCAGAGAAAACACAAACTTCCAAATTGATTGATTTTCAATGTTTTTTTCTCCTCAGATAAATAACAATATTGTTATTGTGGTTGAAATCAGTCCATGGTTGATACTGGGACTGACAATATGAGCAACAACTTCATTAAAATATATCCTATATACATTCTACATTCGTGTAAGTGGAGAAGAGACTTCCTGTGAGTGTGTGCATGTCTGTGTTTTTCAGTGTAAAGTTCATGAAAACACTACAAGCTTTTGCAAAAAAAAAAAAATCTAAATCTCCATAATCAAACCTACATGAAAATGTCACCTTTATTAAAGTGGCTTTAATTAAGGCCGCTGATTCTGGTTGGAGATAATGAGGAGGAGCGTTTTGGAGGCGCGGATGCGGCGTGCGCGGCCACTGGGTGGCGCTGTAAGGTCAGGAGAGGAGACAGACTCATCAGAGACAGAGAGAGTCTGTGGAGGAAATATCTGGGTTATATCTACAGAGGAGTTTTTACTGTGGACAGAAATATCCAGATATAAATGAAGAAATAACGCAATTAATGATTTTAATGTTGTAAATGAGATTAATAAGGAGATAAAACCACCTGATTCACCTGCTTTAAATGTTGCATTCATAAATAAACTGTGTTTTCCTGCAAACAAACAGGCCTCACACACACACACACACAAACACACTCTAATGTTTTCTGAGGTTTACTCGTGTTGGGCTCTGGGCATGAAGGGAAATGGTGATGCAGCAGCTGCAGATCTGAGGTCAGTGTTTGTGTTTGTGCTGCAACTTTCCCTCAGTCACTAAAATGTCTCAACACGAGTGGGACACAGCAGAGGCTGAGAGGACACACACACACTTACACTTAACACGAGCTGTGGACAAAATGACCACAAATAATGAATTAGTAAATAAATGTGAAGCTTATGTGATTTATCGTATTGTATTTCTTCCATCAGTGTGTGTGTGTGTGTGTGTGTGTGTGTGTGAGGGGGACTGACCCACAGCAGAGTCCTGCACTATTATTTCTCCGGCCAAAGAAACTTCCCGTAGAAAACACAACTCATTACAACGCAGCAGTGTGAGCACATTATGAAGTTCCCATAATAAAAACACGTTGATTCAAACTGTGTGGAATTAAAAGTATAAATCCAAAAAGTCTTAATAATATATATTATTAGAGACGTTTCGTCCGTTTTACAGATTCATCTCACAACGAAGAAAATGTGTGGATTATTATGGGAATAGCCTAACTGTGAAGTTACTACAAAATAAAAATAAACCCAGTGTTTTGTTTATGCATTCATTTAAAATAAAACATTACAATCATCTATAGGAATGTAATTTATGGGGCCTTTTTCATGCGCAGTTTGAGGCTGAAATTTGATTTTAAGTGTTTAATTTCACTTTATTTTGAAAGTCTTTATAGAAATAAAGATACATCCTGTTTTTCATACATAACTGTGTTTGAATTGTGTGGTAAAGTTGATAAAAAATGACTCCTGTTGTCGCTTTAGAGGCGTTCACTGCGCAGTAGGAAAAGGGAAAAGGGAGCAGAGAAAAACACACACTCAAACATACACACACATAGAGTGAGAGTGCACGAGGCTTTCAGTGCTTTAGAAATGCAGACAGGCAGATGAGATGCTGAAGCACATTTACCTCTGTGTGGCTGAGCTGCCTTCAGACTCCAGTCCCCCCTCCTCTACCTATCCATCCTGCTGCTCACAAAACCATGACCTTCACAATTTATAGAGAGGAAACCCCCGAGAGTCACGTCATATTTTAAAAACGTCCTCCTCCTCCTCTTCTTCTTTTTCTTTTCCTGCCACAGCCACAACTTGATAAGCTCTTCATTTACATTATTTACTATTTGTGTTCTCATGCTTTTATGTCTTTTTAATATTCTGACGTCTCAAAACCAGAGAAACTCCTGTGTAAATGCAAATAAATATAATTAATAATGAGCTAGCTATAATAATAATAATACTAGTAATAATAATGGCTGCAGCCGTTACAGATATTAAACACTCCTGATTGGCTAATTTATTGAAATAAATTAACTCAAATATGAGCCAACTGGCTCTGTTGACAACAATAACAATTAACAGTTATTAAATAAAAAACATAAATTAAGCCAATAAAGAGAATTATCCAAGTTTTTAATAGCAGCTAATCATCTAAATAATATATAATAACGCAAAAAAGCAGGAATAATATTTTGGAGGATTTTTTTTTAAACATCACTCATATTTACCAGCACGAGAAGCAAAGAAACGCGGGCTGAATAGGAAGAAATAAGCCACTATACTTACTGTAAATAACAGTAATAATAATGATCAGGAGTGAGGAGCAGACAGGAGGAGATTTTTTTTTCTTTTTCTGAGCGTCTTTTCTGCAGCAGAGATAAATCCATGTGGACGTGAAGGAGTACGGCTCCCTGCGGAGAGCAGCTCAGGATAATCCATATTCATGCGCTCGACACGTGGAGTAAATACAGTATAGGAGAGAGAGGAGGAAGGAGGAAGGAGGAGGAGGAGGAGGAGGAGGAGGAGGGGTGGAGGTGCACAAGCTATTGTGTATTTGCAGGTTTCCAGCAGGTCAGATAGAGCCTGACACCAGCGTGGACACAACACGAGTGGAAGAAGAACCTGCTTTATAATAAACCTGAACCTATAAACATACAGTACATAAATATAATTAAAGCCTCTTCGTGTGTGTGTATATATAATTAAAAAGTGGAGTAAAGTGTGTTAATGATGTTACATCATGTGGAGCAACAACAAGTTGGGCCTTTAGATTATTATTTTATTTGCTTGGGCGTCTGAATAAAATATAAATGTGTGTAATTAGATTATTTTTTATTACATTTACTCTTCATGTGAGTGTCAGTGACTGATTGAAGGGCGAGCGCTGCTGACAGCCACATGAAATATTGATAATAATTAGACATTAAAAGTTGGGTTTTATAGGACAAATCCAGAGTCTAACTCCCCACTCCCACTCCCACACACATCCACACACACACACCACCCTATACACCCCTGTGCTCAAGTCTTGTTTTAAAGGGCACGGTGGTGTGACAACGAGCTGCTTTAATTAGTGCGAATGGGCGCGACGAGCCTGTTGGGCCACTGGTGTCCTAAATCAATAACAGGGAAAGTAAAGTGCTCCTAGGGCCTGAACGTATCGGTGCACACACACACGCGCGCACATGGGAGAGAGAGAGTGTGTGCGCGAGAGAGTGGAGCATGGGCCTGAACACCGTATACACACACACGCACACCCATGCTGCTGCCAACATGGTTTTGAAGACCCATGAAAAAAGGCAAAGCTGTTGGAGAATAGGCGGATCAAAACCCATTATGAGATTTGAAACTCTTTTTGTGTCGCCCCTTGGTTAGAATCTCTCACTAGATTGGGGATATTTTCTGCACAAACCATGCAAAGCTGGCTGTGTGGATGTGTTTGTGTATGTTTTTCTGATGCTGGATTGCTGAATCCATGTGTTGTGCGTAAAAAACACGCGCACAGGTCCTGCATGGCTCTGCTCTGTGGGATTTGTTCAAGTCAACTGCTTAAGGAGAAGCTCAAGTGTCCCCTCTCTCTCTCTGTGTGTCGGTGCAGAAGGTCTAGGCTTATTCCTGCACGTCATGTGACTTTGCATTGGATTTTATAGCACAGGGAGTGCATGCATAATGAGACAGTGCACATAGGTAAGAGAGCGACACTAGGCCACAGGCAGGACAGGACAGGACAGAGGCCTGGGAGAAGCTGAGCAGCGTGCAAACATTAAATACAATTAAAGGAGCAAAACATCTCGTGTTGTTTTGCCTCCTAATCAGCTCTGATTATTTTATTCCAGGAGCAAAACATCTAAAAAAATATAAAACAAAGTAAAAAAAATAAAAAAATAAAATCTCCTCGCAAACGCCATTAACGTAGAAATAAATGAAATCTAAAGTTTTGAGGAGTGCGTGCACAGCGTGTCCCCGCTGCCACTTTTACTAATGGAGACAAAGAAAAATGATGCCTACTTCTCTATATCATTGAATTCAGTTGCTAAGCAACTAGTATGGGAAATCATCCGCGAAATTCAAATCCTGCAGCGAGAGGACACGTTTTGTTGAGTTTTGCTGAATAGGCGCGCCAGAAAAGAAAAGTTTGAGACCCACAAGGAAACACATTTGGCCTCTTGCAGCCGTGACGTGAGAAAAAAAATAATAGTGCTATAATATATAAATATATATATAAAACAGGATTTATCAGTAGGAGTTATTGCAATAAGAGGATACAGGAAACACACTGACACACACACACACACACACATACACACGCTGTGGACATGATCACATCGTCCTGTCACAGTCCCACGGTCCTGACACATGGACCTGTCTCCAGCTGCAGCTCTGGACTCTCTGGAGTCAATCAGCCGTTGACCCAGTGCCCCGGATCCACAGAGACAACACGTCACACACACACACACTCCACCTGGAGGACACACACCTGCCGAGCTGAGTGGGCTTTGGAGCATTTTAGAAAACGCACTTTTGTTTTTGTGTGTTTTTTCTTTTTATACTCTCATTCACAATCTCTCTCTCTCTCCCACACACAGCAGACAGCTTAAGATTCAATTCTGTCACTTTTCACTGAATGGAAATCAATTATTTTGCAGATTAGAGTTGGTGCATTTGTAGACTGAGTGGAGACGCGCGTGCAGCAGCAGACTAATAATTATGTTCAGTGCGTTTTTTTTTCTCCAGTCTGAATTATGGAGATCCACTATCTGCGACGTAAATATTACATAACATACAGTCAAGGATATGAGGACGCTCTGTGCAACAACACCCACAATATGGACGCGTCTGTCATCACTTTCATTTTTTTGCTTTTCTGTCTGTACTCTGTATTTATTTTGTATTTCGCAGCCACAGACACAGAGCCATGTTGTCCAGGCTGCAGGCTGAGGCTGCTGCTGCTGCTGCTGCCTTTTGCCCCAGGCCTGAAGAGGCAGCAGATGTAAACAAACAGACGAGCCATTGTGCAGGCCCTGCAACTGGCCGCGATCTCCCATTTAAATGGTAATGTACAGTTATGGGACCATGATAACAAACCGTGGTGGACATTTATTTAAGCTCAGGCAATAACCTAGAACCTCCTGGGCTCTTTAAAACCGGCCAAGACAAGTTATCTTTCTTTTTTCTTTCTTTTTTCCTCCTCCCTATAAATATATATTCGGTAAATAAATAAAAATCAGCTGTTTTGGTTCTAAGGGTGCAGCTCTTGTCATTTCCTGCAACGAGCTCAGTGCTGTGCATTATTCTAATGGAGGGTATTATTAGCTCGCAGCTTCATCTGGGACAAAATAGTCCACCATTTTCTTCATTAGCTGCTGCTGCATGTAAAAACAGCACACAGGCTAATTCCCCTTCCAAATATATATATATATAGAAAAATATCAAGATAAAAAAATAATAAAACACAGCCCAGTATATAAGAATATAAAACGTCAAAACACAAGATGACTGCATTTCATTCTAACAAATTTATTGTGTCTCAATCAGCTCGTACGGAACCACTACTGAAATTAAATTACAATCAAATTATCACATCAAAATATACCCTTATTACCTAACAACGGTCAATGTCAGCTTATGATGATTTGTGCTCCTTTAGAAACGATAATACAAAACAAAAGGAAAAAAATAAAACAAATAAGGGCAACAACGAAAACAAAAAAAATATATAAGAAAAAACAAAAACTCAAATAAAACAAAGGAAGGGGAAAGCATCTTACACAAGTTCCTGTGGGGAGGAAATAAATTACCGTTTGGAATAATTCATATGTATTCCGAATAAAATATTAAAACAAGTCATTCTGATGAAAAATATAAAGTAAATAACTCAGATCAGTATCTGATCTAGTGATCTATATTGCCGGCTTTACAGAGTTTTGTTTATTAAAACCTACCAAAGAACACTGCTTAGAAAGGGCAGCATTAATAGTATATCCACAGCACCCACTCAGTCACACTTGGCAACAGATTTTCAGAATTTTTTTCTCAAATAAGTGCAGCTGAAGTCTTTTTCAAATGTCTTATGCTCTATTTGTTGGAAAAAAAGGAGAGAAAAATCCACTCACGGTGTCAAAGTCCATTAAATAATAATAATAATAATAATTAAAAAAAAAAAAAAAAAAAACCCAAGAAGGTGATCTTTGAGATCAGGCTGGGACAGTCCTGGTCCTGGTTGTCTTTTCTTTCACGAGGGCCTCAACGTGGAGAGAGAGAGAGGGGAAAAAAAATCCCTAATCCTCCGCGTATGTGTGTGTGTGTGTGTGAGAGTGTGTGTGTAAATGAAACCATGCAATCCACCTCAGAGAGGAAAAAAAAAATCAAAAGCTGTAAATCATGATGGAAGCGTCGTGGATGTCACTCTTCTTCATATTGTTGCAGTTTTTCCCCCTCTTGTTATTGTTGGGCATGGAGACAGAGGGGAGGAAGAGGAGGAGGAGGAGGAAGAGGAGGAGGAGGGGGGGCGTTCAGTCCCATTTCTAAATATACAAAATGCCTGCTCCTTTGTTTCTTCAATCAAACACAGGATAATGAAGGGGAGTAAAAAATTTTTGGAGAAGGGGGGAAGAGAAAAAAAGAATACAAAAAAGAAAAATACTTGGTTTCCTCTTGGTGTGTTTTAATGCGCCAAAATTACCTGGTGGAATGAACTTGTAGTTGTCACCCTCTGGTCGCTCGCTTCACTTGCATCTTTTAAGTAATCTACTAAAAAATGCCCCTGAAAGAAAAAAGCAGAAGGAACCTTTTAGGTTAAGACATTTCAGGGCCTGGAAAAAAGGTTAACGGTGCGTTTTTCTGAGGGGATTTGGGAGCAAAAAGGGGGGAAAGGTTGCTGTTTTTTTCTCTTTCTTTCTGTCTTTTTCTGATGAAAAATAGATAACACATTTTTGCAGTCTTATTCATATTCCCTCACAATCACAGTATCAAAAAAATTGGCTATCTTGGCGACAGTCTGTGTGTTTTTTTTGTTTAGTTTTTTTAAAATCAGTTTAATTTCATATAAAATATTCTTGTGTGCTGTTTCTATGTTTCACTGAACATTCTTTTGCAGTCCATGGAGGGGGGCGATGTTTCTGCACTCACATTGCCGACCTGCGAGTACACATCCTCCGGCGTCTGTGCCACTCCTGGGGGCGTCATCCGTTTTTCCTTCTGTCTCCTATTGCAAAACCAGACTCTAACCACCTCTTTCTCCAGCTGCAAGTTGTCCGCCAGGCTGGTGATCTCCTGGGCCGAGGGTTTGGGGCATTTTAGGAAGTGGCTCTCCAAAGCCCCCTTGACGCTCACCTCGATGGATGTGCGCTTCTTTCGCTTCCTCCCCTGCGCCGCGATCTTGTCGATGCTGGTGGGGCTGCCGGTGGAAGAGTCGGCCTCCTCCAGCCACTTGTTTAACAAAGGCTTGAGCTTGCACATGTTTTTGAAGCTGAGCTGCAGAGCCTCGAACCTGCAGATGGTCGTCTGAGAGAAAACGTTCCCGTACAGGGTGCCCAAAGCCAAGCCGACGTCCGCCTGCGTAAAGCCCAGTTTGATCCTCCGCTGCTTGAACTGCTTGGCGAACTGCTCCAGGTCGTCCGAGGTCGGCGTGTCGTCGTCCGAGTGCGCGTCGTGGCTGTTGACGCCGCCGTGGTGCTGGTGATGCGGATGCTGGTGGTGATGGTGGTGGTGGTGGCTGCCGTGGTCCAGGTCCGGCGTGTCCCCCCTCACCAAGCCCGGATGCACCAGGCTCTGGCTCCCGGGACTCAGCATCCCGTTCACAGTGAAGCCCCCCGGCTGGGAGTAGAGGAGCGACTGCTGCTGCTGCTGCCCCCCGGATATGGAGTTAATGTGCGCCGCGGTCGTGCTCCCCCAAGCCCCGGCGTGAGTCTGGTGGGGGGCTAAGTGAGGGGGCCTGTGGTGCAGCGCGGTGCCCGTGTGCAGATCGTCTCTGACGGAGTTTTTCACGTCCTGCTGCTGCTGCGGGCTGCCGGTCATCCCCACGGGGCTCGACGACCACGGCGATCCGGCTTCTGCTGCAGCCACCGCGGCCGCTGCTGCTGCGGCTGCGGCGTGCGGCAGGGATGTCACCCACTGGTGGGCATGGCTCAGCATGTGTCCCCCGTTGCTCGCTGCCATCGCGCCTTGCATAAAGTCACTCTGTACCATCTTGACCGAGGGGTCCCCTCTGTAGCCCCCAGACCCGGAGGTAACCGCAGCGCTGCCCGGCTGCATGCCACCGCCTCCGGAGTCAGAATGCACGATGGAGCCGGACGATAAGATGCTATTGCTGGGCAGATAAGGATTGGAAGCCGCGGTGGCCATTCCGTCAACCCTTATGAATATGTTTGTGGATAACCCCCCTCCCTTTTTTTTCTTACAGTCACTTCTTTCGAGCGGGCAAATTGTATCTCATGAATTATTCAAACTTTAAAAGTATGGGTAGCTTTTTTGGCAAATACCATCGACGTGCGTAAAAGAAAAACGCCAAAAAAAAAAAAAAAAAGGTGGATAAACGAGGAGCAGAGGCGCTGGATAAAATCCGCATGTATTTACAACATTCTAGTTCAAACACTTCTGCGTGGACGTGGACGAGTAAAATCCAAGGTTTTTCAAAAAGCCCTTTGAAACCATGTGCAGTCCGTGTGGAAAAGTTTTGCGCCGGGATGCAATTGTGGACATTAAAAATTCAAATACGGGAGAAAAAAAAAGAAAAAAGAGTTGTCCCAAACAAACTTTTGGAGGTCGCGAAAAACAAAAAGCCTTGCAAATTCTCCACAATGTCCAAAGTCCCGGTTTATGTCCCCTTTGGATGTGAAAAACATTAGCAGAGTGTCCTCAGTTCTTTTGTAATTCAGTCGCCGAGATTTCTCCCTCGCTTTATTCTTTTCTCTCTCTTCTTTTATAGCACTGTAGAGCCTCTCTCTTTGTTCTGTTTTGATGTATATAAACCTGCCAAACCGCAAACTCCCGTTGAAGTACAGTCCAGTAGAACAGTGCACGGCGCTGCTTGCAAAGCCTCTTCTCTCATTCGCTTGTTCTCTCTCTCCGCCTCTCTCTCTATATCTCTCTGTCGCTCTCTCTCTCCCTGACAGGACCGTGTAGCCCCGCCCCCCTCGCCGCCCCCCCCTCTTCCGCCCCCCCTGCGAGCAATGAGACGACGCGCGGATGTTTACCCCGTGCGTCCTCGTTGATTGGTTACCCGGGGTGTGATTGGCAGGTCTCGCCAGCCTTGCTCCGGGCTGCACGAGCCCTCCTTCCGGCTGTTCCGATTGGCTGGTTTTTAATTGCAGTCCAAACAAAACAGGGGAAGACAACTTGGTAGTAAACAGTACTGAGATACTAGTACACACACAGGGGTGAAGGGGTAAATAAAAGAGGTGGATCAACTGTGACCTCTGCCTCCATCAGCAGGACTCCAACTGACAGCATGGTACACTTTGTTGTTGTTTCAACCTGCACTTTATACACTCTCAGCTATTTGAAAGCAAAAGTCTTCACAAAAAGCCCATCACAGAGCTCAGAGAGCTGGATAAACTCCATTTAGCCAATAAAAAAGACAAGAAAACACATCCGAACCTGTTCTGTCCTTTGTTTTTCTCATTTACTATAGTTTACTCAAACCATGCATGCACTTTTGACATTAAAAGATCTATTGGCAACAATTATAATAATCTGCTCCCTTGACCTGATTGTGTAATAGAATAAAGCGTCAGTGCTGCCTGCGTGTCACGGCTATGGTTCAACTCCCTGTGGGACACTCATGGAAAATATAGGAAAAGCTCAGAATAAATAAAGAGGAAGAGATTGAGTGGCTCGAGTTATACGAGGCATTTGCATTTCAGATCTGACCTGTCTTTAATGTAGTAGTAGTAGTAGTAGTAGTAGTAGTAAACCTTTATTTAACCAGGCAAGAATTGCTAAGAATACATTCTTATTAGGGCAATGGCCTGGTAGGAGGTGGAGACCTCCTAAGGGGCAAGGGAGAGGGGGAGTATAACATTAAAATATAGACAAGCTGAAGTTTATATTTCTAATTGACTTTAAAAAAAAAACATACATCACTCTGCACATTCAGAGTCTGTTTAACGCACAGAGGAGAGGAGGAGGAGGAGGAGGAGGAGGAGGAGGAGGAGGAAGAGGAGGAAGAAGACGAGTGTGCGTGTCACAGCCCCCCCTTTCCACCCGTGTGTGCGCCTCGGCTCCTCAGGAGTTAACGCACAAAGGTTGCGGGGATGCTTCCATGCGGAAACGCCGCGCACAGGCAACCTCACTGAAGCACAGTGGAAGAGAAAGTGGCAGCCAAAACAAGGGCAAATTGAGCAGTCCTTTGGGGTGGGGTGGTGGGGGGGGGGATGTGTGTGGAGATGCTGGAAAAAAAAAAATCAAGATGTGCACCATCCCTTAAGGTGACCATGTAACCCCACAGATGAATGAATGGGGCCTTTGTTAAGTATGTGGGACCCCTGCGCCTATGGATGCACCCATGGGTGGTAACAAGTGCCAGATATATACAGTATATATAACTCCCACTGCGCCCATTGGTGGAGCAGAGGGCTGGGGAGGGGGGAGGTGGGGAGGGGGTCCACCTGGCCGGAGCAGGTGACTTCCTGACAGGATTAACTGCGTTTTGTTTACAGGTTGGGGGGGCTACATGTCAGTAAGCTCTGCGAATCAAAGCTGACGCAAAGATTTTATTGCAGGAGGGATTTAAGGGCAAATATAAGGCAGTGGGGCTGTGTTCTCTATGCCAGTTGCCCCCCTTTCTTCTTCTTCCTCTTCTTCTTCTCATCCCAGTAGATTTAATTTGGACTGGGCTCAAAACCGAGGGAGCCTCGTGGATTTGTTTACATTGAATAGGCAGGCTGGGGGCCAGAGCCATGGGGGCCCTGCTCTGTTCATTAATATACAGTGAGGATTTCTGTCTAAATTACTGCAGTTCAATCCACAACTGCACGCTGCTCTGAGAGGGCGTCTCAGGCGGCCGACAGAAACGTGACACCGAGGGTACATATGCGGAGGAGAGGGAGATAACCCTAAAAAAAGAAAGAAAGAAAGATAAAAACAACACATAATATGTAAAAAGAAGACTCAAAAAGTCATTTCAGAAATGCTCCACGAAATCACCGCACGCCGATGAAAAAAACACACTCCTCTCTGATATATGATGTGTTTATTATTTATTTGCTTATTATAAAAAGGTCCCCAAGTTCCCTGCTGGGGGAGTTCATTTATTTTGTATGCGGGGAAAAAAAAGAAAGAAAGAAAGAAAGAAAGAAAAAAAGAAAGGGGGGAGAGGAAAAAAAATCATCCCCAAGTATAACAAGAGACGAACAGTTAGTGCTGATTTTCATTTGCATAAATTTTCATATATTTTAGTGAAAATAATAGCGGGAGCCGAGGAGTGCTCCTGCTCAGTTGAGGCAGAGGAAAGAAAATCTTAGGGAGCACCGAGTCGTAGGGAAACGGAGATAACCGCTCACAGACGCAACATGAACAATGTGAAGCTATTTCCCTGCTCTTGGACACAAGGTAAGTCAACAGTTATCGATGCCGGTTTCTTTTTTTTTCTTTCTTTTTTTTTCCACGCTTGAGGAATGTGAGAGTTTATCGTCTCCTCTCCGCGCATTTCTCCACCGCGGCTGCACCGACACGCTTCCTCCCCTCGGTCTATAGCTCCTCGCCTTTAAATGATATTTCATCTTTACATCCGCGCCTTGAACGCACCAACATCTCCTCTTACTTATATTTAAAACCGAATTCCAAATGCGTGTCCTTTACCTCCCTCTCTCCCTCCCTCACCCTCCTCCTCTGCGTAAAAATCAATACGCGCGCCGCTGTTTGCTTTTACGCACCATTTTTTTGGTGCTTTTTTTTAATATATATAAATAGCGGGCAGATGGATAAGCGGTGCTGTTTTGTAGTGAATGTCCACCGGAGAAAAGTGCAATCAATCACATTTTAAGCAGGGAGAGAGGGAGTGAGAGGAAGGAGGGAGGGGGAGTGAGAGAGGGAGAGAGAGAGAGAGAGAGAGAGAGAGGGAGAGGGAGACCCCTCGGTTGAATCCTCCAGAGGGATCGCGTAGGCAAGTGCAATATGAAATCCTTTAATATGAATCGATATCGCCGCTGCAAAGTTTGTTTAAAGTTTATGTGCAGCAGGCAGCCGACCGCCGTGCGCTCCTAACTGCACTCGTCATGACAGACAAAGCCCATGATTGCTTATAAAACAAGCCTGGATCGTAATGACTGCTGAGCGGCTCGGGCTTTATTATTATTTTTTATCCTGTTTTTGTTTTGGAGCTGTTCCAGGATGAAGAAGGAGGAAATGTCAGGGAGAAAAAAAAACTAAAACTAAAAACTAACAGATTTTTATTTTTTTTCATAAAAAAGTAAAGAAAAGTGATAAAAATAATAATGTAACAGAGATGTGGTCACACATGGTCCGTCAAAGCATTCCAGTGTCCGTCCCAACTTTTGCGCGTCTTCACTCTGTGGATCTATCACACATTAACCCGCGTCCGTGGACCAGTCGCTTGGTTTTTTTTTTCCCGCAGCACTTTTTTTTTTTTTTTTTTGCTTTTCAGGGTTATTTTTGTCCTTTTCTTTTCTCACGGGTTAACTCCTTTTCCTTCATTGATGGGGAGTGCATTTCTGAGCCCAGCACTTGGTAGCCATGGTGAGCCCAATAAAAGGGGGAAACACTAGTCGCATTAAGCTGTATGTTTGTGCACTGGAGTCGAGATGAAAAGGGTCCTCGGTGTCCCGGGCCAGCAAGCACCGGTGCTGTGCTGTGCATGTGCATGTGCTGGCCCCCGGTAACGCGTTACAGTAACGCCAGCAGCTCCTCGCGCCAATAACAAGCTGTTGTTTATGATCATAGCTGTTTTCATCTTAATCTGTGAATGACAGTGGCCTCAGTTTGACTTTTTCTGAGCTGACATGTCCCTTCATGATCACAATTTAGTTTTAAATCCAGATTACTGCATGGTGCGTTGCTGGAAAGTTAAGTAAAAATGTTTTATTTCCTATAGGGAAATTATTTATTATTATTTTAATCAGTGTCAAGTTGGAACTAATGAGGAACATGTGCTTTTACGCGCAGGGGTTGAAATCCATGTGTTTGGTGTTGTAGCTGTGCACAGATGTTGCTGCAGCTCGGGCTGGAGGTGAAATACATCTTCATTGTTGGCTCCATCATAAATAATATTAATAACGCGGAAATCATAATCACAACTGCCGCCAGGTGTCGCGCTCACTGGTGATGCAAAATTTCTGCAAATATGTAAAGCATACACTGCAAAAAAGTCAATCTTATGTCACAGTTCAATAATCATGTTTTTTTTTATTAGAATAACTTAAATTATTTTCAAATTAAATAAAAAATCTGACCTTTTCAACCTAATTCTACTGCAGTGCTGCTGTTTTCTTTTCTTCTGAGATTTACTATTGCAAGAAAATATAATTTCACTTTAATCTTTTGATCAAATCAGCTGCTTAAGTTGCTTTGCAAAGCCAGAATCCAACACCAAGCACCACTGACAGTTTTTATTTATTTATTTATTTTAATTTCCCCTTTTTTTTTTTTTAACTTAATGTTATTGATATATTTTTGCAGTGCAGAGGTGCGTTCCTATATAGCGTCAGTTCCGCAGATTGATGACGGGATTGGCAATTAAGATATCACTGGGCTACAGGAGGGAAGTGACTAAACGGGGACAGATTTCCAGAGGCCTCCTGGAAAAACAGTGTCAGGCTGCACATGGAAGCTCTTTAATAAATCGGAGCAGCGCTGATGTGCGATACCTTACTAAGTCCTGATATTATTCTATAGCCTGCACGCGCTCATCCCCTCAGTCCCAGAGGCGATTTCAAACAACTTAATTTAATTATCTCATTTTTAAAGATATCCCTGTGCTATTGCTATAGTGCGTTCTAGTTTTCACTATATTGATCGGCGCGGGGCCCTGTGACAGCAACCAATCAGTGACAGCGGCGCAGCTAGTTGATATGCAAATAGCGTGCGATCAGATCGGGGGGCCCCGCGCGCGCGCTGCTTTAAGCCAGTCGCCATCTGCAGTGGCCTATAAGCCATAAGTGTGAGGCAGCAGGTCTTTGTGGAAACATATGAGCAAGCCGAGACTTTAAGAATTATTAGCAAATGAGGGCTGAACAGGACTCATGAATCATCCGCCGGGAATTAGTGCATTGCAATTTCTCTGCATGCTCCACCGGCCATTTAGCGGCCGCACCATCCCCACTGTTGCTCTTCATCATCGTCATCCTCGCCAGCACCACTACACCACCACACCACCAACCACCAACCACCACAGCAGCATCAAAAGCAAAGGCAGCACTGTGCCGTGATTACTCTGCATTATGCACCCATTCTGTCATGGCCTAACAATGACGGTTATTGGTAGCAGGAGGTAGCAGGAGGCCATTTATTTATTCCTCCGAGGAGCAGATTGTCTAATTTATCAAGATGCTTTTCATGAACTGGCTTTTCCCTCAAGTCACAAGCCAAAATCTATCACGAGTCGCCCCGCATGCATGTTTGCAAACAGAGCACTGCTAAACACACATGTTAAAAAGAAAAGGGGAAAAAAAGATGAAAATAATCCAGGTGAGGCGATAAGGGAGTGCTGCTTCAGAGGTGATATCATTAATTAGAAATATAGATAACGTGTGATCACATTCAGTCGGGGATAAAAACGTCCACTTGGAGACAAAAATCTATTTACCCACACGACGCTAATCAATTCTCTCTCCCTCATAAAACCTCCTCATAGTCTCATCGCTCTGATTCGACTTTCCACAGCCGCCATAAAACTCCTGACACCTGACATGCAGATTTATACCCCCCCCCCTTTAAAGAAAAAAAGGTGGCAGAGCCCTATGCATGTGCCTGTAGCTTCCCACTGCACCCCTGGTTACAATATTCAGATTAAATGGATGCAATTCCTGCCGTTTTAATTATAGCCTACTTAAGTTGCCTATGGGCTACATAATTTATTTCCCCCCCCTCTGGTCCAGTCACTAATGCCAGACGACATACGTTGAGTGCGTCTCACGTCAGGCCAAACCTTGATTTAAAGCTGAATCCAACTTGGAGCACTTACATGATAATGTAGCTACTATACCGTTAATTAAATGGGCCACGTTGAATATCAGTGTAAGCATTACACATGCCTTCAATTTAGGACACAAATGGGATTTTTTCCCTCTTCTCTTAACCCATTGGAACGAGACAGAGACACTTTATTAATATTCTATTAATAAATGCCAATATAGGAGTCATATACACCTCTGATTCCACTGCATGGGGCTGGTAATTGCCCTGTATTAGCAGAGCAGCGTTGTGTGTGCCTACAGCTCGTAAATGGGCTGACATGCAGGTAAAGATTTTATGTTTAGTGTTATCACAGGAGTCTGACTGTGCTCACTGCTCACTCCGCCATGAGTCATGGCTCAGACATGTATCAGCACAGCCGGTATTGATTTGCGATTGGAAATCAATGGGGGTGTCATAATTTGGCCTGAAATAGGGTTACTAGTGTCAAGGCGATAGTTTAAAGGACAGAGTTGTGTGTTGGTTATGAGTGTGCGTGTGTTTGGGATTGAATTTAAATTATTAAAATTGATTTTTTTTTTTTAAAGCAAAGATGTGGAAAAAATCCAGAACAAAAGTATTTCAATTAGGCAAAATTAATTAAGTTTGCATTTGTGGACAGAAAGAATAAACTACAGATTAAAATGAGAAATGTTCTAATAACATATACGTATTAAAACAGCTCTGAGGTGTGATTTAATTTGGAAATAAATGTTGAAAGTTGCAGGGAGGTCACTTGTTTTTTTTGTTAACTTGGGTTTTTTTTTTTTTTGATGAGAATATGACGTAAGGGAGGAAGAGATTCATCATCGTGGCCTGAGCCAAAGGCAGGTGTTTGTTTGAGGAGGTGAGTGACGGGGGACAGATCGGCAAAGATAGGATGAAGTGCAGCTTCTCTGAGTCAGAGGGAGAGAAGAGAGAGAAGAGAGAGGAAAAGAGAGAGGAAATAGGTGTGTGGGAGAGAAGAGAGAAAGAGAAGAGAGAAAGAGAGGGAAGGGGGGGTGCTTTGTCTGTCAGTCTTCAGCCTCACCCCACCCCCACCCTCGTCCCTCCACCCATCTCTCATTGGGTGTTGGTTGCCTCACGGTCTCAGCCACGTCCCTTCTTCTCTCTCTCTGCAACTCACACACACACACACACACACACACACATATACACATACAGATGTAAAACACATCAGCATGGACGCACATGCCTAAGCACCCCCACCCTCCTCCTCCTCCAGCAGCAGCAGCATCAAAACAAACCACAGCGTTATTGTGTATGCAAATCAGTGGACGGACACGCTGGTATTTTCCTATTCTATTAGACTGTATTACACATGCTAATCAAGAATGATATTGTGTTATTAAGCGGAGTAATTAATAAATAAATCTATAGAAGTCCTCAGCAGCCTGGTTTGTAGCCACTGTGCATGTCTCTCTATAGTCCCTGCTTATTGTTTTTGTTTGTTAAACAGTGGCGTTCCCTGAGGATAGCAGTGGTGGTGGTGGTGGTGGTGGGGGGGATTGTGGCACCTCCCTGCCCAGGATTACATTAATCAAAGTATTTATTTCCCTCGGGGAGCCAGGCGCAAATCACTCCAAATCCCAGTAAAATTGGATAACAGAAGAAACGGGCGCACCTAGGGTAACCCCCTTCTCGCACTTTTATTTTTTCTTTTTTTGTGCTCATTTCACCAACTTAATGGATCTAGTTCTATCTAACTTTGTGGAACAGAGTGCATGGAAGAGCAAGGAGAGGAGAGAAAGCGAGGGAGGGAGGGAGGAAGGGAGGAGGGAGGGGTGGTTGCAAAGCTAGATTGAGGCCTTTGAGAAGACAAACAACATAATTGGATGGAAGCGGGCGCTCAGGTAGAGAGAAAAAACACAAAAAACAACACTAACCACATCCCCGAAAGGAGTGACTCTGGATATAAAGCCGTACAAATAACAGCCACTCTCTGATTCGCTGTCGAGGCTATAGGCATGTCTGGGTTCTGGGGGAGAAAAAAAAAAAAAACTAGCCTCTAAGATCTCCCATCTGTGATAGATGCATCAGCCTCCAAACACCGCCGCCGCCTGCTCTCTCTCGGTTAAGTCTGGTCAATCCATCGCAAAGCCCGCAAAGTAGTAAAAACAAGGCGGTGGGGAGAAAAGAAAAAAAAAAGCCTCCAGATAGCGTCTTTGCAGTATTTGCTAAGTAATTACGTGTGATGTTTGGGCAAAGCCCGCGTGGCTAATAAATCTGCAAATGTTTACAGCCAAGCTGGTGCTGATAAGGCAATAAATACAGCACCTAATATGCTGCCTATTACAGGTAATGCAAATAAAATAATAGGGCTGTAATTTTTCCCTGTGCGGTGGTGGCGCTGCCTCCGCCTTTGATATTCATGAGGGAAATGGGGAGGAAATGTCGTCTCTCTGTCTTTATGGGCAGCGCCTTGTAGCACAAATCCAACCCCACTGCCTTCATCCCAATCAGGGATGAATGATGGCCTCGTCGCACACACACACACACACATATACACACACAGGCTCTATGATGCCTGCAAATGCAGTCCTATGTTTGTAGACACATGCTTTGCACGCATACTGTTGCTGCCATGTATGAGCTGAGGGGGTACGAGGGGCGGCTGGAGCTGCCGGCGGGGCCCTGACTCAGAGCCAGGCCTCTCGGGGTGAAGGCAGCCGGCCTGCACGGTCCACACGGCCCAAACGTGTGCGTGTGTATGTGTTTTGTGTGTGTGCATCTATGATTATTCCACTTGTAGAGCAAAGAAAAGCCGCACATGTGTCATCTATAGGTGTGACGCGTACGCAGACAGACAACGTACCCACGATGCATCTGGTGATCCATGATGCTTAGCAAATGAGCAGAAAATCTACAGCTCTAATGGGACCAGTGAGGGGGTTGGATGGAGCGGAAAGTAAAGGATGTGAACATGGAGTGCTGTAAACTCCAACATCAGCGCTTAACAAGTGATAAGATGTAAATGTGAAAGCTGACTTGTTGATTTTAAATTCCTAATACACTTTTTTAGCTTTTTGGGAGTTGTTGCTCTGAATGTTTCATTTCCGTCGTTCCAGGAATCCACTGGCTTCCACTCATTCATGTATGATTTAAAAATGATCTAAAATTACCATTGCAAACTGATTTCAACATTTTATTCAGCAAACTCTCCAAACTCATCCTCCACTATGTTACATTATCATTTAGAGATGAGGCAAATCCAGCCAATCTGTGTGTAAACTGCATCGCCACCAGAAGATAATACGACATTTACAGAAACTGATGAATTACACAACCTCCACAAAGTTTCTGTTGACTGGTTTTGGCACCATTTGGAAACGGAGTGGGAACCAGTGGCTGCCTGGAACAGTGGGTGGGTGTGTGTGTGTGTGTGTGTGTGTGGGGGGGGATATGCATTTAGAGCTCTAAAACACAGTAATGTCATTTGCAAAATGGTTTGCTGCAAGAGTGGGCTCATTGACTTTCATATTGTGCAGAAGTGAATGGAAACAAACGGCCGCTCGCTACAGTCGAAAAGTGGAAAACACTGCAGAATGCATTCAGATGTATGTGTAAAACTGTCCACCACACACACACATACATACACACACACGTACGGCCCTGTAAAAGCCTGCACAGGACCACCATGTGTCCCCCAGGCCACGCTTTGACACCCAATGTATTATGCAATGCAGGTTTTACATGCATTGCACTGTGCAAGCGTCTTTACAACACACACCATGTATGGTAAACACATCGTGGATAGCTAGCTCCAGACTGTGTATAATAATGATGACTGACTCACTCTCAACTTCAGAACAGGGTGGGGGTGTGTGGGGGGCTTTGGAGAGCATTGTTGATGATATGCAACCGCGGGTGACACGTGCTATTCATACGAGGAGCTTGTGTGGTCACGTTCGGCAGCCGGGGGAAGTCTTGATTCATGCGGGCATTATGCACGCCGGACGCTTATGGCACCTCTCCCCGTTGCCGTGCAGTCAGGCCCATTTGTTTGGAAATGGGTTTACATACATCTTCTTCTAGACGACTCCCTCTTCCCCTCCCTGGGTTTAAAGCCACAGCACACACACACATACACATACACACACACACACAGACATATACACAAATGCAGGCTAACCGAATCAGCTGCAACAGGGGGCATTCAGGTGATGCAATTCACCCCCTACATTTGGGGTATTTAGCTGTGCAGCTGTAGATAAGAAGATGATTATGCTTTTACATGCAGCAGCTCAGTTATTACCGATGATCAGTGTGTTTTTCCAGCTTTTCCAAACCGTATGACCCTTACAAACCTGTCTGCTATGTGCACCGGCTCATTCAGCAGCTACAGTCGACCTCTCTGCATAGTAACTAGCTTTTTTTTTGTTATTGTCAAGCAGATTGATTTTAAGGTTTTTGCTAACCCCTCCATAGTTTGGCCCCCCAGTTTGAGCTTTTGCACTCTACAACAGGAACCTGGTCCGAGCGCGAGCCGACACCAGCGCGCAATTATCCGCTAAAGATGCAACAGTCACACGATTTAACGCCAGAGGTTTCTGTGTTTTTGAGTTTGTTGTTATTTTCTCTCTCCTCTCATGCGAGGAGCCGGTTGCCAGGCCACAGCCGGTGACACGGTCCAACCACACCCACGCAGTCCTGACGAGGAACATCCGCTGAGTTTCTGAGCCTCCGACACAAAAACTGAACCGGATTTTTATTGTTGCTCAGAGATTTGAAAGCATAACTGTTGAATTTTAAGTTAAAACAACGTCATCATGCATTTGAGGGTTTTTTTGATATGTGAAATCTGCAACAAAAATCCTTCTAAATATCATCCAGGGACTAAATTTATTGATTTTCCTTCAGTTTTCCTTTTGCTGTCTCTTTACTCTTTATTTTGAGTCGTTTTCACACATAAAACTTATTTCTTACTCTATAATTTTTGACATTTCACTGCTTTTTATGCTACTTTTTGTAAAGATATTTAAATATCTGTTTGAAACAGGTTTAGAAAAGGTCAATACAGGAGAAATTAGCATGTTAGAGTGAACGCTGCTCTGCTAAATTAGCCTGCTGGTTAGCTACTAGCTACATGCATGTGTTATCTCAACCTCTGGTGGACGTTGGCAGGATTTCTGTTCATTCTTTACCTTAAATTATACAAAATCAAGTTATTATTTAGAGCTACTTCATGCTCACATGTCCATTAAATAACACCTGACATGATTTCTGGCTGTGTGAAAAAAACCAGAGGCCTCCGTAGCAGTGGGATTATCACATCCTGCTTCTCAGAGGTGCTGCCCACTCCTCTCCCCCATCCTCCCTCCCTCCCCCCTCTCCCTCCCTCTCCGTCTTCGCCCGGGCCTGACGTGTGCGTTCAAGCCAGCAGCAGCATCACAAAAGCGGCTTTGAGGGGATTGCACACTGGCCACCGACCCCTGTGAGCTCACACCCACCGCACATTAGTCACCAGCAGGCCTCAGTGCAGACTGAGAGCCAGGCTGGGAACTAGTGTACGACACAGGACCAGAGAGAGGGAGAGGGGGAGGAGGGGGGGTGGGGATGGGGAGGGGGAGCTCTTCTACTAACCTCCTTCCTTTCCTTTCTCTTCTCCTTTCTCAAATTTATTTTTCTGTACTTTGACTCATTAGCTCGTATAAATGATGACGAGTTTGAAGAGAATTAAACAATGCGGCCACAGAATTGAGCACAATAGA